>NC_084533.1:13128037-13854287 GCF_024500275.1 Phycodurus eques
GCGTCCAGGGGGCATCCTAACCAGATGCCCGAGCCAACTCATCTGGCTCCTCTCAATGCAGAGGAGTAGCGGCCCTACTCTGATGACCGAGCTTCTCACTCGATCTCTAAGGGAGAACCTGGACACCGTGCGGAGGAAACTCATTTCGGCCGCTTGTATCCGGGATTGTGTTCTTTCAGTCACGGCCCACAGTTCGTGGCCAGAGGTGAGGGTAGGAACGTAGATGGACCGGTAAATTGAGAGCTTTGCTCCTTCTTCACCACAACCGACCGATACAAAGTCTGCATCACTGCAGACGCTGCACCGATCCGCCTGTCGATCTCCTGTTCCATTCTTCCCTCACTTGTGAACAAGACCCCAAGATACTTTAACTCCTCCACTTGGGGTAGGATCTCATCTCCTGTCACTCCACCCTTTTTCGACTGGGGACCATGGCCTCACATTTGGAGGTGCTGATTCTCATCCCAGCCGCTTCACACTCAGCTGCGAACTGCTCCAGTGAGAGTTGGAGATCACGGCCTGATGAAGCCAACAGAACCACATTATCTGCAAAAAGTAGAGATGCAATACTAAGGCAATACATATACGTAGTATTACCAAAAAGGCCCGATAGGACTCCTACAGCTTGATGGCATCCCTCACCGCTGGTGTCCACCAACGGGTACGGGGGTTGCCGCCACGACAGGCACCGACCACCTTACGGTCGGCCGCGTCACCAATGGAGGCACGGAACATGGTCCACTCGGACTCCATGTCCCCTGCCTCCCCCGGAACGTGGGTGAAGTTCTGCCGGAGGTGGGAGTTGAAACTCCTTCTGACAGGAGATTCTGCCAGACGTTCCCAACAGACCCTTACAATACATTTGGGTCTGCCAGGTCGGACCGGCATCTTCCCCAACATCAGTTGACAGCTCCGGTCTTCTCTTCACCCGAGTGTCCAAGACATGCGGTCGCAAGTGCGATGACACGACCACAAAGTCGATCAACGAACTGCGGCCTAGGATGTCCTGATGCCAAGTGCACATATGGACACCCTTATGCTTGAACATGGTGTTCGCTATGGACAATCCGTGATGAGACACAGAAGTCCAATAACAGAACGCCACTCGGGTTCTGATTTGGGGGGGGGGGGGGGGGGGGGGGGGGCGGGCGTTCCTCCCAATCATGCCCTTTCAGGTCTCACTGTCATTGCCCATGTGAGCACTAATGTCCCCCAGCAGAACGATGGAGTCCCCAGCGGGAGCACTCTCCAGCAGCACCTCCAAGGACTCCAAAAAGTGTGGGTACAGTGAACTGCTGTTTGGTGCATACGCACAAACAACAGTCAGGAGCCGTCCCCCCACCCGAAGGCGGAGGGAGGCTACCCTCTCACCCCACTGTACAGGTGCCGAGCCGGGGGAGCAATAAGTATACCCACTTCTGGTCGGTGCCTCTCACCGTGGACAACTCTAGAGTGGAAGAGAGTCCAACCCCTCTCGAGAGGATTGGTACCAGAGCCCAAGCTGTGTGTGGAGGCGAGCCCGACTATATCTGGTCGGAACTTCTCGACATCGCACACCAGCTCGGGCTCCTTCCCTGTCACAGAGGTAACGTTATAAATCTCTAGAGCCAGCTTTTGTAGCTGGGGATCGAATTGCCAAGGTCCCTGCCCTTGGCCACCGCCCAGCCCACATTGCACCCAACCCCTATGGTCCCTCCCACAGGTGGTGAGCCTATGGGAAGGGGGACCCACATTAGTATTTCGGGCTGTGCCCAGCCGGCCCCCATGGGTGCAGGCCCGGCCACCAGGCGGTCGCCTTCGAGCCCCACCTCCAGGGCCGGCTCCAGAGGGGGACCCTGGATACCCGCGTCCGGGGGAGGGAAAACGAGATCCAATATTTTTCGCAATCATAAGAGGTCTTTGACTCGTACTTCGTCTGGTCCCTCACCTAGGACCTGTTTGTCATGGGTGACCCTCCTAGGGGCATAAAGCCCCAGACAACTAAGCTCCTAGGATCATTGGGACACACAAATGCATGGTCGTATCCCACCGGCGGGGCTGGCCATTCAGATCCAAGTTAACCCATAAACAATAAAGAGGAGACTTTAAAAAGGGAATTACCTTCAGAGCACACAAAGCACCAGCTAACATTGATGTGTTCATGGTTCTTGAAGCCCTTCCGAGGAGTGAAGTGATTTGGACAGAGAAAACCATTGTTGACCAGCACCACGCTGCCAGCTGCCATGCAGTTGTCATTAGCGTGATAAGCCACAGGGCAGCGCACACAGCGAGCCAAACGTCCTGCAGAGTATGAGAACAAAAAGCACTTCATTTATTAATTTGTCTTTTTCAACTGATCAATGTGACCAACAACTTTAACATAACAAGAGTAAAAACAAAATGATTTAAAAAAAAAAAAAAAACAAAAAAAAACATACAACATATTGGGCTCAACCCACCACCATGTTTCCATATTTGAGCAAATATCACGTTTTTATGCATGCACAAAACAACTGATGTCAATCCGAAAAGTGATGTCATATTTATGGTTTTAGACATCACTGGCGTCCAGCCGAAACCTCCTATGTCCACACTTGGTAAATGTAATATTTTTTTCACAAAGCTACACTATTTGTCAGTTCCTACTTGAGTATGTTATTTTTACAAATCATTGACAAATATAGTGTTGAAAATGGCCTCCTCTCTTTGACGATGCAATACAAATGTTTTAACAACCATGGCATTTCTTTGGTTTCCTGAAAAGTGATGGTTTGGCAGATGTGAGATTTCTGCCCGATGCCAGCGAATATCAAATGGCTTCTCTATACCCCAAACATATAATTTAGTGACAAATGCACCTATTAAACAAAAAACAATTAATACAAAATATTAGCGAGTGAACTTCAATACTATTGGCAAAATTAGGTAAAGCGGTAAGAGCAGCATAACACATTTAGAGATCAGAATAAACACCACCTGTGTTGACTATTTCCTAATTTGCTCTGTGATTAACTGCAGACCAGACCAGGGTGTACACATTTCGCCCAAAGGCAATTGGCATCAGCTCCAGCAAGTGACAGTCAACAGAATAAGTAATATACAAAATAAATAAATGGCTTGATGGATGAATGGAGTAATGCTTTGGAGCTGTGTAATACACATCTTAGTCATATACTAACTGCAATCTGGTTGAGGGATGGGCTTGATTCATCAATTTGTGAATCAGTAAACCATTTAATACAGTTGGCTTGTTCTGGGAATTTATAGGGATGGAAATAGCTTGTGAATTAACAGGAATTTGGGGAACTGAATGGGAATTTACCAGAATAAGGTGGGCACTTGCAAAATTATACTATACTTTAACAAGGAATCTTGGTTAAAAATTGAGAAACATCAATGAGGTCTAGTTCTGGAGACCTAAAACGGTTGTGCTTTACTAACAGGTAGTTAGGATGGGGACTATACATAAATTTTATTTAACTGCAATTTTTTTTTTTAAATCAAGCAAGTCAAATATTAATTCAAAATACTCATTTGCATGGATTTCTGCTTAAACACAAAACATTTTAATTATTATACTTTTATACGATCGTTCCATTTTATTTTTCATACTTTGTAATCCAACTCAATATTTGCAAGGTTCCCCAACAAAACCAACCATGGAAAGTTTTCACCATGTGGTGGTACAGATTGTAGAAATGTCTACAAATACAAATCTCCAAATCAGAACAGATAATACTGTACGTGAATGTTCTTACCTTTGGAGCTACAGGCATTGAGAGGATTGGCGATGTGACATGACAGACAAATGTGTAAGGGGCAGCGGAAGCTTTTGTTCTGTTGCTGCGTGGCTGAGAAGGCCATGATGCAGTCCGTGTGATAGAACTTTTCACATAGTGGGATTATGCATCGCTTCACGCCATTACCAGACTTTTTACACACAAAGCATGTGTGAACACCTGAAAAAGGAGCAGAGGAATTATATGATTTCAGTTGATTTAAGGCTACAGAAACAAGTAGTAGCCATCGTAGAGACATGTCGCCCTCACTTACCAGAAGTACATTGTTGGCAGAGGAATTTTCCCTTGGGTGCCACAGACAAACCAATACATTGTGGGTGAAAGGCTCCATAACAGTGGCCATCACATACCAGAAGGTCTCCTGTCGTCTCACACACCTACACAAATGTATCATCATTCAAGGCCAATCGCCACCACAGTATCCCCTTTTCCAATCCACATCAAGGCATTTGTCAAAGTCAATGTTGAGTACACTTTTTTATTTTTTATAAACACTTGTATGACCTTTAAGAATGTTACAAAACTATTTGCCTGCACAGTTCAAAGGTTTTGTGATTTGCTTAAACACACCCTGTGAAATGTCTATTTCCATTACTGTAGTTCCAATGGGGAAAAATAAATTGCTTTGAAACATTCCTTCTGTCGGTCTTTTTAATGTTTCCATGTCCATACAGTATGTGTGCTTGTGGGTGTATCTACACTGCGTTCCAAATTATTATGTAAATTATATTTTTCACAGATTTTCCTAAATAGTTGATATAAATGACAGTCGACATAATATTGAAGTCATCAACAGTCAGAATATAATTCAAAAATGTTTGAAGAAACCTACCAATGATAATACTTTTACTGAAATGATAAATGCACTGTTCCAAATTATTATGCACAACAGAGTGCTTGGATGGCAGCATATGTTTCTCCAAAACCTGTATGTAACTTTCAGCATTAATGGTGCCTTCACAGATGTGTAAGTTACCCATGGCATTGCTACTAACACAGCCCCATACCATCACAGATGCCGGCTTTTGAACTTTGCCTCGATAACAGTCCGGATGGTTCATTTCCTATTTGACCCGGAGGACATGACGTCCACACTATTTCCAAAAACAATTTGAAATGTGGACTCGTCGGATCACAGAACACTTTTCCACTTTGCATCAGTCCATCTTAGATGAGCTCGGGCCCAGAGAAGCCGGCGGCGTTTCTGGGTGTTGTTGATAAATGGCTTTTGCTTTGCATAGTAGAGTTCCGAGTTGCACTTACGGATGTAGCGCCGAACTGTATTTACTGATATTGGTTTTCTGCAGTGTTCCTGAGCCCATGTGGTGATATCCTTTACACATTGATGTCGGTTTTTGATGCAGTGCCGCCTGAGGGATCGAAGGTCACGGGCATTCAATGTTGGTTTTCGGCCTTGCGAGCAGGCGTTACAGATTGATAATACTATACTCTGATTTGTGACAATGTCAGCGTCATAATCTTGTGTGATGGATAACATTTTTGCAGGACAGCAGCTTCATATTCAGCGGCTGGAGAAATGAGTGTCATGTGTGAAGCATTACAACGCTGATTGACACACACCGCCTCTCTTGGATAGGCTCCAGCGACCCTAGTGAGGTTAAGCGGTGTGGAAAATTGAAGGATGCCAGAGAGTATTGTTATAGTGCCTGTCTGCATGTGGTTATACAGCTTTTATGTACCAATATTAATTATTTTGAGACATAAGTTCCGCGAGTTTGATGCAAATTTTCATTAGCTCATCATTGATGTTTTCATTCATTGTGTGTTAGCTTTGAGCTAGCGATTTTTGTGAACAAAAACGAAGAAAGAAACTAAGTCTGTGATCTATTTGAACATTCAATAGGTGTAATTCTTTTGTTATGTCTGTTTAGTTTTATAGTGAACTTGAACTGGAGTGTCAATAAACGACTTTAAGCAAACAACATTCACTCTTCCTCCTTCCTACTATGTTAACACCTTAGCAACATGTTGTTGTAATCACGTGGGCTCTGCATGCCGTCCGGGCACTGCTGGATAGAAGTGTTGGAGCGGAGCATAGAATGGACTGCTTGTATAAGAGTGTTAAAATCGGAAAAGACTTGATCAAGTGATAGTGCTCAAATCTAGTCTGATCCGATCCTTTTTTTTTTTTTTTTTTTTTTTTTTTTTGCTGACATCGGACCGATTTCCAATCTCAAAGATCAATTGCTCTAATCTGGAGTTGTGTCTTGTTGAGATAAAACAGTGGATATCCTGTAAACCTTTGCTCCTTAAACAGCTGTTGATTATTGGCCCTGCGAAAAATAGCCACTTGTTTAAGGACACCACTTTGAGTTTTGACAAAAGCACCATTACCCAAAAAGAGTCAGCAAAAAAACTTGGTGTTATATTTAACGCAACGCTCTCCTTTCAAAAGCACATTAAGAAAATTACCAAAACTGTGATTTTTCATCTTCGCAATATCGATAAGATACGACCCATCCTATCTGCTAGTGATCCACGCATTTGTTACGTCTTGCCGCGACCATTGTAACGAGCTGCTTTTTGGTCTTCTCGTGTCTCATATTAAAAGCCTGCAGTACAATATTTTGCAGCAAGACTTTTGACGAGGACGAGAAAGTTCGATCGTATACACCCAATTTGCATTGGGTGCCGGTCTTCTTGAGATGCGAGTTTAAGGTCCTGTTACTTACTCATAAAATACTACAAAGGTTAGCAGCCTCTTACCTTGCTGACTTAGTTGTACCCTATGTTCCGTCGCGACACCTATCCTCACAAAACGCTGGTCTTTTGGTGACTCCGAGTGCCAGAAAGAAGTCTGCAGGTTCCCAAGCATTTTCTATTCCCGCTCCAGTACTCTGGAATGCCCTATCCGCGGATATTAGAGCTGCTACCTGAGTAGAAATGTTTAAATCCCGACTTAAGACTTATTTCTCTTCTTTTGCATTTAGTTAAAGAACAAGTAGGCCTGTTTTACTGCCGCTTGTCCTATCTCCTCTCCCCTTGTCTCCTGCTCGGAGAGAGAGCTAGGTGACGTTGACCGAATCTAAGGCTATTGCTGTTTGGATTCTGCACCGACAAACTGGGACAAGATCTGAGGTGGACAACTTCCCCTGGAGTCGCTGCCATGGTGGATTCTGTTCTGACCAACTGCGGCAGGTCCTGAGGGAGAACCACCTAAGGCGTCTACCCTGCGGGGCCTTTTCTCTCAGAAATGGACTCTTATGCCATATTAATAAACATCTTGCCATTGTAATAAACATTGTACAGCACCAGACTATGTGATAAATGTTGCCCATTCAACATCCATTGCAGCCTGGTCATCTTGGAAGGGGGATCCCCCCCCAACTGCAGTCCCTTTTCAAGGTTTCTTTTTTTCCCAAATGGGGTTATGAGTTTGTCCTTGCCCGACTCGGGGGTTTAGATTAGGAGATGTCGTTAATCATTGCCAACTGTGGGCCTGTGAAGCCCTTTGAGACTCTTTTCTGATTAAGGGCTATACAAATAAACTTGACTTAACTTCTACACTGTAACAAAATAAAAGGTGGACCTGGGTTCTAAAACGGATTGTGCTTTCTTTTAGCAGTTCCTCTCTACAGTTAATACAATTTTAGGAGCACCATCTCACCTGGCAGATATTCTCATTAAAAGAAGTAGCACCCATTTTTCCTTGAACATCCATTTGGGAAGATGGGCTGTCCATCAAACTGGCATCAAGCACCTACGAAGATCAAGACAAAACTTTGATCTATGCAAAATAACAGATAAGATACATTCTATTTTGAACAAGAGTAAATAATATTACATGATCACCTCAGCTTTGGAGGTTTCAGTTTCTGTGTTGTGTTTCTCATCAGTACTGCAGGCGTTCAACTTGGCTTTCTCCTCAGGGGAATTGGTTTGAGTGACAACCCTGACATCATCTTCAGCCTCGGATTGTGGAGGGCCAGTAACAGGGGCAGAAGATGCACTGGGAAAAGGTTTCTCTTTCTTTACAGGTGCACACTGTTCAGAACAAAGGTATTTTGTTAAAGACTATTTAAACATCATAATGAATTTGGTAGCTGTTGAGACAAATACTGACCACATTTTCTTCAAGTTTGACCTTCGGAGGTAACACAGTTTTCATGACCAACACTTTCACTTCAGAAAAAACTTTAGGGGGGTACTTTTTCTCCTGTGTGAAAATACAGTAACATTTAAAAAATAATTGTAATCATCATCATCAAAAATGGTACAGTTCCATCATCCACTGTGTACCACATGACTTATTGGTCTTGTTCAAGAATTGGTTTGTTGACTTTGTTGTTTTAATTCCAAGATTTTATTCTGCACCAGAATTTATTGGTCTTTTGCATGACAGAGCTTCGTCATTTGTGGCTTCAAAATACAGTGAATACCCATTTATATAGTAACTAGAGCGCACTTATATAGCACTTTATCTACGCCATCCGGTGCCCAAAGCGCTGTACAAAGCCTCATATTCACCCATTAACACACACATTCATCCACCAATGGGTGGCTGCTGCCCTGCAAGACGCTGCCAAGCCTACTGGGAGCAAATTAGGGTTCAGTGTGTTGCTCAAGGACACTTTGACAGCGGACAGTCAGAGGCAGTATTCAAACAAGCAATCCTTAAAAAAAATTAAAAAGATTCGCTCGCCCTCAGATTTTCGTGATACAGCAAGGTAGACAACAATATGTGCTCCACAAAAAAAAAATATCTGCAATGGCCGTGTGAGGTCAATCATGCTGTAGCGGGGAATCAGGCTATTTATTCATTGCCATCGACTATCATCATAATGTGGTTGCACAACCAAACTAAAAAACACAGCCTAAATTCTTTTGTGAAGCGAGACCAGTAGCAGCCTTGATAAGAGTTGTGCCCTGTGAGTCTATAAATGCACAAAGATAAGCCACTTCTTACCTCCTTCTTTGGAGGGTCCAACACTTCTTCGATAATACATTCCAAAATCTTATGAGACAGCTTCCGAGGCCTTTTTCTTTCTGCTTTTAAGTCCGTAACTGGGAGCAAAATGATATCATCATGTAATATCCAGGAATAACACATGGGATTGTTTAAACACTACAGTACCAGAATTTAGAGGTATATCAGGTTCTTCGGCTGTGACCATGTCAAGAGGGGTTTGGGTTGAGGCTGAGGAAATGGGGGGCCGTTCAGGGGGGCGTTGATCCTGAGATTGACCATGTGCCTCTGGAGATGGAGATGTAGGGGGGGCTATGGAGAATGACGCTGAGGCAAGTGTCTCCGATGTGATGCTGCAATCCAGGACTGGTGACAGAATTTCACCGGTATCACTAAGAACCTGACAGAACACATACAGAATATCAATAACTCCTTCAAGCACCACAGATAAACGATTCAAAATCTGTGTTTCACACTGCAAGTTTGAAGCCTGGTTTAAAATTTTGTGCCAAAAAGATCAAATTGACATTTGTCCTCCGCTACATCTGTAATGCGATGGTTTGACTTAAAACAAACCATGGCAGTTTTAAGCATGGGCATTTCTTGGCCATTTTTTATGGTGCTCAAGCACCCATAAAATAAAATGTCTCAACATTATTATTTATTACATCTGACATTATTTATTACATATGACCATTTTAAATTTGAATCCAGATTTTAGAAAAAAACTCATGGAAGGTGACAAACTAATTTGCTTTCATGGGCCACATAAAATGATGTGGCAGGCTGGGCCTTGTGTTTAACACCTATGAACTAATTAATTGATTAGGATATCAAGTAAGGGGTGTGTTCCAGGACATTTCTACCCCTTACCCCTTTATCGCTTTCCCCTTTACAGGGGACAGCATTAAAAGCACTGTGGCATTACAGTTTACATATGTACAAATTACTCAGTGACTTTAACACCAACATGACACTGAAGTCACTTTTACACCATTCATGCTGAACAGGAAAATCTCTATGGACGACGTTTTTCTCTTTTGTTTTAAACTGCACGTTTATACTATTCGTTGTGTTATTTCTCTGCACTTTTACTGAAAACAGAATGACCATAGAGATAATTTATGTAATTTTTGACAATATAATCACAAATTCAAAATGTCAAATTTTGAATGAAGTATTGCATTAGAATGCAATCGGCTATATAGCTCGAATGTTCTGAGGAAATCTGGAACTGCTCTGGCTGGTTAACAGTTATTAATTTGTCTTTTCGACAGATTAACAAATCAATACAATGACGGTGATAGAGACTGTTTTGAGATTAACAGTGCCTGCCTCGAGGGAAGAAGAGTAACTTGCTCTGTGGTTATGATTGTGGTGAACTGTGTGGGAGTGCAATGACCATGTTACCATATCAGATGAGTCTATGGTGTGTTTCTTGGATTTCTTTTTGCGGGCAAATATTTGTTCATATTCCTCTATGGACTCCAGGAGTCTTTTTGTTGGTTTCCGGAGGCGTTTGTTCTCAGAATGACCTGTGTGAAAACAAAAACACTTTTGGATTCATTTTAAACAACCGTGTGGCCAAACCGAGCAGTGGATTGCGTCTTACCACCTCCACAGCTTTCCTCAGAGAACGGGTTATTGGATGGCAGCCTCTCAGCTTCCATATGAACATGTGAAGATGCTTGCATTGTGTACGATTTGTTCGTCTCGTTTTCCTCAACCATCTGCCAGCGCTTCTTTGGGGCAATAGGGGATTCAGAGCTCTTGACGAGGTAGATGGCAGCAGGATCATAGGGTATGCCATGATCATTTTCAGCTAAATCAGCATGGCCACTGACAAATTCCCTGCCAAAAGCCAAGTCCTCCATATTGGAGGAAAGTTTTAGTTTGGCAGGAAGTCTCTGTTTTCGCCGCTGTCTGTCAGAGTTATCAATCTGTAATGGAAACCCTTTACAGTGGTAATTTTCTGCTGACATGAAAGCTTTAGTCCTCCACTTAGTTTTCACTGTTGAGCATTTTCCTAATTGCACAAACTCTGTTTTGATTTCTTGGCTCAAAGTGCCAGAAGACCCCGTCAGTGGATCACCACATGAAGAAGGCATGACTAAGGGTTCCTTCTTGATAAGCAGTGGTGATGGTGGGACAACCAGGGCCTTACCCTCTTTTGCTCTCGTGTCATGAATGTCTTTGAGGAACATGAGGAAGGTACTGAATTTATAATTAGAATCAGGATGGAATGTGGCCCCCTGCGTGTTACTGTTCTCGTCGACAAGAGACTTAAACGTGACTTCCTTCACATCCAGGAAAGCATCCATGGTACGCAGTGATGAGGGGGAGCGAGAAGATGACAGGTCTGGGCTAACATTCTCCAGCTTGATTGGAACAGGCTGAGTAAAGGAATTACAATGGTCCAAACTACGAGACTTTATTATTGTGCCAACACAATTTTTTTTCTTGTCAGGCTTCCTTGTATCCCTTTTTGGAGTGCTGTGATTTACACAGGATGATGCATCAGAGAATAATTTCCAATAGGTAGATGTTTGGGTTTTTAACAGGTCTGTATCATTGGGTTCATTTGGACAACAATCATCAGAGTGGTTTGAGATTTGGCTTGCGGCATCCTGGAGCTCAACCTCTTCATCTGCTTCCATGACTGTCGTCTTGGGACAACTACTGGCAATCCGCTTGTTAGGCAGCTTTTTGCCTGGACGATACGCAGTTTCTTCATTGTTCCTTAATATCTGATTTTTACAGTCCAAAATGTCCATAAAATCGCTACCAGAATTATGTGAATCTGTAGAATGCTGCACTGTTTCTCTGAACATTGTTTTTATTTGTGTGAAACGCCTGTCTAGTTCCCAGCTTGGGGAGATTGTTGGGCGCTTTGGACAATGTAACACAGGAACAGTTTCCAGATCTGCATAAGGTGAGTCTTCAGGTTTTTTTTTCAGTGCACGGCTTGTTGTACAAGGGTCCAGTGTGTCTGTGATGACCGATGACTCACTGATAATATGCCCAAATATGTCCGACAGACATCTCTTTTTCTTTTTGCAAGTTTTGCTCTGATTGGACAGTGTTCCTGCTGAGTTGTTGATAATGTGTTGCTCATTTCTACTGGGAACAATATTAGAGGACGGGAGCTGACTAGCATTCACAGTGAAAGAGGGAGGCTCCAGGGGTGGGCCGAGTACAGACTCCTGTCCATTGAGAGATGCTGCAGGCAAACTCTTGGCATTCCGTTGTTGCAGAAAGAGCATATGCTCAGCTTCCGTCACACTGACTTTCCATGCAGACTCCAAACTTTTGGGTATCTGTAAAAAGTAGAAACAACATTTGATATGGCTTTATACGACTGAAATTCCTTTATAAAAAAGCAGCACACAGCAGGAACGAGCTGGATACAGACATAACACCCAATCCTTTGAAAAGTTGTTTTTGTGTTACTAAAAATTAAAATGGGGAAAAAATTTACACTTTTACTGTACGTGGCAGCAATGATCAGTTTAAATTTATTGACAACTGAAGGAGGCTTGTCTAATCAGTGTTTTGTTTCTTCCCTTCTTTCTTTAAAAAAAAATAATCCAGATCTTTCATATTTCAATTTTAGGCTCAGATCAAAAATCCAAAATGGTGACCAGGCAACAAATTGTCGGGTTTAAGTCACTCAGAACTTAGTAAAGATAAGTTAGCTTGTTAGCCGCCCCAATCTGTCCGGATCATGACCATGAGTCATCAAATGATCCATCAGCCATGTTATACCTAGGACAAACGTGTTTGAAGCGTTTGAAGAAATCCAACACGGAAAAGATGCTTTCACTGCTGTTTTTCTGACCGATCGCATTGTTTTCAACTTATTCATGTTCAAAAGGAACACCACGCGATGTGGACTAGTAGACTTGAGGCAAATCACTTCAACAACAGCATAATTTTCATTCATTTTCAACAATTGTGCAATTGGTGTAATAGCCCCAGAAAGTCAGTGCAATATGGGACAATGGATTGAACAAAAAAATAAAAAATGGGGAAAAAAAATAAAAAACTGGCTCTGCCTGCAGCAAAAGCATGTTTTCCTTGTCAGACATAATCTATGAAGCTGATTATAACAATGCTTTGAAGGTCCCCCAAGTTTGACATCTATGGAGTTTATGGATTGAATGCAAAAGGCAATAAACGGCATAAGGCTTGCAAACGGGTGGATTTGAAATCAACAACAGTGTGAGGTAGCTTTGTCAACTAATATTCAAGTACCTGCCCACTTCATGGTTGGTATGCACCCACTCAACTAAATTGAATGGCAACATGGCATTTCTGGGTTTTATAGAGAGAGAGAGAGTCTCAACCACCACCAAGCCATAGAAATAGTCTATAAAGTATACATACAGGTATATTGTGTTTCACAGCAATACTTAACTATATTCACGAGTTATTTTGTAACAGTGGATGAACTAGCGGAGCTTGCATTCATTGTCGCCAGCGATGATCATAGCGGCAGGTTCAATTCAAATGAATGGAAGTGGATGTCGAGCATAAACCCAACATATCCATCCCCCTCTCTTAATTTTCACCCACGTCCCCTTTCAGATCACGTTCCTTATTAGTGGGCCAAATATCCAACATTTGGTGATGATAGTAATGGGGGACAGGCATCCCGCTGGCCGCCGTGGTCGTTCACAGGGTACCGGCGCCAGTTGCAGGCCGGAGGGACTGGAATGGTGAGTAGAACTCGGAAGGGAAAGAAAAAACAAAACAAAACAAACAACACATCAAAGGAACCAGTTGGAGGTACTTGTGACGCTGGCTGCGGCCACTCATAGCACACCGTCGCCAGACGCAAGCACGACAACGAACCGCTGAAGAGGACCGAGGTAGGAGGAGCATACTGGCAGCTCACATATATTTACTAATGCTTATTGCCAAATTTATGGTAGCACAACCGATTAAAGATTCAAATCTAACTCAGTCCTGTAGTCCGTTTTTCAATTTGTTTAATCAGAGCCCAACATTGAATTCATTTTTTATTTTTTTTGTGTGTTTGATTAAAAACAAAAAATTGTTTTAAATGAAAAAAATCTGGGAGGCACAGTGAGCGACTGGGTAGCACATCTGCCTCGCAGTTCTGAGGACCCGGGTTCAAATCCGGCCTCCCCTGTGTGGAGTCTGCATGTTCTCACTGTGCCTGCTTGGGGTTTTTCCGGGTACTCCGGTTTCCTCCCACATCCCAAAAACATGCATGGTAAATTGCCCGTAGGTGTGAATGTGAGTCCGAATGGTTGTCTGTGTCTATGTACACTGCGATTGGCTGGCGAGCAGTTCAGGGTGTATCCCGCCTCTCGCCCAAAGACAGCTGGGATAGGCTCCAGCACGCCCGCAACCCTAGTGAGGATAAGCGGTACAGAAAATGGATGAATGGAAAAAAATCTGTGACTTTTTCATTGTTTTTATTGAAATTGGAAAGACTGAAACAAATGATACATAGATTAAGTCTACTCTGTTCCTTCAGTCACGGTGGACGACTGGTTAGAGCGTCAGCCTCACAGTTCTGAGGACCGGGGTTCAAATCCTGGCCCCGCCTGTGTGGAGTTTGCATGTTCTCCCCGTGCCTGCGTGGGTTTTCTCCGGGCACTCCGGTTTCCTCCCACATCCCAAAAACATGCATTCATTGGAGACTCTAAATTGCCCGTAAGTGTGAATGTGAGTGCGAATGGTTGTTTGTTTGTATGTGCCCTGCGATTGGCTGGCAACCAGTTCAGGGTGTACCCCGCCTCCTGCCCGATGATAGCTGGGATAGGCTCCAGCACGCCCGCGACCCTAGTGAGAAGAAGTGGCTAAGAAAATGGATGGATGTTCCTTCAGTCCATGCCATTCCCCTCGGCGAAAATGTTGGGGAAATCAGTTTCGTGATTTTTTCTTTCCGTTTGAATTATGCTTCCACCATGTGCAAAAGTTCAGTTTGAGTCTTTGCATGAGTTTCCTCTATTCAATGTCTTGGCGAGAATACAATAGCTGTGTCAGCTACACAAATAGGTTGACATCAACAAAGATAAATGTAAAAGAGCAGTGATTGATGTGTACTCACCAGGGATAGTACAATAGTAGTATAAGTATAAGATAGTATAATAGTTTTGTTGTTACTGTATATATTCATCTAACTACAATATAATGTGCACATTTACCGTGTATTTGTAGTCTTTCTCCTTTTGTTTCCCTCTCCGTCTAAGCAAGGGAAGGTCATCAAATTGATAGCCCCCTTTGAAAGGAAAAACAGCGTTCCCAGGCACCCAGGCGCACTCAACCATCTCGCCAACTGTCTCCAGAAAGTACATGCGGCATGGGCGGGGACTGGGCACTGGAGCAAAACAAATAAGAGTTGGGATGAAAAAATTAACTATTACCATCATGTCATCTGTGGTTTTCTACTTTAAAGGAACGCTCACATTTCAGCTTGGTGTGGAGGCCTAACTGAGGGTCACAGAGAACTCGGCAGGGCCACCAGGGCCGTCTGTTGAACTTTGCCCACACCAACTCGCCTTCCACATATTGCACTGATAGAGGACGCCTTCTTTTTGGACTGCTGGACTAAGTGGGAGAATTATCCTTTAATTTAAAATGTATAAAACAGGTGAAAGATCACATCTGACAAACACGAAAACATTTACAGTACAATGAATAAGTACGACAAGGAATGTCAAAAAAGGTCAAGGACTGGTGTCACAAAAGATATTCTGCATTTAAAATCCAAATTACAAATTTTCCCCTTCAAAGTAATGCCCCTGTACTCTAACGCACTTTCCCAGCCTTCTCTGTCACGTCTTCATGCACTCCTCAAAGTATTCTTCGGGATCCTCCGCAGCTCCATCGTCACCGCCACTTGATGTCGTCTATATCTTCAAAACGGGTCCCCTTGAAGACCCCGTTGATCTTGGGGAAAAAAAGGGGTGGGGGGTAGGGGGTAATCCCACGTAGCCAGGCTGCTCCAGCACGGCTATGTTCTTTTTGGCCAGGATTGTGAGGCATTGTGAGTAGGCATGGTATGATGGTGAAGCAGCCATGAGTAGTGCTGCTACAACTCGTGCACTCAACGAAGTTAACGCCGCAAGATGTCTTTGTAGACGTACAAGTTGATCATGTGACCCACACTGAAGGGAAAAACTCATAGTTTGGGTTTGAAATGTGTCTTTGTGACACCACCTGCAACCTTTCTGATACACCTCATACGTATGGCTAGGAGCACTTATTTGTACTTTTTGCGTTTACCCTTGCATTTTATCTTCCATATAGTTACGGCCAAAAATATTCCTACCCTGAACATTGGACCTGCCTGTATTGAGAAAACAGACTGACACAGAGGATTAAATTATTTTGGTCTTAAACGTAAACACACTCATGTCATTTCTTTAGGCTCAAACTAACAAGATCCAATTCAAAATGCACAACAATATTTTGCCTATTTCAGTCATGTGGTAACCAAAATATATGAAACGATATGAAATATCCATCCATTTTCTGAGCCGCTTCTTCTCACTAGGGCCGCGGGCGTGCTGAAGCCAATTCCAGCAATCATCGGGCAGGAGGTGGGGTACACCCTGAACTGGTTGCCAGCCAATCGCAGGGCACATACAAACAAACAACCATTCACACTCACATGCACACCTATGGGCAATTTAGAGTCTCCAATTCATGCATGTTTTTGGGATGTGGGAGGAAACCGGAGTGCCCGGAGAAAACCCACGCAGGCACGGGAAGAACATGCAAACTCCACACAGGCGGGGCCGGGGATTGAACCCCAGTCCTCAGAACTGTGAGGCTGACGCTCTAACCAGTCGTCCACCGTGCCGCCACAATATGTACTATGTAAACTAAAACTGCAATATTACCTCTGTCTGAAAATTAAACTCCATTGGTTGCGAGGTGTTGTATATACTTAAACTTGAAGTAACGGATGGGGTACGGAATGAAGTTTAAACTTTTTCCATCCACATTATTTCCTGCTCTAGGTCACATACTGTAGAAGACTGAGCCCATTATAGATGACTGGGCAAATTACCTGCCAATCACAGAGCTCACAAATACAAAGGCAGACAGCCACAGACAAGAGTCTTCGATGGATTCATAATTATATTTTTCGACTTTGGGACCCACAGTGCTACCAATAAACGTTTTAAATTGACAAAAATTGGAATTTGTATAGCCTGTTAACAAAACAACAAATCTAATGTGTTATGAACTGGGTTTACATCAGCTACAAGTCTAAGTGCCCAGTTTCAATTTAAAACATGCTTTTTTTTGACAGTATATTTCCGTGTATGTTTTAAGTAACACATACCTGATCTGGCTGTGCTTACACTGATGGAAGACATGAAATGATCCATATGCAGATGCCCAAATTGCACATAACTCCACATAATCTCATGCGTCAACAGCAGGCAGTGACAATAGGTCATTATTTAAACAATAATTAATGATTATTGATACGATACAAAATATAAGGATTACAAAGTTTGGTTGGCCGAGGCTTACTGTTCACCCCAATTGTTTAAAATGAGGGTAACGTCCACATTACTCCACTGGATGGGTCATCAATTATTTATTATTTTAATAATTAACACACCTCTATGGTAGCATCATTATTATAATTGTTTTTGTTATTATTTTGTAATTGTCATTGTCTATGTCTTAGCTGTAGTTTAGCTATACAATGGGTCTTTTTATTCTCATGTGTATATGTCGTCAATCATTTGAATTTGATCTAATCAAGCTCGCATTGGCAGATATCTGAAGTGTATAGGATATTTAACCACATTTGAAAGAAGCCTGATTCCATTCTGAAGATAGCGAACTCCAACTGTTTTATATTTCTCCTTACACTGACGTGATGCATATTCAATATTGTGCAAATTAAGAGCACAAAAAAAAAATAATAATTATCTGACTCATGATACTTGAACCATGCAGTGTAAATCCAGCGACAGAGAATTCCTTAAATTTATCTGGAATTGTGTAACCAAGAGACACTTAGACAAAGCTTGGTTTTCCTGAGGTGCCAAAGAAAGAATCTGCAGTGTTTGCAACTCACATCGGAGTTGGTGCCAGACGGTGAAATAAGCTTAGGATCAGTCGGGGCAAGTTCTCCTTCACTTTCCGATTCCTCGTCCATGCTCCACCCGTCTCTCATGGTGATGTCTGGCAGTGCACTGGGGCTCAGAGTGGGGTTGAGTTCCGATATAGTTTTAGACATCAGATTAAAAACAGTAGGTTTGTATGTCCTTTTGACTGAGCCTGAAATGTTTGAGGCTCGAGAGCCTGTAACAGGGTGTTCCCAAGTCTGGTGATAGGGGATGAAGGCCTTGCTCCGTTTATACGCAGCATGATTGTGGTGCTGCTGCTTCGTGTCGGTGCTGTCAAACAATGTGGTGCCAAAATGCAGGTACCCATTTGAGGTGGGAGAACAGTGTTCTAGACTGTCCAGACTGTAAGGGGTGAAGCCATTCCTGTTAAAGGGTGGCAGCGATTGAAATGAGTCTGTGTTATCGTTGCATGGCGAGGGAGGCAGAAGGACAGACTCAAACTCATTGTCATCATCCCTGACTGGGCTTGAAGAATGCAAGTGGTTCTTAGCATGGAAGTCAGCCTTCTTGACCACAGCGTTAAAGTCACACAGCGTCTTCAGCGGGCTGTAACAGTTGGACGCTGATGGCTGCTCCGACCCGAGTTTCGCCATGCCGCACTGCCTTCTGTAGGAGGCCCCCACGAATCCATTGCGGGGCCTTGGCTCCAGCTGGCTGGGGGAGCCAAACGCTGAGTGAAAAGCCGGTCTGTACGACTGACTCATGTTGTCCTGGCTCGTCCCTGTCAAGGAGAGGGGGGAAAAAGGGAAATTAGATTTCTTAGGGCCACAAAAACTGCAGACAAAGCAAGGTAAATTATTGTGTAGATAGAGAGCAGTGGTGGGGAAGTACAGTCACTGACTGTGGTCGTTATTGATGTCATAATGAATTACTTACTCCTTGTTCTGTATTCTATCTATGACATAAATATACCCATAATACCCGGCCTCGCCTGTGTGGAGTTTGCATGTTCTCCCTGTGCTTGCGTGGGTTTTCTCCAGGTTTCCTCCCACATTCCAAAAACATACACAGTAGGTTACTTGAAGACTCTGAATTGCCCAGCAACACACACACACACACACACACACACACACACACACATATATATATATATATATATATATATATATATATATATATGGCTTTCCTGAGGTATATATATATATATATATATATATATAAAACAGCATGTATGTCTCAGTTCTGATGTTCGAATTTCTGCTCGAGTCGTGTGTGGAGTTTACATGGTTTCCTCGTGTTTGTTTACATTTTCGCCGGATACACCAGCTTCCTCCTATATTACCAAAACATTCTGGTTGGGTTAACTGAAATTTCCACAGGTGTGTGTGTGTGTGAGTATAAATGGTTGTTTGTCCATTTGTGCCCTGCGATTGGCCGGTGACCAGTCAAAGGTGTTCCCCACCTCTGTCCCAAAGTCAGCTGGGATAAAGCACACCCGTGACCCTAATGACCAAAAGCAGTGTAGAAAAATGTATCACTGTATAAATGTATCACGGTTCATAATATATAATAATAATATAATAAAGTGTTTTAATACGTTTAGTATAGCTGTGTCAGAGGACTTTCTAAAAAAACTGAAATCATGGCCCCTTCCCCCCCACTACTTCTGATTTCGAGAAGAGTTGTCATTGCACGGCCTCCACACAGGAGGCGGGTCAAAACAAAACTCAACTTGTGCGTGACACATTTCATTCATAAAAACCCGTACAATAATGCAGCTTGGATTGCCTATTGAGCGCCATTGCTATGGCGGAAGACTCAATGGAGGCGGTTGTGAAGGAAGGAGTGGTGACAGTGAATCAGCCAGCATATGAACACACACATAGGAAGACAGACATAGGAAGCTCCTGTACAATCAACTCACAAAAATCAAGCCGTATGGAAGGGGAGGAAAAACTCACCATGTGCTGGTCGGTCACTATGAAATCAACAACGGATGCGTGATTATGAGGCACAAAGCAAGTGATTGTGCGCAGATGTGCCCAATCCCAGCAGCGGTCCCCGAGTAGGCCGAGGCAAGGCGCTCATTCCCTGCGCCGGCCCTCTCTGCTAACCGCCACTCTACAAACACAAAGTAGCACTTCTGATCAACACAAAGCGAGCTCCATGACGACTAGCGTGTGTCAGCGAGCCATCGGCGGTCCCCACCTCTGGCACCCCTGCTATCTAATTGACTACATGATTTCCACCCCCCAATCCCCCCCCCCCCCCCCCCCCCTCCTGCCCCTGGTTGGCCTCCGGTTTGTGTTAAAAGAAGCTCAGAGAGCGAGCGTGTTGGTGAGCGGAGCTGCAGCCAATCGGCACCGCCACCCAACCCCCCAGTCAGTCTTCGCAGGCCGTGACACCCAAGCCTCGCGAACACACACGTACGGCTGCCTCGCGCACGCGCAGCAAGTTGAACTATTACGACACATAACCGGGGATACGAGTCAATAAACCAATTTATGAATGGCCGTTTAACCCAACGTGTGTTCCGACAGCGGAGGGCCCGTGTGGTACAGTAGTAGAAACACCAGCGGCCATGTTGCTTTCCCAGGCCGACGTGATGATAAGCGAGGCCGCTTGGGCTGAAATTCGACTTAAAAACAAAACAAAAAAACGATCCCAGACACTCACAAAGTATACACTTTTACTTGGATGAACCTGTTCGTCTCCCAGTTCGTCTTCACGCACAGAGACAAGCGCGTGGGCGGCCACTCCAATTTTGCAGTACAAGAAGACAGTGCGGCCCACAAGATGGAACAAAGACAGCCCAGCCGTACACGACGACGTGACAGCGTTGCGACTTACCTCGGATCACATTTGGGGGTTAACGACCTAAAAGCGGCGTTTATGGTCTAGTTTTAGTGGAAAAATCGTCTTGAAACCCAAGGAAACTTGTTCACCCTCTTCGCAGCAGCACCGTTTTAACACGAAATGTCACCCTTTATAAAATCTCCAGGCAAAACAAGTCGTTGACGATGTTACCAAATACTGAAAATGTATCACTATTTAATTGAACAGAACGTAAACTAATGTGTAATTTTACAGGTTAATTGTTCTATCGAGAGACGGGGGCCCTCCGGTGTACACAGAGGGAATCACACAGCTTCGTCTTAAGAATTCATGAAGCAAAACGATTTTATTTGGATTTTTGTTTTCAACAAAGTGCAACAACATGCGGTGAATTTGTAAGCAATACGGTTACAAGACAGTGGAAACTATGTGTTTTAAAAAAAAAAAAAATTATAATAATTTCTGTGACAAACATGGCAACATAGCGTTCCCAACAGCTCCAACAAAGTATTCCACCAGGTATCCTCCACTATTTTCTAGTGATTCCCAACCAGTGTGCCATGGGGGAACATCAGGTGTGCCGCAGCAAAGTATCCAATTTCACACTGTGGATCCTCTTTCGTGACATTTTTGTTTGGTAGTATGCTGTGATTTTTTTTTCCTCATGTACAATATGTGCGTTGGCTCAAAATTTGTCCAACACTGGTGTATGATACTTCACAGGAATCATAAAAAAACACTTTCACAATTGAACCAGCCATACCAAAAATCCAGTCTTTGCAAGAAAACAAGCATGAATACTTCTAGAAGTGGATGACACGTTTATGTAAGCTCAGACGGTGGTGATGCATATGACTGTTTATAACAAAATACATAGGTAGAAAATTGTACAAGAAACTGGTCCTACATGTTCAAGGAGGGCTCACTTCACAACTAAAGACTTATGTTTTACCACCAAAATAATAACATGCAAGCTGCTCTGCCAAGTGCTTCTTGGTAAAATCTATGTCAACAGATTAGACTGTACATTGAAACAGAGGCAGGAAGTTGAGGACAAGTGCTTGGCCGAGTGTCCTCTTTTTTTCTGCATGCTGTTATGTTATGAACTGGTTTCACCTGACTTTACGAGAGGCTCACACAAGTCTCTCTTCTCCATCATGGCATAGGCAAGCAACGGAATATCACAGCCAGTAAAGTCCAGTTTGGTTGGACTAAAGTCGAGTTTCTTGGGAGCATCACCTCCACTTTCCAGCTCCTTGAGCCTCGCCGGACTCTTGATGCTACCGGGAGGCCTGCCGGGGCTCACCTTATAGCCGGCTGCTTTGGTGGTCCCGAGGGGCCTCCCCGGGCTAGTTTTAAAACCAGCAGCTCTTGTGGTCCCAGGTGGACGTCCGGTACTTGTGCGGTAACCAGCTAACTTGGTGGTCCCCAACGGTCTGCCTCTCCTCCCGGACTTCACTTTGCCTGTATTTTTTTTGGTGCCTTCAGGCCCCGCAACCTCCCCGCTATCGGTCGTCAGCGCCTGAAGCTGAAAGGCATTCTGGGTCTCGTGCGTCGGCCCCGCCATCACCTTGTGCATGTTCTGTGGCAATGGAGGCATGCCTGCAAATGAAAGGTGCAAGCCAGAGTTTGTGGAGGAGCAGGGGTAGAACTTGTTAGATTGGAGGGTACATAAATCAAAGCGGCCTGGCGGGTGACAGTTCTCTGGAGGTCCAGTCATACAGAAGTCGCTGCTGCTGCTGCTACAGGTCACTTGATGCATCATTTTCTGTTGGGGGAGTCGGGGGGGGGGGGGGGGGGGAGTCGGGGGGGGGGGGGGGGGGAGTCGGGGGGCACCAAAATAACAAACTGATGTTAATACACTCAACGCCACAGATAACTGGCATCGCCCTTAATTTTTATGCTGTACACAACACATAATTCTCGACTAGTCAATGAAGCGTAGCATGCATATCCAGGTAACGTAGTTTTCGAAAAGAAAATGTGAACCTAGATCGGTGGGTGGGGGAACTCACGTACCTCAGTCTTGGTATAACACACAGCAAAATGTTAATATCGTATTGTTAACAACTGTCATGTCTGCAAAGCACGCCTAGCAGTCCGCAGTTAAGAGCGAGCGATGGCTTCAATTATTTTTGATCCCTCAACAAACAGTGGTCGAGATGAGCCAGGAAGCCATTTTTGCCTCGGGGGGGAAAAAAACAAAAAAAAAATGTAGCAAGATGGATTAACCACGCATGCGCAAAATTTACAACATCGCACTTCCGGAAGGAGTAACTCGAAAAAGCAAACGGTAACTTTTTTTTTTTTTTTCTAAATCCAACATTGACGTGAACTTGCAAATTTGCAAAAGGTTTCAATTGTATTATATGTTTAACTTTTTTTTCCAATTAACAAATTCACCAGGTGGAAATTTTTGGGGCAGGCGTTGCAACAATTCATTTACGCGACATCACTCAAACGAGTTCACCGTGATTAAAACTGAGCGAGGTCGTTGTTTTAATTACGGTGAACAATATTTTTGTTGTCTGTCTACTGCATTCAGTATAATGCTGTGTAATTTCTAACACTATACATCGACAATGGCATTGTTGATGTATGTATTGTTACAGTGTCCATCAGAACTGGGCATTATTGTCCCTAGAGGTTAAAGCATAAATGTGATTGTTCTACTTGTTCTCATGGTTGTGTTTCTGTAACCTGTCAATGTGGCCAGTCAGTGTCTTGAAATTACAAAATAAACAAACACATATTGAGAGGTTTTATTAACATCCAAATGAATTTAAAGTACAGACACTAGATTTCTGGAGCAACTGCAACGCACAACGATCAGCGTTTTTTTCTGTAGATGGTCACTTCTAAAACAGATCCAAGATGAAGTCCACGTGACTTAGGATTCTCTCATGAGCTTGGTCAGCTTCTGAATCTTTGTCTTTGTGGACATGTCCACGTACTTGTCTCCGATACTGACGATCATGCCACCCAGGATTGACGGATCGGACTGTAAAGAGGATGGTATTTTCACATAAATTGTTACTGTACGATACTATTGGCAATATTGGTGATGATACACAGTTACAAATACAAAAAAACTATCAGTCCTGACATGGGTAATTTTCATACCATTAAAACAATTGACTTTTAAATGAAAACAAAATTAAATAAAAAAAGTAGATAACATGCATGTGCATCACCAGTAAACCAAATGTTACAGATTCATAGGTCAAATTGCTCAAATAGGGTGAAAACGAGGGCGGCACGGCACGGTGGGGGACTGGTTAGAGTGTCTGCCTCACAGTTCTGAGGACCGGGGTTCAAATCCCGGCCTGGCCTGTGTGGAGTTTGCAGGTTTTCTCCGGGCACCCACGTCCCAAAAACATGCATGGTAGGTTAATTGACAACTCTAAATTGCCCGTAGGCGCGAATGGTTGTTTGTTTGTATGTGGCTGGCAACCAGTTTAGGGTGTACCCCGCCTCCTGCCCGATGATAGCTGGGATAGGCTCCAGCACGCCCGCGACCCGAGTGAGGAGATGCGGCTCAGAAAATGGATGGATGGAGGGTGAAAACGAGCAAAGATGGTTTGTAGATAATTGCAATGTTTGAGAATATGTCAATTGCAGACATGACGTTGTTTGCCCCATGTCAAAAGCCCTGCCTGTGGGCGATCATTCTAGCATATGCGAACAACGTTCTTTCATTATTTTCGTTCATAGAGTGGTCGCCACACCGAGGAGTTTAGTTTTCCCTCCTCTTGTAAAACACTTCAATTCAGCACCGAGTGGGGTACTCAATCACTGCTGGCTGAGCAGACAGGTTCACTGGCTTTCCCAGCTGCGGGGAACGAAACAGCCATGTCTGGTGCCTCATAACCGATCAGGGAAGAGAAGCTCGGATGCTGGGTGAGTCCACGTCTCTGCGCAGCCCGCGACGGCCAGGCCCCCGCTTGGTGCGGAACTGAAGCATACCAGGACATTCACTGTGCGTATGAAGTGTCAATGTGTCCTGCAATTCGCTTTAGTTCTCGCAGCTACTACCTGCCTACTACATTAATGCACAAGCCGCTAATCCCACTTTGGTTGTGTGAGGGCGGCCGGAAACATCGCTGTTTCACCCCACACCTGTGCTTTAGTTTAATTTTGACAAAAGGTGTGTTGTGTAATTTAGGCCACCTTGTCCCACTTTTCAAAACTGTTACAATTATCTGACAGCTTAAGGTAGCTTACAAATATTTGGAATATCAAAGTTTATCACCAACTAAAAAGTATGGATGAGGAAATTCTATTTCCTGAGCTCGATAAAAGTCCTTAAAATCCTTCTTAACAAGAGAACAAGTGAATCATTAACACTAAATATAGTTTACCATTTCAAACGCTTTTATAATCACATCTTGGTAATGAGTCATTCGTGTCACTCTTCACTTTATTTTTTTTCATTGATCCAAAAATGAACTGCTTCAGTTTATAGTTCATAATTGAACATTTTGAACTAAGTTCATCATTCAAAAAACGAACTAGTTCATAGTTGTTTTTTTCCTCAATATGTTTCTTAAAATACTTGCTTTTCATTTTCACATTGTTAACACCCATTCAATCCACACTCTTAGCCAGTTGGAGCTTTCACCCTACAATCGTAAAAACATGTTGCTTGCATGGTCTTTTTTTAAAATGAGGAATTCAAACAAAAACAGGACTTTTGTCCTAAATGTGCAAACAAAAACACAACATAGTATGACAGGAATGTTGGTGAAAGGACACTGATAACTTTGCATTCCTCGCAGCTCTGGTTGACTAACAGAATAAAAATTAACAGAATATTTTATCTATTCTTATATTACAAAACAAAAAAAATTCCATAACATGACTACGGTTAGGCATCGAGAATCGATTGGAATCGAGAATAACATTCGTCCAAATTTAAAAATTTCAGTTCCCAGTTTCGATTCCTACAGTCCACCGAATCCGAAGAAGAAAGTGGCGAAAACCAACGAAGATGACTGAAATGTGTGATTTCAGTTTTTCTTTTTTAATGAAGCTGCAAACATTTCAATTCTTTTTCTGTCTATATGGGGCGCTGTGTACATTGAGGAAAAAAATTACTTAAATGATTTTAGCATATGGCTGCAATATAACAGAGTGAAAAATTTAAGGGTGTCTGAATACTTTCCGTACCCACACACACTAGCTAGTCTGGCTAATCACAGCGCAGAGCAGTGAGGCAGACAGAGTGGAGCTTTGCCTGTGTCTGTACAGGATGATCGCACGTTTGTTTGTTTATTTATGTATGTATTTATTTTTTGGGGGGTGGGGGGGGATTGTAGTTTCATCTTCTTGGTTGGCAGTCAATTTATTTGGGCGGCCCACCCAAGTAAATCCAATGGAGGGAAAACACTGCACTGTAGTTTGCTAGTGGTTGGAATGCCATCGCTATGATACACTACTGTTGATTAACAGACAAGATGGTAGGAAAATAAAATCTCGACTAAAATTGTACCTTGGTTTCCAGCTTGATAGTTTCACCTTTCTGAAGAAATCCATTGAGTGCGACTTTCAGCTCAGCTAGATTAGCTTGATCCAAAGGCTGAAATTGATATATATTGACTGGGTGCATTTATCTATAGCGACAGTAAATCCTCAAAGACAACATAATAATTAAAAGGACAGGCAGGAACATTTGTGTGACCGACCTGAGCAGTGGTTACTGAGCAGATCACCTCTCCACGGTGTGCACTCATCATCTTACTGAAAGCAGCGATGACGTCACCAGTTAGAGTAAGACGACCATTGTCAGACAGGACATCTACAGAAACCAAAAATTCATCAACACAAGTACATTTTTATACAATTGCATTGATGCTACGGTATGTACACAAAGGAGCGGGCTCACTCAGTGAAACGGCACATAATGAAACACTGCCCAGCTCGTAGTTAGCAAATATAGGCTTCATGAGGTTAGCCAAAACTATCCAGAAACACATCCTCCATGCTACACCATGTAAACATGCTCTGATGTGGGATTTCTCTCCAGTGGTGGAATATTTATGATATTAAAAAATAAACTTCAATTAAGTGAAAACTCACTGATGAGGTTCACTGTAATAGGGGAGACTTTAGCCTTTGCAAGGGCACCGTGAAAGGTCTTCTGCTTAAGGCTGCGCTTCACATGAGGGTTCATGACCACACTAGAAAGTATGGGGTCCTTGATGAGAGCCTGTGGGTGAAAAGCAGCATTTGAGAAGTGTAAATTATTTTTTTGTTCGTCAAATCTGTCTGGATTTAAAAAAAAAAAAAACAACAACAACACTACTTACATTCACTTTACCCAGCTCCTTCTCCACTTGGTCCAGTTTGTTCTGCTTACTCGCAGCTGAAAACAGAGCAGTGGCATAACGACCTTCTACTCCATAAACCTGGATGGGTGGCTAGAAGGAAATTCAAATAAGTTTAGATGATATTAAAACACATTTACACTTACACTGAATGTAGGGCCCGTTACGCTACATGATGTATAATTTTATTTACCTTGACCAGTTTGGCTGCAGGCCTAATGGCTGATGTGCTAAACTGGCGGGCCTGCGGAAACATAAGTTACAAATCTGTAACATTAAAGCTATCAAAAACATGAGCACATTTAGTTCGCTTTGGAGCGATCACATATACAGTACAGTAAATTGCAGCTAGCGGGTAGACGAGCACTTTAGCAGTCATTCAAGTGCAAAGCCGCGTGTAATTATTCCTGACATACAAAAATCAACAGCAGTTCTCCGTGACTTTTGGTGCATTAGATTGACTTTCAAACAGATGCATATCGAGTTTGAGATCATGTAACATGTAATAAAATGTGTAAAATCATTGAACGTCTTACCTGCTGTCCTAGCATGAGGGCTGCCATTTTCTCCTCCAGCTGTCCAGGCTGGAAGCACAGAATGCGCATGTGCAAACCGCAAGACAAGTCGGCTATCCATGGGGGCTGTAGTCTTTTAAACATAAACCACCCGTGTGCAGGCATTTGATTATGTGCCATAATCAAATGTTAAATATACTAGTGAGGAGGATAAGCGGTTCAGAGAATGGGTGGATGGATGGATGGATGGATAAGTACACTCGTATTAATATGAAGTTTACTATACACATAGCGACGAGTCGTTTTGACCAATTTTGGCTTGATAGCACGCTAGCATCAAGGTTTTCAGGTTTATATCATTTCAAAAAAAGAAAGTCAATATTATCGTTAACGTGTAATATTAAACTGACCACTACACCCTGACTACACTTTGTAACCAGACGGTTCGACTGCAAATCTTTAGCTAAGCGATTTTGTGGAAAGAACGAATGATACACGGATTCGTTCCGCACTTGGCTCTTAAAAATGGAACTCAACATTAACCATCAGCTTGCACTTGTATACTATAGTATCAATAAACCATCACACTTTACAGTAACCATCTATACACTAAGTACACTTAAAATAGTTTTTTAAGATCGACATAAAGTAGCAGTGGCCTTATGAATTTCCACCTCCTAAATGAACAGCTAAAATAGTGTGGGCCAAAACAGTTTAAAACATTACACTTTTTTATTTTTTTTCATTCATGTCCTTCCAATGTGTTTATTTTTACATCCTTCTACCCTTCCCTAGCTAAATTCAACTACTGTAATACATATTGTATATCGACCATATCCACACAAAACAAATGTGTTCAAGAGACTTTGCAAATTGCCATCTTTATTTTCCCCCATATTCAAAGCAAAGGATAATTGACAGCATAAACTAAAGACAATACAAAAACAAAACTGCTAAGAAAATACTTACCTAGTCTGTTCCTTCCAGGTGATTTAAAAGGAGATCAATCTGCTTTGATCTTTACTGCAATTTAACTTCTTTATCCAACTGGCCATTAATGTTAATAAGCAGTGTAACATCAAAATGAGACAATGGCTAAATTGCAGATTTGGTGAGGACAGGATGTCATAGTATTCAAATTAATTTGCACATCTACTCCTTTTTGTCATTAAATAACATCTCTAGGTTGAAACTAGAGAGCAGTTGCAAACTCAGCTAAAATGACATGTTAAAGCTGAAAGAACTTGTTAGACTTTCAATTTCTATGGTGCAGAATTCTGATTAAAAAAAAAGATCCTTTTTAAATAGAACAACTATTAAGGGTCAGATATTTTCTCCCCAAGCTGCAATTAGTCCTGTACATCCACGCACGCGTGCACACGCACACACACACACACAGAGAAAACTACTATTGATCCAAGTAGTAAAGAGTGTTCAGTGGTCACTCAATTGTCTCATGCTTTCCTCTACTGTAGTCACAATCACGTAATACAAAACGTGATGGGGTGATACATGTGTGTGTGTGTGTGTGTGTCCATGTCACTTTGAGTCCCACTTCAAATAGAGTGCGCAACACAATCACTCTCGGGAGAGGGCTGCAAGTAAACCATTCAAGCTAGGATGCCTATCGTGGTTTTTAAAAAAAAAAAAAAAAAAATTAAAAAAAAAAAAGATGGTGGGGAGGAACATGGTGGTGTTGTGAAACGGTAGAAATGGGAGGGCTTCCAGTTCAGGCACTGTCACTGCTTTCTACTGTGTGAACTTTAAACATGTGCTCCGGCTTGCTGCCGTTGCTATGGTGCTCCCACATCTGCAAGTAGAGCCTCTCCAAGTCCATCGTGTACTGCTTGGTGTTGAAGAGAGGACTACAGATGCGCTGCTTCCAAACACGTGCTCTAATCATCTTCAAGCTGTGAGGGAAGATTAAATAAAACAAAGATCAATCAGGCACAAGGTCGACAAACATACAAAGGAAGGTTTTCCAAGTTAGTAATGAATTTCTTCCTACTATTCCATGTCAGATCCCAGCTTGACTGCTATGTCCTCATAGTCCTGTCGACTGTGGGCGATGAGTTCCGGACAGCCAAGGCAGCTGAGTTGTGATGCAGCCACTCGTGAGGCAAGCGTTTCACCTTCATAGGGATTTCAATGGGTAATAATAATTTAAATCGATATTGTTTGCATACTCTTTTGAGAACTAGTACATGTGTTTAGTTCAGAAATAATCAAAACCTTACCTGGCATAGTGACCATAGGTGTTCCAGCCCACAGAACATCCATGCCTGTGGTGTGACCGTTGCACAGAGGCGTGTCTAAGCACACGTCGGCCAGCTGACCCCTCCTAACATGTTCTTCTTTGGGGGCTACCGGAGAAAAGATGATGCGAGAACCGGGGAGGCCCATGTTCTGAGCGTACTGCTGGATGTTGGGCTCACCCACAGCGGGGAACCGAAGGAGCCACAACACACTGTTCTGCACACGTTTTAGGATCTGTAGGAAAGGAGATTTTAATCCTTTAAAAGTACAAGCCTAAAAGGAAGAACATTTGCCATTCATGTGTAATGCAGAGTTGCGGCAGCTCTGATTTACATTGGCCCACATCTGAAGGGTTGGGGGGTCTATCTTGTAGAGTTGGTTGAAGTTGCAGTACACAATAGAGTCCTCTGGAAGACCATACTGGGAACGGGTTGTCACAACAATTGTGCGCGGCACCTCCTCCCCTGTGGCAGCTTTATTATTTATCTGAAAAGGAGGTGAAATTAATCACTTATATTACATTAATAACATTACAACACTATCACAAAGTGTGTAGGGTGTTCCTCCACATCAAGACAGAGAAAGAAGCACTACTGTGAATATTCACTCTGACCAATGATAAGCTGGTCAGGAAAAACTTAATTGGGAATTTGATAGAATATAGATTTTGTTCCTGAACCATCAAACAAACCCAAGCAAGAACACCTTTCTAGTTAGGTGCAGAGCTACCGTTTGAATGTCCATTTGAACTGGTTACATAGATAGATGTGGAAAATGATCAGCTTAGTGTAATGCAATGATTCTCAACTGGTGTGTCGGGACCCAAAAGTGGGTCACGGAGTCACTTTGGGTGGGTCGTGTACAGGTAGTAAAGGATTGAGAGCATAAATCAGCTGTTAAAACTGTTACAGTTGCTTTGGTCTCGAGCCTTAATTTCCTAAAAAGAAGACAAACTATTGATGTTGCACTTTCCTAAAAAGAGACCAGTGCCAAGATACATTTTGTAGTTATGCTTATCCTCACTATCTTAATATGGTTGTCTGAAAGGCACTTTAAACATGTAAGCATGAGTATTTATGTTTAAAAATATGGTACACATATGTTTTCAATGGCTGTTTTTGAACAATACATGTTAATGGTTCCTAACTTCTAAAATATTGGATCACGACTTAGCATCAATAGAAAAATGCAGGTCCCACGGTGACAACTGTTGCGAACCAATGGTGTAAGCGATACCTGTGTGGTGGCAAGGCCATTGCTGACGGTGAAGCTGTTGATGGTGACCTGTATTTGGCCTTGGTTGATCATATTGATGATTGCTTCAGCAGCTGTGTTCATGGGGATCACAGGCATAGACAATGCTCCATTTGTGTCTGCAGCAGGTTCCTGATTGTTGTCACATTTCATCTGGCCAAGAGAAAAAATTCAACTTTACTGCTAAGCCAAAGTTTGAGTTCTACATTCAACAAATCTCATCCAAACTAACAAAAAACAAAAGAATTCATCCTTATTCAGTTGTCGGGAATAATTGTCATTCCTGGACCTGTGCTTGAACAGTGTTTTTGATCACAACTACTAACATTTCCAACTTCAAAAACACTATATACCTTTATCACTTTGACATCTGGCAGGCTGTCCAAGAAGGCCTTCAGATCAATACCATTGAGGACAATGCGGTTGTCAAAAATGTGTCCATTTGATTTGAAATCAATTACTGCCTTTTTCTGTGGATAAAAAATAGACAAAATATTGGATTAAAACTTCTTAAGAAAAACAAGCAAAAAGCTCAAAATGATTGATAGCACATGGAGAGGCAGTACAAACCTTGAGATGAGGAAACATATTGGCATGATCTCCAATGAAAAAGGTATGTGGCATGTAGGCAACCTTCTCAGAATATTGCTCAACTACTTCCCCAGGCGATGTCTCCTTGTCGGTGACTATGTAGTCCATGAAGGGAGCTCCGCTGGTTCCAGGGTAACCTAGCCACATAGCCTGTTGCAGGGGAGAAAACCAAATGAGACTTTTTTTTAAGGCAAGCCATATAAGATTCATTCATTGAGACAATGCACCTTACCTGAATAGGAGCAGGGCGGAGGGCAAACAGCTCATTTCTGGCTCCCTTGGTGTAGCCATTCATGTTAACCAGAATGTGGACCCCATCCTGGTGAATGCGATCAGCTGCCTTGCCATTACAAGGAATCTACAAGTAGAGCTACTAGTATTAGTAAAGGTGCTTAGTAGAGGTACTGGTATTAGTAAAAGTCCTTAAGAGAGAGAGTGCTTTTTGTAGATCAATTAAACAGATAATTTTAGCTATGGGCAGCAGTAGGAAATACAATTCAACTACTGTAATACATACAAGTTACCTGTGAAAGGTCTGTGAAATTATGAGCCTCTGCCACCACTTTCACTCGGAAGTTGGTACTGTCATCAGGGCTCAGGGCATAGCAAAACACCTTGGGATGGAAGGGAAAGACGTTTATGTGACAAAAATAAATGAGAAAATATTTCTATAAAAACCATATCCAATGACATTATTAAATGCAGCTACAATTTATAATGAAAAAAGTTAGCATTTGCAGTTTAGTACAGATGGGAATTGATAAGATTATTACGATTCCGATTCCATTTTCGATACTGCTTAATGATTCGATTCCTTATCAATTTTCTTATCGATTCTCAAAATTATAGTTTGGGGGCGAAAAATATCCAGGGGACTTTAAAAAGATGAAGAGATTAAACAAAATAATTAAATGAATAAAATATAAAAAAAACACCCGCTGGATATATCCAGGCTTCTCGTAATAATATATAACCTTTATAATCAAAGACAAACGACTAATGTGCCGCGACTTGTATTGCAAGTTCCTGAGTTGTAAATGCACCCTGAATGCATCCTATGTATCTTGCAGCAAGTGTGTTAGGTATGTTCTTCAGCCTTCCGTGAGAGAGTTAAGCTGTTTAATGACACCCCATTTGGAGTGTACTGTAAAACTAAATGCACAACAAAAATAATTACACACATTGTGTATTTAAATAAAAGACATCTTTTTCGAGATTGCTACTTTAATGCTAACACTCAATGGAAAACCAAATTGACTGGCTAGCTAAAATTAACATTCACAGGTGGGATTTATTCAAATTACGAATATTCACACAGAAACTCCGTAGTAACACATACAGACAGATAATATAAAAATACTCACAGGCATATATTCTTTCTAATCTGTGAAAAACAAGTTTAATAAAGTTCTATCGTGACATTCTTCCACTCTTTTGTTTTATTTTAAGCTTACAGAAACGTGTAGCTCCATGCATGCATCGCACCATACTGCCCCTAAGAGGCCAAGGGAAACTTCCGGTGGCAGTCCCTAGCATGGTGTATTTTAGCGTAACACCCGGAAAATTTGCATGCACTCTTTCCCAGAATGCATTGCTGTAGTTAAAATTATTGAATCACGTTTTGTTTTGACTGCGTTAAAATGCCTCTGTGTGTTATTTTGTACAGACAGGGTTTAATAGTTGAAGTGGTGCAGTTTCTAACAGTTGATAGTTAAAATTAAAATTTTTAGTTGTGTTCACTGCTGCTCTTTGTGCCAATCTAGCACCTTTATTCAGAATAGTTAGTGTGTTGTAGCATATTAATACCCCGTGAGACCAGGAGTTGTGTGATTGCCTGCTGTTGGATGTGATACGTATGCTACATAAAATGTGCAATGATGTCATCAATTCAAATTGATAAGGGAATAGCAACAAAATTCAGCTCATGATTCCAAGGTACCGTTAACTATGGAACTGGTTTCCACCGATTCTCAATACTTATGCCTACAGTTAAGGTGCCTCACCTCAAATTTATCAGGATTGTGCATTCCGGGAATGGACTGCATCAGGTGGGATGTCGGATGGTTGCCAAAGTCTGAGCTGACATAACCGACACGCAGACGTCCACCGCTGGCCGTCAGATCTTTTGGATGCTCATAGGCAGGTTTGTGCAACGCATTGATCTGTGCAATAATGTGTAGAAATGGTATTATCAGAGGGGTTCACTGTAGAAGCTACACTAGAAGGTTGTAAGGATACACGATTATGGCCAAAATGATAATCACATTTTTTATCAATATTGCAATCAAGATTATTAATTATGATTATTCCTCATGTTGGGGAAAACATCTATATTTATTGCACTACTTTAAAAAAATATGGAAACTGTTTTCAGTTCAAAATGAAACTTTAAGAATAAATGATAGATAATAAAAAACAAGCTTTATCCAAGAATTTAAAAAGGTACCATGGGAAAACTGAATAACTATGTTATTACAAAGTGCAATCACAAAGTGCAACTCAATGCAAGCAAATGCAGCTTATACTAGGGCTGTCAAATTTAAAGCGTCAACTTATAATTAATCACCCCAAAAAATTATTGCATTAATCACGTATTAACTCAGATTTATCACAACATTTTGTTTGACCACACGCTTCTTTACCTTAACCGCAGATGGATGAAATGCGGCGCAGGTTGCTATAAGGGCAATGATCGTGTCAATGCTTATGCCAGTGCAAATTGATACTACGACTGGTGTGCTCGGCAGCAAATTTTGCTTCGAAAGTCACCTCGATGGGACTTTTGCGGGGGGGGGGGGGGGGAGACAAAAAAATTTATATAGTGCAGCGCTGAACCCTTCATTGAAGCACAAGTTGAAAATACCATCTCAAGGCAAAATGTGGTACTGTGTGTGGTATATTTGGCACCTGTGATTAATCGCGATTAATCAAAATTCAAAAGTGTGATTAATCTGATTTAAAAAAAATGAATTGATTGACAGCCCAAGTTTATACATTAACTAAATGAAAGCATAACCTTAGGCTTCAAGCAGCGACTTTTTATTTGAAAATCCCCATCAATATAGTGAATTGTCAAGGACAGGTTACGGCTCCATTGTTCTGCTTGACCATAAGTCAATCGTGGTCCCAAACTGCAAAGAACTCGAGAATTGTGATTTCTCTCTCCATTTACTCCCGGCATTTTCCACTGCGGTCAGACCAGCCACCAGTTGAAGTCAAGCCAGCTGCTACAACGATTGTTCATACTATGCATTATGGCAACACGCTGCCAGCCTTTGCTGTGCGCTGTTACCGTAATGCATAGTGTTCCACTTTTTATAGATGGTTAAACATTATAGTTGTTTTACCTTGCGGGGCAGACAAATCTGCTGCACTTTTTAAAAATAGACTTCAAGTTTGACGTCACTTGTCTTGAATCCAAACATGTCCAGAAAACAGATGTTGATCCCTTTCCAACCCACAAGCTCTTGACCATCATCTTCAGTGTTTGCTCTACTGTACTTTATTCTTTCTGCATGACTCACATGTCCAGCGAGTGACAGATTACTGAGGCTCTCGCTGCAGGATGCACACTGCTCTCGCCTGTTATTCAGGCAGTTTAATTAAGCCTTAACCATGCGTTCACCCCCTGGTTGTTGGCCAACTACTTGTTTAGAAAGTGCTTCATAAGCAGCAGAGCCTGCATGTTAAATGGTAAAAATCGCTCACTACCAGGCTAACAAAATCGTGGTAGCTAAAATTGTGATCACGTTTAAAATTCGATAAATTGTGCAGCCCGAGAAGGTTTCATAAAGGACTTCGCTACATCAATCTCAAACGATGTCGCGACACACGTGGACAAAATTGTTGGCACTCCTCTGCTTTGGAAAGAAAAAGCAACAGTGGCAACAGAAGTAACGTACATGACAAAAGTAATAATACATTTAATAAAAATCGCTTTTGAATTGTGGTTCAACAGAATTGTTTAAAAAAAAATAAACCTCTTGAAACAGACCAGGACAAAAATGATGGCACCCTGAGAAAAGATGGAAAATAATTTGACCATAGGGACATTTTCAAACAAGGTTGTCCCCCGAATTACAATCACGGGTGTCTTCAAACTTGTAATCAGTTAGTCAGCCTATTGAAGAGTGATAAGTAATCACTGTGCTGTTTGGTGACATGGTGTGTACCACACTAAACATAGACCAGAGGATGCAAAGGAGAGAGTTGTCTCAGAAGATTAGAAAGAAAATTATAGACAAATCACATTAAAAGGTAAAGGCTATAAAACTATCTCCAAGCAGCTTGGTGTTCCTGTGACTACAGTTGCGCATATTATTCATAAATTTCAGATCCACGGGACTCTAGCCAACCTACCTGGACATGGCTGCAGGAAGAAAATTCATGACAAATTGAGCAGACTGATAATACGAATGGTAACAAAAGAGCCCAGAAGAACCTCCCAAAAAAATTAAAAGTGAATTCCAAGGTCAAGGTACATCCGTGTCAGATCGCACCATCCGTCTTTGTTTGAGCCAAAGTGTACTACATGGGAGACGAACGACCAAGGAGGACACCACTGTTAAAAATAAATCATAACAAAAGCTAGACTGAAATTCGCCAAGCAGCATGTTGACAAGCCACAAAGCTTCTGGAAGAATGTCCTATGGACAGACGAAACAAAACTGGAACTTTTTGGCAAGGCACATCAGCTCTATGTTCACAGATTAAAAAATGAAGCATACCAACAAAATAACACTGTCCCTACTGTGAAACATGGGAGGAGGGTCTGTTATGTTCTGAGGCTGCTTTGGTGCATCTGGCACAGGGTGTCTTGAATCTGTGCAGGATACAATGAAATCTCAAGACTATCAAGGTATTCTAGAGAGAAATGTGCTGCCCAGTGTCAGAAAGCATGGTCTCAGCCGCAGGTCATGGGTCTTGCAACAGGATAATGACCCAAAACACACAGCTAAAAACCCAATAATGGCTAAGAGCAAAACAAGCAAGACTATTTTGAAGTGGCCTTCTATGAGCCCTGATCTAAATCCTATCGAACCTCTGCAGAAGGATCTGAACATGCACCCTTGAAACCTGAGACTGGAACAGTTTGCTCATGAAGAGTGGGCCAATATATCTGCTGAGATGTGCACCAGTCTCAATGAAGTTACAAAAATCGTTTTATTACAGTGATTGCCTCAAAAGGTTGTGTAACAAAATATTTAGTTAAGGGTTCCAGACCCGTTTCATGTGTTTGTTTTTTTAAATAATTTTGTTGAACCACAATTCAAAAGCAATGTCTGATTTTCATTATTTTTGTATTTCTCATTACTTTTGTCAGATTCAGATTATTTTTGTGACCACTGTGGGTTTTTCTTTCATTGACGGTGGGTACCAACAATTTTGTCCATGTGTATTTCGTGTACCCTCACACCTGCAAGCAAATCAATCACTGATCATCTCTGAAAAGAACCCATTGCCACCAGTCACTTCCACCAAGCCCACCATCCCATAAACAACTGAAATGTTACTTGCTTTTAAGAGAGCGTGTACCTTGTCCAGGCATAGGTTTCCATGGCGCTCAGCAATGGCCTTGCGAAAGCCGTGAGAGAGCGGGTACAACATACTGTGGTGAGGATGCACCGATGGTAAGCGATTCTTTTCCAGCTGGTCAGCAACAATGCTCACGAGTTTTTTCATCCGTTCATCATAATCAGTCCAATCACACACAATCTAAAAAATAGCGAGAAATACCATATCTTAAAACAATGCTGTCATACAGGAACACAATCACTATCCCCTAATATGTAAATGGTACAAATACAGCAAAAAAAAAAAAAAAAAAAAAAAAAAAAAAAAAAAAAAAAAAAAAAAAAAACACCAACCTGCAAGCAATGTGCCAGGTTACAGTAAGCATCAGGGAAATCAGGCTTGAGTTTCAAGGCAGTGCGGTAAGATGCAATGGCCTCTGGAATGTTCCCAGAATCCTAACAGACCAACACCATCAAACAGTTGAATACATTAGAAACATGTAACATTCATATTACAAAAGAAATTCAACCATGACATTATTGTAATAACACTGATAGAAGATAAACAATTTTCAATAGGTTATTAGTACTACAGTCAAAAGAAATGTCTAATAACGCATACTTTGTGTATTGAAGCTAAATTGCTGTGAGCATCAGCAAAAGCAGGATTGATCTGGATGGCACGGGTGTAGCACTGGAGTGCTCCTTGTACATCTTGCATTTCCTTCAGCGTGTTGCCCATGTTTGAGTAGGCGTCCGCAAATGTGGGGCTAATTCTGAGAGAAAGCATAAGTTTCTGTTAACCCACATTGTGATCTGTACATACATAAGTACTCTTTACTGGCAATGTATGCTCTCTCATAATGTTCTGCCGTACCAGATTGACAATCAAAGTTGTATATAATAAAGGTAATTTATCATTTTACATCTGTAGTGATATAATCATATACAGTACATTCAGGTAAGCACATCTTGAAAATCAGTCATGGAACTTCTTATTGCATGAATACAAACCTGATGGCTTCCTTGTAGTGCATGAGAGCCTCTTGAAGTTTCCCTTGCTGTTGCAGAACACTGGCCAGGTTTGAGTGAGCTGCAGCAAACTCTGGGAACACCTAGGAAAACATGCCATTTATTTCAGTCATTTTGATGATCCTGTTGAACTTACAACATTTTACCCAATAGTAAACAATTATCAATCATCAAGCTGTACCTCTAGCGCTTTCCTATAAAGCTGAACTGCTTCCTCAATGTTGCCTTGTTCACGTTTGATATTAGCCAAGTTATTAAGGGAGTCTGCGTGCGTTGGGCACAAACGCAAAGCTGTGTTGTAGCACTCTTCCGCCTCAGACACCTGGAAAGACATTGGGCTACTTTACCATTTAGTCATTTACTTCTCGAATTATGTAATAGATCCTCCAAGCTACCATACAATTACACAAATCTGTGCTCTTAAGTAGTTGCCTTACATTGCCTTTCTCCTTCAGTGCATTTGCCAAATTGCAGTAGGCATCTGGAAAGTGAGGCTGTAGCTCAATAGCTCGGCGGTAGGTGTCAATAGCCAGGTCTATGAGGCCTTGCTCATAGTAGACACAGGCCAGGTTACCATGAACAACTGCATGGTTGGGACTAAGACTTAGGGCTCTCAAATATCCAGCCACAGCTCTGGAAATGCAAGATATGCTTAAGATTAATATTTAATCATCAACACTGAATTGTGTGCATCTGTGTTCAGTGTCTTCAAAATAACATTTACTGTCATGATTCATCAACAAAGTTGGTTAAGCTAGGAATACACAGGAAAAAGGTCATGATTGAGATGACTGACCTGTCAAAGATTCGGGCTTCCTTCAAAACATTTCCTAAATTGATGTATGCATCAAGGAAATTTGGGTCCAGCGTCACAGCCTTAAAATTGACACACAAGTATACATATGTATGGAATTAACATAAAATAGTTATCCTTTTGTTACTTTCATATTTTTTAAAATAAAGCAACAGACCTTTTCAAAATGGTGTATGGCTAGCCATATCTCCCCCTGGGCATTGAACACACAGCCCAGGTTGCTCCAAGCGACTGCAAAGTTGGGCTGAGTCTCAATGGCTTTCAGGTAGCAAGCCTTGAGTTTCCAATGGAAAAAGCAACAAGAAAGGAAGAGAATGGGTAGAAAGAGAAAAGTATAGTACGGAGAGGGGAGGACAAGGGATTGTAAAATAAAAAATAGGTAGAGAATATAAGTGAGGAAAAACAAAAAAAAAAAAAAAAAAGGGCAGAGAAAGCAAAATTAGTGACTAATCTCCAGGAAAACAAAAAGTGAGTCTACAGCATGGGCTCGCGTGCGCTTAAGTCTGCTGCGCTCAGCGCATTGCTTTTTCCTACGCTGCGCAGATCCAACCAACACCCATACATCGTCCCTCATCGTGCAGTTATGGCCACAATTTTAAAAGCTTAGTGGCAACATTTAAAGACTACATTGACCTTTAATCAAACCACCCCTGATCAGCTACAACCCGAACTGCTACAATGTATTATTTAGCTGTTTAACAACATCTTACATGGGCATGACGTCTCACAACCTGCGATGGTGAACTGATTGTGCAGGTGATGGTCCCTGAAAAGCATGCGCAACAAAATCACGCAGGCGCGCGGGGTATGTTTTGCCACCACCACAATGCACAACGCTTGCGCAGCCTTGGTCTTGGCAAAGGCCATTGGCTTTGCTGCTTCGCTTGCTGAATGGCCCAATGCAACAGCTACAGACCGACACCCTCTGGCAAGGAACCTGCCACACCAGACTGGCACACGCTCACACCCATCATCGCTTTCAATCATTGGGATTGTGGAAAAATTACCACAGCAACAGCTGCATACATTATGATGCAAATAAGATTTTTAAGTCAGTAGCGACTATTGAGGACAAAATTGTATAATGACCAAACTTCAGAGATACTGGGGCATTTGGGAGCGAGGCTGGTTTTATGGGTAGAGAGGTCTGCAACCAAGAGGCCATAGGGATTTGGGGTAGGGGGTCGCATGCTGGCGCGCTCTGCCTTTTTAGTTGCCTGGAGGACATCGCTGCGCAGCCCCTGCGCTACTGTAGACTCACAGCGCAATATCTGCATCATCAGAGCGCTGCAACTCAATAAAGAAGGAATAAATAAAACAAAATTGGAAAATGAATCAAGAGTTATGTAAGAGTTAGAGCATTCTTACTTGTTTGTCACCATTACTCCTTCCAAATCCAAGTTTCTTTATACTTAATATAGAACTCAGTAATTAGTATAAGCATATCGTAAAAATGCTTACTGTCATTTCTTTTGCTACTTTTTTCATTTGCTCTTCAAGAGATGCCACAAAAGAGGAGCTCAAGCGTGAAGTGAGGTGGTTTTTCTTTTGCTGGCTGTTACAAACCCGTTACCATATTTTTGGACTTTGTCAGAGAGGTGGCCGCGGCTGGCTGGAAGAAGAGAAGACTGAGGCTGCCCTTAGTGTTCCTTTCCCGCCGGGCACCTACGCAGAAATAGTGTCACCCACCTGAAACCTTCTATACAACAATTTCAGTTGAGGAAAAACCAAGAGAGACAAAATCAGAAACAACATTGTTAGTAAATTTGATAAACAATGCATTTGTCTTTCAACATGGAAATGTAGCAGGTTCTTCCAAAACACAACAAACATAACTGACTATATTCAGTAGTCATTCATGCAAAACAAAAAACAAATGTTTAGTTTAAAAGAAAACCCAAAAAATGTTTTGGGGTAGCAGGGAGGGGGGGAGAAAGGCTTTGTTGTGTTTGTTGGTTCAAGTTCTATCACTTGTTTGAATTCAATTTAGTTGTAACTACAGGAGGGCAGTTACTGGCTTGATCTTAAACATAATGAACCGATCCCCTTGCTTTGGGGAAATTACATATCTGAAGCAAAATGGAAGAAGAATTAATCATTTATTTTCTGCCTTTTAGCATTGTCAGGAAATATTTTATTGCTTAAAATGCTTTGTCCTGGCCTGCTCTCTTGAATCCTGGCCAATGGGGTTGGGAAAAAAGTCTGTGGTTTATTTGGATCTAGAAGCCTCCACAGCTCTGAAATGAAGAAGTCATCGCTGTTGCTGCGCACGCCTGTCCTTTTAGAACCGCATCTGACGCAGGCGGTGGAGTACAGATTGTGAGCTGTCTGCCTGACACCGATGGAAGGCGCCATTGCAAGGCACCTGAGTTTAGGCTTATTCAACTATATGGTTGTCTATTTGATGTTGTAAGAGAAAACATGGGTACAATAGGCATAGTGAGACGGAGTTAACGAGAATGGGTGCATAAAAAGCACTGTTGAAGGGCTCTCCAGCACTTTTGGGAGATGGGTGAAAGGTCAGGAAGACAGCTCTAGGCGCGCAGACTCCACCAATCCTTAGCAAGCGCGCGGGGGGTGGAGCGACAGAACAGAGGAGCTCGACACTCCCTGATACTCCATCCCCACTCCTCAAACACCCCCATCTAGTATGAAATAAGAGGGCCTGTAACCACTGGGACAACTGCACACCTCCAGATTTGACCCGATCCAGGGAGCCCATATAATGGAACAAGAATTGAAGTGGCAAATAGAAGCAGAAAAGAATTGAAGTGGCAAATAGAAGGCTAAAAGTATTCAGTGTGAATGGGGGGGAGGAAGCAAGTGTAATGTCCATTAACTGGAGATAATACTGGAGTACAGTGGCTAGGTTACAAACCATCTTATCTTTAGCACTGGAAATATAAACTAGTTACTTATCAGTTCATATATTACTCACAGACCGAGCCAGCATTTCCCCCCCCCAAAGTCAACTATTAAATTCACGGAAAAATTACAATATGTATTGTGTTTGACTTGACAGCCTTTCTTCCTACGGGGGTGGGTGACCTCTTGTAAAAGGTCAAGGTACACCAAAAGGAATGAGGACAAATGATAATATAAGTGGTTGAAGGGAAATGCTACATTACTCGGGAAAACTAAAAATAAATAAATAAATAAATAAAAAATAAAAGTTTTTATTTTATGCGTTTTATTATAAAAATGACACAATGGGGGGGAAAAAAGATATAAGTTTGCTCAAATGGGATTTAGACAATTTATAGTCCAAAACAACAAAGGTTTTTAAATAGTATGCAATGCACACGTCTACGGTGAGAGGGAAAAAAATCCTCTTTGAGATAAAGATTAAGGGTCTCTATTTGCTTACTTTAAAAAAATAAATAAATAAAATAAAAAGTAGTGGCATACAAATGGCTTTTGTAGGAGGGATAACACTAAAAACAACAGAGAAAAAGAACCAATCAAACACCACATCATCTGAAAAGGCAGACAAGGATGCCATACCTTAGCCTCTTCCAAGCGCCCAAGTGCTTTAAGCAAGTTGCCCAAGTCACTCCGCACACAGTACAGATCCTGGGAAAGAGGAAAAAAAACCCACTTCTCAATATTAAGCACACAAGTGGTTTTAAGCTCAAATTTGTTTACTCTAGTTACTGATGGCGAGATCTGATTTCAACATGCTGCATTAGACTTACAGGGTTATACTGTAATGCTGAGACATAAGCCTGGACCGCTCCTTCCATATCCCCTGCAGCGACCAGAGCTGCTGCCAAGTTGATGTATCCGTCGATGAAGTCTGGCTTTAATCGCAGAGCATGGCGGTAATGTTCGATGGCCTCCTGCAGTTGGCCCCTCTCCTTGTACACATTCCCCAGGTTGGAGTAGGCCTCGGCCAGCATTGGGTTCTGTTTGATGGCCAATGTACTGAAGTGGGCGGACCTGTTGAACCAGAAACAATAGAGGAGCGTCAAAGTCAGATAGCAAATGCCTGCCACCATGCTGCATATGGTGAGAAAGAGCAATAGCAGTATAGCCTTAGACATTTACTCAACTGCACACAGGGGGCTACATGTTGGATTTTTGAGAAATACAGAACAGCAAGAACTGAAGCAGCAGAATTAATTTGATTGCACATACCTCCATGGAACACAAACATTTATGCACTTTAGGAAGAGAAAGCACATGGTCCAACTGGAACGCCAGTAGTTGTTAAAATACGGTCACATATCCTTAAAACTATGTTAATGTTTATGTGTGAGTGACAGTGTCTATGAACTGAAGGAACTACACTTATTACCCGTTTTGTTTCCTGAGGGGAAAGAAAACAAGGCATCTAAGCCCCCCCTGACAGCTACTTCTGTTTGACCCAGTTTTGTATCCGCTTTGTCTATATTTGGCTATGACTGCCCCCTTTCCTCTGATTGGTGCCTCCGTGTAGAAGTCCCACTTGTGAGAGCACACGTGCTTGTTATGTTGACAGCGCTGTTTCGGAGCTGAAAGAGAAGGGGGAGATCTTCGCTAGTTACGTAGATAAGCTTCAGCAATTCAGGCCTCTTGGCAGAAAAACGTTTGGAACTCAACAACACGTGGATAATTTTAATTCATATTTCAGGTTTACTGAGGCACCACAGAGCCAATGTTAAATCCCAAATACAACAAAAAGTTGGTTTGGCAAAATATCTCCCCATTAAACTCAAGCTGACGCACTCAAACTGAAGCTGTGATTGTATTTAGTATTGTATCCAGCATCCTAGGGCTTGCTGCACAACGAACGACACAGCCAAAACAGACTGAAGTGGACCATTGCAAAAAAAATAAAAAATCAGTTGACGACTTCACCGCACACCAAGCCAATGAGCACCGCACATCTACTGACACGCTTAAATGAACAAACTGGGTTTTAAAACTCCAAAATAAAATTCATTTTAATGTATAATTTTTTATGGAACCACAAAAACATGGCACAATTGCCAAGACGCGAATGGCCAAAAGGCAGAGGAAACGGGTGAGAATAATCAAAGAGTGTGACTTTTGGGGAAAATGTGTAGAAATTAAACAACTCAATTTAAAAATTCCTCCAACATAACGACCATCATCGAATTAGGACAAACAAGCTTGTATCCTTCCTATATGAAGATAATTGTATTCATGGATCACTCAAATAAATAACAACACAAACTGAAGATCGATGCGAGTACACTGATCTCATTCGAGTCAAAGACGTCCTGCAAGAGCAATATTTTCAACCTTAACATGTAATACACAATCATTTCATTATGAAACCTGTAAAGAAAGATCTTTGCTACCACCTTAACTGCTGGGAAACATTTAATTCATTTTCAAGCAAAACCCAGAAGATGGTTATTGGATGATAGAGCAAATAATAAATCCCTGCACCTCCATCGCATATGCTGCAACTCTGTTGCATCGAATCCTCGATGCCCCGACCTCACCTGTCAAGTCTTCGGCACTGGAAGTGAATGGAGGACAGGAGCAGCAGCACGCCTGTATTATCTGGCTCCTGGCGCCATAGCTGCATGCAGTGGCGCTCTGCTGCCTCAAAGTCCCCTGACTGATATTCCCGATGTGCCAGCTCAGCCAACCCTTGGAAGGAAAGAATACGTTTTGTCGGTTCTGGAGCACCAACACAGCCCAAGGAGCAGGGAGGCAGGGGGGAAACAAGACGTTAGATGTGATGGATGGAAAATGGACGACAAATGAAAACTAAAACAATAACATAGATAACACATATTACATAAAGTCAACCAAAAACAATATAGTGCCCCCCCCCCCCAATAATAAAAAGGTGGTGGTTGTCCTTGAGGATAAAATAATTGGATTTCAATACATGCGATTAAAATTTAACTTCAAACCGCTTCTTAAGTTGGCCATTCTGTGGAGGGTTTTTTTTTTATGCGTGAATAGTTGCAACAAACATAAACCAAAGCAGAAGGCTCCTCAATAATAATTTTACTTTAGGAACAAAATGTGTATGCTGCCTTTATAGGACAATGAGTTCAACATAGCCATCACCTGATAAAGTTGGCTACACTTTGCCAACATACTAGTAAAACGTGTTTTTGTTTTACTTAGAAATGAAGACGAAATACATGCATGGAGTGAAAAAAACAAATATGGAAGGGAGACAGCATAGCATCATTCATTTACTTATATTTTCAGAGGCTTAGCACCAATGCAAGAGTATTGCTTTTACATGAATCCTGTCATTGCAGTATGATCTGATATTCAAGTAACTCACATCAACCATAGCGGGCTTGATTTCATATGACAAATGCATATTATATAATCAAAATAGATCCTGACTAAACGGGGTTGTCATTTTAAAACGCTATACCATGAAAAAAATCTGAGGTAAGCAGCAGCACTTGACTGGCTATTCAATTCGTGTTCAGTATTACGTAATGGAGCTAAACGGCACCCCTCAAAATTGATCACTGCGATACATGATGATGAGAAATAAAATCTTCACGTTGTACCACCTCGACTTCATCTGACGCTATGAACGGACAAAGCGATCTACCGCTTCTCGTTTTTTCACGATTTCTTCCCCTCCTCGCCATTTTATCTTGTAAAACGAAACCAACCTGTGCTGTCAGCCACGTTCCCCACGGAGCTCGCCATCTCCTCGGTCTTCGACTCTTGCCCGGAGGACGTCAACGTGTCAGCCGGCAGGTTTACACTTTTAAAAGGAAAAACGTGCGACCGAGCAGTCGTCTTTGTCGAACGACAAGCACGTTGCCAGCCAATAAGCGAACAGTTACCTTTATTTTTTTCTACGTCACGAGCTGCTAAGTGCCAGTTGTAGTTACAACCTGGTTGAAAAATAAGTAGACAGTTGAATTCGACACACAATAAGTATTGTGAGTCACATTAAATTTATATTTTAAAACTAAACCTTGCTATTGCTTCGCGACAATGCACCTATCGAATAGAAAATGGCGAAGTGGGTGTAACCATATTTTGGCCAGAAAGTAGTTCCGCAACTTTCGAGGGAAAAGCGGACAAAACATCAAGTAATATTTTACTCATGTAACACTGATGGCTAATATGGTATAATTCTTTATTTTCTTAACCGATTACAAGTACAACATGCTATTCTTTAAAAAAAAACACACACATAACAACAACAAAATAGACCAATGGCGAACTATTATGAGCGGAAGTATATATTGGCGCAGCAATGCCAAGGACAGCCACAGTGCCTGTAAAACCGATGCGCGAGGGGATCACGTGACAGTCTAAAATAAGATCTCTGCAGATACTCAGATGACAACAATTGCCCACTCGCCATGATGCATATGTAATTAATAACGTATATATGTAAACCTTGACCTAAAATACACAAATGTAAATGTTACATAAAATTGCGTAGACATGGTTAGTCTGAGTTTCCAATCATTATCAGTATAGCTCCTATTACCGTATGTTTTATGTTATAATTTTTTTTTTCATCTCGGCCTAAGGGTCGATTGTTATCGGAAATATACTCGTCAGTCACACCATTGGTATCACGGAAAAAGATAATGAAATAATAATTCAACACAGTTTATAATTGTGATTGTAACATTTTGTAATATTGACCTGCATCATACTGAGGGTTGTTTCTAAAATATTCTGGTTAATTTATTGATCATTATTAGAGGGGCAAATATGAGAAACACCTCAGGTAGAAACTGTGTTAGCCCACTACCACCTCAATACTCATGGAGGTGGTAGTCCTCCTCACAGTTCTGAGGACCGGGGTTCAATGCCCAGCCCCGCCTGTGTGGAGTTTGCATGTTCTCCCCGTACCTGCGTGGGTTTTCTCCGGGTACTCCGGTTTCCTCCCACATCCCAAAAACATGCGTGGTAGGTTAATCGAAGACTCTAAATTGACCGTAGGTGTGTATTTTGAGTGCGAATGGTTGGCTGTTTGTATGTGCCCTGCGATTGGCTGGCGACCAGTTCAGGGTGTACTCAGGCTCCAGCACTCCTTGTGAGGATAAGTGGCTCAGAAAATGGATGGATGGATGGAATTCCAATGAAGTTGGGACTTGTGTATATGATGATTTGAAAATCCTTTTCAACCTATGTTCAATTGAATACCCTACAAATACAAGATATTTAGTGTTAACTTATTGATCGATGGTTATTGTTTTTTGTTGTTGTTGCAAATATTCTTTCATTTTGAAATGGATGCCTTGCAACACGTTCAAAAAAAGCTAGGACAGGGGCAACAAAAGACTCAGAAAGTTGAAGAATACCAAAACAAAACAAAAAAACTGTTTCAAACATTCCACAGGTGAACAAGTGAGTGTCATGATTGGGTAAGTAGCATCCCCAAAAGGCTCAGTTGTTCACAGGCAAGGATAAGCGAGGGTCACCACTTTGTGAACAACTGTGTGAGCAAATATTCCAACAGTTTAGGAACTATTTTTAACTTTAATTTTGTATAATGTACTTGTGGATGAAAAAGCAAAGCTTGTGACCAGAATGTGCACAAAAATACGTACACGCTAGGTACATTCAAATGAATGGAGGCAGCAAGGCTCCTTTCAAAAATCCACACTCTTGCATTTATTCTCACCAACACCCTCTGTCTTTAGCAAACTGCTTCTTCCATAACTGTTAATCTATCTTTTTATGATTTAAGGAATGTGATAAAGTACAAAATACCGAATACACAGCATCAAAGGACTATACAGGCTCGCCGGGCATCCCCTTGTGAAGCGCTCATGTGCGAGGGTGCGTCGGCGATTCTACATGATGGTCCGGTCCAGTCGGGTTCGACCACGGTACGCAGTGTGCGGCAGGCCTAAAGCAGCTTTTGCTCTGTGGGCGACTGAGGAGGCCATTTTTGTCCCTATTGGCAGAAGATGAAATACAGCAAGATGGAAGGCACGACAGGTAACGAGCCCACTTTTGATTGATGCCTGTTGTAAAAGAAAAGCAACGGAGGCCAAACCAAGCCAAGCGAGGGAGAGCGGGGCCAGGCTGTTCTGGAACTTGTAATGGAAAAGAGGCATTAGTGCCCGAGCCGTTCCCAGGCCAGCCGGGAGACAGTCTCTCTGGCGTGTCCTGGTTGTCCCTGGGGCGTCCTCCCAGTGGGACGATCCTAACTAGATGCCCTAAGCACCTCATCTGGTTCCACTCAATGCGGATGAGCTGCCGCTCGACTCTGAGCCCCTTCGGATGACAGAGTTTCTCACCCTGGTATTATATATATATTAAAAAAAAAAAATATATATATATATATATATATATATATATATATATATATATATATATATTTTTTTTTTTATTATAATTTTTTTTTTGTTTGTTTATCTTTCTAAATCAATTTTAGGACAAATTCATAGGTTGGGCTAAGGCAAGTTTTGGGTGGGCTTGAGGCACCTTTAAATTTGGATTTCTTATGATATTGTGTTGTTTAATTTGCTATCTTATTCTTCAGAATCAGAATCAGAATCATCTTTATTTGCCAAGTATGTCCAAAAACACACAAGGAATTTGTCTCCGGTAGTTGGAGCCGCTCTAGTACAACAACAGACAGTCAATTGACAGAGAACACTTTGGAGACAGAAAGACATTGACAAAAAAAAAAACAGTCACTGAGCAGTAAAGGGTTGCTAGTTATCTGGTAATGCCGGTACATTTATTTATTTATTTATTTTTACAATTGTGCAAAAAGATGCAGAGTCCTCTAGCACTTAGAGCAGTTCGAATGACTAATATTGCAATAGTCCGGTGCAATGACCATTGTGCAAAGGGCGCCGAGACTTCAAGGAGTGTATGCGGTTTAAAGTGACGAGTAGTGCGATCATCTGGGACAATGTTGATTGTGCAAATGTTACAGATACTCCTCAATCAGTGTGCAAATGGAGCAGATGCTACTCTGGCATGAGTGGCCAGTATATGCAAATAGTGCAGCATGGCGAGACAACTACAGTGAGTGCACGAGTAATACATTATTGGCCCCACAGAAATGTGACAACGAACTCAAGTCAAACAATTGCCAGCATGTTGTAATGGAATTGTAGGTTAGGTGTTTAAGAAGTTGATCGCAAGAGGGAAAAAGCTGTTGGAATGTCTACTAGTTCTAGTTTGCATTGATCGGTATATTCTTTCGTGTATAGTGGGCTCTGAAAGACCCCATTTCAATTCCAGTATGTCTTATACATACTGTGTTAAAAATAAAGCTGACTATGGTTTGTCATTGTTTTTTACTATTGAAAAGAATGAATAAGTTATGGAGATATTGTCACTGGTTCTTGTCTCTTTTGTTGAAATGAAGTGCAATAGAGTGGTCAACAGGGGGCAACCTCTGTAAACTAATTGGAAGGAAAGCATTCCGGAGACCTTTCGTATGCGTAACAGGCGGCCCTCGGTTTACGACGGGGAGGAATTTGTACGTAAATCGGGGAGCGCCGTAATCTGTCACTATCCTACGTAAAATTGTTATTACGACAAATATTTTGTTATTATAAATCTCCTAGGTCATTAATATAAAAAAATAATAACTGAAACAGTAGGCAACAGCGTACCATCTTGTACCGAGTAATGACCACAAATTCTTAAACCACTGCTGAGATTACCTCATTGTGCGCCGCTCACAACCTTGACAATGTCGACATTAGAGCGAACTTTTCGACGAAACACTCTTGAGGCCATTAATATAAAACAATCAAATGGAAAACCGAGTAAGTAAACGTGCCTTCGTGCGCCACGTGAAGATGTAATCTTACTCTGCGCGCTGTTCGTAACCACAAAATGACGCATGTGGAGACACTCGTTAACTGAGGACCCACTATACGGTGTTGCCTGGGAGATCGATGCATTTTGTGCTCTCTACTTAAGTGAAGATATTGAACTTTAAATACCCACGTGGAAGCAACTTCAGGCATACAAAAGGTTAGGGACACGGGCTTTTCGGGTGCAATTTTCAGGATAAACCTAAAATATACTATAACCTTAGGTGAACCTAATTTGACCTTCTCTAAACTTTTGACTGCACGTCCAACTGTTCACTGTTGCGACTGTTTGCACAACTTGCTGTTCTCGAACAAGGAGCTGAATGACAAAATTTGAGAGTACGACAGGTTTTTGATTCATGAATGGACCAATAATTCCAGAGTTCCCCTAGAATTAATATTTGAAAAGTCATCTTCATCATGCATTTTAACATCATGAAACCAAAAACTATGGCCCCTCTGGAAAACACTCGGCCCCATGCTGCCCCCCACTAAAATTGGTCTTGAACCGCCACTGGCAACAGGTACCTCGCCATTAGGATTTACAAGGCTTCAAAATCTGAATCAGAATCATCTTTATTTTGCCAAGTATGTCCAAAAAACACACAAGGAATTTGTCTCGGGTAGTTGGAGCCGCTCTAGGAGGGAAGTTGCCACTGAGCGGAGAGGATCACTAAGTGTCATCAGTAGCTTACAACAGAGCTACAGAGAGACTAGAAGGGTCACACAAAGGTAAAAAAAAAAAAAAAAAGCAGCTATCCTTGGAGGATCAAACACCTGTTGTGAATTTTGCCTTTCAGCTCCATGTTAGAGAAAAAAAGTACTAAAACAACAAACTCCTGGACATGTGCATTCAAAAGGTTAGAGAAGATCAAATTAAGTTCCACTGTAAATGTTATAGTGTATTTTAGATTCATCCTGAAATTTCCAGTGCTACTAAAATACCCATGCATTTAGGTCAACAACAAGGAAACCCACAAGCTAATATTACAGTACTTTGACCCCTGCATCATGAACTTCATCACAGTTTTTCTTAGATTCGCATTCATTCGATTCATTCTTCCATGTATATTTTGAAAAGGGGATTCTGCTTTCTGCACCCTATTTTCACATATTGTTCCTCAGTGGGAAAGTAGCTGGCATAATTGCCCCTGTTGAATTTGCTGTGTGTGCTCAAATCAGATCTTCAGGGTTTGTGTAGTTTTTCCACACGTTCCTCTCCTTTGCTCTCACCCTTCACACTGCTTAGTAGTCACCCGATGATGTCATACGCACTGTATGTGGCGATTTCATCTAACATGCTTTATCTTTGTGCAAGCCACAGCCTGGCATTTAGGGGCTGAGCACATCTTCTCTTTCACATCTAAAGGGTCGGTGATAGCTCTGATCCACGACAAACCCCACTTTCATTCACACGGGCTATTTTTGGACGCACGTGAGAGCAAGGGGTTCAGTAGCTCACTGGTCAATTTGAACTGGTCGTTATTAAAATGCCATAATTCATAGCGTCAGCTGAAGATGTCAAGAGCTTAATTGCTGCTTCTCAATGGGTGGCCTAAATTCCAACCTATTTTAAAATCCAATACAAGCATGATGACCCATATTATTCAAGACTGCTTTCAATGATATATGACAGTTGATTTGGGGTTGGAGGGAGTTTATTCTTTCGATATATTGCACCATACGTTGTCTCATGGCACAAAACCTGGGTCTGTACACAAAATTATTTTGATTTCCACAGAGGCTTTTAATTCAGGTTTTCCCCGATCGTTTAACCTTGAATAAATTCTAATAAAATACTTCTTTCTACATTACATTTGCTCGGGATTGACAGACAAGGCAACCAGTTTAGGGTGTACCCCGCCTCCTGCCCGATGATAGCTGGGATAGGCTCCAGCACTCCCGCAACCCTTGTGAGGATAAGCGGCTCAGAAAATGGATGGATGGATGGATGGATGACAGACAACGAGTTTTGGGTGTATCCCACGTCTCGCCTAAAGTCAACACAAATAGCCTCAAGTTCTTCTGTAGACAGCATTCCACTTAATATATCAGCGATGCTTCTGATGGTGGTACACTCCATTTTTCCTCAACTGTTTCAAGACAAGATTTACTCTATCAATAAATCAATTCCACAGAATTGAGCTACGGTAAATTACAAATGGGTTTTAAACATAATTTTCCCCTCTTGTACTGATAGATACAATATAAACTGCTCAAAGCAACAGCCTTGTCCGTACACTTGATTTCCTCTACAGTGCAGTGCATGCAGCACACCAACATGGCGCAATGCAGTTCATTGTGATTATGATTGTTTACAGTGCTGACTTATTTTGCCTTTGGTCAAGTAATTCACAAGACCTGCAAATGTGAATATTGGATGTCTCCCACACATGTTAATTATTTGTAGCAGCTTTATTCATGTTCTGGGCCCTTATTTCAAACATTTGTCAGCTGCAGACTGATGTTTTATAGCTGCACATTTTGTCCTTAGAAGTCATGTTTGAACATACAAACTATGCAACTCTCTAAACAGCTAGACTTTTTTTTTTTAAGTTTGGGTAAAACAAAACAAACAAAAAAACAAAAACACAGAGCTGTGTTTAATTTCCTAGTGTTTTCCCAGTATGTGTTCTAAAATTTCAATTTAGTTATTATAGATTCCTTATGTTGCATGTTTAAATTATTTGCTTTTTTACCTCTATATAATGTACCGTAGTACCTTGACTTACAGGTTTAATTCATTCTATAACCAATCTTGTAATAACAATAATCTGTTCTGGCCCGCTAAAAAAATAAAATAAAATTCTTAGTTACAAAAAACAGCACTGTATTGTGAAATATAAGAAACACACACTCACACACTAGCATTCGTGTGTGGACATGCGCCTCTAAAGGGCGTGGCCTAGTTAGCATGTCAGGAGCTCTGACTCCAGCTCGGCTTGGCTGTTTACCAGACAGTTAGTTCAGTGTTATCGTCTTCTTCATGCTCCTTGCTATTGGTTTCATTTTGTATTTGTGTCCTTGACTGTTTGTCCCGTTCAATAAAAGTACATCAGGGACTGTCGCTCTCTCTTTTTTTAATTTAACTCGAGTGGCATTGAATCTGAAACTTGCTCGTAATTCAAATTTGTAAGTTGGGGCACTTGTAAGTCAGGGTACCACTGTAGATTTAATTTTCCTCACTGGATGATTAAAATACGTGTCCGTCACAGAGATCAGAGCGGGTCAGATCTCAGTTCCAAGGTGTCTATCGCTTCTGTTAAATCTCAGCATTCCATCACCTGTCATTCATCATGACTTCCTGACCCCCTCACCCTTGTCCATTCTCTTTTCTCCTCCTTGTGTTTTGGAGGATTGTTGCGGTGCTGTGGAGGACCCTATGAGACCCATGGTGACAACAGCTGTTAAGGCTTCTTTATACTCGCGCGGACGGCGACCGCGCTGACGTCACGCGTGCAGTTTGCCTTTATACTCGAGCGCAACCCACGCGCGCAGTTTTGAAAATGTACTGCAATTCACCTCCAAGCCGGTGGTGTCGCTACGGCTGATACTGGCTAGGACACCACAGGGTGGAGTTTCCTCAGCATTTTTTTGGCCATTTCCAGTAGCCGTTTTTACTTTCCTTTCAGTAACAATGAACAAAGCAACAACAATGGCGACCATGGAACGGTGTCTGCTAGCACAAATGGACCTAGATGACCAGAAGATACGTTTAATTATGCTGTAAAATCGAGAAGGCGGCGGCGTAGATGGTATGTAGAACCAAGGGGCGCGTTGAGTACGTCATTACAGCATGTGACTAAAACGGACCAATCACGAGAGATGATCTCCGTGGCGTTCTACGCACAGCAACAATTTTTGCCATGTGCACGTCAAACTACGCAGAGGGGCCGCGCAGGCCAATTCGTCAGTCACGTGATGCAATGCGGGCGTTGTCGGCCGCGCGAGCGCGGGAGTATAAAAGAGGCCTTTAGCCTCTGCTATCAATTACGCCAAATGATCGACATGCTCTCCAACCCTGCACCATTCACTCCTAGAATGTCTTCCATCTTTGACAGTGCTGATGTCTGTCTTTGGCGCTTCCGGCTCCTGAAAAGCAGTACATCACAGACACACTCCCTCTTTTGGAATAATATTCTAACCACAAACATACTCAAGACATAGTACACAGCAGGGTTTTAATGGAAACTGTGCCCTCCCCTGAGGGAGTTAAGATTACATCTCCCGTGTAAAATATTCTCTTCAGGTAGAAAAGTCGACTGATCCCCCGCTTTGCCAGATCTCATTTAGATCCACCCGAGGGAGCATTGGATGGTGCACAATTCCAGAGACGGGATGTCTGGGGTTTGGGGGGATTAAAGGCGACTCCCCTGGGCTGGCTAGAGTATTTGAGGGGCTCTCGTATGCCTTTGTGGGGGTATGTTGTGCAGTATTCACTGTTTAGCTTTAGATTGCACACTAACAGAATCACTAGTATTTTCTTTGCATAGTTTGTTTCATGTCTTGAATTCAGTTGCTTATGCTTTTTAATTAACCTTATTTTATATGAAACATATTGTGGCAGTTCAATTCATGTTTTATATTTTGTGTGCTTGTGTTTTGAAGTCTCTGTTTCAGATGATCTTTTATTTATAGTCCCAATTATATTTTGTTTTGACATAAATTTAAACATGTAAGAAACTCCAAAGCAGCCCATTAACTGCCTGATGCTGAAGAACTTTTGTTTTTCATTTTTTTGATTCCCTGCAACCATAGAACATTTCTTTTGTTCTGGACTTCCTAAAAGATAAATCTCCATGTTATGATTTAGATTTTTTAACATAACACTCTGACTGTCCTTCATGTACACTTAAAATGTAAAATAAAATTTATAATACACAAGTACAGTATGTGTACATTTGTCATGACAAGCCATATTTGTTTACAGAAGCATAAAATGAGTCATACCCCAGCTAAATATTTTGTTAGAATATTTTTTTTATTTGATGACTTTGGTTGTGTTAGAGAAATATTGATGTAAAATAAAGGTGAAAAAAATATATTTTTAATAATTTTGACATTTTGTAAAATAACAAAATTATTGACCCTTTCGGAATACACTCATATCCAGTTTTCTAAATGTACTGTACACTGTATATATAGAATATAGTTGATTAGAATGCTCAAGATAATGTCAGAAGTTATTGGAATGATGCAAAAGACTGTTTCTTCAAAATTGTCTGAGATATGAAATAGAGAGCCGGCACGGTGAACGACTGGTTAGCACATCTGCTTCACAGTTCTGGGGACTGGGGTTCAAATCCCGGCCCTGCCTGTGTGGAGGTTGCATGTTCTCCCTGTGCCTGGGTGGGTTTTCTCTGGGCACTCCGGTTTCCTCCCACATCTCAAAAACATGCGTGGTAGGTTGATTGAAGACACTAAATTGCCCGTAGGTGTGAATGTGAGTGTGAATGGTTGTTTGTTTCTATGTGCCCTGCGATTGGCTGGGAACCGGTTCAGGGTGTACCCGCCTCCTCCAGCAGCCCGTAACCCTAGTGATTTAATCATGGAACATACACAAAAAAAAAAATGGAGAAAAATATTACAACATATGAATTAATTATAAGTATTTTAAAATAGGGAGTTACTTTTCAATCACCCTGTATATATATATGCATATATATATATATATATATATGGATATATGTATACTACATATATGTATTAACGCAACAAAACAATGTTTGTTATGTATTTACATTACATGTTTTGTTATCAGTTTATTATTTGTGTAAAGATCAAATATGTGGTTTTAATCCACTTTTTTTTATTGGAAACATCCACGGGCCTGTTGATGCATTCATTCAAAATTTTAAAAAGTCATCAGAATTTAATCAAAGAAATTTAAATAGTTATAATACTAATAAATTTTCAACAGAGCCGTTTTAGCCAACTGCATTTGCAAAGTAATTTACCCTACACTACATTATACATGCATCAGCAACATAAATGATATCATGACGTTAGATTGCGGTTGAGCAGTTCATGAAATGAAAACACTCAGAAAATGTTATAATTTAGGCTAAAAATGAAAGTACATTTACTGTTATCACATTAAGTTCCGGTTACATAGTTTATTTATACTGTACTGTAGGTTAAAAGGTGTCTAACTGTAGGACTCACCCCTATTCCACTAAAACAATCCATCAGACTTAGTGGTGCTTGCCTTGTGCCAATTGCTCTTGGGTTTTCTGCATCATTCAAGCGTGCTTCCCCGCCAGTGACACTTACAGCATACAATAATTGAACTAAGCCCAGCCATGTGCAAATAGGACTGGTGTTGTGTGAGGGGGGAAAAATTTTTGTAAAACCTTTTATCCAGAAAGATGGATCATCCGTCATTGACCCCACTCCCCTTCTCATGGCCCTCTCCTCCCGTGTGTTGCATAATAGGCCATACCTTGTGAGTCAGTCATGGTGAGGGGAACTTTTTGTCCGGAAAGAAGGTCACCACCAGACAGTAGAAATCAGCCTCTTATTGGGCTGTGGGTACAATACACTACTGTGTCATCCTAAAATCACTCGCCACCTTCATATGCCACTTGCGAGGAAGAGGGAGTGGTTGAACTACGCTAATGGCAACCATTCTCTGTGCGGGTTGACAGTTCTTATGTCATAGGTAATTAATTACAGTCTTCATATCCGTGTGAGAACTATTCCCTTTCTGTCTTATTGATGCAGGCTCAAGTTATATAACGGCACACCATGTCACAATAAAGAATGATGCCTTTTTGAGAAGATAAGCTTCATGAATGTAAGTAACCCAGAGCTGTTTTTCCATCTTTTGTTTTATAAGTATCTTAATTATGTCATTTATTATCATCGGTTGTTGCATCTGAAGCAGACATCAACAGGTTTATGTGCCTCTCACAAAGTGATTCACTTACTGTTACTGTACAGTTATTTACTCATGCAGTTGTTTGAATAGTTTAAATCATATCTGACTTTTCCCACCCAGTTCTTTTCCTTTCCAGGTATCCTGTTTATAAGATTCACACAGTTACAGCAATACAGTGGAATCTGGGACTCGCTTTGAGTCTCAGAACTCACTCTTGTCATAGGCTTGATTCTTTTAAATGACAATAGAACATTCTGAAAACGTATTGAAGCTTTTAACTAAAGGTTTAACCTGTGGTCATATCAGGGAAAATGAAGTGTCTATTTGTTCATTATCTATAGGAAATGGGCCGGACCACAGCAACTGTGAAAGGAACAGTGAAGGAATTGGGAGGAAAAGGCGTAACTGCATCCAGTTGATCACTACATCCCCTACCCTTGCCAGGGGGTGCAATAAAACAAGACACAATAGACACAACACACACATAATGAACTACATAGTAAAGTACAGCAATAATTAAGGCAGTTGCATCATCTGCGCCACCATATAGGAATTTGGGCAAAATGTACAACATCTTTGTTTTTTCTTTTTGTACTATTTTTGTTTGAGACATACTGTAGTAAGGCAAGACCACTTTGACCTTAGATCCTCCAAATCTGCCCTACTCAGTCTGTAATGAACCTATAGAGCTGTCTTGTAAATTAAAAACCGCTGAGCATTGCATTATGAGATTGAAACATTTTAGTGGGTACTATGCTTTTTTCTGTCCTCTTGATTGAAACTTGAGGGGGAAGACAGCGTGCGACTGCATTCAGGCACAGCTGTCTGTCGCCTAGGTCAATGGAGTCACAGGAAGATAGCAGCGGTTATTGCCATTTATTCCATCCAGACTCCCTTATCACGTCACTGTGTGGTAACGGTCATATGAAGGGTTTATAAATGTTGGAACATCATAGGAAGGTAACTTTGTTTTGAGTTCTGAAATTTTGCAGATTCACACGATTACATCCCTTCTGGATTATCTCTCAGGAAAACAATTACAGGAACTGCGGACACTTTTGTCTTGCTGACTGTGTGAATGAAAAGTGAAAACAATGTGAGCTCAAAACTGTGTCTCAGTTCAGGAAATTCCCTTGGCTCAGCTATGGTTAGAATAGATAAGATTTATCGGGGGTTATCCATACAATTCCTGCATGACTTAAGTCACCATGCGCTCGCAATAGCAATAACATTCAAACAAGTTACAAGGATACAATAAACACTGTGGTAGGCTCCAGTGTCACTATTAAAGGACTGGCAGGTCTATACATAAGAATTGATTTTTCCAGGGTCCACCCGGGAAGCAGACATGGGAATGAAAGGTTCTGGATAACAGATTCAGAAATAAGGGCCATTGAAGGAGTGGAGGAGGTGCTGACCTTTGACATCAGAGTCACAGAGTTGCAGACTACAAGTCTTTTAATACAACTCAATTTAAAAGTCCATATTTTATGACGGTAGATTATAAATGATGAATGTATGGAAAAGGCTTAGTGTGTTGGGCAATGTTCTGCAATTAATTGGCATTTCAGCAAGCACATTATGTTTTTTTTATTTTATTTGTTTGGTCTGCTACATTTGTTCTGTAAATAAAATCATTTCCAGCTGCCCGGGGCAACAACATCATAAGAGAACTTTGGGTAGGTGGGCATCAATGTGTGTAGAAAAGGTTCATATCTTAGCTTGATGCAGTAATACTCCACAGTATGATGTATAGCAGGTATAGGAGAAGGCCTGGGTCACAATCACTGTTCTAGTCCAATCCTAAAGGTGTTTGGTGGGGTTGAGGTCAGGGCTCTCATGCATCCATGCATGCCTTCCATAGACTTTTTTTTGTAAACTGGTGCATGCTCATGCTGCAAAAGTAGAGGGCATTCCTAAAAGTATTTCCGTAAATTTAGAATTGGAATGAAATTGTCAGAAACTAAAGGGAGCCAAGGGTTCCAGACCAGAAATTATTTCATTAAATGAGTGGTGCGCTCCAAAACTTCACTGTGTAGTGTATCTTTGTGCATTTACATTTGCTAGGCAGGAATGCAAAGGATCTATCGCAAACCATCAACACATCTATCAGGGCCTGCTCTGTCCCGAGACCTACGCCCCAGGACCACTCAGCCCTGCTGTGGCACATAGTAGCTTCCCACTCTACTTTGATGCCCTCACAGTCACTACAGAAGTAATCAACTTTGTTCTGTTTATGGTGCCTGGTCACATCCCCAGCGAGAGCTCAGCATGACGACAGTCATGTCTAATATGTGACTTCTCCACAGGTCATTGGAGATGGCTGGGATACATGAAAATCTACAGTGGGGTCTTTTGTGCAACAAACAGAACAGAACAGAAATGATGTCAAAGATTCCTAGAATACAGGAGACCATAAGAAAGGAAATAGGAATGAGCTACAAAGCTAATACAATGTACTACTTTGAAAACATCCATTTCCTTTACCGCTTATCCTGTTCAAGTTCGTGGGGAAGATGGAACCTGTACCAGATGACATTGGGCGAAAGGTGGACTACACCCTGGCCTGGTTGCCACTCAATGATAGGGCACATATAGAGACAGACAGCCATTCACACTGTCATTCAGAGGGGATGGAAACCATGCTGCCGGCACAATAGTTAAGCAAGTAAACCACTGTACCATCAGTGAGACTACTTGGAAAACACTTTTTTTGGAAATGTGCCAGTGAGCAGTGAGTGTTTTGCCTCCCTCTTTTAAACAGCCCCCACATCCCCTTTTAAACAGCCCCCACATCCCCCTCCTCCTCCATGTCTTGCTCAGGTCACAGTTGGAAGATCATTGAGAATGCGCCATAGTCCGTCCCCCAGCATGCTCAATGAGGGAGGCGTCAAACATGAGCTTTTCCATTATCATTCACATGAGTGTGTGTGTATCTGGGCTGACTGTTGTGTCTGCACTAGCTGCATGTCCTGGGCCAAGCAGTAGGGTCTGTCACATATGACTCATTTCCATTTCTTTTTCTGGATAGACTGTGATTAACTCATTCCTCTTTGTTGAGTTACATTAAACTCAAGAAACACACACATACATGTTCCAGTTAGCTCTTTACACTCTACTGCCAACAACAGGCAGGTGTGACTGGCGACAACAGGAGGACATGGTTCAACACCTCTGCTCCCCACTGACTTCCTCTCACATGCCCCAGCTCCACCGGGATCCACACCCCACAGCAACAGGAGATACAACAGAAGTTGCCCACATCACACAAAAATGTACATGTTTCTATGGGGGTTTCGACGTACGTCTGGTTCCCAGTTTTAATACCTGAATACCTTCACTGGGTTAATCCATTTGACTGAAGAAGTGCTCATCTACTCAGACTTCAGTTAACCCCAAACCAATGCTGATAACCTACGAGCCTAACCTGAGACCTTTGACCCGAACCTCAGGGCTCTTCAAACAAGACATTGGTTTTGTTTACTCTCTGTGTCCCTGTTTAGTCCTGGATCTGGTCCTCCTCTCCTCTCTGGTTTGGTTTTAGGGGCAGTGCAAGATAATCCATCCAGTCTGTTTCCTTTAGTACCCCTCCAGAACACTTTGCCAAAGGCTGGTGTGGCATACATGTGAGGAGTAAAGATCAATACATGGTTCTGTTTGTGCAAGCGGTTCCCTGGTTTAATATGTTGAATCCTGCTCTCATCCGCTGTCAGCTACTGGTGTCTCCCATACACAGGAGAAACAGTACACATAAATGAATGTGTAATTGTGTAAGGTACATTACAAAGCTTTAAAGATTAAAAATAGTGTATTTGCTCACTTGGTATTTTGTAGATACACACAGCAAAAATGCATTTGTTTAAACCCTTTACTAAACACGTAGATACTCACAGACAAGGATACAACACAAGAGCTACGTCGTAACTTTTGCGAAGACAAAAACATTTACCACTTTCAATGAGGGTTTATCAATTGATTTTGAATATATCATTTAACTACTTGAGAGGGTAATTTGGTAATTAAAAAAAAAAGATGAATTGGGAAGAAGACAAAACACATCTGTGTGATCTTCAAACACTCATCTCATAATATTTAAACACTTACTTCAGCATCAAAAAAAAAAAAAAAAAAAAGTAAAAGTGTGCATTGTTTCAAATGTCAATTCTGTCTTTAAATTTCAGGGAAACTGATTGCTTCCGTGACCCCACCAGAGTCACAAACTGGGGTTAATCTGAATCATGACTTTGGCCCTTTTCCACTAAAAAAAGAACAAAGGAAGTAGATGTCAAGCATGTCTGATAAATTAGGAGGTTGTAAAATTCCGATCTAAAGTCAGATCATCCCATTAAAACACCACAGTTTGACATAAAAAAAAAAACACACACACATACTTCACACATTTTTAAAAAGATGGCTGATAAAAATACAAGCATACAGTTGAATAAAATCCAGTCATAAACCCACAGTAATTAAAAGAAAAAAATCAAAAGGTTGATTCAGTTCTACTTGACAATTTATCACATTTTTCCTGACCTTTTTCAGTTCCAGACCCACACTGGAATAAGGGTTTCTCCTTGGGACCCAAACTTAGTAAAATACATCAAGTTTTACTACAACATACTGTATACATCTTACCTAATACAAAATAAATTTAATAAAACAAACATTTCATTTGCAAAGCTATTGTCTCACCATTTCACATTCAATAAAATAGTTTATAATTTTTATTTTCTTTTTGTATTTTAATTTTTTTTTTATACAATTGGTGACCCAATTGGTTTCTCTGGCTTATCTCCACATTCCAAAAACAAGCATGTTAGGTTAATTCAACATTTATTCTTGTCCATGTTATTTGAGTGATAATGTATTTTTTATATGGCAATAGTCCAGCTTGTATCCTGCCACTTGCCTAAGATCAGCTGAGATAGGCTCCAGCTCACCTGCAACCACAATGAGAACATAGGCATAGGCATATAGAAACTTGACTTTGATTTTATTTAGATTTTTCGCTTGTGTTTTTATCTCAATAAACATGCTTTGAATTAGAGTTATATGCAATACACACAAGACCCTTTTCTGCTTCACATTTGTCAACATCACTCACTATTGAAGCGTTCCTTTAGCCTCTTGTTGAGTTCTTTAGATCCTCTCAGGGTTGAGTGGTTCATAAAGGCTCAGAGAGAGTGATGGGAAGTAATGGTGGATAATAATGCTAATTGGAGGCGATTGCCGCGCTTTTAAAGCGGTAAAGTGGTATAACTGTGTGAGGCCGGCCTCGTTTCAATGAGTTTGGCCAAAGTGCTGTCGATTTCTTTCCATACAGCCTAGCAACAGTCCATCCCTCCGGTTTGGATCAAATAACTCAACTGACGATTAAAACTTTGCAATTGTCACTCATTCTTTTGTTCGTTCTTTTTGCTCCCTCTTTCAAACATGCCAGATCCCTGTGTCGAAGGGACAGAGGACGAAAGGGAAAGAGGCCTTGCACGTGAGTTCCAAAAAGAAGAAAAATTGCTGCCGTTGTCCTCCCATTTATCTGACCTACATTCACTTATTATTTTGCTCTCAGAAACATGTCACTGAAATATGAACCCAACAAGTATGGAAAGTGTACTCTCTAGCCAAGAAGCGCAGGCTGTCTCTAACATCTTAGAATATCAACAGGAAACGGCTAGAAAAGTTATCTTATTGAAGAATAGAAAAAGTGTTCAGCCGGATATGTGCACAAGGATATTAGTGAATTTCACAGATTGTTCTGTTTCAATAACAATATATTTTTTTCTATGGTGTTTGTTGTTATACATCACCATAATGGATTCTAAATCAAATCAATCAAGATGTCAATGTTTAGAGTTTAAGTGGGTTCACAAATATATAACATTGACAATTTATGGATTACAGCCATTTATGCAGATTACCTGGATTTTCAGATCAAAAGTATTTGGACAAATGACATTAGTGTCACCGTCACTCATTGGGGTCGTGGGTGAATTTGAGCCAATCTCAGCGGACTGGGCAAAATGTGAGGTACACCATGGACTGGTCACCAGTAATTTCAGGGCACATATAGACTAACAACCATTGATTAATACTGTACCTATGGAAAATTTAGACTTTACAACTAACATATGTTTTTGGAATATGGGAGGAAGCTGGAGTACCTGGAGAAAACCAACGGAAGCGGGGAGAAAATGTAAACGCCAACCAGAGAGAGATTACCTGAGAATTCTGAGACAGATGTGTTAACTACCCGTAAATAAGTAATAATAATAAAAAGTAACTCAATCTTATTTATATAGCAATTCTCAAAGAGAGAATTCACAAAGTGCTTTACATGGTTAAAATAAAATACAGAGATTAAAAACAGAATCACATTATACAATTAATACAACATACTAATCAAAACAATCAAGTATTTTTGGAATGTCGGCTTAAACAGACAGTATGTTTGTATCTGCTTTTTAAAATATGTCTACCGAAGCAGCCACTCTGCTCAAATGGAAGTGCATTCCACAATTTGGGTGCAGTGGACTGCAAGGATCTTTCACCTTTAGTTTACTATTACTAATCTACTGTGCAGCCCTCATTTTTAAGATTATGAATATAAAATGTACAGTGTCGTGAAAATGTATTGGCTCCCTTTTACAATTCTTATATATTTACATGGCTTCCCCACTTTAATGTTTAAAATTATCAAACAGATGTAAATATCAGACAAATATACAGTAAGCCATGTGAACTTAAAATGCTGTTGTTGAATGGTGATAAAATGTATTAAGGGGAAAAAAACTATTCACAGTTAGATGGCCCTGTGTGAAAAAGTAATGGCCCCCTAAACCTAATAACTGGTTGGGCCATCCCCAGCAGCAACAACTGAACTCAAACATTTTCTATAACTTTTCTATAACTCTTTCACATCTCTGTGGAGATATTTTGGCCCACTCTTCCTTGCAGAATTGTTTGAATTTAGAAAGGAATGGAGGGTTTTTTAGCAAAAACGACATTTTTAAGGTCATGCCACTGAATTTCAATCGGATTCAAATCCACTCCTAAACCTTCATTTTGTTTTTTAGGTTTTTTAAGCCATTGAGTAGTTGATTTGCTGGTGTGTTTTGGATCATTTTCCTGCTGCAGAACCCAAGTGCGCTTCACGTTGAGGTCACATTGAGGTTCCATCAATCAATCACAGCAAGTTGTCCAGGTCCTGAAGGAGAATAGCAGCCCAAGACCATCACACTTTGACTGTTGGTCTGAAATGCTGTGCTACATTTACGCCAAATGTAACGAGACACACACCTTCCAAAAAGCTCAACTTTCATCTCGTCAGTCCAAATAATATTCTCCCAAAAGTCTTGGGAATCATTCAGATGTTTTTTTTTTTTGCAAAACTAAGACAAGATTTATGTTCTTTTTGGTCAGCAGTGGTTTTGGCCTTGGAATCCTGCCATGGATGCCATTTTTACCCAGTCTCATCCTTATTGTTGTGTCTTGAACACTGATCTTAACTGAGGCAAAGGAAGCCAGCAGTTCTTTAGAAGTTGTCCTGAGTTCCTTTGTGGCCTCCTGGATGAATCATTGCTGTTCGCTTGGGGTAATCTTTGCAGGCCGCCACTCCTGGGAAGGTTCACCACTGTTCCATGTTTTTTCCATGTGAGGATAATGGCTCTCCCTATCGTTCGCTGGAATCCTAAAGCTTTAGAAATGGCTTTTGTAGCCATTTTCCAGAATAATAGATTAATTACTAATTAATCAATTACTTTATTTCTTTGGATCGTGTCATTTTGTGGCAGCTTTTTTACCTCATTTGTCCAACTTGATTTTGTCGGGATAGATTCTGTCTAAGTGATTTCTTGATTGAACAGGTCTGGAGGTCATCAGCCTTGGGTGTGATCAGTGAAAATTAACAAAAAAATTGTGATTAGCCACAATTAATTAATGATTTAAGAAGGGGGGTATATTACCTTTTATACAGGGCCAGGTAACTGATTTTTTTCCTCTTAATAAATGAAATCACCATTTAAAAACAGCATTTTAAGTTCACTTGGATTATATTTGTCTGAAATTTATATTTGTTTGATGATTTAAAAAATTAAAGTGGGGAAACTATCCAAAACTATAAGAATTTGAGAAGGGGGTCAATACTTTTTCGTGGCACTGTATGAATATGAAGTCATTATTACAGTTAATAAGTGCCTCAAGTTTGGAGTTTATGGAGGGTTTCCTCCCTGGCGATGCCTTGCCACGATTTCATTGTAGCCACCTTCACCCACTGCTTGATTGCAGGTCTAGATGCATTCACTTTTGTCTTCAGTAAGTAAAAAGCATGCTCTATTGGCTTGAGGTCAGGCCCCCCATATTCTGGAATCTTTGGTTAGGGGGACCCAAGGGTGCCATGTTTCACCAACACCCCCCATGCTTTGGCAAAGGACAGGCAGCATTGTTATGCAACAGTTTGGTATGAATGAAAAGGTTTCAGTGCAAGCCCAGTGAATGCATGTGGAAATGAACGAATGAGAGGAGCGGCAAGGGGGATCCTGGAGGGAGTCCTTGGCCCTTGATTCTTCTGTGTTTGTCTGCTATTACCTTAAATGTATCCTAAATGCTATGAAACTAGAGGTGGGCTGTGAGGAGTCTGTATTGTGGGTGCGAGAGCAGAATAGTCGGGTTAATCCGCCAAGACCAAGACCACTGGGCAAAACTCCTCCATATTCTACTTAACAGTTAAGACTGCTACATTTCTCTTTTTATTTTGGGTGCTTAAATTGGATTGATTTAAATCTGATGCAGGATTGTTTGTGTATAAAATCAATATATGCTGTTTAAGCCTCTTTTAAATGTCTTTTTTGAAATATTTGACTTCCAGGACACATGACCAATAAAGTGCAAGCACTTTAAAAAGGTTAAAAAAAAAAAAAAAAAGGTCCCCTCTCCTCTGCGAGCAAAGCCAACCTCAGGCACAGAGCCAATATTCCCACTGTCTCTCTTTGCGGATGACCTCACTGGTTGGCATCAAGAAGCTTGGGGGGAATAATTAGGTTTTAGATGGTTGAAGTAACTATGAGTGTGTGCTATGCAGCACGGAATTTGTACAGATATACTCAACATGAAGCACGTACGTTTCAATCCTTGCTTGAATAGGGGTGAGGGTAAATAGGACTCAGAAGTAAGCATTTAGGGAAATGAAATTAAATTAGTCACATTTTAGGTCAACACATTTATGGGTGGGAACTGTCCTTTCACATACAATCTCTCAGATTAAAAAACAAAACAAAAAGGTCAGAGCCCTAACATGAAACAGGACGTAGGGGTGAGAAAGGAGGAGACCCTGCTTTAATAACTCACTATAGACTTCATACATGACCACCCCAGCAAAGCCTGGCTGTTCACTATGCTTTGCACTACATACGCAGCCTTCTTAGAGAGAAGCCTTTATTTGCAAGATGCGCTTTGTCAACCTCTATTTAGTGGCTGCTTTACAACACACCCGGGCCCTTTGAATATTAACTGTGTGATCACTCTTGCCACACAAGCAGCCTCTCTGCACCCCCAATCAACTCAGCACAGCTATCCTACCGATTGCCTCAGGGCTTTGTGCCCAACCACAGCTTGGTATACACACAATTGTCATTCACTGTGATGGAAATGTAGAAGCGGGAGATGCTTCACTGACGTTGTTGAAACATTTCGATTCACACATCAAACAAATTGCTAAAAGTGTGGAAAAACTGGTGGGTTTGCTGCTGGCTGTCCTTGGCTCATTGTAAGCTGCTAGTGAAGTGCAACTGTTGTTCTCACCACCAGTGTAATGAGCGTAGCAGCTGGGGCAGGAAGGTGGCTGAGGGTGGGAGAGTCTGAGCTTGTGTTTTTGCAGGTCAATAATCTCCTTTATTGAGTCTCAGGAAATCCTAATTGAAGTCGGAAGTAACCCTTGTGGCCAGATGTGCTTAGACAAACAGTCAAACCCAACCCCCAAGGACAACTGATCGCAAGCACTTCAGTCTTCTTGTCACCTGCTGAGTTTAATTTAAACTCACAAACACACAATACCTAAGAACAACTGACCAAGAGTACCCTGGCATCTTTGGGGAATCCCATTTTGTAGCAAAACATTCTGAAACACGTGCACCACTCCCTCACATCCAGCATTAAAATCTTATGCCACTACATGCCTTGGGAAATATTGCACAGCTTAGAACACAATATAAAAACACTAAGGAAACTTTATCCTGGTTTCTCAAGTGAAAGTAAAGCCATAGTACCACTAACACACGCATTGAACATCATTTGATTATCTACATATCATAAATATTTGAGGAGCACATAACAAACTATAAATTGGGAAATTCTAAGGAAATGATAGAATGACCATTGGTGGTGTAGCGGTTCAAATAGCTGCTACATTGTCTTGCTCAATCAGTGTTGTATATTGTGTATGTGGTAGTTTCCAATATAAAAGTTATTGTAGATAGATGCAAAGACAATCACAACCAATTCTTATTTTTTTTTTTGGGTGGGGGGGGGGTCTTGAAACAACAAGATACAGCTGTGGCTGTCAAACTATTAAAACTATAGGGTAACAATATGATCTGTGAGGAAAACACTAGAGGCTTAGGAAAGCATGACTTTAAATATGAAATCAGTTATATGCGTGATCATTATTTTTCCCTGAAATAATGATATTTAACTTGAAATCAGTCAAAATACACAAGAGATTAAAAACATCCATCCATTTTCTTTCCTGCTTATCCTCACTAGAGTCGCGGGCTGCTGGAGCCTATCCCAGCTATCATCGGGCGGGAGGCGGGGTACACGATGAACTGGTCGCCAGCCAATCGCGGGGCACATAGAAACAAACAACCATTCGCACTCACATTCACACCTACAAGCAATTTAGAGTCCTCAATCAACCTACCACACAGGTTTTTGGGATGTGGGAGGAAACCGGAGTGCTCTGAGAAAACCCACCCAAGCACGGGGAGAACTTGCAAACTCCACACGGGCGGGGCCGAGATTTGAACCCCGGTCCCAAGAACTGTGAGGCAGATGAGCTAACCAGTCGTCCACCCGGCCGGCAGATTAAAAAAAAACAAATAACTAATTTTTAACAAACAAAAAACAGCCCACTATACATACGTAAATAGATGAATGAAGACAATTACATGATACAGCATAAAAATAGAAATATATTCAGAGTGTATTATTAAATATATTCAGAGTGTATTATTAAAAAACTGACTAAATTAGTAGGTATTGAGTTTGCGTTTAAAAAAAACATTGTCAACCCAATGTGCAATGTACAATGTACAATCCTCCAGTGATTGACCAGCAATCAATCAGTGTGTAGTTTCTTTACGGCCTTAAATCTAGGTGCATGCATGCTGGCAATTTGGCCAAATTTGAGCTTTTTCCCTCCCTTGCGATCAAAGTAAGCAAAGGTGTGATTGTGGGATTTCTCTTAAAGATTAATTAATTCATTATCCTCATGATATGTAACTTCAAATCAGTCTAAAATACACAAGAGATTAAAAACATTCATCCATCCATCCATTTTCTTTCCCGCTGATCCTCACTAGGGTCGTGGGTGTGCGGGAGCCTATCCCAGCTGACTGCGGGCGAGAGGCGTGGTAGACCCTGAACTGGTAGCCAGCCAATCGCAGAGCACATATAAACAACCAACCATTCCCACTCACATTCACACCTACGGGCCATTTCGAGTCTTCAGTTAACCTCCAATGTCGTTCACCATGATGCCTCTCTCTTAAAGGTGATCCTGACCAATTATCCTGTTTTGCGGGGTACGTGAAGAGGGGTTTTTCCTCACCTATCTGCTCAGAAAATCGGGCAGAGAATCATAAATGTTCAATATTTCCAATCGCAAATCTTTGTGTATTGGCAACACCAAACTACGGACTCCAAGATTGTGTCGTGAAAAGGAAGGCTAGCCAGTTAAGAAGTGACCTGAAGCTTACGCTTTTGCTGGACACTAGAGGAGCAACTGGTTGTGTCGAGTGTTTCTATACTCCTAAGTAATTTACCACAGTAATAACGAGAAGGAGAAAAGTTTGCAACTGCAGTATAGTTATCAGATATGCTAACAGTTAGCCTACATTCTTGTATTTTTGGCAGTCTAGATGCCCTGTGGCACCATGCTGCCTCTCACAGATCGGACTTGGTACTACGTCAGACTGGAGCTTGTCGTTGGAGATATCGTTTTGTGCGTAGGGTGCTGTGTTGGTCATCTTGAGTACAACGGAAATTATAAGAGCAGTAAGAACAAATGGTGATTTTTCTTTGTGAAGTTTGGTGTCTCTCACATCTTAAAAATGGGTTAAGATGTTATGAATGGGTATATGTGTATACCTCTTTTGTCAAATATGAAGGGTTTCAGAGGACCAAAGGGATGACATTAGCACAATATGTTGTGGTGAATAATAAGTGCCATGATTTTCTGTTAGTTGTCATTGCTGCATCATTGCTTTTCCGGTCTTCTCCCAGAACACGGGGGCTGAGAAAAACTAATAGCTCACACTAAGCACCAAGAATTCAAACAGATATGTTGCAAGGAAGCTTTTTATGGTGTGTCTCAAATCCTGAGTCATGGTCTCTAATCTCTGCATCTCCATAATGTTTGTTTCAATGTCTGACTGCATGTCTGTGAACCCCCGCACTGCAGCAAACATAGTGTGAAGTCCCCTCAAAGTTTTCATTTATAGTTGCATGGGAGCTGACTCATATAGACCCTGGAGGTGTATATAGATTTATCGTGTGGCAGTGCAGAATTACAGTAAAAGAAGCAGACCGACCGACCGGCTTGAGTGTGCCTATGTTGTGTGTCTCTAGCCTGAGTCTTCTTATCAGGCAGGTGGTCTGACCCAGACCAGAGATCTTTGTCACGCCATAACTGCACGTGAGTGCAGATTTAAGGAACCTGGGTTTGATTAAGAAGAACCCCCCACCAGACTTACTGTCACAGTCCCATATCAGACCCAGGTGTAGGTGTGTTTTCTCACAGGGTGTGTTTAAAAATACCACCGCACACAGACATAATTACGCTGACCTATTTATTCTACCACAAAACCCATAAGGCACAATAATTGCATTCTGCAATATCAATACTTTCAGTTTTACAGTCTCTTTTACACAACATGTAAATGGGGCACACAATCCATATTATGGATTTCTTTACATCCTGGTTGTTTTCAGCATTGCAAGAACAATTGCAGTTGAGGCTTACAGCAAACGGGGAATCTTGTATTGTGATAATGTGTGTGCACGATTACGGACGAGGGCGATATTTTCCCTTTTGTGCAATGCTTTGGAGTCTTCTCTTCAGAGTGAGATCATAGTATGAAGGGATAAAGGGATGGGCCACCCAGTAATTACAAGGTTTAATAACTTGCAATTTGTCAAAAAAACATGGGGCTCCCATAGAAATCTTACACATAAACATCCTCACACACACACTCATTCGTTAAATAATGGAAGCACATGCTCTGAAGCTCACTATTATGCAAAGAGGGCCTGTAAACACATCGCAGACTGTTTTGTCTTCTGGAGTCTCAACTGTCTTGGTGAAACAAGCCATGGATCCGAAGTTAGTCCTTTACTATTTGGCAATCTCGCCACCATGTCAATTACATGAATGCTGGCATGAAAAGTGAAAATGCTCAGGCTTGTTCAGACCCAGTGTGGACTATAAAGCAGCCATCACTCAACACTGGCATTTCCTTATATACTGAAAACTTCACTGTACGCTGGGATGTGAGCGACTGAATAGAAATAAAGTTTCCTGAGAGAGGTTTGTTCTGGCATGGGTACACTACAACCATGTCCTGGTGCACAGCAACAATAGCCAGATCTGCGGGGTCGTAACCTCCTAATTACTGCAGACCTTGAGGCGATGACAGTGACTTGTCGGCGTAGCCAGTGAATGAGGCTACCTGTGCTGTAGCACCTCAGATGAAAGGTCATTGTGGGAATGGGTCTGCCAGCACCTGGGCCATTTCAGCGCCAGAGTACAACATCTAGCCTCTTGGCTTTCACCAATGATATCTTTTTTCCTAACTGACAGTGGGTCAGGGTAAAGATGTATGGAAATCATTTGCTATGCCTGAGAGCCATCCGCTCCTGCTCTCAGTTTACTTTTCTTGATCAAGGCCTTCTGCACCAGTTGCAGATCACAGTCTGGCTTCATAGATAGCAGAGGCTTATGTGTCATCAAAATGTACATATTATAATATTGGAAAGCAGTGGTGGCAGCATTGTGTCCTAGTGGTTATCACGTGTGCCTCACAATTCTGAGGTTTGCATTCGAATCTCGGCTGCGGCCCTCCTATGTGGAGATTGTCCGTTCTTCCTGCGCTTGCATGGGTTTCTCCGGGTACTCCGGCTTCCTCCCACTTTTCAAAAGCATGCATGGTAGGTCAATTAAAGACTCTAAATTGTCCATCGGTATGAATATCAGTGTGAATAGTTGTTTGTGACCAATGATTGGCTGGTGACCAGTCCAGGGCGTACCCCATCTCTCACCCAAAGTCAGCTGGGATAGGCTTCAGCCCAACCAAGACCCTAATGAGGACAAGTGCGATAGAAAATGGATGGAGTAATATAAGCAGCAGTGTTGTGAATAGTAGAGTTACTGTATATTACTTTACTTTAAATCCTTACATATTGTACTATGTTTACTGCATTGATAGTGGCGTATAACCATTTAACCAAGCCTTTTCATTTTCATTTAGTTTCCATCCATCCAGCCATCCGTTTTCTATAGCGCCTGTCCTTATGATGGTTATGGGTGAGCTGGCACCTATCCCATCTGGTCTTGGGTGAGAGGAGGGGTACACCCTTGACTGGTGTTGCAGTCTTCTTTATTGATCTTATTAGCAAAGAATTTTTTTTTTTAAATTATTATTTGGAGAAGGAAACACCATTTTATTTTGACTATATATCTTATAAGTCGATGCTGCACATCTGCCTTGTTGGGGAGTTTGCATGTTTCCATGTTTCCTCCCAAGTTCCAAAAATGTGCATGGTAGGTTAAATTGTATGAATGTAAAAATGAATGGTTGCTTGTTTTTGTGCCCTGCAAGTGACTGGTGACCAGTTCAGGAAGTACCCCACCTCTTGCCCTCAATCAGCTGGGATAGGCTCCAACTCTGACTGTGAACAGGATATGTGGTGGAGCATTGATGGATGGATGGCAACATATTATATATATTATATTGGGCCTAAGCCCTCAGGGACGAACCACAATTTACAACATGGATCTTGTGTTGAAAAAGTATGGGAATCCCTGCTGTAAAGTGTAAGGTACACACAGACTGACAAATGGGCAAATGTGGAGCATTTTCCATCCCTTGCGATTCTTGTATGTAAAAGATAATCCTTAACAATGTGTTTTACACTAAACACTATACACTTTTCATTTACTTAAGTATAACATGTAATTGGTAATCAATAATTTCATGTTCGTAAGATAAACACGATTAAATCAAGTATCATTCGCATGGAATTTGATCAACTTAACATTTAATAGCATAACATTGAAATAACACGAGGCAATCGCATTTCTATGCTGAGAGGTCATCACAAATGTGGATGAAGTGCTAGAAAACTTGACAAATGTGGCATTTGCAGTGGCAAGGTTGCTTGGTCTTGTCTATACGTTAAACCTAAGAACCCTGCAGAACTAAAAGTACTACTAGTTGGCATTTTGGTAATAGGGTCCAGGAGGCTACTAGTGTGACACACATGCCTACTAGTTGGGCCTAGTTAGTGTTACTCGTGCAGCACATTAGTTTACTCGTAAGGTTTAACCGTGAACTAGTAGGCCGAAAGTTGCACTAGTGGCTGGGAAAAAAAACACCTTAACTAGTAAGACACTCATTCTACTAATGCGCCCTAGTCATACTAGTGCACTAAATTGTTTTACTAGTGCGTACAAAGAGCATACTAGTACATGGACCTTAAACTGGATATCAAGGATATTGAATAAATGCTGAAATGGCTTTCCATAGTCCTACACTTTAGGAGTGTGATCTCAAACCTGCTCCGATTTGTGAAAATGAAAAAGTGTCCTGTGATGGACTTTCACTTTCATTTGAACAAACCTGGCAAGTTTGTAAACACTGTAAAAATCCAAAAGATTACCAAAGTTGAGTAAAAGCTATAGCGCACTCCCGCCCGACAATCCTAAATCCGTCCCCCCATGGGAAAACTGGGAGGACACAACAATCAACACATATCAGGCTGCGAGAGCGAGAGCGCGCCTGCGCGTCCCCGACAACAAGTTTTCGCTTCTGCAAAATCGAGTTGACTCAAGTCGGTTGTCTGTTCACCGGGATGGAGATGAAACAAAAGCGGGGGTGAAATGTTCAGTTAAAGCGGTTATTTCCCCGATAGAGTGGTTTGGTCGCTCGCGCCAGGTAAGTGAACGCTTGACTGGGCTCACAGTCACACCCATCGTAATATCTCATCTAATGGGGATATATTTAATCATAGAATGACAACTTGATGGAAAGTTGAAATAGTTGAAAATTGGGGTTTTGAAACCAAATGCGCTGTTTTGGATGCTTTGAAATGCGTCATTATGCCATTTGGTGTTTGCGTGTTAGATTTTTCAAACGTGTTGAACGTGAACACATTAAATCACGGAGATTAAAAAAAAAAAAAAAAAAAAAAAAAAAAAAAAAGTTGCGCTCAGGCGACTCTCAGAGAAAGACTTTTTTTTTGAAAAACTTCGACCACAAGTTGACATCAACCCAAATATTAAGACGTATTTCTTTCCAAACTGCGTCGTGATCAACGACTCGTCTTTGAGCCAGTCTGCTGAAACTTCTGAGTCATCCCTAATTGCATTACTAATCCTTCTTAAACCTGCCGGTACAAGTGTGTGCAACCAGCTTTCAGCTGTTAACAAACCTCTTATAATGAGGTAGAAGAAGAAAAAAATGTTTTCACCCTGCACTTTTTTGGTGTGTGTGGTTAGCCTTGCATCACTCTAACATCTGCGCGGTGTCTTGATCTATTCTAATTGCAAGGGAGTAGATGCACGCTGGAGGTGTGTTAGTTTACGTGTGAGCTGAACAGGATGGGACAAGCATGAGTTCAAAGAGCTTACTGTGCAGAAGTCATATCTCAACATATACTTTCCCTGTACTAAAAAATAAATAAATAAAAAAATGCATTGAATTTGTATGAAAAATAGAAGCAGAGGTTGTTGCAAGTCCACGTCTTTTGCTAATGAAAGGGAAGACCAGGCTAGTTGTCAGTTGAGGTCATCTGTGGCTTCTTACGGTTGCAAAACCCCTGGATAAGCCTGATTTCCTCTCTCCTTTTGTGCTCGTATATTACCAGAGATTTGATTTTTGTCATTGTGCTCTATTTGCTTAGGCTGGTGGACCTTGCGACTGTAAGCTTGGAAAGATTGTTTCCGACCAAGTTGACCCTCCTCCCTCTCCCCTATGCTCATCAACCTGACTGTCGCCGTCAAGGAATCTCGTGCCTTTCATGGAACACTGCCTCCTCTCCCCGCCGATTCAGCGCCCGTACAAGTGAAAGTCATGGATTCGTGCACGATGGCGGTGCCTGTCTTGCCACCTCAACCGCCGCCGCCACCTCCCCCTCCTCCACCGCCTCCACCTGCCTCCTCACTGCCTTTGAGCCGGACGGACAGCGCCCATCGGAGCCGGCTGAGGAAACTCAACTGGGAGCGTATCCCCAAAGAGAAGGTGGAGGGGAGGAAGAGCGTGTGGAGCGGTGTAGGCCTGGGCGAGGACGAGTTCCCGATTGATCTGCACTCTCTGGACGAGCTGTTCGGCCAGAAGGACAGTAAGCTTCAGGACGGGAGCGCCACTGCGAGACGACGGTCTGCTCTGTTACGCTGCAGAACTCCTCAGGATAGCCCAGAAGAGGTCAGTTCATTCAAATAACAGGTCTTTTTTTTATAATTGAAACAAAAATACTGTTTTATTCAGCTTACTATGACCTTCATTTTACAGATCACTCTACTGGACTCCAAACGCAGTATGAACATTGGCATATTTCTTCGCCAGTTCAAAATGTAAGCCCATTCTTCTTACCTGGAACTGGAACAAGCGCTTAAATAATTTAATAACACATAAACTGACATTGTTAGACACGTTTGACATCTTGTTAGTTAACTAGTGTTCTTAGCTAATTATCAAGGTGTCAACTTGATTGCTATAACAACTATAATGACACAATAGAATCAATGGATATAATAATCAATTAGCTGCACTTGCAGAATTATGTAGATTCATTATTGTGTTGAAGTATATGAGGCTAATGAAGTGCCCTATTTGGCTACAACTCAGAGGCATTGTTTTTTCAGTCTCAATAAGTTTGCTATCTGAAGATTAAATAGAGTACATGATAGCAGCTATGCTGTTTTGTTACAAAGCATTTACATTTTAATTGTTAAAAATATTATTGGACAAAATATAAATGGAAAAAACTAAATTTTTACTAGTATTTTCTTTTATTTGAAATGTTTTATAACAGAATCCATCCATCCATTTTCTGAGTCGCTTCTCCTCACAAGGGTCGCGGGCGTGCTGGAGCCTATCCCAGCTGTCATCGGGCAGGAGGCGGGGTACACCCTGAACTGGTTGCCAGCCAATCGCAGGGCACATACAAACAAATAACCATTCGCGCTCACAGTCACACCTACGGGCAATTTAGAGTCTCCAATTAATGCATGTTTTTAGGATGTGGGAGGAAACCGGAGTGCCCGGAGAAAACCCACGCAGGCACGGGGAGAACATGCAAACTCCACAGAACTGTGAGGCTGACGCTCTAACCAGTCGGCCACCGTGCCGCTTTATTAAATTATATTGCAAAAAATAACAATACTTTCGTTGTTCATTTTCTCCATCGTCGGCCAAGGGAATTTTGTCAAATGTCCACCCCTATTTTGAATCAGCGCAAGCATGTTTCATGCATTATACAATGAGAAATCATGGAAAAAAACAACTAAACATTATCTTGCAACGTTATCAAAAGTGTTTAAAAATAAAATAATTCTGGGATACAATGGACACAGACTCTTTTAGAAATCAGTGTAGCAGTTTTTGCGTAATTCTGTTTACTAACAAAAAAATTAAAACTAAAATTTTTCCATCACTTTCTGGTTTCATCCTTTTGATTGAGGTCCAGTCCCGTCAAGATAAACTAGTGCAGGAAACAGACATGTTCAATTGTGCCCAAGGGGGACAACACTTGACTTGAACTGCCATAAATCAAACAGCATGTAGTTGGTGTCTGAAGACTGAAGGCAGAGGGGGCGATGTATGTGTCATGCATGGGTGTGTTCCTGTCGGTATTGCAGGGGGACAGGTGCAGGGGAGGCTCCAATCTAAACAGATGGACTGGACGTCCTAAAGTATCCAAGTTTAGCACTTGAGAGTCCGAGTTGACACCTGCCAGGGCCCTTCAGAGTGTGTCTCCTGTTTAAGTGACCCCTTACTATGACGGACCTTCCTGGTGGCCTCAAGTCATCCACTCTAACTTAAGGCTATCTGCCAAGTCCCAATGGGGGATGGGGGTGGGGGGTGGGGGGGGGGTTAACAACTGGAGCATAAGGTGCTCTCAATAAGACTAGTCAATATGGGAAAGTACCAACTTTGGGGGCATGGGCAAACTGCCTTAATGTACTTAACTTTCTACCGCTCCTCACATAAATGTAATAATAGTGATCTTTCAAAATGATGTGAAGTCACAGTTGTTATTGTGCTGAATAGTTTGTTAGAGTTCAAACAATACCTCACAACTTCGCTCTTTTGTGCTTGGCCGAGGTAATAAATCTCAGTTTTGATTTACATAACTACATTAATAAGAGTTTTCCTGATATGCCTAAATGACTGAACTCTGTAATCACTCATTATTGCAAGAAACTAATCTTTGCTCAAGTTCTTATGTCAGATTTCTTGAGATTGTTCCACTGAACATAATCTTGTGACAATAGAGTGTGTACAGGCTACTGTATTTAGTCAATAAGTAAGCACTTATGAGAGTAATATTTGAAATTTAGGACAGTGATAACTGTTATCAGCTGTGTACAGTACATACAGTAGCATCCTGGTGTTGGAGTATAAGGGTGTGTGGTTGGCCATAAGATGAGGTTAATGAGGTTAATAAACAATTGGAGTAAAAGGTGAGCAGTGTCACTGGGTAAGAAAGCCAGAAGTCAACCAGATCAGTTTTTTGACACAACTTTCCAGTGTGGCGTCAACCAATCGCCTCTGCTGTACATGTTGACTGATTAGAAAAGGAAAAATGTCATTATCTCATGTTTCGGTGAAAACAAAGAGGTGATATTGCTCACAGGAGGGAACTGGGAAATGATACAATTGCATGTCTGGTAGCCCCATTGCATGCATGATGACATACTGATAGGGCATTTGGTGTGTTCTTTTTTCCCCCCCCGAAGGCCGGCTAAGGAGATAGTTGAGGATATCAGGCATGGAGTTGGGGATCGTTACGGCGCAGAGAAGCTCACGGAGCTCTGCAAGCTGCTACCCGACAATGAGGAGGTAAAGCGCACCCCCACGCCATTCAGCCAACCTCCTCACCTCCTCCGCCTACTCATCGTCTGGCTCTGGTTAGGATGATCAAAACGTTCACTGTTACACCGTGTTGTATGATGTGGTCTGTTTCCGCAGAAGGAGCATGGTGAAAGATATTGGAATCGACTGTTAAACAGCACTCTGGTTTGCTGGATTTTTCTCAACATCTGTTCTCTTTCAGGAATCTCGCCTGAGGAGCTTTACCGGGGAACGTCGCTGGCTTGGAGAGCCTGATCTTTTCATGCTCCTGCTGGTGGAAGTCCCCAGGTACACTCCACCTTAGCCCTGCTTTGGATACTATTACCCACCATAACCCTGTGAAACCAGTGTGCATTTTTTGTTTTTCCAGCTTGATTCATAGTTTGAGTAGTCTGTGACTCACATGCGTCCTCTTGAAATGACGTGTGTTTACTTAAGTGATGACCAGGAGTGCCTTTTTTGTCTTCATCATCACTCATCCATGCTTATTCATTCATCCATCCCCCTTGCTCCCCTTCAATTAGTTTTCGCCTACGTTTGGATGCCATGATCCTACAGCAAGAGTTTGACCCTGCTCTGACCTCTCTGTGTGTGGCAGCCAGATGTCTGAGGGAGGCGGCCAGAGGTAAAGTAACAGCGGGAGTTATGCACTCTAGTGCTATCAAGATCTTTGTCTTGGCCTTTTTGAATGCTCCCATATTGAATTAGTCCAGGGTGGTAAGTAGAAAACGCAGAATGCAGATGATCTTCTTGTTTTAAGAGAACCCTAACACCAGGAGTAAGGACTCTTGTTTCTTACTAAAATAAGTTTGCTCATTTTTGTCTTTTAGAACTGCTGAGCTGTCCTGAATTACACTCCATCCTCCGTTTGGTGCTTAAAGCAGGGAACTACATGAATGCTGTAAGTGGCTCTCTCTTTATCTAAGACAGTATTTGTTTTCTTCTCCTGAGCCAGACAAAGCCAAATTTTGAATTTTGCAAGATACACTATACGCTAGGAAAATGTCCTTGGATTTTTTGTTTTTAAATTATTCAAAGGTTTGTTTATCTGACCTTGTATGCGACTCCTCAGGGTGGATACTCAGGGAATGCAGCTGGATTCCGAATTTCATCACTGCTCAAACTGGCTGACACCAAAGCTAACAAACCCGGCATGAACCTGCTTCATTTTGTAGCTATGGTAAGAACTCAGGTTTTGATATTTATACTGTAGTAGAACCAGAACCAGTTAAAAAGGACGTAAAGTCAGGAAAACACGGATAAGATAAAATTAATCCCGACAAAGTAAAATTACAACAAAAACAATTATATAATACTACAGAAAAGTTGTAATTTTATGAGAATAATGTTGCAATATTGGGAGAGTTAGAATATTACAAGTGTAAAAGGGATGATTGTTGAAGATATTGTCAAGTTATAGAAAAAAATGAAAAACTTCACAAATGTTTAATTATATTACCGGAACGTCACAAATATTTAATTATATTACCAAATTAATGTATACTACTGTATGGAACTTAGCTGTTAAACATATGAATATTTTATCCGATTATAAACACTTTTTCCCCTCGATATTACAAAGACTTTGTGCGCATAACACACTGCTTTTTCCTCTTTCTTTCTCTTCCACAAAACTGTAGCCAGACTGATCCTCAGAGCGTATGAGTTTGTCAGCATTTGCAAATTACGTTTTACTTTATTGGGAACAATAGGTCTAATCATTTGTTTGTCTCCACAGGAAGCTGTGAAGAAGGATCAGAGTTTACTGTCATTTCCTAGCCAACTGGGCCATGTTGGCTCCGCCTCTAGGTCAGTGTCTTCCCAAAACACGGATCCCATTGAATGACTATGAATATTACAACCTCATCTTATTAGCATCACTCCACCCATGTGACAGGCTTAAAAAAACTAATGTTCAATTGAGCTCTCCTTATTAAGAGTCTTTTGTGAAACCATTATTGACCATGACGGTTGAGAGCGTAGTCCTTTAAGCTAGACTCTTGGTTTAGGATGTAAAACTCTTTTTAATGTCAGTTTTTGAAACTGTAGGTTGTGCGAGGAGTCTGTGTTGGAGGATTTATCCAAGTTAAAAAGCAGAGTGCTGGTGCTGAAAGCGAATGTCCGGACAGAGAGACAGATTTTCCAGCATACACAATCTTTCCTAGAGGTAAAGCTCATTGATTAATGCCCTCATTCTCAATTTAAGGTCACACAAACCATCTAACATATTTTCTAAAAATATACGGACAAATGTATTGTTTATTAAAGTGTTTGCATCTATGTGCAGGTGACAGAGGAGCGTCTAAAAGAGGCAGAAGATGAGGTTGAGGGCATGAGGATGTCAAGTCGAGCATTGGTGGATTTTTTCTGTGAGGAAGATAGCACATTTAAATTAGAGGAGGCCTGCAGGGTCTTTGACTTATTTTGCCAGCGCTTCCAAAAAGCTGTCAAGGTTAGATCCAGAAATGAAACGAGCCTTTTATCATGTAGAGGTAGCCTTGCCGCTAAATACACCATCCTATCTTTTGTCATAGGAGAATGCAGAGCGCGAGTTGAAGGAGCAGAAACGTCTGGAACGTCAGAGGGTGATTGGTGAAAAACGTCGGTCCGTGGCTGTCTGCACAGGTCTCGACCTGGGCCAGAGCCTGACCAGAGACCCTCACAGTCAGGAGAACCAAGATGAGCTGGAGAGACTCCTTGAGAAGAACTTGAGCTACACCTGGAGCCGTCGTAGCCTGAGAAGTTCTGACACGCGCAGGTACTCTCACCACCTGCACAGCGACAAGAGCTTCCCAGAGCTGGGCAGCAGCCCCACTCCCATCAGCTGTCACTCAAACAGCTCGTCTGACCACGAGACATCTACTGTGCTTTGTAGCTCTCCCGAGACAGATGGGTTTTGTTCTCCGGCTGGTCAAGAAAGTGTTTTAGATAGAGACAACAAGAGTCAGTCGAGGCAACACCAGGTAATCAATCAGTGTATGGAGGTTGTTCAAGAATCTCACGTTGGATCGTATTCACAACATGGACGTGGCTTCACGGTAGAGCAACATGGGTCCGAGAGTATTTCTCTCCAAGTACAGCCATCAGAAACAAGTGGACTTACAAATGAGGACTCATTGTCATGTAAGCAGAAGGCTACCAAGAACACTGAGTTTTCGCCCAACTCCCGTCGGAATGGTGCTGCTATCAACGCAGATACCCCTTTACTGTGCACTAATAGGCAGAACTCCAGTCATAGACAACATTTTGGAGTGCCCCTGACTGACAAGAATAATTCTGTTCAGAATAAATTAAATAGTTGTCGTGTTGATGACAGTGACAACCGCGCTGCATCGTTGCGATATCGGAGATCTGAGAAAGAATCGTTATCTGTTAATGTTACAGATAATGTGGAGTTACAGCCACTAAACAGAGGGATTAAAGCAAGTGTTGCAATGTCTGGGCCTGATGAGGGTCTGAGGAAGAAGATAAACACAGGAGGGTTGTTGACTCCTGTCGAGGAAAACTGGATGCCTTCCAGTCTTCCAGAGTTCAGCCAGTCACACCCAGAGGAGAGCTTGGATGTGTTGAGTCCTGAGGGGGAGCTTGCGAGGTCATACTCCCGTGTTGGGGAAACTCTAGAGTGCCACACGCTTGTGAAAGGCCTCCGATCCTATGACACCCTGTCACCACCAACATCCCCACTGCCGCGACCAGGACCAAGCCTTTGCTCCAAGTGGAGGAAAGAGCGGGAGGTTGATCCGACAACTCCAGCTTCTCCATCGTTAAAGGAGGAGAGTCGAGCCTTGAAGGGTCCTGTGCGTAGTAGCATCAGAGCCAAGAGAGGACCTGGGTCATGTGCAGGACCTTCCAATAGCACAGGTGTTCCAAGAGTACGCCCCAAAACTGAAGCTACAAATATTGGCCCAATACCGTCTCTAAGCCACCCCACGACCTCACGCTTGTCCTTGCGTTCGTCTCAAGTCACACAGCCTGCTTCACTTCATGCGGAGGAGAAAAGAAGTAGCAGCGCACGAGAGGGACCACAGACTGCTAAAGAGCCACAGACTCCTGGAAAGTCTCCCCTGACCCATAGGACCTTAGAGAGACCACCAAAAGACAAGGTCTCAAGCAGGACCCAGTCAGCATTAGTTAGAGGAAGTCCTCTCCGCGTATCCAAACGAGTCGCCCCGAACCCTGAGACTCAAGCTACCACTAAGGCTCTCCCGGCCCACAGTCCGTCTTCTGCCACAGCAAAGACCATACGTACGGCTGTCATGTCTGCAGGCCGGAATAAAAACACTATGACCACAAACACGGGCCCCTGTCCTACCTCTAAAAATCCTTCACGAATTCCTGGTCCCAAAATGCTTCGACCTACAACAACTCAACCACTGTGGAAGTAAATTTAATATATTTTAGATCCTTTCTCTCAGTCTATGCAGAGCTGGTTATTTCTTTACATAATGAGTTCTTGTACATTAGGCTCATTCATCTGCTTGTAACTGATCGATTTTGGTATTATTTGGGTCACATTAAGTCATGTGTCTCATGTGCAAGTAGAAGAGTAAATCCTCTTGAGCCCTACCTCGTCTTACACTTTGTATCCTTTGCAGGCAATAGGATACAACTCAATTGGTGTTTGAACAAAGAGCCAAATCATCACGTTGTGCCCAGTCAGAACGCTTGTGCTCTTGTTAAAGTGTATTAATCCGTTGCAAAAAAATCATTGTGTTCTCATTGTGTCGTGGTACAAACTTTGTATCTATCTATTGTGCACTTTTTAAAACTGAAGAGGCAGCGAGGAGACTTACTGTTTTTTTCCTCTTGTTTTGTATCAGAAGAATATATAACATTTTTGAATAGTCATGGCTGTTATTCACTGTATTATTTGTATATAGCATAAATAAAGGAGGTTATATGGACAAAGGCGTTTCTCTCTGTTCCTATGGTTAACTTAGACAAGCCATTACCAAAACCAGACCCCCCACCCCCCCCCAAAAAAAAGAAAAATAGTCTTCTATGATGGCCTAATCATTATAAGGAACACTGACGTACATTTAAGAGCACAATTCTAATATTTGTTTTCAATAAAATTGCTTTTTTTCAAACACTGCACTGCACTGCATCCAGTACGTGTACGTGGATGTTCAGGGGTGGAGCCAGTGGGGGTAGCACTGGACTCCCCTGAAATCTGATTGGACCCCCCAGGAGCTTCCTCCAGATGATTGACATATCACGGCACCGCACGTGCGAAAGGAACCGTTTGCATTTTGAAATCAGTGCTGCCTATTGACTGCTAAGTCCCTCCTGTACAGTAGTTGGCGCTATGCACCAGAAAGAGTTGTAATCCACATTTATTAGGAGAAGAAGAAGAATCGCCACAGAAGAAGAGGATTTGCCCCGTTGACAATCTACGACGTTATTCTAAAGTAAGTTTTACGGTGGTGTCCTCATGAGTCACTGTTTAAAATCACTTTTGTGTGCAGACAGGAGATCGTTTTGCTAGCAGCCACGGCTATCAAGCTAAACTTAACGTAAAGTTACATCTCATGGCGGCAAAAACGAAAACTTGCAGTGTTTCAATAAGCAACCAGTGCAGTGTGCCAGTCTCTCTCGCCCGCTGGCACACACAGACACGGGCACATGGACAAGTTACATCTCATGGCGTCTACACAACGTGTACATTTCATTCGGGTTGCTGCTTATATTGCCGTGTTTCTCCAATGATTTTAGAGGACTGAAACTAGCAGACAATCGGCCAGCAAGCTGTTTCGTGCTCAATTGGTTCAAATGAAAGATGACGTGAAGGAGGGTGGGAGATTATCCTTCACGTTTTCCCCTTTGTTATGTCTCTAAACTGTTGGCGTACTGATGTTTGTTTAAAAGCTTTAATACTGACAAGGCTACAGTGTCAAAGGTTTTGCTGTTGCATTTTCCCCCTTCTATGCAGCATCTTATTTCATGCATAATGTACTGCACAACAGGCGAGCTAAAAACACTTTTAAGACCAACTAGGGGAGTGCTTTCAAAGGAAACTTAAGGAGTTGAGGGCATCACAAAAGTGCCGTTAATGAGCTTCACAAGTGTAACTTGTTTAAAAAGCATATATACTGTAATTCAAGTGAATTGAATTTTATTTAAGTATTTTGTGTGTTTTATTTGATTTGATTCAAGAAGCCTGCCTTTTTCAACTACAAAAAAAGAAGTTTGCCTTTATATTTACTTCAGAAAAAGGGTGCCTTTTTATTTCATATTTCATGTTTGTCATGTTTGTTCATGTTTCATATCAACTGTTTTCATGTTTTCAACAGTGCATAAATGTTTTTGTATTACTGGGCTAATTTTTTTGTGAAATAAATTTGAGTTGCTAAAGAATGTCAAACATGTCGGTTGCAACTTAATGACTAAAATTAAATTTTGGGTCCTGAGGCAAAACCAGTTGGGAACCACTGAGTAGCTGAAAGTTTGAATATGAAACTTGGTGGTCTATTTCCCCTGACATTTTTTAGGGTTGAAGTGGGGATTTGATAACATTGTGCAATTGTAAGTGATGCTAAGGGTTACAAAACTGGCCTATTTTTTTTCATAGGGTCCGTTGAGAAATGAAAAGACGGGGACAAGGTATATAACTTCTTTTTAAAGAGAAGCAAGTCAGGTAACGGTAAGGTGGACAGAGAGAGTGTGGGTGAATAGCTCGTGTGTGTGTGTGTGTGTGTGTGTGTGTGCGTGTGTGTGTGTGAGTGAGAGAGAGTGGATAACCGTGTCAGCGGGTTACGCTGTGATTATTGAAAAATTGTTGCAGTTGTGTTTCTGTGTACATTGAGTTGTAAACATTGTTAATAAACTTTAATTTATCCGCACAAACGTCATCGTCCGTGTGCTTATTATGTACATTTCAACATTTAGAGACTCAGATTGCAATTCATTGGTCGAGAAACAAATTCATTGTCATAGTTTGTGGACACCCCGAAATAGCCTTGGCCACCCCAAGGATAAAAGTCTAGCTCCGCCACTGTGGATGTTAATTTTTTTTTGTCCAGTCAAGATTTCAGCAATGGCCTCTAGAATCAGTAATGCCGGCCAATGTAACTTAAACTATACTAGCAATTGGTCTTTAACCAGTCAGATTTAAAATGACCCTTTCAGGGCCAGCTAGCTCTTTCAGAGATCATTAAGTCAGGTATAGCTATGTTGATTTAACATTGTAGAAAACGACCGGCGACAGATGATGAGCACTAGGGGTTCCGCTTTTGTTGTCATTTTTATTTAAAGACCCTGTAAAGTAAATTATAAGATTTTTTTTTTCTCAACACATTATACATGCTTGAAGATAACTGCCGAAAACATAATACTCAATTGTGGAGCTAAACTGTTTTTAACTATTCCATGTTTGAGTCGTCCCTCCCGCTCTATATAAGAACTTCAACGCCTTTGTTTACATCAGCGGTTAACCGGCACAATTGCTTTATTTCGGCCCTCTGCACACCAATTGATGCAGCTGAAAGCCACTGAAGTGGACCATCACAAAACATTACAGTTGACAAATCTTCGCCGCACACAAAGCGATTAAGTACCTCACGTCTGAAGGTATGAGGGGGCAACCATGAACCTGTATTTGGGTTTTGAGGCTCTACACAAAATATACTGTACAGTATTGTATTTTTTTTAATTGAATGTGAGTGAAAATGGTTCTTTGTTTATATGTGCCCTGCGATTGGCAGGCAAACAGTTCAGGATGTACCCTGCCTCTTGCATGTAGTCAGCTGGGATAGGCTGCAGCACGCTAGTGAGGACAAGTAGTATGGAAAATGGATGAATGGATGAATTATGGCTTTTTTGAGTGGCACTCCACTCATGCAAATGAGCCACAGTTCACACTGTCTGCGGAATGCTGTAGAGGCGTGTTTCCACTTTAACAACTTTGTGATTACATTTAGCAATTATTTAGACCCATCTATCGGCTTGAAAAAAAAATAGACTTAACAACAAATTAGTGACTCCTGGCACTTTTGGTGACGGAGACCAAACGTTGGTGAACAATCAAGTATAGGCCTCTTATCAGAAGAAAGTGCTAATAACACATTAGCAAATGCAAATTTGTGCGCCCAACGCTGCAGCTAGCTTTTGGGTTGCCATGATGAGTGCCCAGCCTGTCTGTCAAGTCATGGAGGGGGAAACTCAGTGTGAAGGCGATACTGTGTAAAATGCTGAACGGCTCTTAGGAAATGGGAAGCTCACATAAGATGTATTTGATTGTGTAATTTTCATGCATGACCCAACTATTTTCTATATTATGTCCCGTAAAAAAAAAAAAAAAAATCGTATTGAACATTTTCATTTTGGGAAATAAAATTACACTGAGGGAAAAAATAGAATGTGTAACTATGATACCAAACTGTTATTACATATTTGACCTTGCATACTTTTAGGAGTTTGCTCACACACACCTAGTGGTGTAAACACCACCATTTGGGAATTCCTTACTTACTGTAAAGCAACACCCTCCTTGTGAACTATGTTCTTGCATCTTGCTGTCTTGATGTTTTGCCACCATTACTTCGTCTGAATTGTGCTTTTCTGTTGGATCTCGAGTCAGCACCCCCAATTCTGTAGGCGACTGTTGTCATGGAAATGGCTTAGATGTTCAGGGGCTTCTTCTGCCAGAACAAGTGGGTGCAAGGGTTGGGGCAGAGCCTAACTGCGGGTGTTGGGGTCCCAGTGTGGGAACTCTTTCTTTACAGGCCGCTGTGACGCCAAAGCCTCTTGGAAAGGGCAATAAAGTGGTGCCACTTTTTGTTCTTTGAGTGCCCGGTTTGCCGCACAGCACTAGCCTTTTAACCTCAGTGTGTAAAGATGACATCAGTTGGTCTCCATTCGTGTGAGACAGAGTGGTCCAAAGTGATCCCTCTTTAACTTGCCTTTTTCAATTCTCCATGGATGTCAACACAACCTGATGCTTCATGTTTCTTTATTTAGCTTATAAATTGAGAACGGGTCTGCATTAGGGATTGGTGTTTGAATAAATTTCCTTGAAAGAGTCAAGATCAGCTAACCATTATTATTATTATCAGGAGGGAGAATCTCTCAGTGGATGTTCCGAGCTCCTGTTTCAATGAAAGCATCTTAAAGAGACGAGTTATACCTTAGCTGAGGACTGTGGATGTCGCTCAACTTCCCATAGCTGACTTGATGTTTTACTTCTTTGGACAGGAAACTAGTTGCAACTGATAGCACTGATAGCACAATAGCACATCTGCTAGTTTCAGCCAATTTCCATAATCAGTCCCACATAATAGACATAATTCTTGATAATCAATTCATCGATAATTGTGGTCATCCCGAGTTTAAGCACTCAGTATGTCTAAAAATAAAAAATGTTTAGAGCCAGTGGCCTAATCATTTATTTAAGTATTTTTACAATCATTTTAGTATCACACGGGGACACAATCACTGAGTTTGATTCAACCTACTTGTATGAAAGTGTTTCCACTGTCGATGGCACTTAAGTAGATATTGTGTCCTCTACCTCAAGGGTGGTCAAGGGGCTTAAATACACATTACTGTATAAAAAGGCACAAATGATTTTTTTCTCACCTTCATGACACGGAATCAGACCTAACTTTTCTTGTTTTTGCTCAATTATGATTCCCAAAATTATTTCAATTTGCGAAATGCCAGAATAATGAGAGAAGGATTTCTTTTTAGGCAATGTTTCATGACTTTCTTCAATGTCAGATGTTTACATACATGTTATTAGGGTTTGTTACCGGTGCAATTGGTGCTTCAAAGTGTATGACTTGGATCAAACTTCTTAGATATCCTTCCGCAAGCCTCTCACAATAGTTTGGCAGGAATTTTGGCCCAAATTCTCCTGGCAGAACTGGCGTAACTGAGCCAAGTCCGTAGGCCACAGTGGCGTCGTTACGTCACTTCTTCCTGGCAGAGTAGCCTTTCAGCCCATGTTAGTACACTACTCGTTTCACTGTAGATAATAATGACACACTCGGAGCAATTTCAGACAGCATCGTCGCAAGATCTTTTGCATTTGCACTTGGGTTGACCAACTCACGGACCAAAGCACGTTCATCTCTGGGACACATAACTGTCTCCTTCCAAAGTGGTATGATGGCTGGACATTCCCATGTTTTTTTTTCTTTTCTTGCGGATAATTGTTTAAAGGCGGCACGGTGGATGACTGGTTCGAGCGTCAGCCTCACAGTTCTGAGGACCCCGCCTGTGTGGAGTTAGCATGTTCTCCCCGTGCCTGCGTGGGTTTTCTCCGGGCGCTCCGGTTTCCTCCCACATCCCAAAAACATGCATTAATTGGAGACTCTAAATTGCCCGTAGGCGTGACTGTGAGTGCGAATGGTTGTTTGTTTGTATGTGCCCTGCGATTGGCTGGCAACCAGTTCAGGGTGTACCCCGCCTCCTGCCCGATGATAGCTGGGATAGGCTCCAGCACGCCCGCGACCCTAGTGAGGAGAAGCAGCTCAGAAAATGGATGGATGTATGGAAGGGGCATTAAAAATAATTTGAGCAAATTTGTTATTTCAGAACTGTGTATCAAACTGAAAGCCCTTCGAATTAATCAGTACACAAGAAGTATCTCTCAGTTTCAAAAAGGTTGGCAACCACTGTTGTTCTAACCACTGTGACCAACTACCGTATTTGTTTGCATGTTTCACTTCAATAACCAATGTTCCAGTGATTTACTTGGCTACTAGTCGTTTTCGCTCGAGAACTGCAGTTTGTGATAGCCAAGTGTTTTGTGCCTCCCAATCGTAAACGTTTGTTTTCTAGTTCAAAAAGGTCTCTAGACTTAAGAGTAGACAACACTACCATCTAGCGTCAAGTAAAACGACAATTGCAAAGCAAAAATTACATTTCCCAGATTGCACCGTTCTGTTACGTCACTTACTGCGTATTGGCCAGCTCCCCGGATGCGGCTGTGATTGACGATACCAGGCAAAGGAGATCGCGAGTTAAGTGGCGGTAAGTGGCAAAGACCTTAAAATATCATCGTTGAAGCCCACATTAGCGTCTAAAACACGTCTTGGGATATGATAAATATTGTATTAACGCTGCGAGGCTTTTGTCGGGTTGTAAAAATATGTTTTGGCGTAGTAGTGTGAAGTTGTTTGCTAACCGCTAGCTTTGCAGCTATCATAGGCGCTAGTTCCTTAGCCTGATGCTGGCCGCCAGTGGGGAACGCCTAGTACCATGCAAGATCACTGAGCGATCATAACCACAAGTTAACATTATGAGTTTCGCTTCAGTGATTTTCCCTTCCCGCTAGTGTGTGGGCGTTTCTAACGACGTTATTGTTTGATAGATGCGTGAACTTGTCTTCCAGCTTGACTGTTCTACCTTAAATACGATGTTTAGCAAATCTAGCCTTGGCTAGCTCGTATGCAATATGGGTTATTAGTACATGACTGCATTGTATTTAAGTATTGTTGGGTAGTGTCAGCACACTTAAGAAGTATTGTAGAGTGATAGATATGGAGGTTTATTTAAACAAAAACAAATCAATATAACAATTTGGTTTGTTTTCAGGTGCTGCAGCCCCAGTGGTCGTTGGCAGGATGCAGACCATAAAATGTGTGGTGGTTGGCGATGGGGCAGTGGGGAAAACCTGCCTACTCATTTCGTACACCACCAATGCCTTCCCTGAAGAATACATTCCAACAGTGTTTGACAACTATAGTGCCCAGATGAGCGTGGACGGCCGCACCGTCAGCCTTAACTTGTGGGACACGGCCGGCCAGGAGGAGTACGACCGCCTGCGTACTCTCTCCTACCCCCAGACTAATGTCTTTATCATCTGCTTCTCCATTGGCAGTCCCTCCTCCCACGCCAACGTAAGACACAAGTGGCACCCCGAGGTGTCTCACCACTGCCCCAACGTGCCCATCCTGCTGGTGGGCACCAAGAGGGACCTGAGGGGCGACATAGAAACGGTGAAGAAGCTGAAAGAGCAGAGTTTGGCTCCCACCACCCAGCAGCAGGGAAACTCCCTCGCCAAACAAATCGGGGCCGTCAAATACATGGAGTGTTCGGCACTGCTGCAGGAAGGCGTCAGGGAGGTGTTCGCAGAGGCCGTGAGAGCAGTGTTGTACCCTGTCACGAAAAAGAACAGCAAGAAATGCGTGCTTTTGTAATAACGGTTACCGGATTTGGATTGTGGAGATCCACAGATGCAAATGATTGCTCCTTCCACGCCACCTCTAGCAGTTGTAAGACTTCTTTTTCAGCTCCTCCTTCATCCTTATGAGACCTTCATCCTTACGACACCATTATCACCAAAGTGACTGACGAAACGGGGGGAGTGGATCTAATTTTTCTTACATTTAATATTTTGATATTTACCCGTTCTTCACGTTACACTTGGCCTAGATTTATAACATCCCTGCTTTGCCTTTATAAACAAATGCTGATCGTGGTTGTCACAAGCCATATTTCCATCTAAACCAAGCTTCCCTATTTGACTGGAGAGAAGAGATCTACTGTTGTTTAGGTGGAGAAATAGTGACTACCTCATACTCCTCACTTAGGTTGTGTCTCGCTAGTCCCAAGCAACTGCATTGTGGTGCTGGCTACTAGTTGTTGACACGCAGAGGCTGAGCATCTTTTTTTTAATTCAAGCAACTTGAATCCAGAAAAGGGCAGGATGAATCCCGGACAAGGGCCAGTTCCCGGTAGAACCAGTAGGGATGGATTAGGGTTTGAACTGGTGTATATGCTCAGTGTGGCGTGTTGGAGGTATCCACCCACATATGGGAGAGAAGAACAAGCTTTGTAAGATAAGCCCCATCCATTCAAATCAACCAACCGGGCAGCTTAGACAAATTAAGCCAAACTGGTACCGGAGCTCTCAAGATGGCTGACAGAAGAGGACGTCAGGGTGTAGCACAGCCCTCTTCTGTCTCCTCTCCATTAGAAATGTGCCTAATAATGACCTTTGACACTAGGAACGGGAAGGGCCTTTGACTCAATTTCCTTGATCCGCTATCTTGGAATGTTCTGAACTCCCGTTTCTTTGGCAGTCTCGTCAATGAGGCCGGAGGAGTTGCCCAAGCGCGGATGTAGCTAGCTCGCTTCACATAGTTGAAGGCATTTCAGGCTTCTTTAGACAGCAACTTGTTGAGGCAGAGTCAACAGTGCCTCTGCTGGTTGCAGCCAAGTAGTGCACCCCATTTTGCCTCAATTTGCAATTTAATGATTTTTTTGCCAGAATCACAGAAACTGTTTTCTGATCATGTAAAAACATTTTAACCTACTAAATGGCCAAAGTTGAATATATTGTTTTGTAATCATCTGTTTATTGGATCCTTAAGGTGTAAACCACACTTGCATAATTGATTTCAGTGACCTTGCTGCCTTGCATTAAATGCAAGCAGAGCATGACTATCGTATGATTGATCCTGTATATCCTGTCTTATCGGAATGGAATGGAACCTGCAACATTGAACGATCTTGTTTTTGTGACACCGTTGTTCCAATTTCAAAACAATTTTCTCCAAAAGGAACTAATGTGAGGCGGATGAATTTCTTCCACAGTCAAACTGTCACCATCATAAAACCTTTATCAACTGTACAGGCATTGTTTCAAGTAACATTTTAACATTCCTTATGGTCATACTTACAAAAGTAGAAGTGAGCCACTGTATAATACAACCAAACTACTCAAACGTCTCGCCCGTTGAAGAGCCCTGATAGCTAGGTAAAAGAGAGCAGTTGTCAAGCTTCTGTGGTCATTTTCATGCTAATCCTTTCCCCATTATTCTTTCAGCCACATGCTGTTCATGTTAGCATCCACTTAGTGAAACTTTTGCAGAGGCTGTTGATATTTAATTGAACCAAAAGAATTTCACAATTTACATTTCTTGTTCCCGTCTGCCATCTTTGGTACCCTTATGTGGCGAAACACAAAACATTAGAGTTAATGCTAAATGCCCTCACTAAGTACAAGTCCCACAACATTTGGTGACATCACACGTTTTGATCTCGATCCATGTTTTGACTTTTAGGCAGATTTTTTTTCAGAGCATTTTTATTTTAACAATTTTTAATGTACCAACTTTAGGACTGCTTGTCTTTGCAAGGTTCCACTGTATGTTAGTTTCAACAGTCTTGTATGTATTTCTTATATTTGTTAGATCATTTAATTACTGACAAGGCTATTGCTGCTGCGGTGTGCATTTTTTTTGCATGTTGCAGCATTCAAACTGTCATGATTGATGGTGGGACTCTAATGCCTTATCCAAACCAAAAGCTATGGTTGGTGCGCCTTAGTCATTTTAGTGCCACAAAGAGCTCCCACCAAGCAGTGACTTTCATATGTGGTCACTGAAGCCTTACTCTCTTCCTTCCATTAAGCACACTGCAGCGCGCTATTAAAAATATTAAAAAAAAACAGCTGCAAAAGTGACATATCAGTGTGCCACAGACACTCTTTCTTTTTTTTAATTTTTTTTATTATTTTTTTTTAAGCTCGCTGTTTTTTATATCCCTGCATTGGTGGAAGGTGCCTTGTCAGTTTTAAGATTTGTCTTTATTGTTAGCAATAAGTGGTTGCTTTCTTTTAGCGTCAGTAACTATTTGTTTAAACTGTGGAGTGAGTTGTATTAAATTGGTTTCTTGCGCCCTGTAATAACCTAAGTGAAATAACAGCAAAAGGGCTGATTTAAGTAAAAATGTTGTTGAATGTAAGTGCACAATTACACAAACTGTGGTCAGCTTTTTGAAATATATATTGTATTCCCCTTTTACCGGATGTCCTGATTTCATTCAAATAATATGATTGAAGTGGAACATACACCTGTGGGCTCTCTGTTGTCTGCGTCCCAGAGCTGTATGCTACCGCGTGCGTGGTACTACGCTTTTACACTGGGAACTTGATTTGTAGAGATCTGTAATTGTTTTATATATAACAAAGCATATTTGTATAAATGAACTAACAGTGAGATGATTTTAAATTATGCCAAATAAAATGGTGGTTCAACCCAACTTGGGTATTGTCAGTACAGTGTTCCTCTGATATTCATCCATCCGTTTTCCATACCGCTTATCCTCACTAGGTTCGTGGGTGTGCTGGAGCCCATCCCAGCTAACTCTGGGCGAGAGCCAGGATACAGCCTGAACTGGTCGCCAGCCAAGCGCAGGGCACATATAGACAACCATTTGCATGCACATTCACACCTACGGGCAATTTAGAGTCTTCAATTAACCTGTCATGCATGTTTTTGGGACGTGCAGGAAACCGGAGTACCTGGAGAAAACCCACGCAGGCACGGGGAGAACATGCAAACTCCACACAGGGAGGCCGGATTTGAACCCAGGTCCTCAGAACTGTGAGGCAGATGTGCTATCCAGTCGACCACTGTTACATTTCCTCCTATATATATATATATATACATATATATATATATATATATATATACATATATATATATATATATATATATACACACACAGTTGTGAAAAAGTATTGGCCCGCTTCTCAAAAATATTTTTGCATAGTTTCCCCACTTTGTTTAAGATCATCAGACAAATGTAAATGTCAGACAACTATAACCCAAGTGAACTTAAAATGATGTTTTAAAATGGCGATTTCATTTATCAAGGGAAAAAAACTAAAGTTACCTGGCCCTGTGTGGAAAAAGTAATTGCTTCCTAAACCTATAAACTGGTTGGGCCATCCTCAGCAGCAACAACTGAAACAAGCATTTTCTATAACTGGCAATGAGTCTTTCACATCTCTGTGGAGATATTTTGGCCATGCTTCCTTGCAGAATTGTTTGAATTCAGCAAAAATTGAGGGTTTTCGAGCAGGAACGGCCTTTTTAAGGTCATGCCACTACATTTCAATCGGATTCAAGCCTGGACTTTGACTAGGTTACTCCAAAACATTCAGTAGTTGACCTGCTAGTGTGTTTTGAATCATTGTCCTGCTGCAGAACCTGTGTTCTTCAGCTTGAAACCACAAACTAATGGTGGAACATTCTGCAAGATTTTCTGAGAAAGAGCAGAATTCATGGTTCCATCAATCACAGCAAGTTGTCCAGGTCCGGAAGGAGAAAAGCAGCCCAGGACCATCACACTACCACTACCGTGTTTGACTGTCGGTATGATGTTCTTTTTCTGAAATGCTGTGCTACAATTACACCAGATGTAACGAGACACACACCTTCCAAAAAGCTCAACTTTCATCTCATCAGTCCATATAACATTCTCCCAAAAGCCTTGGGAATCATTCAGATGTTTTTTTTTGCAAAAGTAAGATGAGCCTCGTTCTTTTTTGATCAGCTGTTGTTTGCCTTGGAACTCTGCCATGGATGCCATTTTTGCCCAGTCTCTTCCTTGTTGTGTCATGAACACTGACCTTAACTGAGGCAAGGGAGGCCTGCAGTTCTGTAGAGGTTATCCTGAGTTCCTTTGTAGCCTCCTGGATGAGTCATTGTTGTTCTCTTGGGGTAATCCTTGGAGGCCAGCCAGTCATGGAAAGGTTAACCACTGTTCCATGTTTTCTCCATGTGAGGATAATGGCTCTCCCTATGGTTCGCTGGAATCGTAAAGCTTTAGAAATGTTTTTTTGTAACCCTTTTCAGACTGATAGATGTCAATGATTTTATTTCTCGACTGTTCTGCAATTTCTTTGTATCGTGTCATTTTGTTGTAGCTCTTTTGTCTGACTTGATTTTGTCGGGACAGATTCTGTTTAAGTGACTTCTTGATTGAACAGGTTTTAGAGGTAATCAGGCTTGGGTGTGATTACTGAAAATGAATCAAAACTTGTGATTAGTTTAGATTAATTCATGATTTAACAAGGGAGGTAATTACCTTTTCACACAGGGTCACTTAACTTTGAATCGTTTTGTTTCCTTAATAAATGAAATCACCATTTAAAAACAACATTTTAAGTTCACTTAGGTTATATTTGGGTTATATTTGTCTGATACTTATATTTGTCTGATGGCCTCAAACATTAAAGTGGGGAAACTATGCAAAAACATAAGAATTTGAGAATGGGGCCAATACTTTTTCAAGGCACTCACACAGTCACACGTCCCACATGATCTTATACCAGACCCAGCCTCTTAAAAGCACATGCAAGTACACAAAACAGACACTATAATATGTACAGTATTTTCTCTAATAGTATTTTCTAATAATTTTTTTGTGTTCAAATATATTTACAGTATGTTTGAAAAGTGTGTTTTCGTATGTTTACGTATGTTGAGTTCAAATATATTTACAATATGTTTAAAAAGTGTGTTTTCGTAACTTTACGTATCTTTTAATAACTTCCAATGTTTTTTTTAAAGTGTCCGGGGTGTGTGTCGTTGTTTGTTTGTTTGTGTATGTATTTGATGGTGTCCCTCTGTCGCCGATTTCGACCTATTGCTGGTGTGTTTGCAATGTATCCCACGCGATATCAGGTACCATATGTGGCCACTAGATGTCCACAGCAGACCAATTCCAGCCCACGTGTTTTCACTAATGAGGCATTCTTCCAAACCATTTTCCTCTGCTGTACACAAGGTGGTCGATTCCCAAAACGTCTCCAGTGCCATCATTCATCTTAGCAGACACCCTACTTGTATTCCTACTTGTGAATACACAGCAAGTTGTTGACTTTGAAACATTCCCTTGACCTTTGGGTGGTGGTTCTGTGAGATGAGGAATGCGTTGTGCGTCACCTCAAGCTCATCAGAAGAGCACTGGTGCAATATTTAAAACCCATTTCCGTTCCCAGGCAGGCAGCGTGCCTGCCTGCTTTTGCAACCACGATGGTGCAGATTGTGTGGTTAGACCACAGGTGTCAAACTCAAGGCCCGGGTGGCCAGATCCGGCTCGCCACACCATTCTTTTGTGGCTGGCGAAAGCAAATCATGTGCATCAACTTCCATGATTTTTGTAAAATCCGTACCAAAATTTCAAATTGTCATTTGTAGTAAATAATGTTAAAATATTGCAAGCATTTTTACAGTAACTGAAAAACCTATAGTATTATCCTTTGACTTGTGATTTCAAATTGATTATCCATCAATTTGTTGTGTATATTGCAATAATATGAGGTCATTAACCATTTACATGATTTCACAGTCATAATGGCCCTTTAATGGGAGACAGTAACTACGCTGTAGCCTGTGACAAAAATGAGTTTTACACCCCTGGTTTAGACCTTTTGTTTGTGCCTGCCTTTGATGTATTGTTATTCCTAAGTAAAAAAGTGGCACACCCGAGAGGAGTGCTGACTACATAGGATGAGACGGGATGAGGAGAGGGTGCTGTGTTTTGCAATACGCTTAAATAAGGCAAGCGGCTTAATGAGATGTGGGGCACTTTAGGTGATCCATTTTCAGGGTAGTGGACTGCACTACTATGCATCTCCTCTTTGTGTTTGCCAGTCAAGGAGACCGCCACCTTAAAGGTCCCACTTCTAATACGTGATTTTTTTTGCAGCTTATCATGCCCATAAGCATGTGCTATATATGTTTCACATTATGGCTTGGGGTGCATTTCTTGGCACATACAAGTAGTATTGGCATGGAAATTTATCTTAGACACTTTAATATGTCCTACATGGTCTTTGAATTGAAATCATTTAGAATGGCAGATGAATTAACCCTCGGACAATATATGCACAATTCTAAAGCATGTACAGTAGATATAAAAAGTCTACACACGCCTGTTCAAATGCAATTTTTTTCTAATATAAAAATAGCGAAAGATAAATAATAATAAATAAAAAAATTCACCTATTTGAACCCCGGTCCTCAGAACTGTGAGGCAGATTTGCTAACCAGTCGCCCACCGTGCCGCCGCAGCAGAACATACTTGGGTATATTCTCCCGTATGCGCTTTTCCCTCTGCGCCCATTTGCCGTCAACTTAGTCTATCACATGCGCATCTTCTGGCCATGTGCGGACTTTGGGTGGACTAACCCTAAAATGTGGGCGTTCCCTCTCAAATCAGGCATTGCGTGTATTCTGCCAAAGACTTAAGCTAGGTTTATGCTTAATGCATGCAATCAGGCCGACAACATTTTGCAGCATTTACACTGCCGCTGCCCCTGCTGTTAGGCGATATTCTCCCAGACAGTAGGGGGCAATGTGGAGCATCTACGGCATACGAACAGCACTACACCAAAGTAAAAGTAGAAAACACTTCTTTCCGGCGCTGGTAGGCGCTCTTGCTCACCTGCCATGTTTTTCTGTGGAGTTCCAAATTTTTGGAGGTGCGCAGTGGGGAAACTTCGGCCTTGCGGATGCTGGACGAAGGGGTGTGGTTCCTGAAATGATGTCATTTTGCAGCGCGCAGGCCTTGCAGATGCGTCAAGCATAAACCAAGCTTTAAGCGGGATTGCTCATGCGCCCTCCAGAGGCTGTAGTAAGTCTAGCGCCCCGGGAAGGTGAAACATCATATTGCACGTTTCCCATCGTCGACTGCTAAACGGCCGTAATGTGTCCTGACCATATTACGCTGATCGACGGCGGAGCGTCAAAATATCATGCCATATTCATTAATTAATTTTCGTACACAGGCTGCGAGCGCATTTTCATTTCAAACATGCTGCATGGCGGCTTGGGAGTTTATCTGAAAGCACCGTTTACACCAACCGCAATCATCTTGATGGCGCGAAGGTGTGTTAGATATGGAATACTTCTGTTTATATTTGATTTATGTCATCTTCATTTAAGTGACGCGCCCTCATGTGTGGCACTAGTATGGTTGCTGGGCAATGCTGATCAACAGCTGGCTCACTCGCATTCGTTTTGATGGCCTTCGAAACTTGTTCAATCATAAGCACGGTATTATTATTCAATTACATATATTATACAATATGTAACAAAGATTAGAGAACACAAAAAACATGCCCCTTAGCCTGTTGTCACAGGTGACCATTAACCTCCGTTTCCTCTACAAGGGTTAATTTCACATTTAACGTGTAACATAGTCTTCGAGTGGATTTCAAAGTCTTTCACGTCTCGGGAAAAATCCACATTACGGGAAACCTACCCACCAGCAGACTTCAATGAGTCACGCCTCTCAAGCGCAAACTGGCCGGGTAGGTGCGAGGGGTGTGTCTGAAGTCACTATGGTGGAATCGGCGTAACTTGAAAATGCGCATAAAATCCTAATTTACGCACCAGCAGGAGAATATGGCCCACTGTGCCCATGCTGTATTTTTCCTGCACATCGACCTTTTTTGTATAAAAAAGTACTACTGGTAAAGCTGTCCAGTAGACATCCTTGAATCATCAATGTGGACTCGGCAAATGAGAACGAAACGAGACCTTGAGCTCATCACTGCCTTAATATCCTCCTTTCTTTCATCATGACGTTCATTATGATGTCTTGGGTGAAGCCATGAAACATCAAAAGCTATTCCTCATGTTTTCTTTCGTATGGATGAAAAAACACAAGCTGTGTGCACACAGGCAGAATAGGGCTGCCGTTGGACTGGGAAAGTCTCGACATATTCAAATCTAAAGTGTTCCAGTATAAAGCGAGAAAATGAGATTTCAAAGCCACACAGAAGGATATGAAGGAAATTGGCTCTGCTTCAGCTAAGAGGAAGGTTGGGTGAAGGCAAATATGCAGGAAGTGAAAACCTTCACAGTTAAGGTTGCAGAATTCACAGCATCTAAAATACAGGATGCTTCATATCTTCTCAAATCTATCTATCTACATGAGCGCGGGCACAACATTAGGTATATATATATGCACACGCAATTACAAGGTTTGTTGATAATGTTGCCTTTACAGGAGCAGCAATATTCTGTTTCGAGTGACTGAGTGTCTGAGAGGAATTCATTTAACAATATACTTACAGTATTAAAGTCATATAATGGAGTGGAAACAAGATATTTTTTTGAGTCATTAACCAGTTCGCCACTGTGCCTTAGGTTGCTATTTAGATTTGAATCTGCTTAGTGAGCATTTTTTGCAAATGTTTTGCAATGCTTATCATAGTTGATTACTTTCTGTGTTACAATTAGCTCACAATTAGTTCCATTTCTGGTTTCATGGTTCTCATCACACACGCATTTTTATTTTGCTGTAATGCTGGGGGGGGGGAAATGCAAAACATACTTGTGGAGGTTAATCCTTGAGATGCATGCAGTATGCTGAAGCCTATCTCAGCTGACTTTAGGCGAGAGGAGGGCTACACCCTGAACTGGTCAGCAGCCAATCGCAGGGCACATATAGACGAACAACCGTTCACACTCACACCTATTGACAATTTAAAGTCGTCAGTTAACGTAGCATGCATGTTTTTGGAATTAAATTGGAGTACGCAGAGAAAACGCACAGAACATGCAAATTCCACAAGGCAGGCCGCAACTCGGATTTGAATCCTCGACCTCTGCGGAGTGGATGTGCTAACCAGTCGTCCACCGTGCTGCCCTTCAAAAAAGTCAGTTTAGCTTAATTCTGACAAACAATGCAAAATGCCATAGACGGGTTAAGAAATAGCATCAGCATCACGGTCTTCTAACCCTTTAGGAAAGGGATTTTTGAACAAACAGTGGTGCAACAAATGTCGACAGATAAAATAACGGATAACTGGAACAGATGAATAACATTTCCATTTATCTCATTGGGGCAAGGATGATTTGAGATACGAGTGTTTTGAGTTCCAAGCATGAATGAATTAAACTTGTATCTCAAGGCACAACTGCACTGTATATTCAAAAATATATTTCATGAAAAAGCATGAACAATGCCAGCCAGTGATTGTTGCGTGCCACTTTTGGAGTCACTTCATGGATGCTCCTGCAAGACAAACTTTTCCACCCCTCTGCTAACCTTTACATTGTTGAGCATTGAAAATAAATAGGCTGCATTTTGTAATCTTACAGCTGATTTGTGTGTGGTGTGCAGCTTGATGCTGGGAAACCTTTACTTACATTTAGGAATCACTAAAGTAAAAGCACCTCTGTGAAAAACAATCTCAGATTCGGACCGGCTGATTGGATGTCTTGTGGATGTCGGCTCAGTGTTGATGCACAATCTCTCTAAAGCCACAAGAGGCTGTTCAAACACTGCTATTGCCTGATTTCTCCATCACCCGGGGGGCAGCTCAGCTCTGACCTCTGCAAAAACTCAGTGAGGAAGTCAGAGAAAAGAAGGCCTTTAGGAAAACACACACTCAACAGACACTTAATTAGGTACACTCGCAGTCTAATAACTTGCAATACGAGAGACGCATTGAAAAAAATCGTCCAATACGTCACCGCCTTCCTTGGTGTTGTGTGTGGGTCCACATAACAGAGACACACCAGGGAAAGTTAACCACTGATTAAGCAAAGCGGCACGCGTTACTCAGCCTGAACACTCACACTGACTGACATTTGAAAACATACTTCCTGCTAGTTAAAAAACACAAAATGCTTTGCATTTCAACATATTACTGTAGCCCGAAAGAACACAAAATACATACGACTTGGGAATTTAAATAACGACACCGAGCTGTTCTGTAAATTGTGGCATCCAGGGAAGATGCATTTTCTGGGTTGTAGACATAGAGTAGCTTGCTAGCTAACTGCACGCTTTAGTGGAAATTGGCCTTGTAATAAAAACTAAGTAACTCTCAATTGTGCAGGAAAACCACCGATGCGCCCAAGCATTTGTAGTGGGGGAGGGTCGACTCATGCCTTCATTTTAGCCACATCCCAAAAATCCAGACAACGGAAATGGAGTAAAAAACAAAACAAAATAAAGAGCATACTAAAGCTAGAGCGCAACAATTCAGTACTATATTGTTCTGTCTGTGCACAGGTTTTCAGCAATTATCTTCAAACGTACACTATATAATGTATTTAGAAACAAAGCTCTGAATTTACTTTACATGGTCTTTAAGATATTAAAGGTCAGTATGTTTGATGATCTCTAAACTATTCATGGGAGATTACTAGAAACTGCCTTGAGATAATACAACCATCCAAAAAAAACACATGCCACTAAAAATATAGGTACAGTACTGTAATTTAATCCTTATTCCTGTTTGCAGTGGTGATGGATAGGCTGACAGATGAGGTTAGACTGGAATCCCTGTGGACCATGATGTTTGCAGATGACATTGTGATCTGCAGTGAAAACAGGGAGCAGGTGGAGGAACAGTTAGAAAGATGGATGTATGCACTGGAAAGCAGAGGAATGAAGATTAGCCGAAGTAAAACAGAATATATGTGCATGAATGAGAGGGGTGGTGGGGGAAGAGTGAGGCTACAGGGAGAAGAGATAGCAAGGGTGGAGGACTTCAAATACTTGGGGTCAACCGTCCAGAGCAATGGTGAGTGTGGTCAGGAAGTGAAGAAACGGGTCCAAGCAGGTTGGAACGGGTGGAGGAAGGTGTCAGGTGTGTTATGTGACAGAAGAGGCTCTGCTAGGATGAAGGGCAAAGTTTATAAAACAGTGGTGAGGCCAGCCATGATGTATGGATTAGAGAGACTGGCACTGAAGAGACAACAGGAAGCAGGAGGTGGAAGAAATGAAGATATTGAGGACATGAGGGCAGTTGGTGTTAAGAGAGGAGGATGCAGGAGATAGGCTTACATGGAAAAGGATGATGCGCTGTGGCGATCCCTAAAGGGACAAGCCCAAAGGAAAAGAAGAAGACTGTAATTGAATCCTTATCTTTGTGAATCAAGAATGAGCATTATGAACTGTCCACAATGTGCAGGTGTACCTAATGTGGGGATGCATCATGCAACTAATGAATCAGTTCTTCTTTGGTTCAGGATCTACTGCGACAGCCCTCACAGACCACTCTCTGAACTCGGTTATGGAACGTTTAATCCAACTTAAAGTGCAACCGTCATCCCCATCTGCCCCACTTTCATCCTCTGTACCGTTAGCTCTGTTACAGTAATTTTATTTCCTGGTGTTTGACAATTCCCCTTCGATTGGCTGGCTACCAGTCCAGGGTGTACCCCGATTTTCGACATAAGTCAGCTGGGATAGCCTCCAGCTCACCTGCAACCCTAATGAGGGCAAGCAGTATTTAAAAAAAAAAAAAAATGTAAACGGATGGATGGACATTTGGTCTAAACAATAGGCCCATAAGTACCCCCATTAGTGGAGGAGAACCTTGCAAACTGTCTCACAACAAATAAGATGACAACAATTCACACAATAGTTTCTGTAAGGAAGCTACAGGTTTTAACTGATGAACGGCTATATAGTGCTGGGACAATGTGGCTCAAAGAAAGCACACAATTGCTGCTGCTCTCCTACTTGTCATCTCAGCCATCTTGATTGTTTGAGCAGCAGCTATGACGGCCGTGCTCACATCAAGGTCAAGGCTTGGAATGTTTCCAGCAGAGGTAAGAGCTCTATTTTTTTTCTGTATTGTCTTTTCTTTTTGTATTCACAGGCAGGCGCGTTTGTCTTCCTCTGAGCTCTGGTCTTTGAAATGCACGTTTAAATCTCACTGCTTCGTTTTCCTTCGTTAGGGCTTTGTTGTTTTAAAGGATGGCACTGTTATAGGACATGCATGTGCTACTCTATAACCTGGTAATGGAAACGTCCTGACATTCCAACCATTAAGCCAGTTCTCTTTAGCCCAAAGTGAAAGAGGTGTTTAGGATCAGTATGTGCATAGGCATGCTTGTTTACGTCTGAGATATTTGTGGACTACAGAGAGGTCAGTCTGTAGTTGAGCCAGTCAACACATCATCAGCGTAAAGAATGTCGACCTTGGCCCACAGCACATAATCCATAAAAGGAAAAAAAGGACAAACTTAGTTTTGATCTCACAGAGGAAACAAACTCTACAATGTTGTTGTCGTCGTCAACAGTTTGTCATTAACCTTTGGCTTGGTTTGATTGAAATGATAAAAGTGGCTACATGTACTGTAATTGCAAATTCTACTTCCTTCATCTCTGTACTTTGCATAAAATAAAGGGATTCATCTGTTCATTGTTTTCATCAAGGTATCCAGATATTGACAGATGGATTTTTTTTTAAGTTCTCTTGAGAGAACTGTAGATACTAAAAACATTCAATTGATTTAAGGACCTTCTGTTTGACTTTGGGTGGCACGGTGTACGACTGGTTAGAGCGTCTGCCTCACAGTTCTGAAGAACGGGGTTCAATCCCCGGCCCCGGCTGTGTGGAGTTTGCATGTTCTCCCCGTGCCTGCGTGGGTTTTCTCCGGGCACTCCGGTTTCCTCCCACATCCCAAAAAACATGCATTAATTGGAGACTCTAAATTGCCCGTAGGTGTGACTGTGAGTGCGAATGGTTGTTTGTTTGTATGTGCCCTGCGATTGGCTGGCAACCAGTTCAGGGTGTACCCTGCCTCCTGCCCGATGATAGGTGGGATAGGCTCCAGCACGCCCGCGACCCTAGTGAGGAGAAGCGGTTCAGAAAATGGATGGATGGATGGATGGATGTTTGACTTTATTGAAGTTGTTCAGGCAGCAATCTTGTAAAACAAACTGTCTACAAGGGGAAAAGACAACTGAAGACCACCGCCAACATACTGTATATTGCACAATTTATGTCTGGGAGTCACTACCCACCACCTTTGGCTGGTCACCATGGTTGAAGACACCTGAGAGACCCTCCTCCAGACCTGTCTCCAGGGTGAGGCACTGGTATCCCTAATTTGGACATGGTACAAGTTCCATGGTATATTTCTCTTTTTCAAGTGTTTTGAATCCCTTATGGGCTGACTCATCACCAAGAACTAATATCCTTGGGAGACTCATCGAGGGGCATATAGTCTGGACAACATAGCTCCTACATACAAACAAATGCAATAACATGAAAATGAAATTCATCCAACCATCCATTTTCTATAGCACTTGTCCGCATTAAGGTCATGTGTTGGAGCCTATCCCAGTTGACGTTGGGTGAGAGGGGGGTAGACCCTGGAATGGTCGCCAGTCAATCGCTAGCATGCATGATTTTAGGATGTAATATCAAGCCATGGGGTGAGCATGCAACCCTCCACACAAGAAGGCTGGAAGCTCAGAACTGTGAGGCACTTGTGTAACCACTAGGCTGCTACATATGAAATTCATATTGACAATGTATTTTCCAAGTATCACACTCACTCGATAGTACAATAGTATCGGAGAAGCGATACACACAGTGAGAACAGGGGAAAACATATTTGTAATGCATTATTACATAATGCATAATTAAAGAACATCTGTTCAAATAGCGGCTTTGCTTTAAACTCAGAGACCGAGATGTGTGAGCGCACTAACGGTGTGCGAGTGCATGCAGACGTGCACGTCTGAGTGCTGTGATATGTGGTTTGCTCTCAGAACATCCGACAGGCAGCAACTGACAGCTTCCTCTGTGACCAAGGAAACTGCAAATTAGTCTGTTCAATTTCTACGCTAATCTACTGGAGAGAGCAACTGAAAAGAGGAGGTAGCAGGCAGATGAGGTGTAGAATACAAATGGAAGACATCTGCATTTACAGGAAAATATATATATATATTTTTTCCACAGTGGAATTATGGTTAGCATGTCTGCCTCACAGTTCTAAGGTTCTGGGTTTCAATCGTGGCTCAGGCCCTCCTGTGTGGAAATTGCATGTTGTCTCCATACTTGCGTGTTTTTTTGTTTTTTTTCTCCAGGTACTCCAGACTGTTAATAGAAGACAAAATTTTCAATAGACGTAAACACTTGTTTGTCTCTATAAATGCCCTGAGATTGGCCAGTGACCAGTCAAGGGCGTACCCGCCAAAGTTCGCTACGGTAGCTCAACCGTGACGATCATGAGGACAGGCAGTATAGAAAATGGATGGAAGCAAGATGTGCCATCCATGATGTACCCTGGGTACAAACCACAGGCTTCAGTTTTCTCAATAAAAGAGATATCTCCAGATGCATAACAATACATGGTTATATTCCCTCCGTGGTTCCGAAGCAAGCTGTGTGCAGTAATTGGAGCTGCTTCCCCTTGGGGCAGTCTGCTAATCGTTAATAACTCTTAGCAGAGTGCCCCTGACCCCTGCTTGCCTTCACCCTGTCGCGCTATAATGAATGTCAAGATGACTCACAAAAAACACAACCGCAGAGAATAAATTTACTGTAATATTGAAATCGTAACAGGTGCAAGACCTCCATTGAGTGAACTATCTTTTAACTTTCTTCGGCTTTTTTGGGTGAATTTTTGTGCTCTGTATTTCAAATGAAATACAGATTTTGAAATAGGGTGTTAAGAGAATAGAATGGGAATGGGAATGGGAATAGAAATAGAAATAGAATAGAAACCCATTTTTATGGGTTTTGCACGTCCATATTTACAGATGCGCTCCTTCATCGTAGTAACATGTTGAGCCGCAACATGCCGGGCAGCATCGCGGTTTACTGGAAGAGATGCAGCGTAATTAATTAATAGCAATTAGCAATTAACAAGCAATTAACAGCAGAGAAGGTCCCCACTCCAACTGAGCTCCAGTATTGTTCGTTGTTCCCACACAGCAGAGAAAATACAGTATATGCCTCTGAGAACTGTAATATGCTCTGTGAGTATTTGTTGCTGCTCTGTGTGCCTTAAAGTAACAGTTGTTTGACTGTTTCTAATTAGCGTAAACTCTATGCTAATTTACCATAGCCTAGCTATGGGCATACAAAATTATCAGGTTTAGGTGGACATTTTGGTGATTAAATATACAATGTTCAATACTGTTGTGTTACGTGTCAGTTTTACAGGGAGTGACACGTAAACAGCTTGACGCAAGCCCGCTTTGTCTCTTATTTGTTGAGGTTCAAAACCCAAACACGTCGTCCACAACGTCCAACTCCACCGTATAACATAACAAAGTAGTTGGTATGAAGAGGCATTTCTATGTTAAGTCATTCTATGCCAACAGTAACATGACCAAATGCCCTGTTATATCAAGGATAAATGACCTCACTAAAATTTAAATACACACCTCCATAGGAAACCGCGATAAGCCCAGTTTAAATCATGCATGGAACACTTGTTCAGACACGTACGCGCTGTTTGTGCATGCATCGCTGCACACAGAAGGAAGGTCAACTGCACATTTCCCCTCTGCAGGCCTCCAGAGTTATTGCTTTTTCCCATGCTATTTTCATTTAGCAGCTGAATTGACTGGCAAAAATAAACATTTGTATCGAACAAAGTGAAGGGATCACACACAACCATCAGCTGAGGTTGCAGACATAAATATGTAACAATCTGACCCACTCGGCTATCTAAGCCACCTTGGCTGTAGGGTAAATGACAGAGAACTTGCTTTGCTATTAAACAATCATCATTTGAATCATTTGAAATTGCGGCTGTAGAAGATAGGGTTATTCATATATTAAACCTCTGACCTCAGCTATTTGAGATGTTACAATTCAGTAAGCTTCTTGCTTCAACATATATGCCTGGAGGTTTAAATATATGGACGGAAATACGAGCAGCATGTGTTAATTTAGCAGTTATCTCGGACATCTTGGTTAAGTCATTCTTTCAAAATCGGTACAACTCTTGACATTTGAGGGGGGGGAAAATCCCTTAATTTTTGGATCATTTAAAAATTTATGTTTGTGGTGGAAGGTTTATTGAAGAGGATATAGAGATGGATCCTTGAGGCGTACTGGCGGGTTTTCGAGACAGGGAACGTGGGGCAGGCAGTGGCCTGAGCAGGTTGATGGCTTGGCGGCGTGGTGGAAGAGGTCAACACGGCGGGGAACATGGAAGGAGCACTAAAGACAAGGAAAAACACAGAGTTCAGAAGGATAACGAGGACTGCCGTAGCTTACGTGTTGTTTAGAGAGCCGGTGTACCACGGGAGAACGTTAATACTCGGGCGAGAGTTTCCGGGATCTGGCAGGCTTTTATGCAGGTGATGATGAAGGCTGATTGATGACAGGTGCGCAGCCGAGGTGGTGCTGATTACTGGGAAGAGAGAGAGGGAGGGTGTGTGAGAGGATGAGAGGGGCGAAAAGCGCCACCCAAGCTCCAACAAAAGAACTGCGGGGCACAGCTCATGACACTACACCCGTCTCAACGGACGCCTCCTGGCGTTTCCCCGGGTGAGCCGCATAAATCCATAATGAGGGAGTCGTCAAGGATCAGCTTGCGGGAAATCCAGGAGCGTTCCTCCGGACAATAACAATGGTTGTCGATAACGCGGTGGGGCAGTGGGGGTACGGCTGGAGGGCTAAGAGCTAGTGACACATTGTTTCAGTTGAACAGATGTGGGATTGATAATTTTTGTGATTGGGGATAGACCAATAAAGCATGGAGTCAGTTTGCGGGATTCCATCTGGAGTGGAAGCTCACAGTAGGAAAGCCAAACAGACTGACCCACCTTGTACTGAGGCGTAGGAGAGCGATGAAGGTCCACGAGCCGTTTGTTTCTCACTGTGGACCGGGTTAAGGCCGCCCTGACGTCTTTCCAAACGGCCTGGACCCTCACCACTGCCAGCTCCTGTTCCCTGAATAATGGAGGTTGGAAACCGTAGCAGGCCATGAACGGAGACATACCAGTAGCGGAGCTGTTGAGGGAGTTGTGGGTGTACTCAATCCATGAATGAGCTCCAAGAAGTGGGGTTGCCTGCTGAATGGTAAGGTCTATTCAGGGGTGCTGGAGAGGAGGGTCCGTCGGGAAGTCGAATCTCAGATTCAGGAGGAGCAGTATGGTTTTTGTCCTGGCCGTGGAACAGCGGACCAGGTCTTCACCCTCGGCAAGGTCCTCGAGGGTGCATGGGAGTTGGCCCAACCAGTCTACATGTGTTTTGTGGACTTGGAGAAGGCATTTGACCGTGTCCCTCGGGGAGTCCTGTGAGGAGTGCTTCGGGAGTATGGGGTACCGAACCCCCTGGTACGGGCTGTTCGGTCAAATATCTTGCGGTCTTGTTCACGAGTGAGGGAAGAATGAAACGGGAGATCGACAGGCGGATTGGTGCAGCTTCTGCAGTGATGCGGACTTTGTATCGGTCCGTTGTGGTGAAGAAGGAGCTAAGCCGAAAGACGGAGCTCTCTACTTACCAGCCGATCGACGTTCCTACCCTTACCTATGGTCACGAGTTGTGGGTCGTGACCGAAAGAACAAGATCCCAGATACAAGCAGCCGAAATTAGTTTCTGCCGCAGGGTGTCCGGCCTCTCCCTTAGAGACAGGGTAAGAAGCTTGGTCATCTGGGAGGGTCTCAGAGTAGAGCCGCTGCTCCGCCGCATTGAGAGGAGCCAGATGAGGTGGCTCGGGCATCTGTTCAGGATGCTTCCTAGATGCCTACCTGGTGAGGTGTTCAGGGCACGTCCTACCGGGAGGAGACCCCGGGGACGACCCAGGACATGCTGGAGAGACTATGTCTCTCGGCTTGCCTGGGAACGCCTCAGGATCCCATTGGAAGAGCTGGAAGAAGTGGCTGGGGAAAGGGAAGTCTGGGCTTCCCTGCTAAATCTACTGCCCCCGTGAACCAACCTCAGATAAGCGGAAGAAAATGGATGGATGGATGGATCCAATCAAATTTAAGATAATTCCTACTAACATATTGATGAATCAAGTTTCTTCCCTTTTAACATATTGGATAAGATATTCCATTGCATGTGTGACCTTGACTGTTAACAATCATTTCCTCTATTTATGTGTCTGTTACAATCAACCTGCACGTCTCACTATGCTAATGCCAGTGCCACCGATACAGATGAATGCAATTATATATGCCACGTGACTCCCCTTGGATTCTAAAATAGATTTATCATGCACCAGCCCACACAGTGTCTAACGTGCACAAAAACGTAGGCACACCAACAAACGCGCGCCCCTTTCTAAATCAACAAATTGAACGGAGCATGGTTGAAATCCAATTACAGCTGCTTCTATTTGGATTTTTCTTCTGGATGGCTCATGAAACCAATATTTGGCGTGATATTGTCTATTTGAGGTCAAAGATAAGCGACTGAGCTTCAGAAGACATTGATGAGAGAAGACATTGATGAGAGAACCCTTCTGGTTATGGAGCTCAAATAAGGAGCACACAAGTTTAGCGCACCATTACCCTTTGCATAGTTAAGAGCTTTTTAGTATGCGACAGGCCTCAGGTGCTATAGGAGAGACACTATTTCAATCTTAAGCTTGCTGTCTGGCCAAACCAATGGAGATGCAATGAGTCATTCCCCCTGCTAGTCTTCAATCAATAACACGGGCAGCAGGGGAGGGAGCAGAGTCTCTGTTTCCTCTTCAAATCCAACTCTATATGGGGAGGCAAGACAAGCTGTTCATCCTTTTTCATGGGGGAAAGACAAGCTCAAGCAATCCCTCAAGGCAAATTGTGGGCTCCAACCAGGCTTTCACTGCTAGAACGCTGGATTCTGTCATATTGGCTACAATGGTTTGACATGACGATTGACTAGTTGGAGAGTGAAGGATGACTCCATGGGGGATGTTGAAAAAGCCTGCAAGGCTGTTCAATATAAGATTTGTATTATTACAAAACCCTTTTTTTTTCTCTCTCTCTCTCTCTTTAACTGACTAAATTAGTAAAGTAGTTTGGCAGCAATGTCTCAGTGCACATTATTTATAAAACGACATAAGATTTCATTGATCCCATTCTGGGGGATTTTACTTAAAGCAGCAAATTAGAAAGAATAATGCAGCAAAGGTGAGTTAGGTTAGGGAGCTACTTTATCATTGAGCCCAAAATCTGTATTCAGTATCAGTATTTAAACAAACAAAGATCAGAATAAAAAAAGCATCCTGTTTGTGGATGGTCAACGCAGAAGAAAGAGGTGCGATGGTGGTCGGTGGTGAGGCTGGGTGGGTGTGGGGTGTGAAACTATCCTTTTCAAAATGCAGTAGAAGGCGTTCATGTTGTCAGCTAGTCCTTTATTGTTCTCCGCTAGAGGGGATGGATAGTTGGTTAGTGATTTTAATCTTCGCCAGACGATTGAGAATCGTTGGCAGTAATAGTTTTTTTCCAACTTTTCTGCTTAATTTCTCTTTGCAATGTTAATTTCTTTTGTCAGGTGATTTCCAGCGTGATTGTACAGGGCTCTGTCCCAACTTCAATACGTGTCCTCTTTAGCCTGGTGAAGTTGCAGAAGTTTGGGAGTGAACCACGGTTTGTTATTATTGAACGTGCAAAATGTCTTTGTTGGTACACACTCACCTAATGCTCAATTTAGACAATATCGCTTCATATGACAACCCAGAGAAGTGAACGTCCCATAAGAAAAGTCCAAAATTATAATATGAACCAGTTCAAAAGTCAATCTTCTTTTACGTATTCAAAAACGTAACAATAGCCAGGTTTACATGGAGACTTTTTTGTCATTCCAATTGAAATCATTCCGATTGAAGAGCTCTGGTCAACTATTTACATGTGACATGGTCTATTCTATAGCTGGTGTTTATTACAGTCAATGGGAACAGCTGTTTTTCAGACGCGTGTTGGGGAGTGTAACGTGTGCAGATCGATTGTAAACATCACATGATTTATCGAGATGGAGGTCTGTCGTCTATTTAGCTGAGTAGTTGAGATTGTTTATACTTTTATTTATTTAGTTATTTACACTTTTATTAAAGCAACAGCTTGATTAAAACAAGTTACAAGTGGTTAAAAACATCTTGTCGTAGACCAGCTGTTTTGAAGCCGCCATATTTTCAAGTGCGTAAACAATGACGTCACGGGACATTTACGTCAAGAGAGAGTGCAGCCTGACACCATTCTAATTCACGGTTCATGATTATTATTATTTTTTTTTACTTCTGGATCAGTTTGGCAAAAGGAATATTCCATCCCTGTGAATCCAAATGAAATTTCATTCGTATTCGGCCTGTTTATTCCAAATGAGGTGTTTATATGGTGCATTTTCATTCTGTTTGGGCTTCTAACACAATTCTATTCGGAATACAAGGCTCACTCACTGTAAACCAGGTTTATGAGTCTAACCTTTTCAAAGCTCAGCCAAAGTGATAGATCAGACTACAAGGTGGTGCTTTGAGGTCATATTTGGAAAAATATGTTTTGTTTCAGTCTACGGCCAAATGGCACATGACCAGAGAGAGCCAATCATAAGTGTCGGCTTTAGAACGAGGAAGTGATATGAAAAAATTAACAATATGAACTTTTGCAGCTATTTCTCAAGTCTAACAAAAATTGTAATCATGGAAATTGCCAAAAGCAGCTGTAATTTAATTACACATTTTCTCCTACTAATGTAATTGATTACGATTAAATATACTTTGTAATTAAATTACATAATCCCGTTACATGTAATTGGTTACTCCCCAACACTGGTGATAAATGTAATCAGTATTAGCACATTTTCTAATTGCGTTGCTGTTGTTATAACTTGCAGGAATAAAATGTGCCATGAGAAAAACAACAGCACTGCAACTTTACCACCCAATGAAAGACAGTCACGAGAACAATTTTGTAGCCAACACCCATGCTCTCCTTCAAAATAGTGATTTAGTGTCCTCCTCCGTCCGATGCCTTTTGTCTGAGAGATTGATGGGTTCGGATCTGGTAAGAGGCGGCACAACCTGGTGGGGAGTGTGAGTGAGCCATCGCTCTTGTGATGAGGTGTTGGTAACAGAAAGTACGGTGAGTGGGTGGGAGCGGGCCATCAGAGGTCACGTCAGTGGTCAGATCACTTATGGGGAGACCAGGTGCAGCATAAACACTGTGGTTTTAGTGGTGGATAGAAATAGGTACTCGGGTTGGGGGGCTCTGTGTTCATAACAGATCGAATGTGTACGTGTTTTTGAACACCAAGTAGGGTATGGAGGGGCCGAGGTGTCCACTAATCTCAAGTGAGCAGTTAAGAGCATGAATGTGTTGAGTTGTGGATGAATGTTCAGGCCCTGCTGTGAAGGGAAGGGTAATGAGCACACCTACAGGATGTGAGTGTTTGTTTTGGGGGGGCTGGACACCTGGAAGTGTCTTAATTAATGTCATCCCAGAAGGCCCCGTAGTGGTCTGACCTTCTGTTCAAAGCCTCCAGCTCCTCACCCAGCTTGGGGCTGCCATCAGTGAGCCTTGAATTATTGATGAGACCGAGAAGAGGAGTAGCGGGAAAATGGTGGGGACAGATCAGGATTCCTATATTGCATGTGCATCTGCGTGTTATGTGTGTATGTGTGGTTGGGGGCTGGCTAGTGAGCAAACGAGCTCACAGGAACCTGGCCGATCTATAATGGGAGGGTTAGATGAGACTAACCCCAAGGGTGAGCAGCTGTGGGGTCTCCTGGAAGTTGGCACTCATTGGAGAGCAGGGTAAGAGGTCACTAGCCTGAGGAAGGCTTTGATGGAGGAGATCAACGGAACAATTACGAGGGAGGAGGAAATGATAGGGGGTGAACAAAGAGAAAAAGAAATGTAATAATATAAACATTTTTTGGATAGATCTGTGAGGGATCAATGGCAAGAGGTTATTTTTTTATATTGGCATGTAAAGTACTGTAAGAGTAAAATAATGTTTTTATCTGTCTGTTGTGCTATGCTAGTGATTGCTACAATGTAATGTTACATACTGACATGTTTATGTGCTTTTAACATTATTGTAGATGTACTGTGCAAGTAACATCAATAACTTTACATGCAGTTAATAAGGGTTGAACAACTAAAGGTTTTTTTGTTGTCGACTATAATGTGATGAAAATCTAGTCAAAGTCGATGAATCGATAACGTCATCGATATAGTTTCGGCACAGTACAGCAGTCCCCAACCATATTTGCGCCACGGACTAGTTGACCTAAAGACATTTTGACGGACAGGCATACAAACAAATAATAACAAATGATTAAAAATACAACTCACCATGTTTTCTCTTTAACAAACCAGCCAGCCTCATCTTGTTCCATAGAATTGCGTGTTGTAAGAAGGGAAATTGTAGGCAGGCTCAAAAAAATTAAGCATTTCTGTCACTTGTGTTTTTTGTGTATTTGAGGATAGACTTTCTACAGGTCTCGATATGTTGTATCATATAACTTCTATGATTAATAAAGTTCTCGTTAGCATACAGTTTTCTGTGCATTATTAGCATTATTATTATTGGCGACGAAGAAGGAATTTCACTTTCACCGCTGCCCTCATTCCTCAATGCCAGTCCACAGGGACTGCTGGTATGGAACCTTTAAGACTACGGCGATCGGAATAGCTGAAGCTAGCGAGGCTAACCGCTATGCTCTTCCACAACCAGCATATTTTTTAAAAGTACTCTCGGACCTGAGTCGTATAAGGACATTTCGCTGCTCCACAGAGCATTATAGTATGGCGTCGACAGCAGACTGATGAGTCGAACTTGGTCGATTGGAAGGCAAGATGCCAAAAAAGTGAAAAGCGATTTTTAAACTTAAAGCGTTGAATGTCGATGCAGCGTAGTAAAGTCGACTCGTGGACTAATAGGTTCACCTGTAGTAGACGTTTCTCATTACATAAACTGTTTGCATTAGTTTGTGCTAAATGGCAAAGAAACACATAAACACGTAAAGAAACACAAACCATAATATTTTTACAACGTAGAATTGTTAAAGTTCCTTCATCTAACAGACTCATTGCCCGTTCTACTTTATGTTAAGCGAGGTTGCTGACAGTCAGACGTTAAGTGGTTAATCCTTTTCCTGGAGATCGAAGTCAGTATGCAATGAATATTAGGCTATATAGAAAATAAATGGAATGTCAACAGTATTTTTTGCAAATGTTGTTCGTATAGTGTCTACAATCCCCAATTTCAAGGAAGTTGTGATGTTATGTAAAACGTAAATAAAAACAGAAAACGATGATTTCCAAACCCTTTTCAACCTATATTCAATTGAATACATTACAAAGAGAAGATATTTAAAGTTCAAACTGATAAACCTTTTTTGTTGTTGGAAAAATTCACTAATTCTGAATTTGATGCCTGATCCCTGAAAAAGATGACAGCATATGTTGCTCCAAAACCTGTATATACCTTCTGGCATTAATGCTGCCTTCATAGATGTGCAAGTTACCCATGCCATGGTCTCTAATACGCACCCATACCATCACTGATGCTGGCTTTTGAATTTTGTGCTGATAATCTTTTCCTCTTTGGCCTGGAGGACACGCAGGCCAAAGTTCTGTTCTTCAAAGTCTCATGAATAAATATTCCATGGAGAAGCTTTTGTGAAACACTGCAGCTCTGTACTAATTCTGATTGGTGTCAGTGAAGGAAAAGGGGATCTGAATGCATGGACTTTGTCTTGCACTAACTAGCAAATCCAGAAATGCTAACATGACAAAAAATGAGATGAAGTGAGATCAGGACATGAACCACCAATTTATACTCTACACACTGTGTAGACAGCACACTCTTTGAATGTGAGAAACACACACAAGTTAACAAAAAGTATTAGTACACATGTTGGACCTGAGAGACTGTCTGGCTCAAATGTCTTTTTGTTCTTTCTAACGGAGTTTAATGGGGTAGAGGTCAGCGTTCTCAAGTTCGTCCATACCAAAAGCGTCCTAACTTTATGGATCTTGCTTTGTGCACTGGTAAAACACAGAGGCATAGAATTGTAAAATGTCCCATTAAGATAAACGATTACAACCCATTGAAAGACATCCATCCATCCATTTTCTGAGCCGCTTCTCCTCACTAGGGTCGTGGGCGTGCTGGAGCCTATCCCAGCTGTCATCGGGCAGGAGGCGGGGTACACCCTGAACTGGCTGCCAGCCAATCGCAGGGCACATAGAAACAAACAACCATTCGTACTCACAGTCATGCCTACGCGCAATTTAGAGTCTCCAATTAATTCATGTTTTTGGGATGTGGGAGTAAACCGGAGTGCCCGGAGAAAACCCACGCAGGCACGGGGAGAACATGCAAACTCCACACAGGCGGGGCCAGGGATTGAACCCGGGTCCTCAGAACTGTGAGGCTGACGCTCTAACCAGTCGGTCACCGTGCCGCCCCATTGAAAGACATTTACAGTAAATTTGAATTAATTCATTGACTAAAACATGTTTAAATACTTTGTCCATACAGTCCATTACTAATGTCTCAGTCAGTCAGACTCCGGCCTTATTTTATTGAATGAAGGCCATTGCAGTAAACACTTTAATATGTTGATCTGTAAACACAAACATAAGGCCTCCTATTCTTGGCTCACCTTCTGTCTGCTAGCAATATTAATGTTAAATGATCTTTTATTCAAGATTTGTTGTTAAGACAGGTGAGAGGGTACCAGATACAGTATTTAAAATATTGTGATGGGAAGGGCTGATACAGAAAGCAGGAGTGGTTTCTTTGATTTGGTGCTGAATCAATCATATTTTCCATCTCTCTGCTGCCCCTCGGGCTTTGCAAACACATGTTTACAGGATGGCACAACAATGTGCTTTAAAGAAAAGTCTCTCTAAGCCACCTGGATGTAATGCGAAAACAAATTGTTCTATTAACTTGCATCTTATCTGGGGCATGAGGTGTGCAATATCTTCATCTGCCTGGGAAATTGTTGCAGTGTGTGCTCATCAAACAGCATTTGCCTAACACACCACCTGTGGCAAAGTAAATGTTATGATAGCAGAGAGTGTTTTGGCAGGCATGTGCAATGGAGTACAACTTCCAAGCGGAAATCCGCAGCTCAACAGTGACGGAGCCCCTCTGAGTGTGTGTAAACAGTGCATCATTCTCCTGTGAGTGCTGGGAGCTGCTTTCACCTTCTGCCTTTCTCTTACTTGATGGATGATGCCAACGTTTCCTCCATCCTGTAATGCAAAATATGACACGAACATTTACTGGAACCCCTGACCTGAGTGACACAGCGGAAAGATGACAGACTCTGTAATCCTCAATCTGCCATATGGAGTCAAGTAGGGTTGAACATGTGCTCTGAGGGATTTATCCCCGCCCACTTGAATAAAAGAGCACAAATTCTACACTGCACTGCATCATACTGAAATATTTTGTCTTGTGTATCTAAAGAAGATAATCAAAGTATTGGACACAGCTCTCAGTATGATACAGTAAAGTTCAACATCACTTCAAACTACAATTACAGTACATTCATAAACATATTGCTAAATTAATACCTCTGTTCAAATCAAAACGGAGCATTATTACAGTATTTCTTTATTTTTGTCAATGTTTTGTGTTTTTGTATTGTTTTGTTTTATATTGCACGCTTGCACGATCCCCTGGTTTTTAACAAACACTACTAAATTGCTTCAAGAATTGTTGTGTCTGCTTTTGGGTACAAGTGACAGATGAAGCCAACCCTTACAATAATTTCTGATTAGGCTTCTTCAGAAGGTTTCGAGACTCTTCTTGATGATTCAGGCTGGTGGCAGATACATCTGTAAACCCATCTGTATCCCCGCCACTGACCTGAAAAAGTGGTCAAACCTGAAAATTGCCGAACATTTACTACCACCCCAGCCCCACCCCAGAAGTGAGAATTTGGGGTCTGGCCAGTGCCTATGGTGTTGATGCGATGGGGCTTTAAAAACTACATTTTGTGTGTCTGTGTATGTAGTCAAAACAGTCGATTAAAGACACAGTAAGAATGCTTTTTGTATACAGTAATCAGGTTAAACAACTACATCGGAAGCATCTTGTTCCCACTCATCTGTCTGTCCATTCCCCAAAGTATCCAAATTCTCAGATGTGGACCCATACAGATCTTTTCCTGTTTGCTGTGCTGTCTGCCTGGACTCTGCACAATTTGTATTTAATCTGTCCTTTTCTTTCCGGCGTGGTTACTCCTTGGACTATAAGTACCTACTGCTGTGTTTTTCTGTGTTTGGTTTTTCTACCTTAGGCTAGATCAGTGATTCTCAACTGATGGGTTGGGACCAAAAAGTGGATCGCAGGGCCATTTTAAGTGGGTCGCGAACAGGTCATAAAATATTTACAGCATAATTCAGACTGTTAAAAGTGTTATAGTTGCTTTGGTTTTCTGCCTTCATTTCTGAAAATAGAGAAGACAAACTATCCTAACAAGAAGAGATGAGTGCCAAGATATAAACAATCTGTACATACATTATGTTCGTCCTGAGTTTCCTAATAAGGTGCTATGAAAGGCACTTTAAACATGTAAACATGAGTAGTTATTTTTAAAATGACGATATTCATGTTTTCAAAGGCTATTTTTGAACAATGCATGTTCTTTATTGTTCTTAACTTCTGTAATAGTGGGTCACAACTTAGCAAGAATAGAAAAATGTGGGTGCCAGGGGGACAACATTTGAGAATCAATGGGCTAGAGAAGTTTCTCTGTTTTTGTATTTCTACCTTGTGTACGTCAGAGTAGGTTTGGGTTTCTTATTCGTTACTCCAGCTTAGTGTAGGTTAGAGCCTGTTTTGTTTTACAATATACAGTATCTGTACCTTCCTTCCACTGTGACTCTATCCACCTCCTTTAGTTCCTCATAGTATTGGTTTATATTTGACAATGACCTTTTGTCATCGTTTTCAGTTTTTGTATTCTTTTGTTTTGTATTCCACGCTTGCACGATCCCCTGGTTTTTAGCTAACACTACTAAATTGCACAAGAATTGTTGTGTCTGCTTTGGGGTACAAGTGACAGATGAAGCCAACCCTGACAATCATTTCTGATTAGGCTTCTTCAGCTATACAGATGCAATATTGCTTTAGAATTCTGCTAATAGATGTTTTGCAAATTTGGATGTTGAATGTATGACACCATATCATGTTATTCCTACTAGGATTATACATATGTTGTTTGATTCAATGGCAAACTTTTCCCCTTCACTGAGCAGGTGTAACTTCACCAGTAAACAGTTGGTTGGCCAATACCTTAATGAAAACCTCAATATATGTGTCCATGTATCCAATGAATTGATTCAGCATCATTGGCAGTGAGTGCACTGTGCTTCCTTGATGAATAACTGTAATTTGTACAGCCCGCTGAGGGAGTGATTCCATCGACTATTAGACAGCAGATGTGCACTGATTACTATAGCAGATAATTGCCTGGGTGAAAACGAAAATCTGTGCTGATCTTGGCATGTTGTCATCTTTTGAAGCAAAGATAAAATTTTCACCATCCCAGTACCTATGTACAGTAAAAGCTTGACATTACCAAAAGAGAGAAGCTGAAGCAGACCAAATCAATTCCCGCAGTAGGTTAATCGTTTGACTGCATCTCCTCATTTCTACACTTTGGCTGTGTTTTATATTGATTTACTAATCAAGTAAGATTTTAATTTCCGCAAACGTCTAAGGTGCTGTTGACAGTCTGAGGTTAGGAAATCTAATTACCCAGGGGTTAACCCAAAGCCAAGTAAAACCCACAGAAATGTGATATTAAAAGGACTGACATGATACAACAGGCATTTTGAAATATTGAATGATTTTTGATGAGGGAAATCAAACGAAGGACACATACACTTGATAAACAAACAGCCAACATGCATTTCCTATTAATTTCTATTATTTAATTTCTTTAAATATTGGCCTTCACTCCAATAGACACCTTGTCTCTATTATTCGTCAAGTCCTTTTCTTCCCTCGGGGAAAAAACATGTTGTATCTGTAATTACTTGAGTGCAAAACACTATTGTTCAGACATTAAAAATGCAGATTCCGTTTGAACCCTGTTGCTAACCAACAGAGCAGCACCTCTTGTTGAAAACAATTTCTCTGAAAAATCATTTTATGTTACATAGAAACCCCTTACCCCGAATAGTTGCCTGGTCCTATGTACTGTAAAAGTATTATTATTCTGCCACCTCTTTAGGGCATACACCAGATGGACAAGACAGCATAACTTTGTCAATACCAACATTAGATCAATCAAATTGAACATAACACAATTCTTAAGGATCCAAAAATCAACAAATGCATTTGGGAATTCATATTGTTAAATGCTCTTCTATTACAAAGACATTTTTCATGCCGATAGCACCAATACAAAAACTCTTGTGCTCAAAAGACATGGGGTGCAGAAAACAGGATTTAGCATTTCTCTTTCAGCCTTGCATTAATTGCCTGCATTCATTCAGTGAGAGTTCCAGTGTGACAGTCTGATTAAATCTGAATAACTCCAGCATGTTCTGTTACTGGTATTTTTAATTAAATTCTGTCTGTTCATTGAAATAACTGTGGCTGCAGGGGCGTGCGCTAACCCACCCGCTCACCTTGATGTGTTTGAGACACAACCGCAGGCCATAATAGAGACTTTACAAGAGACTGAGGGAAGAATACGGCAAGACAACTGCTTCAAAGCCACGTGAATCCATCTACATAATGGATGACACACGGGTGGTCTGCTCTGAAGTGCATTGTTCCTCTCTCAATTAATTTACAACCCCAATTCCAATGAAGTTGGGACATTGTGTTAAACCTAAATAAAAACAGAATACAATGATTTGCAAATCATGATCAACCTATATTTAATTGAATACACTACAAAGACAAGATATTTAATGTTCAAACTGATAAACTATTGTTTTTAGCAAATAATCATTAAATTCGAATTTTATGGCTGCAACACATTCCAAAAAAGCTGGGGCGAGGTTCACCTCTTTGGGAACAAGTGCGTGAGAAAATAGTCGAACAGTTCAAGGACAATGTTCCTCAACGTACAATTGCAAGGAATTTAGGGAGTTCATCATCTACGGTCCATAATATCACCAAAAGTTTGAGAGAATCTAGAGAAATCACTGCTTGTAAGCGGGAAGGCCGAAAACCAACATTGAATGCCCATGAACTTCGATCCCTCAGGTGGCACTGCATCAAAAACTGACATCAATGTGTCAAGGATATCACCACATGGGCTCAGGAACACTTCAGAAAACCAATGTCAGTAAATACAGTTCGGCGCTACATCCGTAAGTGCAACTTGAAACTCTACTATGCAAAGCAAAAGCCATTTATCAACAACACCCAGAAATGCCGGCGGCTTCTCTGGGCCCGAGCTCATCTAAGATGGATTGATGCAAAGTGGAAAAGTGTTCTGTGGTCTGACGAGTCCACATTTCAAATTGTTTTGGGAAATTGTGGACGTCGTGTCCTCCGGGCCAAAGAGGAAAAGAACCATCCGGACTGTTATGGACTTCAAAGTTCAAAAGCCAGCATCTGTGATGGTATGGGGCTGTGTTAGTGCCAATGGCATGGGTAACTTACACATCTGTGAAGGCACCATTAATGCTGAAATGTATATACAGGTTTTGGAGAAACATATCCTGCCATCCAAGCAACAACTTTTTCATGGACGCCCCTGCTTATTTCAGCAAGACAATGCCAAACCACATTCTGCACGTGTTACAAGAGCGTGACTTCGTAGTAAAAGAGTGCGGGTACCAGACTGGCCTGCCTGCAGTCCAGTCTGAAAAAATAATCAAGTTGATCAGTTTGAACATTAAATATCTTGTATTCAATTAATTAATTCAATTAAATATAGGTCAAACATGATTTGCAAATCATTGTATTCTGTTTTTATTTATGTTTAACACAACGTCCCAACTTCATTGGAATTGGAGTTGTAGAAGAAAATATTCAAATATTCAATATTGGCCAAAGGCAGGGACTTTGGCGATTCGATCCCCGGCTACAGAAGCTGGCTCCAGGGACGTGGAATGTCACCTCTCTGGCAGGGAAGGAGCCCGAGCTGGTGTGTGTGGTCGAGAAGTTCTAACCAGATATAGTCGTGCTCACCTCCACACACGGCTTGGGCTCTGGTACCGGTCCTCTAGAGAGCGGTTGGACTCTCTTCCACTCTGGAGTGGGTATACTTATTGCCCCCCGGTACATTGGGGTTCACCCCGGTCGACGAGAGGGTAGCCTCCCTCCGCCTTCGGGTGGGGTGACGGGTCCTGACTGTTGTTTGTGCCTTTGCACCAAACAGTAGTTCAGAGTACCCACCCTTTTTGGAGTCCTTGCAGGGGGTGCCGGAGAGCGCTCCCATTGAGGACTCCATCGTTCTTTTGGGGGACTTCAATGCTCACGTGGGCAATAACAATGAGAACTGCAAGGACGTGATTGGGAGGAAAAGCCCCAACCACCCACCCCTCCCAATCAGAACCCGAGTGGTTTTCTGTTATTGGACTTCTGTGCTCACCACGGATTGTCCATCACGAACACCATGTTCAAGCATAAGGGTGTCCACACATGCACTTTGCACCAGGACACCGTAGGTCACCGTTCGATGATCGACTTTGTGGTCGTGTCATCGGACTTGCGGCCGCATGTCTTGGACACTCGGGTGAAGAGAGGGGTGGAGCTGTCAACCATCTGGTGGTGTGTTGGCTCCGATGGTGGGGGAATATGACGGTCCGATCTGGCAGGCCCAAACATATTGTGAGGGTCTGCTGGGAACGTCTAGCAGAATCCCCTGTCAGAAGGAGTTTCAACACCCACCTCCAGGAGAACTTCACCCACGTTCCGGGGGAGGCGGGGGACATTGAGTCCCAGTGGACCATGTTCCACGCCTCCATTGCCGAGGCATCTGCTTTGGCCGTAAGGTAGTCGGTGCCTGTGGTGGCGGCAATCCCCGAACCCGTTGGTGGACACCAGCGGCGAGGGATGCGGAAGAAGGAGTCCTATCGGGCCTTTTTGGCCTGTGGGACTCCTGAAGCAGCTGATGGATACCGGCTGGCCAAGCAGAATGCAAATTTGGTGGTTGCTGAGGCAAAAACCCGGACCTGGGAGGAGTTCGGTGAGGCCATGGAGAACGACTTCCGGACAGCTTCGAGGAAATTCTGGTCCACCATCCGGCGTCTCAGGATGGTGAAGCAATGCACCATCAACACTGTGTATCGTGAGGATGGGGCACTGCTGACCTCGACTGGGGACGTTGTGAGTCAGTGGAGGGAATACTTCGAAGACCTCCTCAATTCCACCGACACGCCTTCCCATGAGGAAGCAGAGTCTGGGTTTTCTGAGGTGGGCTCTCCTATCTCTGGGGTTGAGGTCACCGAGGTGGTTAAAAAGCTCCTCGGTGGCAAGGCCCTGGGGGTGGATGAGATTTGCCCAGAGTTCCTAAAGGCTCAGGATGTTGTGGGGCTGTCCTGGTTGACACACCACTGCAACATCGCGTGGACATTGGGGACAGTGCCTCTGGATTGGCAGACTGGGGTGGTGGTCCCCCTTTTTAAGAAGGGGGACCGGAGGGTGTGTTCCAACTACAGGGGATCACACTCCTCAGCCTCCCTGGTAAGGTCTATTCAGGAGTGCTCGAGAGGAGGGTCTGTCGGGAAGTTGAATCTCAGATTCAGGAGGAGCAGTGTGGTTTTCGTCCTGGCCGTGGAACAGTGGACCAGCACTACACCCTCGGCAGGGTCCTCGAGGGTGCATGGGAGTTCGCAAACCAGTCTACATGGACTTTTTTGTGCCAGCACTAAGTCGGACTCGTTTCCGGTGAGGGTTGGACACCCCCAAGGCTGCCCTTTGTCACCGATTCTGTTCATAACTTTTATTGACAGAATTTCTAGGCGCAGCCGAGGCGTAGAGGGGGTCCGGTTTGGTGGCCTCAGTATTGCATCTCTACTTTTTGCAGATGTGGTTCTGTTGGCTTCATCAAGCCGTGATTTCCAACTCTCACTGGAGCGGTTCGCAGCCGAGTGTGAAGCGGCTGGGATGAGAATCAGCACCTCCAAACCTGAGACCATGGTCCTGAGTCAGAAAAGGTGGCGTGCCCTCTCCAGGTCGGGGATGAAATCCTTCCACAAGTGGAGGAGTTCAAGTATCTCGGGGTCTTGTTCACGAGTGAGGGACGAATGGAACGGAAGATCAGAATCAGAATCATCTTTATTTGCCAAGTTTGTCCAAAAAACACACAAATTTGTCTCTGGTAATTGGAGGCGCTCTAGTACGACAACAGACACTCAATTGACAGAGAACACATTTTGAGACATAAAGACATAAAGATCGACAGGCGGATCGGTGCAGCGTCTGCAGTGATGTAGACTTTGTATCCGTTGTCCGTTGTGGTAAAGAAGGAGCTAAACCGAAAGGTCTAAGCTCTCAATTTACCGGTCAATCGACGTTCCTACCCTCATCTATGGTCACAAGCTGTGGGTCGTGACCGAACGAACAAGGTCCCGGATAGAATCAGCCAAAATGAGTTTCCTCTCCCTTAGCGATAGGATGAGAAGCTCGGTCATCCGGGAGGGGCTCAGAGTAGAGCCGCTGCTCCTCCGCATTGAGAGGAGCCAGATGAGGTGGCTCGAGCATCTGATTAGGATGCCTCCAATTACGTCTTCTAGTAAACCCTTCTGTCTGCGTTAGCATCCGAGCATCTCAGCAGCTGTTTTCTGCCTTTTGTCCACTTTCTTGGTCTGTCTGTATGAGAGAAACGATATTTCCACCACAGATTTTTCCATTATTGTTTATAAAAAAGGAATTTGTAATCCCCCCTCACTAGAATCTGTGAATGATTCAATGGGAATTACTATGATCGTAAATTATAAACCACTATTAATCTCATTTCACCTGTTACAAATGCTTTGTCATGTCTTACTACATCCATGGTATGAAGTAAGGGTAGTCTGATGTCGTGTGGAAAGTTTCTGTTTTAATACTCAATCTCAAAAACCTTTTGAAGTTCTGTTTATGCTGCTGTGTTTGTACCAGAACAGTGCAAGGGGACTCGTGGGAGATCAGCAGACAAGACACACACAGGGACTGAGAAGGTATGCAGTCAAGGTTCGTTCAAGGACCTTCCCAGCTGCACACAAATAGTAGACGAGACCACAGAAGTAACCTGACATGGCTTCAATTGTGCCGTATTACAAGTATCAGCTCCTCTTCCAAAAAGGTGCTGAAGGAAGAGCCCATCTAGAGACTGCATGTCCCTGTGGTTCATGTGACTGTGTTTTGTTAGTTATTGTCTACTGCCTGTGTCCCTGAATGCGGAACATTTGCAATTCTGCATCTAAATTTACTCCTCCCAAATGAGGCTTTTTCCATAGTGTGCTAAATAAGTCAAGAAAGACATTGGGGGCTTTGTAAAGTTGGCTGGTAATATTACATTAAATTAATAATAACAGCAAAAGAGGCTGTTGGATGAAACCATGATAGCAGCAGCAGCAGCATGAAGGTCTCTGATATTGTGAAATAAATAATTTTAATATTGTGACATATCACTGGGGATTCTCTGTAGGCAATTAGTGTATACTTCATTTTCTTACTTTTGGATTGTATCTGAAATATTTGGGCCACACTATCCCAGGTCACATAAAAAATGCATGAACTCTGCTTCTGGGAAGATTCAAGCTTGCCTCTCAAACAATACCAACAAGAATGGCATTGTTTGGATGAGCACACAATTACCAGCTCACAAATGAAATAATCATCAATTGGCTACAGAACGTTTTTGACTACTCTTAACATTGAAAGTACTGTACTGCACTGTATATGTATAGCCTTTGTTCGTTTGGTGCTTCAAACAAGAGGATGCAGTTAAAGAAATGGTAAAAATAATAAAGTCTGCATGGTTTAGTCGAGGATCATCCTTGTTGCTGCTCACTGAGATGCAAGCTGCACAAGCTAATGAGCAACTTCCTGGTAAGGTTTAATGTAATCTGAAATGACTAATTGTGAGGTCATGCTGTATCTGTTCTGTGCTCGGAACAAATCCTATGCTCATTTGAATGCCAGCATTATTGAGCAAAAAAAAAAAAAAAAGTCACACTGATATAGGATTTATAGTAAATTTCATGTTGTTATAATTATTTTTTTAATATTTAAAAAAAATAAATAATAATAAATAGAAAAGTCCATTCAATCCATTGTGGTATAGGCCATGGAAAAAACATTATTTTTATGTGGATGTAGATTTCTGAAGTGTGGAATATTTTCATTGACCATTACACACCTGTGCTTGAGACAGTTCTGAGTGGTTGTTTGAAAACATACATATCAGGCCTCTGAAAAAAATTAAAAGATTAGTCCGAATAAGGCCTGCTGTTATTATCAGTACAACTCTAGTTGTTTGGTAGGATAGCAGCCAAAGTGAGACTTCTGTATCAAGCCGTCCATTTTCTATACCGCTTGATAATCATTAGGGTCACAGGTGAACTGGAGCCCATCTCAGCTGACTCCAGGCAAGAGGTGGGACAAATCCAGGGAGAACGTGCAATATCCACACAGAGCTGGTGCCGAGATGTGAACCGGGACCTCTCGACTGTGAGACAAATGAGTTAACCACAATTCCTTCTGTAGCCTACTAATTTCATTTCATGTAATTTATTTATTTTAGCAGATAACAAGTATATATATATATTTGCACTGTACTGTATAACATTCACTGTAAATAACATAAAAAAAGCCTTAAAACTTGACCAGTCACCAACGAGGCAGCACTGACGCTGGAGATTAAATAGAAACACGTGCAAAGCTACATTTACTGACTCGCTCCTGTGCATGTTGACACCAGATGGCCATATCAGCATGTCAGCAGGGCATTTATTGCTGTGGATAAAAAAGCTCGACCATTTTGGAGAATTTTACACCGAGGAAAGCAATAACGAGCAAGTGTAGAAACAACACAGTCAAATGAGGTACTATGAGGGCTATTACATCGCTCCTGTGAGTTTGAACCATTATTACAAGCTCTTATAAATATGTAATTCTCCTGCAGGAGGCTCAGCCTGTTTGAAATTTGCTTCTATATTTGGTACACGATCATTCCCATGCACGGCAACAGATGCAATCACACAGCAGCAACTGCAAAATAGCAATAAAGGAAATGTTTCCTACATCCACACTAAACTACAGTATGTTTTTCATACATTGGACCCATGGATTGAACTATTGAGTCATCTGCTATCGGACTTTGTAAATTATATACGGTGCTTGTTGATCAAGTCATCCTTTGTTGTGCCAGAATACAAAGACCTATCTATGCATGATCCCCCCGTTTCTATATTGCTTATCATGTACAGCGTTCCAAGGAGCTGGGCAAGAAATGGATACAGAACATTGCGCTGTTCTATACACTATACTTATAATCCAATATGTTCAAGGGCTGACAAGGCACATGGAAGGAGCAGGAGAGAGCATTTGCCCCACGCACACGCACACACACGCACGCACGCACGCACGCACGCACGGACACATATTTAAAGGCAGTAAGAGCAAGTCAAGTAGAGTGACCTTAATGAAAAACTAGAAATGTGTGTGTGTGTGTTGTGTCGTATTGGAGAGGCAGTGAAAGCTTTTGCATGATTTTAAATCAGCAAGAGAGAGAGAGCGAGAGAATGGAGAAAGGGTGCAGCAGAGAGAAAATGGTGCAGAATTAGGAGATTAAAGTAGCTACAGGATTAGGCTCCAGGTTTTAATGATGTAAATGGAACAACTGTGACACATCATCACCGGCCTTGCTCTCTCCTCTCTGCTGCCTGTCCTTCAAGCACCTTTTCTGCTGATCACACCCAGACGACCTCTGGTCAGAACCAGATCTGCTTTCTCATAAATGGCATACATTTGTTTTCTAACATTCAAAACTTCAAATGTAACAATACTCCGCTAATTTACAGCGTCTCCGTAGCAGAGGCATAAAACCCACAACCTTTCATTTTAGCACTCGATGAATTTTGAACATTGTCTTTTGACATTGACAATGACACACTAAATGCAGTCAACCCGAACTAACCTGTTGATATATCACACGTGCACAGGTAACACTACAAGAATGAATGAATCACATTCATGCGGTAATTTTATGACATATAATCCGTGGTGCAGAATGCAGATTTGAAACAGACGTTTTCATGTAAGCAGAAATCCATCTATTTTCTATACTGCTTTTCCAATTGGGTGTCATTGTCAGCTATAGTGACAAGGTTAAACACGGACTAAAATCACAGGGTTCATATAGAGACAGACAACCACACTTCACACTTACATTAACACATCTGTGCTCTGTAGCTGTAACCTGTTCAACAGGTATGAGCTCTTATTTTGAAATGACAGGAGGTAGATCACTCAGGAGGAGCTAAAAGGATGAGGAAGTGGTAAACCAGGAAATGGGATGAGGATGATGAGGGTTTAGCTGGACAAGGCGAAATGATTGGTGGCTAGATGGCGACTCATAAAAAGACTAAGGATCCAAATACAGTCTCCTCCCAAAGTATTGGAGCGGCAAGGTCAATTCCTTTGTTTTTGTTGTATACTGAAGACATTGGATTACAGATCAAAAGATGAATATGAAACAAAAGTTCAGAATTCCAGCTTTCATTTCATGGTAGTTACATCTAGATGTGTTAAACAACTGAGGACAGAGGACCCTTTGTTTGAAGCCACCCACTTTTCAAGCGACCAAAAATACTGGAAAAGACATTATTAACTTAACTTAAAGTGAATAACATTTAATATTTGGTGGCATAACCCCTACTTGCAATAACTGCATCAAGCCCGCAACCAATTGACTTCTCCAGACTGTTGCATTTTTCATTTGAAATGCTTTTCAAGGCCTTTACTGCAGCCTCTCTCAGTTCTTGTTTGTTTCTGGGGGTTTCTCTCTTCAGTCCCCTATAAAATGCATGCTCTATTTGGTTAAGGACCAGTGATTGACTTGGCCACCTTCCACTTTCCACTGTGATTTGGGTCATTGTCTTGTTGCATGATGAAGCTTCTCCTGACTAGTTTGAATGCAGTTTTCTGTAAAATACCAGACAAAATGGTTTTGTAGACTTCAGAATTCATTCTGCTGCTACCATCATGAGTTACATCATCAATAAAGACTAATGAGCCTGTTCAAGAAGCAGCCACGCAAGCCCAAACCATGGCATTAGCTCCACCGTGCTTCACAGATGAGCTTGTGTGTTTTGGATCATACGCAGATCCTTTCTTTCCTCATTCTTTGGCCTTTCCATCACTTTGGTAGAGGTTAATCTTGGTCTCATCAGTCCATAAAACTTTGTTCCAAAACATTTGTGGCTCTGTACTTCTTTGCAAAATCCAGTCTGGCCTTCTGATTGCTTTGCTGATGAGTGGTTTGCATCTTGTGGCATCGCCTCAATATTTCTTCTCTCAAAGTCTTCTTCAAACAGTGGATTGTGATACCTTCGCCCCTGCCCTGTGGAGGTTGGTGTAGAAGATGAGGATTTTCTGTGGACACTGGCAGGAACTTGAATGAATCTGCAGAGGCACAGCTGTGCTGTGAATGGGTCAGAGTGAGGAGATTTTGAAGGGAATGACAGTAGTGTTAGTGACAGTATGGATGCTAGGTATGAGAGTAGTGAAGGAATGGGAGGAAAATCAGAAGACCCATTTGAGGTAGTTGGCACTAAAAAGCAAATAGAAACGTTGAGGTAGGACAAGGAAAAGAGGTTTTGGAGAGGGAGTATATAGTTATTCTTCATTTCGGTGATGACAAGATTCTAAAAAAAATCAAGTGGGAAATATTCTTGCAAAAACGTTGAGGGTCGAGGAGTAAGGGGAGATAGCATGATGGATGAAGGAGCTGGGATGGTGGAAGGTGGTGAGCGTGAGTCGGGTGGAGATAGAGGATAAGTGGAAGGAAGGGATGATCTGGGGAATACCAGAGGAGTTTTCTATGGAGAAAATGACGTTGAATTTTAGAGGAGCATTAAATGAGGCAAGGGAACTCCAAATAACAAGATGAGAAGATAAATAGTAGAAGCGTTATGTTGGTTTTTGAAGAGACCATCCCAGAAAAGTCTATCTAGGATTCATGTCATACTCGGTTAGGGAATATGAACCAAGAGAGGTGCTACAAAGTGTCATAGGTTCGGTCATACAGGTTTGACATGCAAAGGGAAGAGACGGTTTGCAAGGTGTGGGGAGGATCACGAACACACAATGTAGAAATCAGAGTCAACCCAAGTGTTGTCATTGTGGAAAGAGTCATAGCGTGGCATTTAGGGAATGTAAGGTCATGAAACGAGAGGTGCAAGTTCAGCAGGTCAAAGGGCAAAATAAACTCACAAATGCAGATGCTGTAAAGGTACTGAATCAGCAGAGAGAGGGAAACCCAGTGGAGAAAAATGGAAAAAAAACAACTTGACAAACAAGCAAACCAAATCAGGGAGGGAAAGACTCCATACAAAAAGACTCATCACATTCATTGCAGGGGTAATAAATGCAACAATGGGTATAACATTTAAAAAAACGGAGAGAATACAAATTATATATAGAGCAGCAGAAAACATATAACAGTTAAAATGGTAGGGTGTGAGAGATGATCTCAGTGCTCAGGGCAGCCAAGAGACATCGAGTCAAGGGTAACAAAAGATTAGTAAATGGTTCTGATAGATAGATAGATAGATAGATAGATAGATAGATAGATAGATAGATAGATAGATAGATAGATAGATAGATAGATAGATAGATCATTTGATACATAGAAACTTTAAATTATATATCACATCAGTGATATTAAATAACTACAAGAAACTGAGATGAACAAATTAAGGTAGGGATGCAGTTGTTCAGGTTTAGAATATGTTGAGGACTAAATAAATTTATTTTATTCGTCTTGTTTTAGTTTCTAAGAGATAAGAGATGATAAAAGATAATTTAAGTTTCTGTTTTTTTTCTTTGTTTTGCTCCTTGTAAGTACATACTTATTTTGGCCCACACACCAGCACAGTAAATGGCGGTAATGCCTCTTAAATGTTAGATGCCATCTGCAGAAGAAAAAAACAAAACAAAAAAACCCACATGAAGTGAAATAGACAAGCTGCTGCATAAGTTACTGGTTCAAGAAAAACCCACGAAACTAAACTGTTATCCAAGTGTAGAAAGGAGAGCGTCATGGACAAACTGCAGGGATACCACTGGTTTGACTAATTCAGTTTGACTAATTGTGTCCAATACATGCTAATGTTTTCATGTTAACATGCAATGTTTAAGTTTCAAATGTTAGTGGCATGCTGCACTAGCTATTAGCCTAGACATTATCTTAAAATGATAATGCTAACATGCAATGTTTAATATTTTCTAGTATTAATTCCATGGTACCCTAGCTATTAGCTTAACATGTGAACGATAACATGCTAAACTTGTGCAACGTTTCAAATGTTAATTGCATGCTAATCTACATTAGCAATAAACTAAACATGCTAATGCTAAATGCAAATTGACAATACGAGATATCATGTGGCCTGTGGATGTGATGACATGAAGCCAAACTAGCAACCTTAGTCTACTTTGGCTTAATTAACTTAACAGGTGCTTGACCTATGTGGGTATTTTGTTTGGTTGGATGAATTCCTACTATTTCTTTGTTATTTAAAGTGTGTTTAGGAACTCATTGTAATGATTATTAGTTTGTTTAATGTACCACTGGCAATATTATTTTCTTTAAAGGTTTTCAACCTGATTTCGACACCTCAATTCAAATAAACTATAAAGAAGAAGAAAATGTGCCATCTGCGTTTATCACCTACATTCTGTGCTGTTGGCCATTTTTGAGTTAAGGCAAGGAATGCAGCAAAACTTCAAATAACCTGACACCATCACTGAGTGGGAACTGGACCCGCGCTGCCTAGAGCTAAATCAAGCGAATGTAAACTACACCACCAGTGACTTGGATATAAATGTGTCTGTCAAAACATGATAGTTTGCCAGACATTAGTTTGCATCATCGTATGTGAAAGGCATGTTGGCCTCTAAGGGTCAAAAGGCTTTATGTCAACGCTCTATGTTGTGAATGATGAACTATCATTTGGAAACAACAGTAGTCTGCAAAAACTGCATAAAAGATGTTACAAGGAAGAGAGGCATATCTGTGTAAAATCATCTGAAGATAAAACACGTTATCGAGTGCGACGCATGTAGCACGTTAAAGAGAGCTGCGACTCCGTGCAGCTCCTGTAATGTAAACAGCATAGCGTTTGTGGTGGCAGTTGAAGCGCTTGTGTTGTTTGAGAAGAATAAAAATCCTCCAAATGCAAAAGGAAAACCACTTATTATCCAAGTGGAGCAAAAAGGTCCACTTTTGAGTGTCGTGGCTCCGTATGCAATGAAAAACAGCACTGCACTGAGTGGATGCACAATGTATTGTTTACAATGGGAGTAATCAAATGCAGTCAAATGCAAGAATACTGCACACTCAAAGCTTGAATAAAAAGCTTGAAATACACAGTATTAAGTATGAGTAAAATACTATGAATATAGAAATAATATAGTCATGGAAAAAATATTAGACCCCTTTTTTCTTTAGTTTCTTGTTCATTTTATAATACCAGGTACAACTAAATGTACCTTTGTTTGGGCAAATATAATGACAACGAAAACAGCTCATAAGAGCTATCTAGCTCTTGCCATTTTCCATGGTTTTCCTGATGTTAACCAAAATTATATTTACTAATACAATTAAGCTTTTGTATTCTTCAGGTAAAATGCCTTTAGTGGTACAGGTATTATAATGAACAAGAAATTAAAGAAACAAGGCTGGTCTAATATTTTTTTTATTACTGTATATATCATACTGCATACAGATCCATGCATCCATCCATTTTCTGAGCCGCTCCTCCTCACTAGGGTCGCGGGCGTGCTGGAGCCTATCCCAGCTATCATCGGGCAGGAGGCGGCGTACACCCTGAACTGGTTGCCAGCCAATCGCAGGGCACATACAAACAAACAACCATTCGCACTCACATTCACATTCACACCTACGGGCAATTTAGACTACTCAATTAACCTGCATGCATGTTTTTGGGATCTGGGAGGAAACCGGAGTGCCCGGAGAAAACCCACGAAGGCACGGGGAGAACATGCAAACTCCACACAGGCGGGGCCGGGGATTGAACCCCGGTCCTCGGAACTGTGAGGCTGACACTCTAACTGTATACAGATGTACAATTTTATAGACATGCAAACACATATTTCTCATGATATTTATGATAATGCAGCTATCGATCTAATTATTTAGAAAATGACTAATGTTAAGAATTGGCTAATTCCATTATTATGTAAGTTTTCAAGTTTATTGTAATATTTTGAATTCATAAAAATAAATATATGTGCGCTCCAACTGTCGACCAGTTCAGGGTGTAGTTCGCCTTTCGCTCAAAGTCAGATGGGATAGGCTCCAGCGTCCCGCGGCCCTGAACAGGATAAGCAGTGTTGAGAATGGATGGATGGAAAACTAAAAACAGTATTTGAAATTGCTTTGTCAGTTTTTATTCAACTGCTTTTACTGATGTTTTAGATTTTTGCTGTCGGATTGTTTCAGTGCCGGTATCGAAGCATTTTGGTATTGTGAGACAAATCTCAACAAAAAACAATTAGGTTTTTGGTTTAAGGTGGAAAAATGTGAAAAAGGTCAAGTGGTACTGTATGAATAATTTTTCAAGGCATTGTAGTTGTTACATTAACATGGACAGCAGAGACAGAAGTTAATAACTGCATAATATTGATTTTGCTTATATTTTATTAACTAAAGCCACCCTAAACCAACAAAACTGTAATAACAACAATACATCCCAAAGTAGTTTGAAACACTATTATTTCACAAATATGTGGGGTTTGGATGCATATTACACTTACTCACTTATGTTGTTTGTGCCTTCACTGCTACTATTAACTCAAGCATGATGAGCATTATTTTTCGGTGACAAACTAGTATTAAAGTCATAAAGATGAAATCATTAATTTCATCAATCAGTCATGTCATGATATCACAGAGGTAAACATCATTTGATGACATTACATACAGGGTAGGACAGTTTTTTAATAAAGGATTTTAAAAAATGCCTTATTTGTCTCACTACAAAACAGCAAGAGTAACATTTATGTTTTCTGTGACTGTAAAATTGGGTGAGACAAAATGCCCATCTTGACACTGGGTTTCGTTTTGGGTAACTTTGTCACTAAAACTGCGGAGGTTCTTCAGCAGTTTCTCTGTGATGGGAGGAGTGAGCCTATTCAAGACAAACAAATGGGTGATTTAGAAGTTACAGCTGGACTATCAACTTCAAGTTCCTGCACTGAAACAATAACTGGAGATGCAATACACACTGACCAAACCCCCTCAGGTCAAATGGATTCAATAACATCGATGAGATCAAGGATGCCCAGAAGGATTACATCTGGAGATTTAAATCCTTCTGCTGTTCTGCTTGATTCAGTTCCTCAATACACAGTTGCAATGAGTAGAGATGATGACCCTGTGGCTGTACATCATGGTCCTGCTGACAACGATATACAAGGTAAAGCGACCTTCACCATGTCCAGTATGCCTGATGATCTTAATCTAACCCCTGGAGATTATATGTACACTAAATGTGTACAATCAGTGCCAGCTGTTCCAAGCATGGAAGTAATGGCAAATGGAGATGACTCTGCAAGTGAACTGTCACTTTTGGAGGCGACAGTTGCTCCAAATTGTGAACCTGTGGCAGTGCCCTGCGATCCTACTTACAAAGATGTACAGGATACAATTAACTATATGCAGTCATGTCTGCTAAATGAGATTGAATCCATTGGTGGTTGCCATTTTCCAAGTGATACAACTACAGTTGTCCCATGCATGGCAGCAATACCTGGAAGTACTGACAATGAAGCAGTACCTTGCTATCCTAATACCAAAGACTCATCAAGTCGACAAGATGAACTTTATAACACAAGATGTTTAAATATTGCAGTTGCACCAGATCTAACTGTGAACACTGTAACAGCACTAAAAAGTACCAAGCTTATACCCACACATAAATTGACAACCTGCAACATATCAAGTATGCTCCATGAAATTGATCCTATTGTTGGAACAGAAACAGTGAGGGCTGAGGCTGTTCTAAAATTAGGTCTCACTACTTGCCAGGACAAGCCAGATTCAAGAAACTGTTATACATTCAGTAAATTGAATTGGATCATGTCCCCAAGTGGTTTAGAAAGCATGGAAATTATAGGCAGAGCTGATGAGAACATGGATGAACCTAGTGGCCCCTCTTCAAAAGAACAAGAGGATTCAACTACCGCTCCAAAATCAACTACACTCATTAATTACAAGGATGGTTTAAAACCTACACTAGAGCCAGATGTTGCAGTAATTGCCAAAGATGACCCTTTGGGAGTACATTTTGGTTCTACTTCTCAAGAGCAATATGATTTTTCAACGATTCCTACATCAAATACTTTGGAGTCAATCACATCCACCTGTGATTTAGATTCATCAACTGCTGATGAGTACATGGATGATATGGGCAGAGCTGACAAAACCATGTCAGAATCTCGTGGATCTGCTTCCAAAGAAGAAGATTCAAGGCCTTCAGTTATTACAACTACAGTCACCAATGTCATTGGTGATTTAAAACCTAAACCTATGGTACCAACTACATATGTTGAAATAAAAGTGCAACCTGATGACTCTGTAGAAACTAATTGTGGTCCTACTTGCCAAGGCCAACCTGATTCGGCAACGAGTCCCATATTAAGTAAGTTTGATTGGATCACGTCAACCAGTGGTTTAGAATTGACTTATGCTTTTGAAAGCATAGACATTTTGGACAAAGCTGATGAGAGCATAGCGGAACCTTGTGGCCCTGCTTCAAAAGAAGATACAAGTATCTCCCCTATATCAACTACAGTCGTCAATTTCATTGGTGGTTTAAAACCTAAATCTATGCTTCCAACTCCAGATGTTGAAATCAAAGCAAAGGATGATGACTGTTTGGAAACTGATTGTTCTCCTCCTTACCAAGACCAACATGATTCAACAAAAAGCTCCATATCAAATAACTTGGATTGGATCACGTCCTCCAGTGGTTTAGAATCGATTGATGCTTTTAAAAGTATGGACGTTACAGAAAGAAATAATGAACCTAGTGACCCCACTTTAAAAGAACATGAGGATTCTACTACTTCTCCTATATCAACTACACTCATCAATTCCAATGAAGGTTTAAAACCTACACATACGCTACCAACCCTAGATGTTGCAGTAATTGCCAAATATGACATTTTGGGAGCACCTTCTGGACCTACTTTCCAAGAGCAACATGATTTCCCAACCTGTCCCATATCAAACGTCTTTGATTTGATCACATCCACCGGTGGTTTAGATTCATCAATTCCTGTTGAAAACATGGAGGTTATAAACACCGATGAAAAGACTATGTCAAAACCTCGTGGACCTGCTTCAAAAGAAAAAGATTCAAGTACCTCCCCAATATCAACTACAGCCACCAATTTCACCGGTAGTTTAAAATCTAAACCTGTGCTACTAACTCCAGATGTTGAAATAAAAGTGAAAGATGAGTCTTTGGAAACTGATTGCCCAGATCAACCTAAATTACCAATAAGTCCCATATCAAGTAAGTTGGATTTGATCACATCCACCAGTGGTTTAGAATTGACTGCTTTTAAAAGCATTCAAGTCATAGGAAGAGCTAATGAGACCACGAATGAACATAGTGACCCCACTTCAAAAGAGCAAAAGGATTCAACAACCTCTACAAAATCAATTACACTCATCAATTCCAATGATTGTTTAAAACCTACACATGAACACATCTGGGGTTGGAACCCAGATGTTTCCGTAATTGCCAAAGATTACACTTTGGAAATACATTCTATACCTACTTGGCAAGAACAACATGATTTACCAAACAGTCTCATATCAAATATGTTGGATTTGAGCCCATCTACCAGTGGTTTAGAACCACCAGCTACTGTTGAAACCATGGATGTTATGGGCAGAGCTGAGAAGACTGTGTCAGAACCTAGTGGACCTGATTCCAAAGAAGAACATTCAAATACCTCATCTATTTCAACTGCAGTCACCAATTTCTTTAGTGGTTTAAAACATAAACCTATTCTACCAACTCCAAATGTTGAAATAAAGGTGAAAGATGGTGATTCTTTGGAAATTGATTATGGTCCTATTTGCCAAGATCAACCTGATCCCATATCTAGTAAATTGGATTGGATCACATCAACCAATGGGTTAAAATCAACTGACGCTCGTGAATGGATAGATGTTATGGAAAAAGCTGGTCAGACCACAGCAAAACTCAGTGGCAGAGTTTACAGAGAACCAGGGGATTCAAGTACCTTACCTATATCAACTACACTCACCAGTTTTACTCACGATTTCAACCGTAAACCTGTGCTGCCAACTCCAGATGTTGCATTAAATGTAAAAGACGACACTTTTGAAATGAATTCTGAACCTACTTGCCAAGAATGCCATGATTCACCAATCAGTCCAAAACCAAGTATGTTAGATTTGATTACATCCACCAGTGGATTACAATCTTTAGTTGATGTTGAAAACACAGTTATGTGTAGAGATGAGGAGATCATGGCAGAACCAAGTGTCTCCCCTATATCAACTACACTCACCGATTCCATTGGTTGTTTACAACTCAAACGTGTCCTTCCAACACCAGATGCTGCAATAATAACGAAAGATGATGACTCTTTGGAAACTGATTCTGTTTTCCAAGACCAACTTGATTCAATGAGTCCCTTATCAACTACGTTGGATTGGATCACGTCCACCAGTCGTTTAGAATCAGGCAGTGCTTTTGAAAGCAAGGTCATTCAAGGAGCTCAGGAGACCATGACAGAATCGAGGTTCCCTTCTTCCAAAGAGCCAGAGGATTCAAGTACCTCCCCCATAACAACTACAATTACCACTTTAGCTGGTGGTTTAAAATCTGCACATGTTCGACCCACTGCGGCGGTTGTAGTAATAGCAAAAGATGACGCTTTGGGAAGAGATTCTGGTCCTTCTTTCCAACCGCATTTTCCAGTCAGTCCTATTTTAAGTATGTTGTTGGATTGGATCACATCCACCAGTGGTTTAGAATCAACAGCTGATTTCGAAAACATGAACGTAATGGGTAGCGCTGATCAGACCATGGCAGAACCGAGTGGCCCTATTTCCAGAGAACCTGGTGATTCAACATCTCCTATATCGACTACACTATATGAGATCAATCCCATTAGTGGTTCTACCTGCCAAGAGCAATGTGATTCAACAACCAGTCCCATATCAAGTTTGTTTGATTGGATCATGTCCACTAGTGGTTTAGAATTGGCAGCTGCTGTTGAAGGTACGGACGTTATGGGTAGAAACGATGAAACCATGTCACAACCTAGTGGTTGTACTTCCAAAGAACCAGAGAATTCAACGAACTCCCCTATATCATCTACCCTCCATGTCATCAGTCCCATTGGTTGTTTAAAACCTAACAATGTGCTACAAACTCCCAAAGTTGCAATTTTAGCACAAGATGAGAATGTGGAAATAGATTCCAGTCCTACTTGTCAAAAGCAACATGATTCACAAACCAGTCCCATGTTAAGTATGTTGGACTGGATCAGGTTTACCAGTCGTGTAGACTTGACAGCTGCTGTTGAAAAAATGGAAGTTGTGGTTAGAGATTATAAGACCCAGGCAGAAACTAGTGAGCCTGCTTTCAAAGAACCCCAGGATTCAACTCCGTCCCTTATAGCTATGAACTATGAAATCAATCCCATTGATGTTTTAAAAGCTAAACCTGTGCAAGAAATTCCAGATGTTGAAGCAATAGCAACATATGATAAAGATTTGGAAGTCCAATCTGGCCATACTTGCCAAGAGCAACAGGATTCACCAACCTGGGTCAAATCAAATATGCCTGAAAGGATTGGTGACAGCGCAGGAGTCAAATCAGTAAGTGTATGCCCAAATCCACTTGTTCCATTCATGGCAGCTTTAACAACAGATGATGATACTGTGGACGTACTGTCTTCTAATGAACGACAAGTTTCAATAGCTGACACCTTTTCAAGTACACCAGATGAGAGTAATTCTATCGACACATTACAAATCCTAAATGTATTTCCTTCTCCAGGCATTTTAAGCTTAGCAGCAATAGCCAGAAAAGCTCTTGTAGGACCTAGTACTTCTGCCTGCAAAGTTTCACATGATTTGACAACTTATACATTGTCCAGTAGGATCAATGAGACAAATCCATGTGAAGAAGTAGCTTCAAATGTACTACAAAGTACAATTGTTGGTACCGTTTCCCAGATGCAACATGATTCAATAATGTGTCCTATATCAAATATCCTGCATGGAATCAATCCCAGTGATCATTTAGAATCAGTGGCTTTAACAACCTTTCAGTGCTTGGGAGTCTTGCCTAGAGACAAGTGCATTGGCGAGCCTACTAGCAAAGATTCAAAGGTTTTCACACATTTCGATATGCCAAGTGAACTTTATGATTCAGAAGATGCAGAGCTAGGAAAAGCAAAATCTGTTCCATGTAATGCCCTGCAAGCTCAAGATAATGGCACTTTGGAAGTAATTATTGGTTCTCCTAATCAAGAACAATTAGATTCAGTTACTGGGCCTTCAAGTGTGCTTGCTGAGATCATAACCAATGATGGATTAGAATCTGCAGCTGTTTTATCACATGCAATTGTTCAGTGCATGGTACCCATACCTGGAGAGGATGAAGCAGGGGTGGTAACTAGTGGACCTTCTTCCAGGGATTCACATAATTCAACTGACTTCCAAAGTGTTCTTTCTGAGACCTATTGCCCTGATGGTTTAGAAGCTACACATATGTTCCCAACTCAAGAGTTTACATGCCTTGAATTATTGGCAAAATGTGATACATTGGAAGAACTGTCACCTGTTAACTCCCAAGATCTTCATGACACAAAAAGTATATTTCATGAAAATAATTCCAGTGAAGTTTTAGAAGCTGGTTTCATGCAGACAACTCTAGGCAGTCAGTGTATTGCAGTAATGGATAACAATAATGTCCCGTTTGGAATACTATGTCATTCTCTTTTACAAGAACAACCTGATTTAGTTACTGTTCCTTCAAGTGTGCTCAATGAGATGAAATCCAAAAACAGATCAAAATCTGCAGCTGTTTTACCATGTGCCATTGTTCAGAACATTGAAAAGGTATATGGAGATGATGACGCAGTGACACTGGTGGACTTTCAGATTCCTAATGCACTTTCTGAGACCTATACCACTGATGGTTTAGAAGATGCACATAGTCTACCAACCCAGTATATTTCATCCACTGAAGTATTGGCTAATTTTGATGACACTTTGGAAGAACTATCCACTCTTAATTCCCAAGTGCTACACGATTTAACAACTTTCAACATAGGATGTACACTTCATGAGATTGATTCCAGAGATGATTTTGAAGCTGAATTTGTGCAACCAACTGAAGATGTTTCATGCATTTCAGTAATTGATCATGGAAATTTGGAAATCTGAGAACATAGCTCAGTAACCTGGCCTACTTCAGATGTGCTGGCTGAGCTCAAATCCACTGATGGATAAGAATCTACCACTGTTTTACTACATGCAAGTCATGCAAGTAACTCGAACACTTTCATTCAGGGATCTACATAATTCAAATAACTTCCAAATTCCCAGCGCACTTTCTGAGACCTATACTACTGATGGTATAGAAGCACATATACAAACAACCCATGATATCCCATGCCTTGACTTATTGGCTAAATATGATGATGCATTAGAGGAACTCTCCACTTAATTCCCAAGATCTCGATGTTTTAACAAGTACATTTCATCAGATCAATTCCAATGATATAGAATCTAAATTTATTTTAAAAAACTACCGATATTCCATGCATTGAAATAATGGATGAAGATGTCCCTTTGGAAAAGATTTCTAATTCTCCTTTGCAAGAACCACATGATTCAGTTACCAGGACTACTTCAAGTGTGGTCGATGAGCTTATTGCCAGAGATTGATTGGAATCTGCAGCTGTTCGTCCACATGGAAATTCTGAATACGTGGAAAGTAGACCTTCTGAAACCAATGCCACTGATGGTTTAGAAACGGCATGTATATTACCAATCCAAGATGTTCCCTGCATTTCAATACTACCTAAAAATGATGACATATTGGAAAAAGAATCTCGTGTTAAATCCCTAGAGCTGCATGACCCAACTACTTTCAACATAAGTAAATATCATGAGATTGATTTTGTTGAGGATTTAGAAGCTGAATTCATACAAATAACTCCACATTTTCCATGTATTGCAGAAATTGATAAAGATGACACATTGGAAAAACTTTGTGGTTTTCCTTTCCAAGAACAGCATGGTTTAGTAACCTGGTCTCAACTGCACGTGTGCTTGATGAAATGAAATCCACAGAGGAATTAGAATCTACATCTTTTTTTCCCACAAACAAATGTTGAAAGCATGAAAGCTATATCTAAGCATGACACTGCAAGGGTAACTAGTAGACTTTGTTCCAGGGATCTACATAATTCCAATGACTTCCAAATGTCAAGTGCACTTTGTCTGACCAATCCCCTTGATGATTTAGAAGATGCACATATGCCAACCCGAGATATTTCATGAAGTATTGGCTAATATGACAGTTTGTCAGAAAATATCCTCTTAATTTCCAAGCTCTACACATTTTAACAACTTTCAACATATCAAGTACATTTCATAAGATAGATTCCATTGAAGATGAATTTTATAGATTTTTCATGTATTGCAGTAACACATAACTGATGCCACTTGGAAATACTGCATACTTATTATTTACAAGAAAATCCTGATTTAGTCAACTGGCCTACTTAGTGTGCTTGATAAAATCAAATCCCCAGATGGATTTGGAACTACAGCTGTTTAACCACAAGCAACTCTTCAATACAAGAAATCCATATCTGAAAATAATTATACTGTGGCAGTAACTTCTCCTTCTCCCACGGCTCTACATAATTAAAATGATTTCCAAATTCCAAGTGCGTCACTGAGACCTATTACTGATGATTTAGAAGCGGCACATATGCTAGTGACACAAGACCGTCTATGCATTGCATAAAGGTTAATATCACGATGACACCGACTATGGAGGAATTGTCTGTTCTTGATTCCCAAGAGCTACAGGGTTCAACAACACAAGTACACCATAAGATGATTCCCAGTGGTGGATGAGAAGCTACTTAAATGCAAACCAATTCCAGATGTTCCACACGTTGCGGGTAATGGATAAAGATTATGACACTGTAGAATTGCTTTCTAGATTTCCTGCTTCATAACAATTTGGTTCACGAACCTGGCTTACTTAGAAGTGTGCTTGATAAGATCCAAGGATGATTGAGTATCTGCAGATGCCTTAACTAGCTTTCCAGTGGAAGCCACCAAGATACAGTATGATTATACTTGTGAACCTACAATTAACAACTACACTTCATGACAACAATCCCTCTGTTGGTTTAGAGCGGCACATTAGAGACTATAGCTCCATATTTTGCCCGAGATGATACAATTAAATATTTGATTAAATGTAAAAGTAAACATTTCTTGGTTCCTCTCTTTGAGAGCAAGACCTATAATTATTTGATGAAATGTAAACGTAAACATTTCCTGGTCCCTCTTTTCGAGAGCAAGACCTGTTAGCCTGGCCTGCTGAAAGTGTCCCTGATGATATCAAAGGTTGTGAAAGAATTATTGCTCCACCAAGAGATTCTGACTCTGCTACAGTGTCAGAAGCTGATGACTTTAGTAACACTATTTTCAGAAATTCACATGATTGTCCATTCTTCATATGTCCTTGGACTCCTGATTAACCCTCGATTGTCAATTCTTCATGTCTCCTTGGACTCCTGATTATCCCTCTAATTATCCAGGATTCAACAAGCCATGTCACATCAGTACTGCTGGATGTGTGGACTGTTTGGAACCTGCTGAATATGAAATGCAAAAGATCTAGCCCATACAAGTACATGTTTGGAACCTGCTGAATATGAAATGTAAAAGATCTAGCCCATACAAGTAGGGATTATCACTCTAATTATCCAGGATTCAACAAGCCATTTCACATCAGTACTGCTGGATCTGTGGACTGTTTGGAACCTGCTGAATATGAAATTTAAAAGATCTAGCCCATACAAGTACGCTGGATCTCACCATATCACTTGATCATTATGTCATTGACCAACCAAGTTGATTACATTAGTTTTGTGCTTTGTCATTATTATGTGAGTTTGTTTAATTACTATTGTTACACCATACTGTATCATTTACTATTCTAGGTTGCTGAAATAAGCCCTTATCATGAAGCTATATAGTCGTGTTTATAATAATCATTTTGTCAAATTAAACATTTATCTGCTGTGTTCTCTTCTTGGAAAGCACCTCATTTATTTAACACCAACAAAAACACAAGGAGAAAAGTTTGTGTTATCTTTAAGTGCTATTAAGATTTCTTCGGGATTTACTTTTTCCTTGGATGACTACATAAGCACTATTCCAATCAGTCGCACTCCAATGAAAAATATTTTAAACTCAGACAAATCCAGTGACAATCTGGTTAACCAAAACATGGAGGTGAGACTGATCAGTTTGAGTCAATCAGATGATCTGGATCTGAGGTTTATTCTCCCATCTTAAAGCGGAAGTAAACCTTGGAAGTCAAAACTTCGTTATATTGTAAACGTCCTTATCTTCTTTATCTGATGCAGTCTACAAAGTATTCTAAAAAAATACTTTTAAAACACATCAGGGGCCACCATTTTTACATAATTCCATGTGCAAAAGTTGTCAGAATAAGAATGTGACGTGAATCTGCCCCTTTTCCGGTGAAAGGGAGGAAGTGACGTCACATCTAATGTAGCTACTAGCTAGTGTTTTCCCTTACATTTGAGCAAGCCTAGTTCAAAATGGATCACTAGGAACTTCAACTGCATCAGGCTGGCAGCATCAAAGGTAAGTGTGGCGATTACTTTTCGCCTATTAAACTCTTTCGGGAAAACTAGCCACCGGCTGTCATGAGCCCACCAGCCACTTGGGTCGCTAGCTTCTAGCTGCTAATGTGATGTAGCGCCATTTTTTACCATTTAATCAACGACAGCGAAATAAATTCAGTGTATTAAATTAACGATTGAACGTGATTATGCGATTGAACAGAATTATGGAATGGTGTTGAACATGATTATGGAATGGTGTTGTGTTGATGTTGGTAGCAACAGTATATGATGGAAATATAAACTCCAGTCAGGACAGAATCCAGTCAAGGAGTCGTAGTCGGGTCGGCCATTGATATCCTATGTGGCCGGCAGGGCCGCCCGCCGAGGTGAGTGTTCGTGCCAGAAACCTCTGAAGAGCAGCGAAGCCCAACTTCAACATAAAAGCATAACAAGGCTTTGATGTTGTCGAGCTTTTATGGTGAAGTTGGCTGCCGCGTTAGTGACATCTGGCGTGTTGCTTATGAACAATCGTTGTGGCAGCTTGCTTGATTTCGACTCTTTCACTGGAGGCAGAGGTGGATTATATCAGTGGTCCCCCGTCCACGGACTGGTACCGGTCCGTGAGGCATTTGTTACTGAGCTGCATAGAAGGAATGACCAATTTATATAATTTCCGTTGTATTACGTTTCCGCGTGTCAAATGGGTTCTACTTTGAAAAATTACCGTATCTTCTTAGCTGCGACGCAAATACCGGAACTTCTTTGAAAAATTACCGGCTCTTCTTAGCTGAGACGCAATTACCGTATCTTCTTAGCTGCGACGCAAATACCGGAACTTCTTTGAAAAATTACCGGATCTTCTTAGCTGCGACGCCAATACCGTAACTTCTTTGAAAAATTACCGGATCTTCTTAGCTGGGACGCAATTACCGGATCTTCTTAGCAGCGACGCAAATACCGGAACTTCTTTGAAAAATTACCGGATCTTCTTAGCTGAGACGCAATTACCGGATCTTCTTAGCTGCAACAGCTGCGCGTCGCAATTGACACGTCAAGAATGCACAGAACCCTGCAGCAGTTCCGTTTCCACTCCCAACCGACTCGCTCATGCCGGCCAAGCTCAAAGAACGAATCATTTCCTAAACTGATTCAGTTCATTTCGTTCACTGAAAAGATTCGTTCTTTTGAACGAAACGTTTGTGAATGAAACAACACCAGACTGCACGTCGGTCACGTGATACGTTACTAAAAATAAGTCCGCAAACTAGCAAAAATTAGTAAAAAAAAACCTCTTTGAAGAGCTTCTTTTCAAAAGGAAAAAGGCAACCTGAGGAGCCAGAACCATTATGCTGAGTTGTATTTTTCATGCATTTAACATTCGTTTTTAAGCACACCGTGTTAATATATATATATATATATATATATATATATATATATATATATGCCACAACTTGACAGCCGGTCCGTGAAAAATGCAAAAAAAAGGTTGGGGACCACTGGATTATATGATGGTTTGCAACCAAACGTGCTAGAATATTGTCCATCATATAATGAACCCGTAGTTCTGCTAGTTATCGCAGCGAGCGCGATATCCTGAATTCTGGGTTTGGTCATGTGACGTTTGCAAGGGCCCTTGTGATGTTAATTTCAGTTGACAGCAGAGGGTGAATAATGCCCAACATGCCCCTTGGAATCTGTGAAGATTTATGATTTTTTTTTCTGTTGATTTCTTATTCCAGAAACGCACTATTCATTTAGACTTGTGGACGCACATACAACATATTTTTTCCCCCCAAAATGTTGCCTTTCCTTGCTGTTTAAAAATGTTCCCCATCTATTTCTTTACCTCTTCAAATCAAAGGATATTTTAGGAATTCCCTTTGTTGAAGTGCAGAGGCTTCAGAGGACTCTTCATCGCGCCCAGCAGTTCAAAGGCCAACATCAGAAGGTAGAGGCTAACATCTGAAGGTTGAAGCAAACAAAAAAAGAGACTACCAGGCTGTGTCCCAATGAGATACCCAAATGCAAATCAATTGAGTTTGGGAGACAACATTCAGGGCCGCAGTGGGACTCAGTTTTAGCCCTGGAGTTTCTTTCATCAGACCAGCCCACTTTAGTTCACAATGTTTAAATTAAGATGGTGAGGATATGTGGTTTGGAAAATGGATGGATGGATAATTTTACCCTTACTAGTATAATCTAAAATAGTTTACCATTCCCTCCAATATTGATATTCATATTGTATTTGATCAAAAATCAAAATTCCACCTCAATCCGCTTCCAAGATCATGATCATTGTTTATCTGAACAAGTATGAGAACATACATAGTTAAAATGTACAGTGCCGAACAAATTTATTAGACCACCTGTCATAGCTCTTATGCCTGGATCAGACTACAAGACAAATGTGGTCTTTTACGATTGCACTATGTCAGACTACTGCCATACAATTTTGCCATATCTCGGTCAGACAGGGGCAACACTACACGGCGTAATTCGATAGCACCGTATCCCGTCTTTTACCATCACTGGGCTTTATCTTGTCAAATCAAACCCTGTCGGAGAGTTGTCGTTGATGTCACACTACACGGAAGATATCCAAAAAAATCAAACATGTTCGACTTTTCATTTTGCCGTCGTAGGGCCAAATCGTCGGTTGTGGATTATGACACACTACAAGAGGTTTCGCCGTTCCCGACAAAATATGTCAGGCAAGATCTGGGAAATTGCCAGCTAATAGGGCCAATATCGGGGCTAAAATCCTGTAGTCTGATCTAGGGCATTACAGAGACCATCCAGCATCATAAAGTGCGTTGATGTGGACGCTTTCATTTGCAGTCAACTCTCCACATTTTACCGTTTTGAACAAGAATGATTTCAAACTGAATTCACCCAAATTTGAGCCATTTTACTGGGCTTCTCTGAAAAGTCAGAAATTAATCAAGCATAACATTCAACCACTAAAATATTTTTTTCTGATCAGCAATGCAAGTAAATAACTATAATATGACCTATTCACCAAGAAATATTCATGTGCTACATCACATCTGTGATTCTCAGAGTAGTACGCAAAAGAGTCCCTGAATTAAATACTAATAAATTTTATAACATTTAAACATGATAGTCAAACATATTAGAATGAAGGTTGTCATACCTACAGCCAGTTTAAACTTTTTTTTTTTAAATCCAGTACAGTACACATTTTAGGTTTCAAATACAGTTGAGTTGTATTCAGCTTTTAAGTACAGTACTATACATTAGGGCTGTCTCAATCACATCTTTATAGAATCCATTCTCCTATTGATTATTCCTCGAATGATCAAATAACAATACCCCCCAATACCCCAATATTACTTTTTTTGTTTTGTTTTTACTAGCATGCATTATATTCTCATTTATGAGGGATGGACTTCTATCCTTAAACTGCATATGTTGGTACTCCGTGTATGGTATAAATTTGGTGTACAGAATTTGAGTTGGCAAAATGCTAAATACTAAATGGTTAGCAATTGCGATTAGCATTAGAGTGCTACCAATTAACATTTTAGGTAAAAAAAAAAACTCCAACTACCATTTAGCTGACTCATCATGTGATATGTACATTACACATCTAACAATGTCTTAAAAATCACTTACAGATGCTCCTCTGTCATTTTTGGCAAAGTTTATCACTGGCCCAACACTGTGTCCGTCTGCAATAAATGTCCATGTGAAACATGGGTTCCGGCGCCGCAAATATGGTTCCGGGCAGAACTCTTTTGCTTCGAGGCAGAGATTTTGCATCGACCTATTTTTGAAGTCGACTTTGTCGTGTCATTCGATTATTTTCTTTATTTTTTGGGGGGGGGGTTCCTCCCCCCCAGCCCTACTATACATTTGCATTTTAATTTTAAGAAATGTTTGAGAGCTCAGATTTTGTATTTACAACTATATTACTGTATTTTAATGTTGTGTGGTACTTGGAGAGCGATGTGTTTTTTTTAGGTGGTACTTGTATGAACCACTGCCTTAGGTGAATAATTGTCTGTGATAGTACAGTATTTCTGTAAAGTTATCTCTTACATTTGCCACCTGAAATTGTAGAATAATATACACAGTAATATAATAATGACATTATGTCATAATTACTGCATTATTTGCAGTTAAGATATCAGTCAATGAGCATTGTGGGATTACGTTATGCAAACCAGAGCTGAGTTTAGATGGGGAAAATGTGTGCAGACGACACATCACATATAATTAATAACAATAAAATTTAAAAATAAATAATAATAAAATAAAACTTGGTAGAAAACACGTGGTCTGCAGTATCTTCCTTCCTAGGGACCCTTTGACGACTTTCCTCTTCGTGAAAGTGTTTCATTATCCCTCTTTTTGCACACAATTTACAGAAAAACACAATTTCTCTCATCGTCGTGTCAAAGACGGGGGAATTTGCCCAACCATTCGGATTTGATTTTACTTTCTTTTAAATTTCACATCCTCTCTACAATGCCATATAAAACAATTCGTCACTGGGCTTAACAAGCACTGTTGTTATTATGCTCTTACCAATCATATGCGTCAATGGGCGCATAGAGAATTGTAGGATTATTCGATTTGCGTAGAGACATTTTTACTGATCGCAAGTCTCATGACGTGCCGGCTGGTAGGGGGCGAGCGTGAGTAACGGGTTCCCTCCCTGTACTGCCACAATGATTGAGAGGAGCAGGTGGTGGTGGAGGAGGGCTACAGAAACTGTTTTCCAGCAGTATCTGTAAATATGGCCCTTTTCCAGCATACCGAATGAGGGAACTATTCACCTCGCCACGACGCCTTGTTTCAGCGTGCCATTGGCAACGTGGCAAATGGAGAGCGTGCACACTGATTCCTGGAGAGTGTACAAGCGGCCCAGCAGCCCATTAAGCAGCCTGGCCCACCGGGATTTCTCCCAGTGTTCCAGATTACCCACTCTGGGCCTGGCCACAGTTAACCACAATTTGAAAAATAGTAACTTATTTCCATTCCCATTGCATGCATTTTAATGGGCGTTGATGGAACTCAAGAGTCTAGACGGGGTGCTGGCGCTTCCTCAAACCAATGCTGTCAGATTAGGAATGCGAAAAAAAGAAAATGGATGGATGGATGTTTATAGTTACCAACAGTCACAGGTTGAAAAGTAAAATAAAAGACCAGTTTACCTTAATTTTTGTTGTTAGCATGAGTGACTATGCTATGGAGTATATATTGGATGTTGATAGATACGGTCAAATATGGTGTGGTTTTCAATTGCGGGGGCTGATTTAGTGAGTGCATGTTATTGTTCAACGTCTCTATCAATTAACATCTACACTTATTACATTTACACACATGACAGTGAAGAATGTTAAAATGTTTCTTAAAATGTTGTCTGTATAATGCTGCGATGATATCATTAAATATAGGTTGATGATCTGCTTGCAAAAAGCAGGTACTATCCCTTAGAGCATGGGTGTCAAACTCATTTTTGTCACGGGCCACATCGTAGTTATGACTTCCCTCAGAGGGTCGCTACAACTGTGAACCCATATAAATGAAAGATTACCTCCTACACTGTAATTACATACAGTATACACAACACATTGATGAATAACCAGTTTTGAAATCAGAAGCCTATAAAAACTTTTTTTGGGTCTATTACATTTCTTTTCAAAGTGGAATTGGTAACAAAAAAAATGCTTGCAAATATCTCAATGGTATTACACCAGAACACAATGAGCAATTTTGATTTGCTTTCGCGGGCCACGTAAAATGATGTGGTGGGCCAAATCTGGCCCCCGGGCCACCAGTTTGACACCTGTGCCTTAGAGTCTAGGTCTGCAGATGTTAGGCCAGCATTTTTATACTTTACAGTGTATATCAGTGTCACTTTGTCCAATTGAATATAATGTAAACTATAAATAGGGATATGGAAATTCAGCTAGGGAAATGCAAATCCAATTAGCATGACAAGGTGACATAAGCACACACCTGCTCATTCCCCACTGAATGTGGGTGAACAGTTTTATGTATTGGTTCACACAGATATGCCATTATTATTCCCCACTCTGGCCCTACCAAGAACCCATTTTGCTTTGCGGTACACTGCATTCTCTGGCTAAATTCCCCAGTGTGAGCTGCAAGATAATGTAATCACAAAAATGGACAAAACGGCTTAGCTTTTTAATCACAAGCAGTGCAGAGTGAAAAAGCTTAGAACTCAACATTGACGGACTTTAATATTTTCGATGATTATCAACATATACTTTTATCAGTTTTTTCCTCCAAGCATGTACATTTCTTGTGAGTCGTCCTCCTGCACGCTCTATCAAATTTGAGGATTTGGTTGGTCATATCCTCTCTCCTTTTAATCATCTTGTTTTCTTGCATTGAGTGCCTGTGAAAGTATTTTTACAAATATATTTATCGCATGGCTGTGGCTATCCTGTGTGGAGTTTGCATTTTCTCCCCGTGTTTGTGTGGGTTTTCTCCGGGTACTCCGGTTTCCTCCCACATCCCAAAAACATTTATGGTACGTTAATGCGAATGGTTGTTTGTTTTTGTATGTGCCCCGCGATTGGTTGACAACCAGTTCAGGGTGGGGTACACCCTGAACTGGTTGTCTTTTTTGCAAATTTGAATAGTAGCGACCCACCCATAACTTGTTATTGACAATGTCGTAGTGTCAAGAGCAAATTTAAAAATAAGCGCATCACATTATCAATGATGTACTGTACCGTTGAAAATATTTAATATGTTTGAACACAAATGCATTCAAACTTGGTTATTGCTAACATGTAAACTAGCTGAGGGCTAAGCACTCTGCTCAGTGTATTGCATTGCTGATGGCATCTAATTGTAGAGCTTGAGGAAACTTGTCAACAGCGGTCACAAAATGTGGATACAAGCACCATGGAAATACTGTGGACTCTACTGTTCATTGTTATAACATGGGCATGTTTAAACAGATGCACACTACGCATTGTACTTCTTGAGCAAGTCATTTTGCCAGTGCCTCTTACGATCTGGAAACACTTTGGGCATGCGGATCTTTTTGAAGTCGTCAATGCATTTCTTTAGATCCTCCTCCAGCATCTTTCTCTCCTCCTCATCTTCATTCACAACAGTAAGGGGACCTCCGTTCTCTCGCGGAGTGAGCCGGGGCAGCGTCTTTAGGATGAGGTTGGTTGGGTGCTGGGTGCTCTCGAAGGGAGGCGGAGTCGAGGGAGGACTGGGGGTAGGGCAAGGTTTGGTTGAGGGCAGCGCCTGTGTTGGGACATGGGGGGGTGGAGGGGGGAGTTCGGGGCTTCTCGGGGGAAGTGATGGAGGAGAAGGAAGTGGAGGTGTGAGGGGAGGGGGGGGGGAGTTAAGGGGTCGTACGTCCGGTGTTGGGATGCTGCTACTTTCTGGGAGGCTTTGGGTTCGACCACCAAAGCTTGTGCTGCTGTTGCTGCTGGGTTCCACTGAAGCCGACTCAGCCTGAGGTTTGGTTGGGGCCGCTTCAGGGAGAATGCGGAAATCTGAAGTTGTGTTGGCTTTGGGAATCACCGATGAACCACCTGAAGAAGGAAAAAAGTATTTTTCATTTCATAAGAGCAATCTGTTTTTGAGGACCTCATTGAAATGCTATTAATTTTATCTTTTATTTTTTATTAATGATTCATTCAAAAGGTCACCTCAGGACATATACAATGGTACCTTGACTTACGAGTTTTATTTGTTCTGAGACCGAGCTTGTGATTCAATTTACTCGAAGTGCTATTCATCCATCCCAGCCCCTCAAAACACATTTTTTTTTAAATAAAACAAAAGTAGCACTGTATTGTATGAAAACCCCGTAAAGCAGAATTAAAGGTCATGTAAAGAAAGAAACGGGATTGATAATGTGTGATTACTTTACATTGGGACAAGCTGAAAGTCACACCAACACCTGAAGTGTTGTATGTGTGCATTTAAGGGGCGTGGCCGAGTGAGTGAAGTTCAGAGCAGCAGTTGGGGTTGGCCTAGCATGGCTGATTAGTCTGTGGTTGAGCATTTGTCGTAATCAATAAGCACCATCTATATATGAAGCTGAATTGATGGATCATTTTGAGCACTTCTTTAAGTTACCAGCTATTGATTGGTCAATAAACGACTTCAGTAAGTATAAACTGCCTAATTCTTTCTTTCAAAATGTGTTGAATCTGTGTGTGGTATGAGAACAAAACACATTTGAGCCTTCAAAATTAAAATTGCACCAATTATGGCTGCCTCGTTTCTCATTTAAAAAAACGCATTGCAAATAAGATACCTCAATATAATAACACTGTTCAAGAAATTGCAACGTGGGGAGATAACTTTATCTGTCCACGCAGCAAGGTAACTAGATAACAAATCTGTTTTGCCTTGGAAAACGTCAAGTAAAAAAAACAGGATTGTTTTGATCTCCTAATTGAAGTACATCATGTGGTTGGGGAATAAAAGATGCTTTGTCTCTCAGTGAATGGGAGGGAAAGAAAAATGGGGAATATTACTCACCAGGGGGGAACCCGAAACAAGACAATGGGAATGGAGGACAACTGCTTGTGTGTGTGTGTGTGTTCACAATTCAATGGTGAGTAAGTGGATGGTGTGAAAGTGTCTTGCAGAAGCCGAATGAGGCATTTTTGACGATTAACCAATTTCTCTTCTCCGAGGGAAATCTTTGTCAGGGTTGTTTCTGATATGGGCGATATGGGTGCCGCCATGTTGGGAGGGTGGATGTTCCCATCAAAGGCAATGCATGGACATTGAAATTAAATGCTCATTTCTCAACAGATTTTCATGAGGTTTATTTTTTTTGCCAATGCTAAAGGGTGTGTTATTAAAGCAGAAAATATTTAAAAAAGCCCCCAAAATTATTTTGACCACCTTCTGTGTTTGTGCTCCCAATTCCCTTGTCATAATTGTAAAGCATTGCACGCAACCATATGTTCAGCACAATGTACCAGTTAGCATTAAGCTCGCAGAAGCCACAGCTGTGTTTTGTCGTTTCAAATACATAATGTGTAATTCTCTTTGTTTTATGTTTAGTTTGACAGTAAACTCTTTTTTGAAGAATTGTTCACTTTCTGCCAAACTGCTGCTTCTTGTGAAGTGAGTTGATTTCAATGCCACTATCCAATGCTTGTATCTCAAATGTTTACTTGCAAATCAAAGCAAAGAAATTGGCTGAACTGCAGCTCGTATCTCGAAAAACGAATTTCTCGGGTCACTCGTATCGCAAAGCACCACTGTACTTGCCTCTTAACTACTGCGGCCGACAGTCCATACAGTAATGTGTGTTTTGTAACTATGATTGCTGCTACTGGATACCAGAATTTCCTGTGGGATGAATAGAAAATCTCTACCCACCTGTCTGTCTCAAAAGAATTAATCGATATTAAGAATTACATTTCCTTGTATGTATTTGAATATGTTTTTTAAATCTTATAATAAGGCTGAGTTTTGATTGACACGATCAGAAAGGTAGTTATTGAAGAATCTTTGTTTCTGTAGTTTTTGTTTGCAGCTGTACACAAACCACATTGCATCACTTCACAGGTGAATATTTTGGTTTCCTTATTTATCTAAATAGGAAGGACAGATGATTAAACACCTCTCAGTGGGATTCCCCGCAGCACTTTTCACTGTAATAATAATAATATTGTTAAATTAATAAGTCTCTGGCAGTGTCCGACAAATCTGAGCTTTACTGATAGAGCTCTTGTGGTGAATGTCATTACATTGCGCAGGTATGTATTTGTATATCTCTCGTCTGCCCACGGCCCCCCAACATGCTGAATGATGACGACAGCGTTGCATGCCTACTGCGCATCCAGTCACATGATATTAAATTATACCTGCTCGCTGTAGAAGTACATGAAAATACATGAAGCCCTAATCTTCCGCTACTGGTGAGCCGTGCTCCCGCAGAGACAGCCAGGTACAAGAAGCCTCAGCCAATGTGTGAAATGACACACATGCACACACATTCGCTCGCTCCCCTTTACATTGCCTTCTCTCTGAATGTCAACGTGACTAAGAGCACAAGGCTGAGTGTGGACCACCTTATGTGTTTGTGCATGTATGCGTGAGCACACATGTGGCTGTTTGCATGTGAGGCCTGATGTGTGATATGTGTGGATGTCTTTATACTCTAAGCATGTCCAGGCATTTGAAAGTGGGGCAGGTTAAGACAGAAAGAAAAGGAAAATGAAGCTGGGGAAGCTGCTCTCCACCCGTTGCTTCAGTGTGCAGAGTGCATTCCAAATCTGCTGTAATGAATACATGTGTTTGAGGATGCCTGGCCGTGGGAGTATGGGGGCTTAGCAGTGTCGGAGGAATAATCCACTGGGGGATGGGCTACATGATTTCCTCCACCGGTAAGCCTTATGGAGGAGAACAGCAAAAGAGAGCACTCAACCTTTTTTTCCTCCCAGAGGCCACTTCTCCAGGGATGTATGCAAAAGACAAAGTACTTTCTCACACATCTTCTCTGGCGCTCTCCCATCTGTGCAATGTGACACTTGGCTCCGCTGCCATCATTATGGCTATTAGCATCTCCAACATGTCAGTGCGGCTGACATTTAGCACTTCGGTGCCACAAAATGTCCTCCAGAAGGTTTGTTATGTTGTTCACCCTTACTGAATTGAGATGTTTTACAAAAATGGGGTTGTAAACTTTTATTTACTCAGAATAATTGTAGCGATTATACTGGCTGTTGAGAGTAGTACAAAGTAATAGTAGCCTACTGTGTTCCCCCCTCTATTTTGCGATTCATCGTTCACATCCCGCCCATAAAGCAGATTTTAAAGCCATCATTTTTATGGGTTTTTATAGTACTCTATGATGTACGGTACAATCAAGTCCGAATTGAGAGCTGTGCACCCTAAGTGTATTATCACATTGTGCTGCAAAATCCTGGGCAGCACTGAGAAAAAGAGGCAGAGAAGGTCTCCTATGAGTCACCATTGTGTTGCTCCTCCGTGTGTGTTAAAGGTTCCATATTTTGACTATTTAGACCTCCACACAGTGACACTCTAACATGGACTTAGTATAAAAGTGTCAATTTCAAAAAATACCTAGATTTTGTCATAAAAGTGTCCAGAAAAGGCACCTCTGACAGCTGCTTCTGTTTGACCCAGTTTTGTATCCGCTTTGTCCATATTTGGCTAAGACTGTCTCCTTTTCTCTGATTGCCTACGGGCAATTTAGAGTCTCCAATTAATGCATGTTTTTGGGATGTGGGAGGAAACCGGAGTGCCCGGAGAAAACCCACGCAGGCACGGGGAGAACATGCAAACTCCACGCAGGCGGGGCCCCGCGGGGATTGAACCCAGGTCCTCAGAACTGTGAGGCTGACGCTCTAACCAGTCGGTCAACCGTGCCGCTATTACATCCCAAATACTAGAAAATGTTGGTTTGGCAAAATACGGGAGCTTTAAAGTAGCGGTTGTTTGAAGGTTTATATTTACCGTAAGAGCTATGCTCATTTCCGTTATTAAAGGTTTATAATTACCCTGACATCAATGCCAGTTTCTGTTACCCCATCAATACTGTTTCCTATTGTATGTTACCATTACGCTAGCTGGCTTTTGCTTAAAAAAATCATTTGGTTTGGTTGAACATTTTGGTGTTGAGAGATATGATTTTTCTTTTGTTTTATTTTGTTTGTTTGATGTGTCAGTTTTACAGTAAACTTCAACTGAAACCGACAAATAAACAGCAGGAAGCAAGCCACTTTGTGTCTTGTTTAGGGAACTGTGCGAGCAAGAACATGAGAACAGGTTCTAAAGAATACTTTTTAATGTGTGTTTTAACAAGTTTAATTGTATAGATAAAAATATTTTTATAGTGGAACAGTCCTGAAATGGTTCAGGTCCTACCTGGAGGAAAGGAGTTATTCTGTAACCATTGGAAGTGTTCAATCTCATCGAATGGCAATGACCAATGGGGTCCCTCAAGGGTCAGTTCTTGGTCCCCTCCTGTTCAGCCTGTAAATGCTACCCTTGGGTCAAATTCTTCAGAACTTTAATTTGACTATCATAGCTATGCAGATGACACACAGTTACATCTAGCAGTGTCTCCAGATGACTTCAGTTCAATTGAGATGTGTCACTGTCTAAAACAGATCAATAAGTGGATGAGCCAACATTTTCTTCAATTAAACAAATTCCAAAGCAAACACGGTGTAGCAGCATTTAGCTATTATGCTGCACACAAATGGAATAAATTGCCAACAGAAGTGATGTCAGCCCCAAGTGTGAATGATTTTAAGTCCAGGTTAAAAACTCTTTCTTTTTTGCTCATGGTTTTTAGAGCATCTTAACCTTTAAATGATATTTCTTGCACTGTATGCTGTTTTAATTAATTTAATTAATTTTTCTCTGTTTGTTTTAAATGTTTATGAGCTGTTTTTTCTTTGTTTTAAATGCTTTTAATCATGTAAAGCACATTGAGTTACCTTGTGTATGAAATGCGCAATATAAAAAAAATTGCTTTGCTTTGCTTCAGTGTCTGTATCGCAGATTTTCCCTTATTGTGCGTGGCCTCTGCAATAAACAAGGTTCTCTTTTGTCTAGCCATCCATCCATCCATTTTCTTTACCGGTTCTCCTCACGAGGGTCGCGGGCTGCTGGAGCCTATCCCAGCTATCATCGGGCGGGAGGCGGGGTACACCCTGAACCAGTCGCCAGCCAATCGCAGGGCACATAGAAACAAACAACCATTCGCACTCACATTCACACCTACAGGCAATTCAGAGTCTCCAATCAACGTACTACGCATGTTTTTGGGATGTGGGAGGAAACCGGAGTGCCCGGAGAAAACCCACGCAGGCACGGGGAGAACATGCAAATTCCACACAGGCGGGGCCGAGATTTGAACCCCCATCCCCAGAACTGTGAGCCAGATGTGCTAACCAGTCCCCACCATGCCGGCTCTCTTTGTCTATAATATTTTTATTATAATTGTTTAATGTTGTCTTCTACATAGGACTACCTTGTATTCATGGTCTTCTAACCCTTATCATATAAAAACTTGAGATGTAATTTTATTGGATTGCAAAATATTTGATGATTCAGTATTTATCTGAATTAGCTACTTAATACCTTGTACCACCTTCCGCTTCTGTACTCTCACATTTATTAGCCAAAAATGTGGCTTTTTTTTTAATGTTACCCCCCCCCAACCCCCTCCCAAGTTAATATTTAATCTACCTGTTTCCCAACAAGTGTCACGTGACAGTGAGACAGATTTACATAATACTGCTCTTATACAGCGTTTTACCCAAGTTACGACCAAAGTCCAGCCAACAGACTAAAGGGAAAAGCTGTAAGCCATAAGGTAAGCAGAGCAGTGGTGTTAGCACAGATTAACATCAGCTAACAGAGTTATTAGCGTTACCTTCTGATTACCAGCACATATTCAAATGTTCTACACAGTTGTTGATGTGGAAGCGACGGTATTTGTGTTCGCTGCATGCGCCATATGCACAGATCCGCACTCTGATTGACAGGTAAAATTCACACTCACATTCACACATATGGACAATTTAGAGTCTTGAGTTCATCTAACATGCATGGTTTTAGAATGTGAAAGGCAGCCTGAGTGCCTGGACAAAACTCACACAAGCATGGGCACATAACACAAACTCCAGAAAGGGAGTTCATGAGCCAAAATTCGATCCTGTCCTTTTGACTGTGAGGCAGACGTGCTAATCACTGGGGTGTAAACCGTTATAAGGATATAAAAAAAATGCTTTTACAATAACGCAACATTTATTACATATGACAATTTAGAAATTTTGGTAACACATTTTTGCATGAATCATGGAAGTTGACACAAGATTTGCTTTCACGGTCCACATAAAATGATTTGGCATCCAAATCCATTTTTCAGAGTAGAATGTTTTAAATGACTAACTGCCTGTGGCTCGGTAGAGCGGGTTGTCCAGTGACTCAAGGATTGGCGGTTCGCATCCCAGCTCTGAAATTGCTCCTTGCGGGCCTGGCAGCGCCTTGGTGTGTGAATGTGAAGTGAATCTGTAAGGTGCTTTGGGTACCGTGATGGTGTAGATAAAGCGCTGTTTAATGCAATCCATTTTCCATTTAATAACGATGCAGCACTATGCATGCTTTGCATGACCGAAATTAGCATTGCCACGTTGTACACAAATTACCAGTCATTTGAATGTGAAGCACGCGCACACTGTGTTCTAGTACGAAGATAAAGGAACCCAACGCTAATTGGTAAAAGGTGTAACACCAGTTTTTTACATGCTGGCTGAAAAGGATAAGCACCATGTTGAATGGTGGCAGTGTTTGAAGAGTACTTGCACAACATAATGCTTAGTGGAGGTCCACATTTTATCTTCTTTCAGCTTCAGCTCTCAAAATGTCAGTCAAACAATGGACAACATTTATATTCTTACAAGCAAAATGTTGGCAGAATTGTGGCAGTTGTCCTTAAAAGTGGAAGGAGATTACTAACTGGGCTTCATGACAAACTTGCTAAGAGGGAGTACTAGGGCCAAATTGAAAAGAATCAAATATTATTGTACCACTACAGCATACAGTTAGCCATCTAGCTATGCCTACAACCCAAAATGTTTGATTCCATGAAATGTTATGCCTCGTGTGGCTCACAGAGTGAGACGATGGCGAATGGGACAGCAAATTGGACCCCTACTAGCAGCTAGTAGCCCTTTACCGGACGGGCGTTGGGTCCATCAAATACTCCACACCCTCCATCCATGATCTTTGTGAAGAAGAGTATTGACATTTTATTTTCACTTTACATGGCCTTTAAAAGGGAACTTAATGGAATGAAGCCATGATGTCACCATAAGGAAAATCATTCGTATTATTTCTGGGGAAAAGATCATAATTGCAATTTTAACAAGGGAGTGTCACAATTCCCACAGGAACACCAGTTCAGGCAACCAGTTCAGGGTGAACCCCGCCTCCTGCCCGATGATAGCTGGCAGTGTGGCTTCGTAGTAAAAGAGTCCAGGTACTAGACTGGCCTGCCTGCAGTCCAGACCTGTCTCCCATTGAAATTGTGTGGCACATGTGCTAAAAGCAATAAAGTTTATCAGTTTGAACATGAAATATCTTGTCTTTGTTGTGTATTCCATTAAATATAGGTTGAACATGATTTGGAAATCATTGTATTCTGTTTTTATTTATGTTTAACACAACTTCCCAACTTCATTGGAATTGGGGTTGTACTAATTATCTTTCCAACTGATTTGATTGAATTCCGGCTCTTGCGTGCATCTGCATTTCGTTGTATGACTTGTACACTGACAATAAGGAATCTTGATAATTTACAGCATGACATTTTGTTGTGAGACTGGCAACAGGGGGATAAACAGGTTCATTGTACCTTCTGCTGTCCGTCTGCTGTCACTATACGTTGCTAGCATAGATAGATGATCGATTTGTAAAAAATAATACTTTTCAGACAAAGAGAGTGAAATTGGATAATATCCCACGGGACCCCTGATGATCTTTCACAGCACACTAGAGTGCCACAGTAGCATTTTCCCCCCAGGGTCGCCCTAATAAAACAACATGAAATGTGCTAGGTTAACCAAGAAGGATTTGCTTTGGAAACATACCGGGTACCTACCCGATGATACGGTAAGTGTTGTGACCTCACGACGGGGAAGATGCATGGCAAACACAAGGATCACATCATCTCCATGGAAACGTCACTGTAGTGTGAAGGAAGCAGAGCTAAATTGGATCGTACGTGTCTAAGAGCGATGAGGCCTTTCATCCGTACCGTGAGGTCGTCTCTATGGTGCCTTCCACGACATTTTGGCACTTATTAAATGTTTTACTTGTAATTACTGAGCTTGTAGCTCACATATCCTAATATCTGCTTTGTGAAATAATCCGCGTGCTTGGCCTCACCACCTCCAGACATCTCACTGACAGGCTTTTCTCTTTGATTACCATCAGAGCAAAAACACGTGGGCGTGTAATTAGACGTTTTGATGCTACACTCTTTTCGACAAAATTTACACGCTGAGATATAAGCACAGTCCCCTGCATAAAAAACGCTGCTGTGTACTCATGAGTCTGAGCAATTACAAAGCTGTCAATCTACATAATTTTGAGGAAATGAGTGGAATAAACAGCAGGAGAGGCACGAGCTGCTGCCAAATAGGAAGAGCAAAGGGGCAGCGAGGCCTTGAAATAAATCCCATAATTTATAAAACTAATGAAGCTTTTCATTGCAGTACCAAGACGGAAAGATGACTCAATTTGAAATATTTGGACAAACTAAAGCAGAATGAGGTGTTTCATGTGTACAGGGGCTTGAGTCCATGCAGGGCTTGAGTCCATGCAGCGCCAAGGACAAAACTGACCATTCAGATTACTGATAATTAGACAGGCAGATTAGAAACTCGGTCTCCAGATGGCTGAGAGGTGAATCCCAGCCTAGCAACAGCCAACACACACACATTTACAGGTCGCTGCTTACACCTACTTATACAGTACCTTGAATATTTACAGTATGACATTTTGTTGTAAGACTGGCAACAGGGGGATAAACAGCTTCATTGTACCTTCTGCTGTCCGTCTGCTGTCACTATACGTTGCTAGCATAGATAGATGATCGATTTGCAACGAATAATACTTTTCAGACAACATCTTTCCCAAATCTGCACAAAGCTCAGTGTCAGCGTTGGGTAAACCTGCAACAGCTTTCTAAAACAAAAGCAAAGTCTCAGTGGAAACAAATCACAAGTAATGCATATTTAGAACCGTCTACTATCTCAAAATGTCCTCTTTAAATTGTGTGTGAATGCTGAAAGATCATGCAGCCGAGCTGAAATGGCGAATAAATACATTGATTAAGGATCATAATGTTGGTTAATGCATATAGCAATCACATATACGTATGTAAGTATTACACACTTATTGATGGAAATACGTTCCAGACCCACCTGCAATAGGTGACATTCTGCAATATAGAGCGACTGATAAATTATATATATTTATCACATTTAAACCGATTGAAATATACTTAAACTTGTTAAAACACAGCTTTTAAACTATTCTTCAGCACCAGGAAAGCTGCCAGGAAATGGTAGACTATTGTATAACATCACTTTGAGGAAAACCAAATGAAGAAGAAACTAGCTCACAATGTCGGAAAAGAGTCAAAGTGTGCATGCTTCAACCTGTTTATTTGTCACTCCCAGTTTCATTTTACTGTCAAACTGACACACAAAACAAAAGAGAATTAAACATTGTATATCTAAACACTAAATTGTTAAACAAACGATAAAATTGCTTCATGCTAACATATAATGCAACTGTGCATGCCCCCTACTGGCAGACCCTTCTGGAATGGTCCTGGACTGGTTTAACATCTATGGGACTGGATGTTTAAGGCTGCTTGCAACTTCATGTTGACATCCTCCTTGTATGCAGGCCAATGTTTGCTTTAGCAGATGTATAAGCCGTATGTTTTGATGAGGAGATGTACCCATGCTGGAGGACATACTGTGGCAGTGCAGTGAAGGTACACATCTGGCTCCATGCCTGGTTCACTAAAAATAGTCCAATGCACAATGAGATAAAGACACTCGGAAGCAGTGTCGCCGCACGCGGGCGCATGTGAGCTTACGTGCAAGCGTGGGTGTTGTCGTCAAGGATGTCTGCACACTCAATGGTTCTGACCACACCAATGTAACAAAAGCAAGCAGACTCGGAGCACTTGCGTCACATGTTGATAGAGAAAATAATAACGGTAATGTACGCCCCCCGGGGCTCTCTTGCTTCCGTTTCCCATGTTATTTGTTATCTCTCCTCCCAGTTAATAAGTAGCAAAGATGCTCCTTTTATTACCACAATCTACTGATTATTACTGTCAAGAGGAAAACGTGGGGGCAAATGGTGTGAAAGATTACAATGAAGACTGAAAAGAAGCAAGACAATCGCAGCTCCTAATCGTTCACATTATGCGGGAGGCTTACTGCACAACTTCCCTCCATCTGTGTGTGTGAGTTTGTGTGTGTGTCAGTGTTTGTGTTGGTTTCATCGGTGCCGGCTGCCTGCTCAGCATAATGGCAAACTGGGGAGTGCATTGCCCTCGTGTGGCCCCCGTAGCACCCCGAACACTGAGCAAACACAGACTCCCGCAAAAGGCCGCTACACTGTTCTTCAAAATGCCCAAACAGAATGGGATGGCATACTGATCCCAAAGTTGCAGCTGAACAATTTGAGAGGCCATCAATAAGCAGTGTAATGATAAGATGCTTGCAGCTGAGCCCTTTGAATGAGCAGCATGCTGACTACATCTGATGGTGCAGCCACAGATATTCCCAAAACAAGACAGCACCGATACATATGCTATGTTTAATTGAAAAATACAACCTGGAAACTCCAGCTTTGGTAATCCACGTTGGAGTGTAACCTCCAAAATTCTATCTGTCCATTCTTTATACTGATTATCCTGCTCAGGGTGGCAAGCAGCTGCAGCCTATCTCAGCTGACTTCAGGCTAAAGGCTGACTACACCCTGGATTGGTCACCAGTCAACCACAAGGCACATATAGAGACAGAGTGCCATTCGCCGAGTGGAAACTGAACCCAACGCTGCCTGCACACGTCAGGCGTCTCAACCACTACTCCATCAGTGAATACCTACCAAAGTGAGTGCCCCAAAACGTTTACAATTACAAGTTCAATCAAAATGTTTTGGACGTGAAGAAACATTTGAAACTGTCAGCAAATTTTCTGAGATTTCAGCTGGGCACCACAAGTGACGATCTTTTTCTAGGGCCTTTTGTGTGTTGTGAGTGATGCCACCACAGAAGCGTACCAGGATGCTTGTGTGACAGTTAAGAATGTTCAAATCTTTGTTAAATTCTTGTCTGTACTGTTAACAACACACAAATCCATCCATCCTTCCATTTCTTACACCACTAATACTCATTAAGGTCTCTGGGCAGCTGACTTCGGGGGAGAGACGGGGTTCACCCTGGACTGGTCACCAGCCAATCGAAGGGCCTACAGTATAGACAAACAACTATTCACAATCACATTCACGCCTATGGACAATTCAGTCTTCGTTGAACCTACCATGCATGTTTTGGGACTGTGGGAGGAAACTGGAGTACCCAGAGAAAATCCACACAGCATGAGGAGAACATGCAAATTCCACACAGAAAGGCCGTAGCCTGGATTTGAACCCCCAACCCCAGAACTATTAGGTGGGTGTGCTGACCCATATACAACCGTGCCGGCTGCTTGAATTTACTTTACATAAATTTCTATGGGATTTCTTTTTTTTTTTTTCAAACAAAGTTTAATAACAAGCAGGGTTTAGTCCATAGGTGAGAATGTCAATGTGAGCGGAATGGTTGTTTGTCTGTGTGTGCCCTGTGATTTGTTGGTGACCTAGTCCAGGTTGTACCCCAACTCTTACCTAAAGTCAGTCAGGATCAACTCCTGCTCGCCCACAAACGCTGCAGAACATGCATATACTGTATGGTCAGAAGAATCGGTGTCACGGAATATATTGTGTTCAGCTGTGAAATTCCTGTCTGTCACTTCGTCGAATAAGCGGCATCCTGTTTTACGAACGCGTAGTATACTGTGGTCATAAAAATATCAAGCTTCCCATTTTCTGGCTGCATAATCTCATTGTAAATCAATATGACTCACATATACAGTACATGCAGGCTAATCTCATGAATCAATGTCTGTTTGGTGTAACACAATCACAGGGTAGTCAGTTTGAGTCCACTTCCTCTCTGAAGAACATCCAGTCGTGCTTCATGGAGACATAGCTCAGGGAGAGAAGAGACAGAAGCACCAAATTCTTTGCAAAACGCTCCCCCATCCCCAGCTCGCTTTTCTTTTTTATCTCCTCCCACCTCCTCCTCCTCCTCGGCCCACTTTGCAGCCCCCTTTTCCCTTTTGATGTACATCCCTTCCTGGTCTCTCCTCTTCTATCCAAATAGGGAAAGCGCTGACCCAGCTGGCTGAGAGACAAGGCGATCGTACGAAAGGCGCGCTGCCATGTGGATGACAATGACAGCAGGGGGAACATGACGAGGGGCAAATCGCCGCTGGGAGTTAGCGAGAACAGACTGGCGCTCTGAGGGCGCTCCGCTTTTTTTTTTCTTTTTTTTTTTGCCTAGCAGTTTTACAGCTGAATCATGAAGTGCGATGCCTCCCCGTGATGCCGTTTTAATGGAACATGCAAATGTAGCTGTTGTGCCGTCGGCAATCAGTGAATCTGTGGGGTGGGCCCAGGTTGAAATGTTGCCAGGCGTCGACGCCGCGTGCTCGGCTACTGTTGAATGCCGAGTCCCGCCACGACTCGAGATGGAGGGGGGCTAAGACGCCAGTGCCTAAAATTTCACACCTTAGACATGACTCAGCATATTTGTGCTCATGACTTACTCAAAGTAGCTTCATTTAGTAGGAAATTGTACAAAAAGGTCAGCACTGTGCTATGCTATGCTGCACTGCAAATACATGGCAGACATCCATGCATCTATCCATTTTGTATAGCGCTTATTCTCATTCGGTTTACGGGTGTGCTGGAGCCTATACCAGCCGACTTTGGGCAAAAGGTAGGATACCCCTGGGACAGCTAGCCGCAGGGCACAAATTGACAAACAACCATTCACACTCACATTCACATCAAGGGACAATTTAGAGTCTTCAATCAACCTATCATGCATGTTTTTGGGATATGGGAGGAAACCCTTGCGGGCACAGGGAGAACATGCAAAGTCCACACAGGCGAGGCCGGGATTGGAACACCGCTCCTCAGAACCGTGAGGCAGACGTGCTAACCAATCTCCACCGTGCCGCCTGCAATCTACAACCCCAATTCCAATGAAGTTGGGACGTCGTGTTAAACTGCATTTGCAAATCATGTTCAACCAATATTTAATTGAATACACTACAAAGACAAGATATTTAATGTTCAAACTGATAAAAATCGAGTATTTTGATCAAATATATTTTTGCTTTGTTAAATAGCAATTATGTATACACAAACAGGGCTCTACACTAACTTGTACACTTGTAGAACTGGTGCGACCAACTGAAAAAGTTGGTCACACCAGTACATGATTTGGTCGCACCCTTTTATGAGCAGCATGACCATGGCATACCACTGTTTCGTATGACGTGAAGATTGTCAGTGAAACAACAACCATTTGCACTCAGATTCACACCTACGTGCAAGTTAGAGTCTGCAATTAACCTCCCATGCATGTTTTTGGGATGTGGGAGGAAACTGGAGCACCCGGGTAAAAGCCGTGCAGGCACGGGGAGAACATGCAAACTCCACACAAATAAAACGAAAAACAAAACAAAGGCTTCACTTATATTTGATCATTTGTTCGACTCAGAGGCCAGCCGCCAGCTCTTATACGTACCAATGGATCAATCAAAGAACAAAATGGTCACCAGGCAGACATGCTAACCACTATTTCACCATGCTCTTGGCTAATGCTATATTGTACCACAATTTCACCACTGTGGGATTTTAGGGGGAAAATGAACAAAACCCTCGACAGCACGTCAGCCTACATCGCGTTAGCATCAAAAGGGTTGAACTCATCCATTTAGCTTTTTCTTCAACGTTTGTTTCAAAAAAATGGCCCGCTCTCTTATTGTCATGCAAGATGTCAGCATTGTGCACGAGACTTCAGAACTCAGTTCAATGAGGAGCAGTTGTTTTTTTTTTTTGGGCGGGGGGCTTGGGGGGGGGGGGGGGGGGCAGGTCAATAGAATGAGCAGCCTCAATAAGGGGTAATAAGAGTACAATCGTTCGACTCGTCACTTATTAATGTTCAAATTTAGTTTTTACATCTTACATCTTATCATACTTGTATGGCAGTTGAGGATGTTAGAAATGTGTCACATCTCAACTTTGCTTTACACCTTGCTTGTTGTATTGTTTTTATATTTTACTGTTAGTGGTTAGCTTAGTTCTACACTTCTACGATTGTTACTTAAAATAGTGCTGTTGAATAATAATAGTAATGACTTACATATAAGGTCATTCAAGGGACCCAAGGATCCTTTTAATTAAAAAACGTATTTTATATAATAATAATAATAATAATAAATTACATTCATATATGGCCATTCAAGGCACCCAATGATGCTTTTAATTCAAAAACCTATTTGAATTTGAACGTTCTGTACCACTGACTTGGGACTTGCAGAGCAATGTCTTGCCTCTGGTCAGCAGTGAGCTGGGGCCTATCGCAGCTGACTTTGGGGGTACACCCTGGGGACTGGTTTCCAGTCAATCGCAGGGCATATATAGACAAACAACCATTCACACTCACATTCACAACAGCACAATGTAGAGTCTTCAATGGACCTAATATGCATGCTTTTGGAATGTGGGAGGAAGCCGGAGTACCTGGAGAAAATCGATAATATTATTACATACACAAACAAATTAATAATAAAATCAATGGGGCTTTTATAACGGCAACAGTTTGACCCTGGAACATATTTTCCCCCTCATGATTTCCTATGGATTTAATTTTTTCAAAATCACACCTTTGACCGTAGACAATGCACCGTTTAATTTACAATCAAAGCTGTTCGGGTCCGTCATAAAAATCAATAATAATTAAAACAAAGAATACGATTTTTTTTCCAAGTAATTCTACTATTTACGATGTTAATATTGGTATGAAAAACTCCTACTAAATTGTGGTGCAGCATGCTGCTAAACCAGGTTTCCCCCATTGCAGTGTGCGCCCGAGCAGAATGACAGAGGAATGCTGCCTGTTTGCTTTAGGCTTTGGAGACACTGCAGGCATAATATAATCTCATTCCCGGAGGAATCTTAGTTTTCCAGGAAGGGAGCCATATGAATTTTGCAGCCGTTTCTTTTGTTTTGTTTTCTCATTTGTTTGTTTGCGGAGCTGATGAACGTTTTCATCTCCATAGCCATAGAGGATCAGACTTAGTGTGGAGAACTGCTCACGTGTGATAATCGTGTGTTACATGAGTCAGAGGTTACGAAAGGATTTATCGCACCTCATACACGACCACGTAACTTGTTGCTCAAATGGAATATAATAGCCACTGTTTCACCTGCTGCCGCGTTTATTGACAGCAGACCACATCTGCACATACTTGGGAATTATATGAATGGAATTTATCCGACCAACAACTGATTAAATTAGGGTTAGATAATCTGTTTTTAACCCACGGTTTCTCTGTACTTATTATATCTCTGTTGACCAGTAATTTACAATCTGTTGGAAGTTTTATTGCACCCTGCCGACATTTTTATGCATTTATTTCTGTGTCATTAAACATTTGATGCATGCTGTAATTATCCTGTATATCATTCTGTGATAATTGTTTATGGAAAGCGCTGTACAGTATCAGGAAACCATACTTTGCTTCGTATAAAATAGCTTTTTATATAAATGTTTCCAAATTTGGATCACAGACTAGATGAGACAAACAAATAAGATGGCATCCAAAGGCATGTTAGGTTAGTTCAAGACTTTAACTTGTCTGGAGGCGTGATTTGTCTAAAAGTGCTCTGCAATTAGTTGTCGACCAGTCCAGGGTGCACCCCGCCTGTCGCCCAAAGTCACACGGGATCGGCCCCAGTACAAGCAGTCAAGAAAATGGATGGATTTCATGGCTATTTTAATTGGTTTACTTTGCGACTATGTTGGACTGATAACCAAATAACGAAATGTCCTCCCGCTTGAGCTGGATGTAGGTCAGTGCTGACTAGGAGACAACGCGTAGGATCCGAAGTACAGATGAAATAGAAAGAACATCCTTTATTTGACAAATATTCGATAAACACTTCATTTCAGCAGCGTCTTTGCCGGCGGGTGTAACATTTCGACGCGGATGTTTCGTCACACATTTCACAACAAATGTCAGACAAAAACCCTGAAGACTCCCAGTTAAAAAGTTCTCATACCAAATGTTAATGTTATACCAGCATATGTGCTCGAACTATTTTCCAAATTGTGTGTTTTCAAATGTTGCTGCAGCTATTCTATCATAGTCTGAGGTATGTTTTCGATGTGCAGACCTTTCTTGAGCAGTGGAGAGAAATCATCAGATGTGGGCCGACTATACAGCTTAATTTAACTGTTTCGGTTTGGCTATTCACTTTCACTGTGCAACAGCTTCAAACAATACTGACATGAAACCACAACGACATTCACTGAGATGAGGGCCAAACACGCAGTCTAGGTCGTTATCAAGCGCCAGAATGTCAACAAAACTGCAAATATTAAGCAGCGCAACGTAAGTGGCGCAACACCCCTTTCCCCCTCGTGTCGGGCGATTTAACTACTAAAAGCTTCGTTGCACAATCAATGCACACCACAGCGAGACCTTTTTGTTTTGTCCAAAAGGTCTCTCGGTGTTCTGCCTTTCATTACTTTCTCGCGGTGAAAAGGAAACCCCAACAATCCTTCTCATGTGACAACAATGTCTCTGAAAGTAACGACTGACAGGGCCGTGAAGGCACGATCCCAGTCGTGCGATACAGGACATAAAATCGCAGGACACGTTGCTTCTTTTAGCGCTCACGTCCCCCTGGAGGCTCATAACGAAGTCCAATTACGGCGGTGATTTATTTCGGAGGAGCGGGACCTATATTGAGCCAGGAGAAGGAAAGCTACACAGTACATAATGGCCACTCTTTTAAAGCCCTTTTTCTTAGCGCCCCTACAAGGCTTGCGATTGAACAAAGTCAGATCATAGGAACAGTTGTGCTTCACTGAGGGAGATGAAATATGAAAAGAGGTTGGATACAGAAGGTCCATTTCCTGCAGTGAAAGCTGTGGTTTGGTGGACACAACAACGAGATGAGACGAGGACAGGGACGGGGACGGGCACGGGGGGGTAGTCAAGCTGGAGGTCAGGGGGGTGCAAAGAGTCACTAGTGGGTTCTGTTCATGGAAGGAATTGCGTGGAGCCTGGGGCTGAACATCTACAGGATATCTACTAGAGAGAAGGCTTGAGGCTGGAAGGGGACAAGGTGGTGGGGGGGGGGGGGTCGATAGCGTCACTCACGGTGGAACACATATTCGGTGTAGCTGGTCCAGATCTTGTCGTCCGTCTGCTCGTGGGCAAAAGCGCAGGTTCCCGTGGAGTTACAGGCCACCATGTGGAAGCCGGCGTCGGCCAGCTTGTCGAAGGCCTGCTCCAGGAAGGTGAACTTGAGATAGTAGCGGGACGTGTAGCGCTCCGGCGGGCGATCGGGGTCGCGGCTCTCGTTCAGGGTCTCCCCGAAGACCTCTTTGGCCAGGGACGTCTTCCCGCAGACCATGATCCGGGCCACCCGACGGAATTTGGCATCGGTGTGGCTGTCGCGGCCAAGGGTGTACGAGCCGCGGTAGCCAATGGTGACGAAGCCGGATTTCTTCCCATCCATCGAGTGGGGCGCGAGGCCGGCGCAGGCCGCCGCCGCCGCGCCGAGCGACCCCAGATTCCGGACGCCGTCCGCCCCGGGCGAGGAGTCCTCCGGGTCGCTCTGACACCCGTCGTCTCCCAACGAGTTCTGCTTGCTTATTTTGGGCGCCAGTTGCTTGACGAGCTCGGGCAGGTTGAAGAACTCGGCCTCCCGCTGCAGACGCCCGCGCTCGGGAAAGTGGTCGGGAAGGACCAGATGCTGGTCCCGCATGTAGTCCAGGATGTAGCGGAAAAGGAAGCCATCCCGGTCCACGAAGAAACGCCCTTTGGTGTCCCTGGCCAGTCCTTTGGCCGACTTGCGGCTGAACATCTCGTACAAAAGGGAGTCTGGCACACTTGTGAGCGTGGAGTAGCGGGTTATGTACACCTGACCGCCGACATTCAGCTCTACGATCTCCGGGAAGGGAACTTCCTCTGCGGATATGCCGCTGTCTGGTAAAGCCATGGCGGACTTGTGCGCAAAGTTCACTTGGCAAGACTGGACCTTATCGATTGACTACCGAGTCCCAAAAAAGTAAGCATGCGCAAGCAAAAAAAAATTAAAATAATAATAATAATAATGCGTTTACGCACGTACTATTCAAACAAAACCTTTCGCCGCGATTACCAAAACTTGATGCATTTCAGGCTCGAGCGTTATGTGAAATGGATATCCTGCGGAAATCCTGCTTGGGCTCGCAGAAGAGGAAGCGCAGGAATTTCACAAGAGTCCATAGCGACTCGGACGCGAGTCTCCGCGCTCGTGCTCGCCAACTTCAATGAGGCAAGCCATAGTTGCTGAGCTCCGTGGGCGTCCCGCTCACGGAGAGCCACAAGATGAAGACGACGCTCCACAAGTAGTGAGACACGAGGAAGGTGTACAGGAAGAGGTGAATGCTTTCCATCGTCTGCTTGGCTCTCTTCAGTCCCCCTTGCGCGTGTCACACTGGAGCTCTTGTGCGGCTTAGCGGCGCATTATTACACCCGCTAAGCCACGCCCACACGTGACGCGCGAGCATCCCCAACCCCCACGTTCACTTTCTTTCAAATAAGGTTTTTTTAAATTTTTTTATTATTATTATTATTATTTTACAGGTGCATCTCAATACATTTATTTCAGTAGTCCAGTTGAAAAAGTGAAATTCATGTCCTGCATTATGATTCACCACCGGACACAGAGAGAAATGTTGCAGGTACCTGCATTGGGCCTACGGTGGCGACTTGCCAACTAATTAATCGATCGCCTTATCGCCACTGTAACCTCGCAATTATTGGAACCCCCCCCCCCCCCAAAAAAAAAAAAAAATATATATATATATATACCTTATTTAACAGCATTCAGCTGTGCCACCTAAACATGTCACCCAGACCAGTTGAGGAATTTTTTTTTTCCTGATAACACGACAAAAACCTAAAATCCATCATTCTCACCAGAGATGCTGATGTGTGCCGATCGCTACAGGTGTGTTTTGCTTCTTGAAGTTGGCTATAACTGACCAACCAATCACAGGGCAGAAAATTGGAACTATGATTGGCTAAATAAGCATTGTCGTTGCTTATAGTTTAAGTTACATTGGCCAGCATGAGGATTAGATATACAAATGAGGATTAGATATACAAAAAAAAAAATGTAATGGAAGTAGTGCAGCCAAGAGAAATGCTGGGAAATGAAGAGACTAGACGGGTGGGAATCAAGCAATACAATTTCATGGACCAAATATTTGAATTTGGGTTGTAAATAGAACTTCAGGTAGTGTTTAGACATAATTTTAATGATTTTATCTTATAGCTAACAAATATCAAATAAAATAGGCCATCTGAGGAAGCAATCAAAATAATAAATAAATAAATAATACTGAAATAAATGACATTTTCTATGATATTCCAATTTATTGAAGTGCACCCGGATATTTGACTTTAGTTAAATGAAATACAGTTCAATCAAACATAAATTATGGCACCGCTGACAACAACCCATCACTATACTTTCCTCATGTACAGTATACAGTTTCATCTTCATTATTTAACTACTAAAAACCAATGTTTTTTACCCGAAATCTATTTAAAATAATCCTTAAAATCTATACTTTTATTGCGGCTCAGTAGATAATTATGGTACATCGTTATCATTACATTGCACCGAGGCTACCAATATAAAACTAGTAAACATTCTTTATAAAGAAACTTAATTGTCAACAAAAATCCAATTGTAATGAATAAATTCAATTCAAAAGGAGTTGATGACGTGCGGCTTAAACATGGGTGTGTATTTGTTACGAGCAACATGTGATTACAGTGACATCTAGCGAACATTATGCAGTGTTGTCCCCATGTGTTGTTGAATTTGTGACCATAAAATGGCTAATTGTTGTTGTATTACTATAACATAAGTTCTCTGCAAAAAAAAAATATAACACATGATTTATTTACTAAACAATATTTTACACTAAATACACAATAAAAATATTTAGCAATGAATTCACTTTTTCCATTATGAAGATATAGATAACATAACGTATATACAAATTCAAATGTTTCTTTTGGAATGCCTTAATTGACAAACCTTTGGTGAATTATCACAATAAGATTATTTGTGTAGTAAATATATATATATATATAGTGTCACACAGGCAGACCGATGCCCTTCCAGTCAATAGTTGTCTTTTGCGAGTAATCAGCAGCTCATTTTTTTTGCTGACTCTGTCACCGGCTCCAGGCGTTTGTTAGCATTGTGATTTCCCACTGGGCTCTTCGATCGCCGACTACTTGAAAGTAGTGTGTGGCCTTGTCTGAGAAAATCTGGTTAGGCCCGCGCTTGCTAAGTGGGCCAAGCACATGCAGGGTATGGAATGTGTCAAGATCGTCTGCCAAAAAAAAAAGGATTTGATGGCTAAAGTCCCAGCTCCCTGCTATTCACAGTAATATGCAAAAACATATGCTGCTCCATGACCCTGAATCACATGCGGGTTTAACTAATCCAAATAGTTCGGTTTAGGGACAGTTGTTTGTGGATTTAAAATGATTAAATGACTCTTTGATTTGACAATGGCTGATCACTTCTCCTTGCACGTCAGCGCGTGTTCCTGGATTTTCTCCTGGCAGGTGCATCATTATAATCGACACCACTGATACGTGTAAAATGCATCAAGCAAATGGCAACGACCTTTCGCATACACGTGGATTATCTCCGTACGGCCTCATCGGTGATGGCCTTCTGAGGCAGTGGTGTCTAACTGACGGCCTGGGGGCCTTTTGTTGCCCTTTGTCAATTTTTTTGGGGGGGGGGGCCTGCGGCATATACAGTACTAAAAATAACTTTTGAAATGGTCTGCAAATACTAGTTTAAATAGGTGTGCGGGGAGACAACATGAAAAGTGTGGGTGTTGAAAAAGTGGGAGAGTTGTGACTCCCACATCCTACATGGGTGCGACACCCCTGACAACTACTACCAGTACAGTGGTGCCTTGAGATACGAGTGAGCCAATTTATGAGGGTTTTTTTTTTAGATATGAGCAGTCATTCAATGTTTTTTTTTTTTTTTTTTTTGCTTTGACTGGCGAACAAAAGCTTGAGATATGTATGGTGGTAGTGAACTCAAGTCATCTCACTTCACAAAAAGCAGCAGTTTGGCAGATAGTAAGCAATTCTTCAAAAAAGGCTTCAAGCCGTTTATTGCCACTCCCAGTTGAAGTTTAACTATTCCTAAATAAAACCGAATTACAAAATGTCTTGATAGCAACCGCATGACTTTGCCTTAAAATCGTAGCCTGCTTAATGCTAACACATAATAAACACATAAACGCCTTTGCTGACGTAACAAATAGCATTGCTGTCGTAGTGTAATAACCCTTTAAGCAACGGATATTTGAACACAAACAGTGGAACAACACATGTAACAGATAATACAAACCCCAATTCCAATGAATTTTGGACATTGGCTCGGTGGACACGACGTACATTAGTTCCCAAAACAATATGAAATGTGGACTCGTCATACCACAGCCCCACTTTTCCACTTTGAGTCCGTTAATCGCAGATGAGCCGAGAGAACCTGGCGCCATATCTGGGTGTGGTTGATATATGGCTTTTGCTTTACATGGGAGAGTTTTAACTTGCATTTTGTACAGTAGATGTAGGGAAGCACCGCATTGACTGACAATGGTTTTCTGAAGTGTTCCTGAGTTCACATAACAATATCCTTGACACAACGACGGTTTTTAATGCAGTGCCACCTGAGGGATCGAAGGTCACAGGTATTCAATGTTGGTTTTCCGCCTTGCCGCTCACGTGGAGAGATTTCTCCAGATTCTCTGATCCAGACCTGTCTCCCATTGAAAATGTGTGGCGCATTATTAAGTGCGAAATATGAAAATGGAGACCCCGTACTGTCGAGCAACTGAAATTGTTCATCAAGCAAGAACCACCTACAAAACTTCAACATTGAGTGTCCTGAAGTTCCCATCCCCTATTTGAGTTGTTAAAAGGAAAGGTGATGTAACACAGTCGTAAACATGCCCGTCCCGGATGTTTTTGGGAATCTGTTGCAGGCATCAAATTCAAAATGAGTTAATACGTGCAAAATCAATAAAGTTGATCAGTTTGAACATTAAATATATTGCCTTTGTAGTGTATTCAATTGAACATTGGTTGTAAATGATTTGCATATCATTGTATTCTGTTCCCAACTTCACTGGAATTGGGGTTTGTATTTGCTTTGTCAACAGTCATAGAAAATTGTGATGTAGCAGTTAAAGCAAAACTACAATATGTAAACAATATGTAATTGCTTGATGGATTGATTTTAGCATCTTGGTGAGGATAAACTGAACGTAAGATGAATGAATGAATAATAAAAGCCCCCCTTGCATCCTTTGATTTTTCTGTATGCGGCTCTCCGCAGAAAATATTGGAGGTGGGCGCGTGTTTGGTGCTCTGCTGACTCCAAACAAGCAGATAATTGAGTTGCGACGGCCGCTCATCACACGGAGTTGTGCTTCCTCACAAGACAGCCTCTCATGCTTAACGCTGAGATAATGCTGTGAAATAAAGGGAAGATTTATGACTGGCATTTTGACCAGTGCAACATTGGCGGTTGCCATTGGCAACCGTGTCAGAATGCAAGAGATGTTCTCAGAAAGTAAACAGGCCGTTACATCTCTGCGCGCGGTGCTGGAGTGAACACATTTGTCTCCGGGTACTTTGCATTACACATTACAGCTTTTAAGACCTTTGTACATGCATCTGTCCATTTTCCCGTCAAGCTTATCCTTTCAGATTCACAGTGAGCTGGAGTCTATCCTAGCGGATTTCAGGCAAAAGGCAGACTGTACTGTACTGTAGATTTTTCAAGCGTCTGTACTTTGAGTATTTATTTTTCTGGACGACGTTTTTACTTTTACGCTAATCCTTTTAACTGTGAAAAGGAGCTTAGAGTTTGAACTATCCCAAACAGTTGTGATGGCCGATGGGCAGCAGAGCCAGAGGTCATCACAAAGGTGGAGCTACTGTGAGGCTGACTATAGATCGATTTGCTGCTCAAGGTGGTTTATGTCTTTTTTGAAGAAGAGGTTTTATTATAAACACAAGCCCCATTTGGTAAAGAAAAAGAGGCTTTGTAAGCAAGAGCTGATTTGGTCAACTACAGTTACACCCTGGCCTAAAGCTCTCACAAACCGTTGCATCGTTTGTTCCTGATACTTGCTAGCAGAGGTGAGACCAAGTCACTGCTTTGCAAGTCACAAGCAAGTCTCAAGTCTTTGCCCTTAAGTGCAGAGGCGAGTCCCAAGTCGAGACAGGCTTGACTCGGGACTTGCCTGTCTCGACTTGGGACTCAACTCGGGACTTGAGGGCAAAGACTGGAGACTGACTGGTGACTTGCAAAGACTTGGTCCCACCTCTGCTTGCTAGCTGTCAATAAACATCTTTATTCAGCAAAGCTGGAAACAGCAAATCTTTCTTCAGCATTACAGGCGTCATCCATTCCTGACTCGGGAAGGGAGAGAATCCTGATACACCACACAGATATCTGTACTAACTACTCCTTACTTTGCCAAAACAAACCTCCGCAGAGACAGGTAAAGTCAACTGCAGGTGAGATTTTGATTGATATAAGGCACACTAGCACACTATTAATCGTTCTATAGCTATTAGAAGCTATAGAACGATTTGATGTTGAATAATTGGTGGTGAATTGTGTTGTGTTTTCTCTGTCTAGACTGGAAATAAACAAATACAGGTATCGTATTTTTTAATGCCATCATTAGCTACTTTTGCATTTTTGGGGGGGTTACGCAGTTCTCAGTGTTAGCAATGTCATACAAGTGTAAAAAGAAGTTAGGCATGAATAATAAGTAAAAGTAAAAGCTGTAGTGACAATAATAAAAAGAAATGACTCATCACCATTTTAGAAAATGCCCAGAGACATGAACTGGAGAGGGAACAGGAAGTTTGAAAAGCAATACTGGCACCTAGTGACGTTTTATAGGTATTATATCACTAGAATTATGACTTTTGGCATGTAGTATACAAACACATCTTAAACTTTGTTAGCATGTGAAAAATATCGGTTGCAATTTCCAGGTTGTGTGGTTTACATCACACTTACATCACTAGTACCCATCTGCAGTGGCATAATAAAAAAACAAAAAAGGTGGTAATGCTTTCCAGCAATGTTTCTCAACCAGACGTATAAGGACACTTCGTGGTCCGTTGCGTAATTGCAAGGGGTCCGTGAAAATAAAATTTTCCCAACCGCTTATCCTCACTCGGGTCACGGGCGAGCTGGACCCTATCCTAGCTGACTGTGGGCGGGAGGCAGGGTATGCCCTGAACTGGTCACCAGCCAATCGCCGGCCACATAAACAAACAACCATTTGCACTCACATTCACACCCATGGGCAATTGGGAGTTTTCAATTAACCTACCATGCTACGGCATTTCTTGAAATAGGATTATTTTACTCAAATGTCAGACCTTTATCTACCTTAACTACAAAGGGCAACAGGACTTTCCCCCCCCTCTAATTCTATTTTTTTCACAAGTTTAATTCATTGTATTTTAGAGATCTCGCTTCCATTCGCATTAAGTTACTTAATACAATCTTAACTTGATCTGTATACTTGTGAAATTATGTGGACATACACCATTTATTGTGAAACATCTGTAAGAAAGTGTTGTAGGAACGTCATTAATTTTAAAGGTTCAGGTTAAAGGTTCAAGTTAAAAAAATAAATATAAATTCTGTTTTGTTACACATTTCTGAAAGCTACTGCATAAAATCCTGTTTGTGACATATTTCTGGAAACATTGCAAAAATATGCTGTTGAGTTATGCCAAGAAGCTACTGCTGTTTTGTTCTGGAAGTTACAACTGAACGTTCACATTTGCCCCAAAGTGTAATTAAAGCCCAAAATGCAATTTAAAGAGCGGTTTCTGCTGTTTCTATCAAATTGCACCCCAACTGGGGAGTGGGGGTCCTCAGGGTCAATCAAAAATATGCAGGGCATCCTGGGCCCCAAAAAGGTTAAGAACCACTGCTTTACAGTACATGATACCTGAGCGTATGCTGATGGTTTGAACTCCCATGTTTTGTTTGACTTTTGAGGCATTTTCCTGCAAAATGTGATTTGAACTCCAAATTGTAGTATAGTCACAATAAAGAACATGACTTCCAGTTGTTGTGGAAGCCTCCATTGGTCATTCTAATTGGGGATTAACCAATCACATTACACAGATGGATGAAATTGTGGAGACACCTGTGTTAATTTAAAACAAAACAAAAAAAGTGGTCACAGAAATAACTCAAATCTGATAAACGTAATATCAAATAAAAGTGTTATCAAATTAACCAATGAAAATCAGACATTGCTTTTGAATTGTGGTTCAACAGAATTATTTTAAAAAACAAACTCATGAAACATACCAGGACCAAAAGGATGGCACCCTTGAGTTAATATTTGGTTGCACAAACCTTTGACGTAATCACTGCAAACTAATTTTGTAACTTTCATTGAGACTTCTTCACCTCTCAGGAGGTATTTTGGTCTACTCTTTATAAGCAATCTGCTCCAGTTGTCTCGGGTTTGAAGGATGCTTTCTCCAGACGGCATGTTTCGAGTCCTTATGCAGATGTTCAATAGGATTTAGATCAGGACTCATAGAAGGCCACTTCAGAATAGTCCAATGTTTTGCTCTTAGCCATTCATATGTGTTTTTAACTGTTTGTTTTGTCTCGTTATCCTGTTGCAAGACTCATGACTGAGAACAAGCTTTCTGACACTGGGCAGCACATTTCTCTCAAGAATACCTTGATATTCTTGCGAGTTCATTGTATCCCGCACAGATTCAAGACACCCTGTGCCAGATGTAACAAAGCAGCCTCAGAATATAACAGAGCCTCCTCCAAGTTTCATAGTAGGGACAGTGTTCTTTTCTTGGTATGCTTCACTTTTGCATCTGTGAACATGGAGCTGATGTGCCTTGCCAAAAAGTTCCAGTTTTGCTTCATCTGTCTATAGGACATTCTCCCAGAAGCTTTGTGGCTTGTCAACACGCAGTGTGGCAAATTCCAGTCTCGCTTTTTCATGATTTATTTTCAAGAGTGGTGTCCTCCTTGGTCGACTCCCATGAAGCCCACTTTGGCTAAAACAATGACGGATGGTGAGATCTCACACTGATGTATCTTGACCTTGGAGCTCACCTTTAAAATCTTTGGAGATTGTTCTGGGCACTTTTGTTACCATTCGTATTATCTGTCTCCTCAATTTGTCATCAATTTTCCTCCTGCGGCCATGTCTGGGGAGGTTGGCTCGTCCCATATATCTTAAATTTCTGAATATGCGCAACTGTAGTCACAGGAACATCAAGCTGCTTGGAGATGGTCTTATAGCCTTTACCTTTAACGTGCTTGTCTATAATCTCTCCTTTGCTTCCTCTGGTCTGTGTTTAGTGTGGTACACACCATGTCACCAAACAGCACCGTGGTTACTTGTCACTAGTGATGTTACAGATGTGCCGAGTCTTCAAGGCGTGTGTCGGGTAATGCTTCGTTTAGGGGAGGAGCCGAAAGCGATGACGTTTGAAGCCTCGTTCCACCACGTGACCGATTCACTGTGTATTTTTTTTTTTTTTTTTTTATAAATATTGTCGTGGTCAGCTCAGAGTTTGGATAAAGATTGTATAGTTCTACAGGCTACTGGAGTTTGGATAGTGTTTAGAGTATAGAGTTTGGACATAGTTTGGACAGGAGCGAGCGAGCGAGCGCTTACGTCACTCCTTGGAACCAGACTTGTGGCCACTCAGCCAGCACAATAGCCCAGCGGTTGGTTCGCTCCACTCTCAACTTGGGGTGTCGTTGTCGCCTCAGTTTCAACCTCAAGCAGGATCGCTCCGCATGAATAACTATCATTGAGGTTTATCAATTACGCTTGTTTATAAAAAAAAACAAAAACTGTATTTTCCACCGTTTCTTATTTTTTCAAAGGGAGGGCATTTATTGTGTTCCAAGAAAGTAAGGTACATTAAAACCTCACGAGGAGAGGAAAAATACTGTCCCGCAATTTACATAATCTTGCGCTTGAATTAATCACTTTTTTTTTTAAAAAAAGTGATAAACTGTTACTTATAAATAATCACTTTCAAAGTCCTTTCCATTTTCTGAAAGAGACAGAAAAACATTATACAACCTGCCATACCAGTGATGAGGAACATTTTACGCACACAGATTACGTTAAAAAAATAATACATTTTACACTTTATGTCGGGAAATTACTTGGTGAAACATTGTTCTGTAATAGTCAGCCATAATCCTTCACAAGAGCCAAAAAGACGCAAAAATGCACCGCATCACGTGTGGTTAAGATACAGCTGCCTGTGATTATGCACATGGCCACAAAGTGGTTTCGCATGCACGTGAAGCATCAAGAAATGAACCATTACTCGAACCAATGGCCTAAGTGTTACGATGAAGCTTCATCTCGCCATCACTACTTGCCATCATCACCTGTTAATAGGCCGACTGACTGATTACTACTTTTAAGACACCTGTGAGGCTAATGAGAGGACACACCTTGTTTGAACAATGGTCAAATGATTTTCAATCTTTTCTAGGGGTACCATAATTTTTGTCCAGACCTGTTTCATGATTTTTTTTTTTTAAATAACTCTGTTGAATCAATGCCTGGTTTTCATTGTTAATAAAAAAAATTCTGTACTTTTGTCAGGTTAAAGTTATTTCTGTGATCACTGTGTGGTTTTCTTTCATTACAAGAGGGGTAACAACAATTTTGCCCACGTGTCTATGTTATTACAAAACTTCAGACTGATTAAAGTTGAGCTGGCAAAAAAAAAAAAGATTTCATTTTGGTTTCTTCCCCACCAGTAGTTTATCCACAATCAGGCTGAAAGGAAATATAGACTAAGATATATGAAATGCAGGGATTTTAATATATACCACAATTTTATGGAGACAGCATATGTGCATACTTTATAGACTAATGCCAATATGATGACCACCGACAAGAGTATAATCCCAAGTGTGGGATTTGGGCTAGGTTTACGTATAGGACTGCAGGATGAGGGTTGGGAAACTTGTAAGCACAAACCAAACACAAAACCCAAACATTTTGCCATGGACCAGAACAATAAATGGTTTAACCCACCACTTTCCACAACAACTGTATTGTGCCCACTTGGTATAGATAACATTTACCCACTCACAAGGCTGTGTAATCATTTTATCCAGGGTTTATATTTTATGTATATACCTCCATATACATATATAAACCCCATACATGTAGTTAAAAATACAAAAAATACAAGTTATTAAAGTGCCTTCTACTGACTCAAACACAATCTCTGAGAGAATGGTATTGATACAGTATGTTTGAGGGAAAAAAAAAAGATAAGATTTGCTGAGTTATCAGTGCTTAAGGGAGAAAGACCAGCAGATGTAAGGCATGATTGCAACTGTACTGTTAGGTGAGCACATCTCTGTCATAGGTAACGGCATGCATGATGTAACTTAGTCGCATGTAACCACCAAGTGATTAGCGAACACAAAGCCAACCACTTATCCAATTCTTAAAAACCCGTCTCAATGTAGCACCAACTAAATCATATTTCTGTTAGACCTGACTGATCTGATCAGTCTCAAAACCCTGACATAACGTTTCATAGATTTTTAGCGGATTGTGGTCAAATCACAGATTATCAATTTGAGGGAAATTCAAAAGGTGGGAATAAAATTGTGTGCTAAGGTGCATCATGAACGTTAACATCACTAAAGCGCCTTAATGGAGCTTGAGAACGGTGCAACACATGGCTGTGAAAACAAAAATCAAGCTAAAAACTGGTTAATAAAGGTACTAGTTGGTAGTATGGAAGAAAACTAACATGATGCTCATGAACCGCCGTTTTCCATTTTCCAGGACACAGTAATTCTCCTGCAGCATTTCAGCTGAGTGGGTATAAAAATATAGACATTTGAAACCCTGAATGTTCTTATGTGATTTTCTGCAACAAAAAACCCAACACAATTTACGCTTGTCCCACTCAGTACGCACTGTTATTATTATTATTTTTTTTAAAGATTTCACCCATCTAAAATGTGTTCAGGCATTAGGAGTTTTACACCCATTACAATACAGTAACAGCAAATATAATGTTGTTGCTTTCAACAGCCTATACCATTTAATTTTTGATACACTAAAATGACCTCCGAGTGTGTGACACAGATTAACCGGGGAGGATTGAGCGCAAGTGTGATGACGTTACATAAGCATGTCTTTGTGGTGTCTGGCTATGTGCTGGCTCTTCTCCGAAGGCCTCCTGAAGCCCTTGGTGCAGTAGTCGCAGCGGTGGGGGTAGTCCTTGGTGTGAATGGAGATGACATGGCGCTTGAAGCCAGAAGCGTCCGTACTGTTGTACTCACAATACTGGCACTGATAAACTTTCCTACCACTGTGCGTCTTCATGTGCTTCTTCAGCTCCGCCGGTTGTCGGAAGCCTCGCCGGCAGCGCTTGCACTTAAATGGAAGTTCCTTGGTGTGAAGGGATAGAATATGGCGACTCAGGGTGAACGTGTCAGGAGCGTTGAAGTTACAGTGTCGGCACTGGTGCAGCTTGCTGCCCTTGTGCGTCTCAGCGTGCTTCTTCAACTCCGAGGGCCTGTGAAAGCCTTTCTCGCACACGTCACACTGGTGAGGAAAATCCTTGGTGTGCACTGAGATGATGTGTCGTTTTAGGTCACTGGAGTTGGTGCTCTTGTGCTCACAGTGTGGACACTGGTGCGTCTTGTGGCCTTGCACCATCTCTATGTGACGCTGGAGTTCCCGCGCGTCGGCGTACGCTTGTGGGCAGTGGCTGCACTTGAAGGGCAGATCTGCGCCATGCTTGCTTTTGATGTGAGTCTTTAAGTTGGACTGATCCGCGCAGCGGAAATCGCAGTGCGGACAGTGATAGGGCTTCTCACCCGTGTGGGTCCGCATGTGCTTCTTCAGCTCGGATGGGTGGCGAAAGCCTTTGGCGCACTCGACGCACACGTGCGCAAAGTTCTTACTGTGCACGGCCAGCAGGTGACGATTGAGCAGGCCTTGCTCTGCAGTCTCGTAGTCGCAGTACTTGCAGTGATGCAGCTTGGGCTCGCGGTCCTTGACGATGAGTTTGTCAGAACCCAGGGGGCTGGATTCATGATAGCGCCGTGTGTACTCTGTGTATTCTGGGGAGCGCTCGCTGTTGTGGCTCAGCAGCTTGTGACTCTCCAAATGGTTGTGGAAGCTGATCTTCTTGTTTGTGGTGAAGTCACAGTCTGTACACTGGTACTTCTTCTTTAGGAGGTGGTCCGGGTGGTTTTTCATATGGCATTTGAGGAAGCCTCGTGAGCGGAACTTCTTTCCACAAATGTGGCACGGGTAGACTGTCAGGGGCATGCCATCAGGCCCAATGATGACAGCTGAAAGAGGAAGTTGAGTAACAGCTGATTTATCTAGCCTGTCATCAAAGTGTTATCATACCAAAAGGCAGTAAAAAGAATTGTATACAGCTCCTACCAGTTTGACATTGCCGAATGTCCCCTTTCTTCTTTTTCTTGGCTTTAGGTTTGAGGACACGGTTTGTGGCCAAACCTTCTCGGATTTGAAGAAAGGGTGTCGCTGTGCCATTTTTCACCTGATTTATAGAATTACCTGCATAAAACCAGTATAGCCTATCATTAACACAGTCATACTATGTCTGCAACTATTTGATGTTTACAGCCCTCCAACCAAATTCATGAAAATGCACAAAAGCTTTTGGAGACAGTGACGCAAAAACATACTGATGTCATCATCACTGTCATCCTCATCGTCCTCTTCTATTTTGGGCTGCTTCTTGACTGCCATGTAGACCATCTTGTCACGCCCAACTCCGAGTCTTCCTGATGATGCAGCTTCACGGTCAGGGTGGCCATTTTGGTAATCATCCTCAGTTATCACCTCTGTCCCACCTAGAGAAAAGAGAGGGGGTTGATTCCAAATACACACATACAACAATCCATAATACTGATTTAGCAACTTGCCCAAATCATCATCTGCCTCAGCTTTGAAAATGTAGACTTTGATGACATCTGCGCCGTCCTCCTCCTTGCACTCCTTGTCTTCCATCACCTCAGTGCTAATCTCTAGAGGAGTGTCTCCTATGTCCAGCTTCTCTCCAACCTCATCCACTAAATAGCAAAAAGACTGAACCTCAAAAAACAGACAGGCACAATTAGAAAGAGTACCGTAGATGGAAGCCTATCTTACAGGAGATCATGAGGTAATCTTCAGAGCTGCTTCTCCCGTCATCATCCTCATCCATCTGCAGAGGAACAGCCTCAGATGGAAGTTGTTGGTGGATGATGGTCTCCGCATTACCCTCTGTCACCATCAAGCCCTCTGCGACAAGTTGGTGGTCGAGAGTGTTATCCTGGTGGTCCGAAAGAAGCTCTGCTACAAACACCTGGTCTGACATGTCATCATGGTGGTTGGCATCCTGGATAAGGTCCGAGGTTAGCACATGGTGGTGTTCCAAAGCTTCCTCTATTGCAACCTCTGTTCCCAGGATGTTTTCCGGCATGATCACACTGTGTTCTGAATGCACCATGTCCTCCCCACCTATTTCATGGCCATCTACATCCTGAGACTGCAGGCTTTCTACGTCCACCTCCAGACCCTCCACAACCTCTGCTTCCAAGCCCTCCACTTCCACTTCCTCCTCAAGGCCCTCAACAACATGAGCTTCCAGGTCCTCCACATCAACTTCAGTTTCCAGACCCTCCACCTCGACTTCTCCTTCTAGGCCTTCCACAACCTGAGCCTCCAGCTCTACCACATGTGTCTGTAGCCCTTCAACCACCTCCGCCTCCAGTCCCTCGACATCTGCGTGTAAACCTTCGACTACTTCGGTTTCCAGGCCTTCGACGACGTGAGTTTCCAGGCCCTCCACCTCAAGCTCGTGCTCCAGGAGGATGCCCTCGTCAGTCATCACGTCAGAGAGGAGCATGCCCTCGGGCACAGACACCACAATGTGATCTCCGTCAATGTGTGCCAAGCCACCCATCCCTGCAACTGTGAAATTAAGAGTCATTACTTGAAAAACAGGTCACACTTATGACAGAGCAAATACAGGGGCACCGCAACTCTTAAACTAACGGACTGAGTGACGTCAACATGTCATTTTGTATTTGTGTGACAGGTAATGTTAAAAATAGTGTATTGTGAGGTGCAGCAACGACACAATGATTATTACCTGTCGTAATCCATAGTTAAAGTCAAGAGTGTTTTAAGAGTTTTTAACATAATAGAATGGTTAACTTCAGTTTACAGTTGTATGGCAATTATCAAGCTAACCATTGTCCTCATTAGGGTCATTAATAAGATGGAGCCTATCCCAGTTGACTTTGGGCAAGAGGCAGGTTACACCCTGGACTGGTCGCTAACCAATTGCAGGGCAGACATACAGTCCCCTCCAAATGTATTGGAACGGCAACGTTTATTTTTGTTGAATACTGAAGACATTTGGGGTTCAGATCAAAAGATGAAAATGAGACAAAGGTTCAGAATTCTAGCTTTCATTTCATGGTATTTACATCTAGATGTTTTAAACAACTCAGGAAAGAGCACTTTTTTTGTTTGAAGCCACCGAATTTTCAAGTGAGCAGAAGTATTGGAACAGACATTATTAAATTATCGTAAATTGAATAACATTTAATATTCGGTGGCATAATCCTTACTTGCAATAACTGCATAAAACCTGCGACCCACTGACTTCACCAGACTGTTGCATTCTTCATTTGAAATACTTTTCCAGGCTTTTACTGCAGCCTCTTTAAGTTATTGTTTGTTTATGGGGGTTTCTCCTTTCAGTGTCCTCTTCAGGAGGTAAAATGCATGCTCCATTTGGCTTGACTTGGCCAGTCTAAAACCTTCCATTTTTTCCCTTGATGAAGTCCTTTGTTGTGTTGGCAGCAGGGTTGGGCATGGAGAATCGATTGGAACCGGGACTAACATGCTGATTCTCCCGGAATTCTTCAAATTAAAAAAAATTGTTCCCAGTTTTGATGCCTACAGTCCGCCGACCACGTAGAAGCGGCGAAAATCAACATGCATTCGTGTTAGCTTGAGGAGGAATGTAAACACCGGCGAGAATGAAAGATGCAAACTCATGCGGTGAGTAGAATGGCTTACTGTTCAAAAACAGCGACTCCAAGTCCGGGCTGCAGTGTGTGCTGAGCTCAGTGACGTCAGTACACCATTTTTCGTTGATATAGAAGAATTCTGCCACCTTTTGTTTTATCCAATAATTCTGTGACGCGGTCTGGACGCAGTTGGAAGCCCGGAAGCATTACGACACCATCGGGGACCCGTTCACAAAGCCATGTCTCCATAAAGCACAGGGTGGCGGAACGTCCGAAGTCTTTACTGGTCTTTGTCAGACGATGAAGCTCTTCCATTTTGTTGGTTAGGGAGCGTAGATTCGCCAGGTGGGTCGACGAGAGCGGCAACCTGTATCCTCTCTTGCGGAGCTTTACTTGGATGTTAGTGCACTTCCCCCTTCGTCGCCTTCGCCTAATTGCGCCAGCCACCCAACCGGTGAGTAACTCGGAGAAAAAACTGAGCGGATTTGCGAAGGTTTTTGAAAGAAAGTCTGGGGTAGACTCCCTAATGTTTAGCAAGTCTTCCCTTGTGTAAGTGAGTCATGTAATGTCTCCAAAGACGAACAAAAAACACAGACAATACTAGAGAGTACGTAACCGAGGCGACAACACGGCTCGGCGCCATCTTTGCTCAAGCTCCGAGAGAGTGCTGTCTCGATCATTGTTAGAAATTCCATTTGAGTTGAAAGCGACCCGCTGCAATATGATTGGCTGCCTGATGCAACATAATTGACTGCTTCTTCCAGGTAGGACACACCCTATTATCCACAGCACCGTTGCATACATGCGGCCCACATACAGTGGGTATCGAAAGTATTCAGCCCCCCTTAAAGTTTTCACTTGCAGCCATTAGCTAAAACCATTTAAGTTCTTTTTTTGCTCATTAATGTACACACAGCACCCCATATCTACAGAAAACAGAATTGTTGAAATTTTTGCAGCTTTATTAAAAAAGAAAAACTGAAATATCACACAGCCATAAGTATTCAGACCCTTTCCTCAATATTTAGTAGAAGCACCCTTTTGAGCAAATACAGCCATGAGTCTTTTTGGGAATGATGCAACAGGTTTTTCACACCTGGATTTGGGGATCCTCTGCCATTCCTCTTTTCAGATCCTCTCCAGGTCTGTCAGGTTGGATGGTGAACGTTGGTGGACAGCCATTTTCAGGTTTCTCCAGAGATGCTCAATTGGGTTTAAGTCAGGGCTCTGGGTAGGCCATTCAAGAACAGTCACAGAGTTGTTCTGAAGCCACTCCTTCGTTATTTTAGCTGGGTGCTTAGGGTCATTATCTTGTTGGAAGGTGAACCTTCGGCCCAGTCTGAGATCCTGAGCACTCTGGAGAAGGTTTTCGTCCAGGATATCCCTTCACACATTCGTCTTCCCTTCGATTGCAACCAGTTGTCCTGTCCCTGTAGCTGAAACACACACCCACAGCATGATGCTGCCATCACGCTTCACTTTTGGACTGTCTTGGACAGGTGATGAGCAGTGCCTGGTTTTCTCCACACATACCACTTAGAATTAAGGGCCCAAAAGTTCTAACTTGGTCCCATCAGGCCAGAGAATCGGAGTCCTTTTTTTTTTTTTGCAAACTCCATGGGGGCTTTCATGTGTCTTGCACTGAGGAGAGGCTTCCGTCGGGGCCTGACTGGTGGAGAGCTGCAGTGATGGTTGACTTTCTAGAACTTTCTCCCATCTCCCGACTGCATCTCTGGAGCTCAGCCACAGTGATCATTGGGTTCTTCTTTACCTCTCTCACCAAGGCTCTTATCCCCTGATTGCTCAGTTTGGCTGAACGGACAGCTCAAGGAAGTCGTTCCAAACGTCTTCCATTTAAGGATTATGGAGGGCACTGTGCTCTTAGGAACTTTAAGTGCAGCAGAAATGTTTTTTCTAACCTTGGCCAGATCTGTGCCTTGCCACAATTCTGTCTCTGAGCTCTTCAGGCAGATCATTGACCTCATGATTCTCATTTGCTCTGACATGCACTACGTTGTAAGGGCTTATATAGACAGGTGTGTGGCTTTCCTAATCAAGTCCAAACATCCATCCATCCATTTTCTGAGCCGCTTCTCCTCACTAGGGTCGCGGGCGTGCTGGAGCCTATCCCAGCTGTCATTGGGTAGGAGGCGGGGTACACCATGAAGTGGTTGCCAGCCAATCGCAGGGTACATAGAAACAAACAACCATTCGCACTCACAGTCATGCCTACGGGCAATTTAGAGTCTCCAATTAATGCATGTTTTTGGGATGTGGGAGGAAACCGGAGTGCCCGGAGAAAACGGCGAGAACATGCAAACTTCACACAGGCGGGGCCGGGGATTGAACCCAGGTCCTCAGAACTGTGAGGCTGACGCTCTAACCAGTCGGCCACCGTGTCGCCTCAAGTCCAAACAGTATAATCAAACACAGCTGAACTCCAATGAAGATGTAGAACCATCTCAAGGATGATCAGAAGAAATGGACAGCACCCGAGTTAAATATATGAGTGCCACAGCAAAGGGTCTGAATACTTATGGCTGTGTGATATTTCACTTATTTTTTAATAGATCTGCAAAAATTTCAATAATTCTGTTTTTTCTGTCAATATGGGGTGCTGTGTGTACAGTAATGAGGAACAAAATGAACAATGATTTTAGCAAATGGCTACAATATAACAAAGAGTGAAAAATTTAAGGGGGTCTGAATACTTTCCGTACCCACTGTATGTGCGTCACAGACAGGCCAGTACGCTGTTGTGTCTGGCCAGTGGGTACCATGCACCTACATTGACACTGGCCCGACCGCTACTTATTCATTATAAATGAAAGGTGTGAGCTATCTACGCATCTGGACTGCTGGTGACAAGCTAGCTAGCCCACACCTACCTTGTAAAGTCCGGTAAGCCGGTAAACACCTGCCGCCACCAGTCACCCACAGCTTTTCTTTTTACACGTATTATCAATGCTGCTACATTTGTAAAGCAAACCAAAGGTGTTTCCCCCAGTGACGTCACAGATGATCGTCTCAAAATTATGACGGTGTGTGCATGTGTATTGTGGGGCTCTACCGCTATCTGCAAACACTGCCTGCTTAATTTGTCTCTCGTTTTAATTTCACTTATTATAACACAGTCATGTGCAAATGTTAGCGAGCAAATCTACCTCTTTTTAAAGTAACACTCCCAACCCTGTTTAGAGCATAGACATATAAATTTATGTGCTTACTAAAAAAGCCCAGACTCCTTTAAAGAGGTTTGTATCGTTGAAAAAAAACTATCATGAAAATAAAGTGCAATAATTGCAGTAATACTGATTTATCCATGCTCTGTTTGGGACTATTAAATAGGTAAATTGTTTTGCTAGTAAATACATTGCAAAATAGTGTGAATAATCATAAAGATTACTTTTATATGGTGATGGTACACTTATGCAATCGTTTTTTATATGTATGTCAATCATATAGTTGTGGTAATGCTCAAAATTAAGTGGTTTCCCAGGGGAAGAGGATTAGGAGCCCTCATTACAACCCCAATTCCAATGAAGTTGAGACGTTGTGTTAAACACAAATAAAAACAGAATACAATGATTTGCAAATCATGTTCAACCTATATTTAATTGAAAACACAAAGACAAAATATTTCATGTTCAAACTAATACACTTTATTGCTTTTAGCCAACAATCATTAACTTTGAGTTTTATGGCTGCAGCACGTTCCAAAAAAAGCTGGGACAGGGTCATGTTTACCACTGTGTTGCATCACCTTTTCTTTTAACAACATTCAATAAACGTTTGGGAACACTAAGGACACTAATTGTCGAAGCTTTGTTGGTGGAATTATTTCCCATTTTTGCTTGATATACAGCTTCAGCTGTTCAACAGTCTGGGGTCTCCGTTGTCGTATTTTACGCTTCATAATGCGCCACACATTTTCAATGGGAGACAGGTCTGGACTGTCGGCAGGCCATCCAAGTACCCGCACTCTTTTACTACGAAGCCACGTTGTAACACGTGCAGAATGTGGATTGGCATTCTGTCTAAACAGGGGCGTCCATGAAAAAGACGTTGCTTGGATGGCAGCAAATGTTTCTCCAAAACCTGTATGTACCGTTCAGCATTAATGGTGCCTTCACAGATGTGTAAGCTACCCATGCCATTGGCACTAACACAGCCCCATACCATCGCAGATGCTTTTGAACTTTGCGTCCATAACAGTCCGGATGGTTCTTTTCCTCTTTGCCCCAGAGGACACGACGTCTACAATTTCCAAAAACAATTTGAAATGTGGACTCGTCGGACCACAGAACACTTTTCCACTTTGCATCAGTCCATCTTAGATGAGCTCGGGCCCAGAGAAGCCGGCATTTCTGGGTGTTGTTGATAAATGGCTTTTGCTTTGCATTGTAGAGTTTCAAGTTGCACTTACGGATGTAGCGTCGAACTGTATTTACTGAAATTGTTTTTCTGAAGTGTTCCTGAGCCCATGTGGTGATATCCTTTACACATTGATGTCGGTTTTTGATGCAGTGCCGCCTGAGCAATCAAAGGTCACGGGCATTCAATGTTGGTTTTTGGCCTTGCCGCTTACATGCAGTGATTTCTCCAGATTCTCTGAACCTTTTGATGATATTATGGACCGTAGATGATGAAATCTCTAAATTCCTTGCAATTGTACGTTGAGGAACATTGTCCTTAAAGTGTTCGACTATTTTCTCACACACTTGTTCAAAAAGAGGTGAGCTTCGCTCCATCTTTGCTTGTGAATGACTGAGCAATTCAGGGTATCTCCTTTTATACTCAATCATGGCACCCACCTGTTCCCAATTAGCCTGTTCACCTTTGGGATGTTCCAAACAGGTGTTTGATGAGCATTCCTCAACTTTCTCAGTCTTTTTTGCCACCTGTTCCAGCTTTTTTGGAACGTGTTGCAGCCATAAAATTCTAAGTTTATGATTATTTGCTAAAAACAATCAAGTTTATCAGTTTGAACATTAAATATCTTGTCTTTGTAGTGTATTCAATTAAATAAAGGGTGAACATGATTTGCAAATCATTGTATTCTGTTTTATTTATGTTTAACACAATGACCTAACTTCATTGGAATTGGGGTTACATCAGAGCTGGCTGCTGGCCTATGAGTCGAACAAATGATCAAATATAAGTGAAGCCTGTGTTTTGTTTTATTTGTGTGGAGTTTGCATGTTATCCCTGTGCCTGCATGGGTTTTACCCGGGTGCTCCCGTTTCATTAATTAAAGACTCTTAACTTGCCCGTAGGTGTGAATCTGAGTGCAAATGGTTGTTATTTCACTGAGATTCTTCACGTCATACGAAACTTTGCTATGCCATGGTCATGCTTCTCATAAAAGGGTCCGACCAAATCATATGCTGGTGTGACCAACTTTTTCAGTTGGTCGCACCAGTGCTACTAGTGTAAAAATTAGTGGAGCCCTGTTTGTGTATACATAATTGCTCTTTAACCAAGCAAATATTTTTATATTTTATCTGAATACTCGATTTTTCAATAGAATTCTCAGTAGGATACTCGATTACAAAAATATTTCATTGCTGCAGCCGGTCATTGCAGCACTACTGGATGCATGTCTCATTTGTCACAGGTCTGTTTGTCACTTCCAATGAAAGTGAGAAAAATTAAGAGTCATACTATGTTGTACAATTTTTCATAAAATAGCTCAAAATGTATTATATCGTGGTACATCGTTATCATGATACGAAATGGCCCATATCGTGATGGAAGATTTTTTTACCATATTGCACAGCAGTACTAAAAAGACACTATATTGCCAAAAGTATTCACTCACCTGCCTATTGCCAAAAGTATTCACTCACCTGCCTTGACTCAGATATGAATTTAAGTGACATCCCATTGTTAAACCATAGGGTTAATATGACATCGGTCCACCTGCTCCAGTTATAACAGCTTGGGAATTTGCGAAAATCTTTCCATAAGTGCATTCGTGAGGTAACCCAGTAATTGATGGTGGACAACAGACATACAAACAGCAAAGGCATGAAAAAGGTGACACCCCCCCCCCCCCCCCCCCCAAAAAAACCTTGCAGGGGGATCCCGTGGAGATTTTTGCTTCTAGCTGTGCCACATGAATAGCATCCTCCTCTTTAAGCACTCTCAATCTAGAAAAGTATTGACTAAAATCATTGTCTGTTTCACTTCATTTTTCACTATTAGAGTAAGTTAGTTCATTCTGTGTTGTAACATAATATCTAACATTGCGTAATGTATTTAACATTAATATCCGTGAACTAATTAAATAATTGTAGCTGCGTTTCCTAATACAAGATGTACTAGTGAATCAACTCTTGTCGCCAATGTTACGTGTGCTTCGCTGTTCCGCTGGGACCACAACCAAGGCCATGACCTGCATCACCTCAACACAAAAATACAAAAGACCAGTGCAACAAATACGACACTGGCTGATCTGATGTGAAATTTTTTTGCTTAAACGTAACAGTAACAAGAGAGGATATCCGCTGCAGAGGTAGGTAGAGTAGCCAAACATTGTAATCAAGTAAGTTACTTGACAATAATGTGACTCAAGTAAAAAGTAGTCCGAAAAAAATTACTTGAGTAAGAGTAAAACGTACACAGTGAAATAATTACTCAAAGTACTGAGTAAATAGTATCTTCAGATTTTTTTAACCACAGCATGAACATCAATAAAAAAAAGAATTACAAAATAAAATGTGAATGTGCAATTTCTGATATTGCTACGTGTGTGTGTGTATACACAGTCCTAACAACAACAAAACCTCTGCAATTTACTGCACGGTGTTTTCTCAAGTTAGAAGTGAGCCGAAATATCCACGTTTGGGAAGACAGTGCCAGACAAATACTACAATACATGAAAGCTGTTGTTTTTGTTCGTCTAAATGTAAACAAGAGTAGCTCGCTGTTGCCTTCATAGTAACGCCGAACTTCCCAACATGCCCGCCACGTAGGCACGACAATCAGCCGGGCTGGCTTATCTAGTGTTAACACCTATGGCTGGGAAGCCCAATGGAAGACGTTGTGTGAGGTCATGTGACTTTCTTGTGTCATTTGATTGGTGAACTAGACTTAAAATCTCACTAGCGCTTAAATTGGATTGATGTAAACAGTGGCCATTGCGGAAGTCGAAGTCGTAGTCTCGCGCACAAAATAGTTGATAAATAAGCAATAATTGATCAATCAAAGTAGCGAGCGATATTTAGACCATTGTAATGGAGTAAAAGTACTGTTACTTCTTAACAGCAGCAGCTGTTTTTTCTGGTCTCGTCAACTCCTGTGACTTAACCAAACAAAACAGGTCCCGAGTGCACAGGAGGAACCTCAGGCTGATGCGCGTGCTTAGTAGTCCGCCACGGAGTAATATTCAGAAATGACATCTGTGTGGCTGGTGGATGTGTGGACTGGAGCTCGCTGCCAGCGTTCCAGGAGTACAAAACAGCCTATGACATCAGCGACGGCGACCCCCCCAAAAAAACTCATCGGATCTATACAATTCGCGTAAATGGCCTATTTTCAGTTCAAAACGGCGAATTTCGCCAAAAGCCGGCTGATTTGCATGTATGGTTATGTGTGCTTCGCAGTTCCGCTGGGACCATAACCAGGGACATGACCCACAGCACCTCAATGCGAAAATACAAAAGACCAGTGCAAAAAATACGACACGGGCTGATCTGATGAGCAAAAATGTTGCTTAAACGTAAGAGTAGCAATAGAGGATGTCCACTGCAGAGGTGGGTAGAGGAGCCAAATATTATACTCAAGTAAGAGTACTGTTACTTGACAATAATGTGACTCAAGTAAAAAGTAGTCCTCCAAAAAATTACTTAAGAGTAAAAAGTACACTGTAATAATTACTCAAGTACTGAGTAAATAGTGAGTAACTTCTAATTTTTTAACCTCAGCATGATCAATAAAAACAAAAAAAATGTCAACGTCCAAATTCTGATATTGCTGTGCGTGTGCACAGCCAAAACAACAAAACATCAACAAATACAATACATGAAAGGTGTTGTTTTTGTTCATCTAAATGCAAAAACGAGTAGCGCACCGTTGCCTTGATGGTAACGGCAACCTTCCCACCATGGTGGCCATGCAGGCACGACGATCAGCCGGGCTGGCTTATCCAGTGTTAATACCTATGCCCGGGAAGCCCAATAGAAGACGTTTGCGGTCATGTGACGTCTTTGATTGGTGAACTAGACTTAAACGTCACTACCGCTTAAATTGGATTGGAGCAAACAGCCAAACACAGTCTGGCGCACGAAATACAACCCCAATTCCAATTAAGTTGGGACGTTGTGTTAAACATAAATAAAACAGAATACAATGATTTTAAAATCATGTTCAACCTATATTTAATTGAATACACTACAAAGACAAGATATTTAATGTTCAAACTGACAAACCTTTATTGTTTTTAGCAAATAATCATTAACTTAGAATTTTATGGCTGCAATAAGTTCCAAAAAAGCTGGGACAGGCAGCAAAAAAGACTGAGAAAGTTGAGGAATGCTCATCAAACACCCGTTTGGAACATCCCACAAGTAAAACAGGCTAACTGGGCACAGGTAGGTGCCATGATTGGGTATAAAAGGAGCTTCCCTGAATTGCTCAGTCATTCACAAACAAAGATGGAGCGAGGTTCACCTCTTTGTGAACAAGTGCGTGAGAAAATAGTCGAACAGTTTAAGGACAATGTTCCTCAACGTACAATTGCAAGGAATTTAGGGATTTCATCATCTACGGTCCATAATATCAACAAAAGGTTCAGAGAATCTGGAGAAATCACTGCATGTAAGCGGCAAGGCTGAAAACCAACATTGCATGTCCGTGACTTACAATCCCTCAGGCGGCACTGCATCAAAAACCGACATCAATGTGTAAAGGATATCACCACATGGACACTTCAGAAAACCAATGTCAGTAAATACAGTTCGGAGCTACATCCCTAAGTGCAACCTAAAACTCTACGATGCAAAGCAAAAGCCATTTATCAACAACACCCGGAAACGCCGCCGGCTTCTCTGGGCCCGAGGTCATCTAAGATGGACTGATGCAAAGTGGAAAAGTCTTCTGTGGTCCGAGGAGTCCACATTATAAATAGTTTTTGAAAATTGAGGACGTAGAGGAAAACAACTACAAGAGGAAAATAACTATCCGGACTGTTATGGACACAAAGTTCAAAAGCCAGCATCTATGATGGTATGGGGCTGTGTTAGTGCCAATGGCACGGATAACTTACACATCTGTGAAGGCACCATTAATGCTGAAAGGTACATACAGGTTTTGGAGAAACATTTGCTGCCATCCAAGCAACGTCTTTTTCATGGACGCCCCTGTTTATTTCAGCAAGACAATGCCAAAACATGTTCTGCACGTGTTACAACAGCGTGGCTTTGTAGTAAAAGAGTGCGGGTACTAGACTGGCCTGCCTGCAGTCCAGACGTGCCTCCCATTGAAAATGTGTGGCGCATTATGAAGCGTAAAATACGACAACGGAGACCCCGGACTGTTTAACAGCTGAAGCTCAATATCAAGCAAGAATGGGGAAGAATTCCACCTGTAAAACTTCAACAATTTGTGTCCTCAGTTCCCAAACGTTTATTGAATGTTGTTAAAATAAAAGGTGATGTAACACAGTGGTAAACATGAACCTGTCCCAGCTTTTTGGTAACGTGTTGCAGCCATAAAATGCAAACTTAATGATTATTTGCTAAAAACAATAAAGTTGATCAGTTTGAACATTGTATTGTGTTTGTAGTGTATTCAATTAAATATAGGTTGAACATGATTTGTAAATCATTGTATTGTTTTTATTTATGTTTAACACAACGTCCCACCTTCATTGGAATCGGGGTTGGAGTTGATCAATAAGCAATAATTGATAAATAAAAGTTGCGAACGACATTTAGATCCCTGTAACGGAGTAAAAGTACCGTTACATCTTAACAGCAGAAGCGACGAAGGGTTTTTTCTGATCTCGTAAACTCCTGTGACTTATCCAAAGCAGCTCCCGAGCGCATCGGCCTGAGGTTCCACCTGTGCGCTCGGGACCTGCATATTAGTCCGCCGCGGAGTAATCTTCAGAAATGACACGTGTGTGTAGATAGTGGATGTGTGGAATGGATCTAGCTGCCAGCGTTCAAGGAGTACGAAACAGCCTATGACGACAGCGAAAGTGACGAGATAGGGATATCACTTAAAATCATGTGTGATTCAAAGCAGGTGAGCAAATACATTTGGCAGTATTGTGTACTTTGAAGGCAAGGTACCGTTGTGCATCCCAGGAAATGCGATGTGACTATTGCGCATATGTACATTGCAATGACGATGCTCAAACGATAGATTGTGCAGCTTTAGTTGAAGGGAGCTGGACTATCTGTAGAAAACTGTGGAGAACATGCAAATGCCAAAAAGGAAAGCCAAAGTCGAGATTTGAACCCAAAACCTCATAACTGTGAGACAGATGTTTGAGACACTCATCCAATATTGATAATTAATAAGGTTAAGATGTTACTTAATACATTAGCTCGACAGTCAATAATGGTTTTATGACAATTTCCACACCACAATTATTTGTTAGAAATTTAACTCACACTTAAAAAAATGCTCACTAACCACCCACCAAAGTCTTGCATGATCATAGCATGGGGCATCTTCAGCTCCTGTGTGTGTAACTCCAACACACCGCCTCCTTGATCCATGTTTAACCCCGGGAGAACGAAAATAGCCCCAAAACTATAAAGATACACATCATGAACAGTATAAGAGTGTGTATACAATAAGTACCATTGTAATGCCTACAAATACAAATAAAAAAACTATTAAAAATACCTTCACATTTGATGTGCAGACCCTTAAAATAAAAACAGCTTTTTCGTCGTTGTTCTTCCCATCAATGCGATTGATCCTTCTGGTAAAAAAAAAAAAAAAGAAAAAAAGAAAAAAAAAGAAAAGCCCAGCCATTAGTTGCCATAATAACAGTACAACGTATTGAGATCAATATTAATAATACTATCTTTTCAAATTAGGTATCAGTGAAAGACCATGTCTGTTGCAGTGTTGATAATTGTAAATGAAGCACACTGAAGTACATTAGGAAGAGGAATGACATGTTGTTGAAAACTGGCTCCGTCCTCTGCCAACCAATAGTACTACAGGCGCCTTTAACCTGGGTCCATTTAACCGTACACCTGGAGCTAGTTGAGCCTGATGGCGAGCTCTCAGTTGGGAGAAGCGAGCTGTCCTGCTAAGTGGGCAGGACAAGCCCGCCAGTCTTGCAACTGTGGGAGTCCTGCATGTTAACAGTGGGAGGAAATGCACTGTCGTCACGTCACTGCTCAATGCAAAAAGTACGCTTTATCTGAAGTGCATTTAATGGACATACTTTCCGTTGCTATTCATTTAACTGTGTAGCCACATTTCTATTACTGCCTGTAGATGTTCCAGTAGATCGGCCACGCGTAATGTACTACAGATGTTCTGCAACGTTTTTCTTAAGGCTGGCTACCGCCTTCCATCCACCGGTTTGCTAATTAGCAACAAGCTACAACTGATCCGCCCAGCGCCATTTTGTTTTAGCATAACGGCTAGACGTATACGCTTGTTAGTCGCGTTAAAACCACATAGAACGACATGTATCACTCACAGCGGTATAAGGATAACAGCGTCACTGGAGGGCGACGAACTAACGTGTCCCAAATGTAGCAATTCGATGTTTGCTCGAACCAAGGCGCCCAACACCGTTCGTACGTGTGGCTAGCTAGCCTGCTAAGCTAGGTGGAGCCGCCTGAGCCGCATTATGTCCAGGATGTTTTTCGACAAGGCTCAAAGAGGCCCGCTGCGGCCGACTGGGCCCTTGCGAATTAAACCACATTCCATTCGTATTGGTCCAAAGCAAAGTTACCTGATAACGTCGTCTTCGGACTCTTTTGGTGTTTCCTCCCCCTCCTCCGTTTTGTCTATTATTGTTTGTGGTTTATTTTTGACGGTAAGCTAAGTGCGGCCTGCAGTTTTGGATCCCCGGGCACTCTTTGCTAGGCCTCGGCCAATCAGCTTGCTTCCTGACAAGCCGAGGGAGGGCGGGGGGCAGACAATGCGTGGCCTCGTTTACCGCTGATCCCTTACTATTTGCGTCATGCATAAGAGAGCAGTTACACTAACAGGCATTCTATTAATGGGAACACATTATGCGCACCATGCTTGCGAACGAAACGTAGGTATTACCACACGAACGATTCGGAATATTTTCCTCAAAATTTGAGTTTACACAGATGAGGCCTGTAGGCCATTTTGTGATGGTGGGTGGGGTAGCAATTTTGGTCATCCACCCAGGAAACGACAACATCCTGCTGCCGCAGCTACTCCAGAATGGAACTTAAGTTTGATGCAAATAGACAAGGACTCACAAACACACATTGTTTTAGTCAAAGTATAGTTATATATTTTTATTCTCATTTATTTTCAGAAGTACTCTACAAGAGAGTGAAAGCTGTTCTAAGGCAGGAGGCCTGAATTGCATAAACATACTTTTTATTTCAGTAGATTCCAAAACACAAACATCCCAATCTGCCAATGGATATGCAATAATGCATCCGAATAATGGTAACTTTGATGACTAGGTATCATTTATAAAAAGTGTTGCAGTTCAAATGCACCTTGGCACAAACCATATTTTTTTTAAATCTTAAATATCCATGAGGGCAGTGTGATACAATGCTGCAGTTTACAATGTAAACAAAAATCTGACCATGATTTCAATGTGAACAATGCCAGCATTCTGAAACTCTCACAGATTGTGCAACAGACACAGAATTGTCATATTAAAGTTACATACCAATGGGAGAAGAAACAACAACAAAAAAATATCAAGCATGCAGTACTTAGTGCCTACATGGAGTAGGAATTCACACAGAAAATGAACAACTTCATTTAAATCTTAACATCACAAAGCAATTACAACTAATGAATATGACAGCAGTTTCTCACAATTAACATTTCAACTTAAAATGGACCCAAACAAATCTTATGGAAGCTCTTGAGAGTGTCCAGATAACATTTGTTGGAGTGTGCCTCCTTGTTTGCCAATGCATCCATGCTGGGTATTGTTGACAATGCTTCATGCAAGATAAAGAGATGAGTCTTGACTAAATCTAGTCCACACTTGCTTGGCAAGATGCCACTGAGAAAAGTAAAGCAAGGATTGCAGCAGTGAACACCCACCGTCGGGCATCAAACTTCAGTAGCAGCCATCTTTCCAGGATTCATCTGAGATTTTAGCCATGCCCAACGACCTGTTAATAAAATCCAGTCTTTATTCCCTTTGTTCACAGTATTTGGAGGTCAGCAAACTACTTTTTATGATAACTGTCAACAATATGATGAAATCATAGGCAAAATATTTAAATTTGCAATTGAATTTAAACACTAGTAGAGTTGAGTGCTTGTTTAGAAGTATGGTAATTACTTTATTACATTCATATACGTATGTTACCGACCAACACCCAAAACAAAGAGGCGGAACCTTTAAAATCAAACACCACACAAGTTGTACAAGATGGAGTTCAACCAAAACATTCTGGAATTGGCACATAAGTCAAACGGTCATCATGTAACAAGACTTCATCGAGAAACTTCAGCTCATGGAGCAACAGGCGTGTTTTGCGTTCTCTTTGGCTTTTTTGTTTTAATGCCACCTCAGAAGTTTACCAGTAATGACAAAGTTAATCAGTGTGATGACTACAGAACAAGTACAGATTTACTATAGCATAATATGAGCAACGGTAATTAAATGTCAATTTTAATTAATTATTCATTAATTTTACCAAGCAGATGTAATATACAACTTAATAGATCAGAATCATCTTTATTTGCCAAGTATGTCCAAAAAACACAATTTGTCTCCGGTAGTTGGAGCCGCTCTAGTACGACAACAAACAGTCAATTGACAGAGAACACTTTTGAGACATAAAGACATTGACAGAAAGAACAGTCACTGAGCAATAAAGGGTTGCCAGTTGTCTGGTAATGCCGGTACATTTTGGTACATGCCGGTAGATAAAACAATAGCTCAACCTCTATCAAAATGTGAAACAATTCCAGCAATGTCTGTAGAGTAGAATATAGGTGACAATATTACTCAAACTCATTCCTGTTCTCTTTCCATTACATGTATGTCAGCTGCATTCAAAGGTTGTGTAGTTTTACTTTATTTGACTTTTATTGTATTATACAGAGGACAGCTTCTCTATATACTTGTATGGCAGTTGGGGATGGTAAAATGTTACTTAAAACATTTTAGTGTCACAAAGGTTTTATGATGGCAACAGTTTGAGTCTGGAACAAATATATAAAAAAAAAAAAACTGGGAAACACTGTTTTGAAATTAGAGTATCATTATGAAACAGATTATATTGAATTTAAGTATTTCATAGTGCTTACCTCCTGGCCGGCTGTGATAGTTTACTTCTGGTGGGTGCAGACTGTCCTCGGTCCACAGCAGTCCGCCCAGCGCCAGTGGAGGCTCTCCCTGGTATGTAGGGTCCGCCACTAGCAGAGCCAATGGGCTGGACCCGGCGAGCCCCTGAAGCAGGAGGTGCTTGGATAACAGGCAGACCTCTGGAAGGCTGACGAGATGCCATGGACCCCACAGGGGTGACCGCTTTCACCGGAGCACGCACAGAAAGAGGTGACTGGCCATTGCTGCGCAGTCGACTATTCACCATACCTTTTAGTAAACAAGAGACAGTGCTTGTCAGTGGTGTGTTTATGACACCTTGTAGAAGTGAATACTTAAGATAGAAAAAAACCTGACTGTGGCACATAAGAGTTTCTACATTGGGACAAGCAGGTTTGATGAGCAAGGAAGTTACATTGTTGGGTAAGGAATGTTACCAAAGGCATGTCACAGAAGAGGCAACATTACCTACACCTACAATTCCTAATAAGTTTCAGTATAAGAGCTGGATCAAAGTTACATAGACAATGAGAGTCTGTTAGTCTGTCTTTTCTTTTTCTGACACCATCTATTGTGGTTGTACTTTGCGATGGCATTGAAATACTAAGAAGTTTCTATTTTATTTTTCTAAATTTGTTACTGGTCTAACAATAATAAATTTACTCTTAATTTAGTACCACCCTGACAGTTTTGAAAAAGGCAGAATATTGAAATATAGTTGCTCTTGAAGTGTCCTGGATGATGAAGTGTATCAGGGATGGGCAAACTTGTGTGCTGAAGGGCCACATTTGATTTTTAAAAATGGCGGCACGGTGAACGACTGGTTAGGTCATCTGCCTCACAGTTCTGGGGACCGAGGTTAAAATCCGGCTTCACCCGTCTGGAGTTTGCATGTTCGCCCCGTGCCTGTGTGGGTTTTCTCCGGGTACTACTGATGTCCCACATCCCAAAAACATGCGTGGTAGGTTAATTGAGGACTCTGAAGTTCCCGTAGGTGTGAATGTGTGTGCGAATGGTTGTTTGTTTATATGTGCCCTGCGATTGGCTGGCAACCAGTTCAGGGTATACCCCCTGCAAGCAGATAGCTGGGATATGCTCCAGCATACCTGCGACCCTAGTGAGGATAAGCGGTGTAGAAAATGGACAGACGGGCCAGGTCATTTGTAGATGAGGCAAGAAGAGTTATGTAAAATATTTTGAATAATAAAATAATTCACTCTAATTTTTAATGTTATTGGAAATCAAATTAGGCAGCAGGGTGGCCAACTGGTTAGCACATCCGCCTCACAGTTTCGGGCTTCGGTCTTCATGTGTGGAGTATTCGTGGGTTTGCTCCGGGGAACTCCAGTTTCCACCCACATTCCAAAAACACACATGAAGACTCTTTGTCCTTGGGTGTGAATGCGAGTGTGAATGGTTGTTTGTTTCGGTGTGCCCTACAATTGGTTGGCGACCAGTTCAGGGTGCACTCTGCCTTTCCCCAGAAGTCAGCTGGGATAGGCTCCAGTACACCCAGGACCCAAAGGAGGATAAGCACGATAGAAAATGGATGGATGGATGAATAATCAAAACTTTATTATTTAATGAAGTGACTACTTTTGTTATATGTATATGTAAGTTTATGTTATAATACTTCTAACTAAATAAATTAACCAATTATTTAATGAAGAATTTGTAAAAATAAATACAAAATGAATGAATGCATTAAGTAATTTTTGGAAGAAGAATAGCTAAATCAATGCAACAAATACCGTTTTCTCACGACCATAAGTCGCACTTAAAAGTCTTAAATTTTCTCCAAAATGGACGGGGCGCCTTATAATGCGGCGCGCCTTATGTGTGCACCGAGTTCCAAAATCTGTAAATGTTGTTGTGTGACTTTAATGAGCGTTCCGCTTGAATGACTGGGAGCATTTCCTGCCGACACGCTGCTTATATAGAGGATGGCAGACATGACTGAGGAGAGCATGCGGACGTAAAGGGTGCGTGACAGAGGATGCTAAAGACACGCCCCCAGTAGGTATATAGTTCCGGTATGTGCATCGGTTTGGCTAAGGACCCCCGAAAATGGCACCTACGAAGAGACACGCTTACGAAGCACAGTTTAAACTGCAAGCTATTAGTTACGCGGAGGAACATGGGAATCGAGCAGCCGCGAGAGAATTCAAGATCAACGAATACATGGTTTGCAAGTGGAGGAAGCAGGAAAACGAGCTTCGCCAAGTCAAGAAGACGAAGCTGAGTTTGCGCGGAAACAAGGCGAGGTGGCCCGAGTTGGAAGACCAACTCGAGCAATGGATTAATGAGCAAAGAACAGCCGGGAGAAGCATCTCTACAGTCACCATTCGACTGAGTGCAATAACTCTGAGCTTGCCATCATTCCGGGAGGCTTGACAAAGGAACTCCAACTGTTGGACATCGGTGTAAACAGGGTGTTCAAAGTGAAGTTGTGGGCGGCGTGGGAGCCATGGATGACAGATGGCGAACACAGCTTTACTAAGACTAGGAGGCAGCGCCGGGCAAGTTACGCCACAATTTGTGAATGGATTGTGGATGCTTGGGCTGACGTTGTCTGCTTGCACTGTTGTTCGAGCTTTCGTAAAAGCCGGCATCATTTATGAGGAGCCGCATGGCGACGAGACCGACTCAGACAATGACGAGAGGGAAGCTGGCATGTTTGATGGAGAACTTGCCCAGCTGTTCATTTCAGATACAGAAGATGAGGACTTTGATGGATTTGTGGATGATGATTGATCAAAAAATAACATGAGTACATTGTTAAATACTTCAATAAAGTACAACCGAACTCAGTTTTGCTCCCGCTAGCCTTTTTAAAAACATTGTTTTAGCGTTCATGCATGCTACCGTATGTTTTAAGCTTGCGTATGTTTTACCATGCCTGCGCCCAATAATACGGTGCACCTTATGTATGTGTTAAATACAGAAATATACCCCGTAACTGAGACTGCACCTTTTAATACGGTGCGCCTTATGGTCGTGAAAATACGGTACTACAGTATTCTTGATCATGTAAATGTTCAGTGAGCTGGACGAAATAACAGAGGGGGCCGTATGTGGTCCCCGGGAAATAATTTGCCCACCGCTGGTGTATATTCTTTAGATTAATGGATAACCTGACAGAACAATACCATTGTGATGTAAGTGTGCTATCTAAGATGACCAAAGCAAACACACACTAAAGTCCAACATACTGCTTTCGCTTTCACAGATCACCGATAACAGACATATTGCTTATCAATTTTTTTCCTGATAACAAAACACACGCATTGATGGAGTCGTCATTCTAATAATTGAAACAGAGCTGTAAGTGGCAGCATGGTGTTGAAATGGAAGAGGCATTGCCTCGGGAAACAGTATCCAACAGGTAGGTGTTGTTCTGTTAGAGGAGAGGCCCAGGGAAAGGAGGGTGGGGTTACCTGAGGAAGAGGAGGGAGTCAAGTGGGACATGCGGTTGCCAGAGCTCTGGAGGTTAGCCTCCATGCTGCGGCTGTTTCTGATTGCCTCCAGGGAACGTAGGCTGGTGCGGGGGGCCAGATTAGGCATGCTATGCCTCAACTCTTCTGGAACCACAGGTTAGACAAGATATTAAGCAACAAGGTTTGGATGTGATCACCTTAACTAAAATACTATCACAGTTTTGGTCATGCTTTGAGTTGGACCAATTACCCAAATTTAACATGCCAGAAACCGTAAAGCTTCTTGCATACCCTCACTCTTGGCAAATTTGAGAAGCTCGGCACTGGGACCTTGTAGAGATCGCCTGGGTGTTCTTGTGCGAGGGACCCCGAGTCTGCTACCGTGCTCCTGACCATGGTTGGAAGTGGAGGGTGACAGACACCGAGGTGAGCCCAAGGGCGAGGGAGTGAAGCGGTGGTGTTGTTGGGGCACAGGGCTGAATTCATCATCTTCATCTTCCAGGCTGTAATTGTCAAATTCCTGGTCGCTGTAGGTGCCGCCACGACGAAGCGATTGCAGGGATGTTGTAGAGCTGCGGCGAGATGCAGACGCTGAACTGGAAGCGTAATCTTGCCTCAGACCTGACATTAAAAAGACCAATTAGAGAATAATCCCACATTCATGACAATTTTCTTTATTTTCCATTTAGACAAATCCCACCTATAGAGGTGGAATCTTTTCACCCTACTTTTATTTAGTAAATGAGAAAACACACAGTTGTGCTCATGTTTGATTACCCAGGCAGAATTTGTAAGATGGCTACAATTCTTTAAAGAAAACATGAAGGGCCAGACGAAAGACGTTTAATTTTATTTGAATGGGATTTAAATTAAACTGTCAAGCATTTCAGAAAAGCATTATGATTAAATAAAACATAACCATAAAGAAATTAATGATGGTTGTTCTTCAGTCAGTTGTATTTCAAAAAAAAAAAATGTTTTCACAAATTCTGCCAGGGTATGTAAATTTATGAGCACAACTGTACATACATGCAGTCATATATTCCCCCTCTCATATTGGAATGAAAGTGTAGGTTACACATTTTTCATAACCTCTAGGTGGTGGTGGCACATTAGAATGAAAGTGTACACCTTTCTCATAACCTCTAGATGGCGGCATACATTTATAAAATGTGAACTTTTTTCCCATTTTCCCCTATACCTATGTATAATGACAATTTTGACAATTTTTGGGGTAAACAAATGTCCATTATACACGGGAAATTACGGTAGGTAAGTAGCGACGAAACAGTGTGTGTGTTGTCAAGTGTGCGCGCAAGTGAATTCCGCAATGCTGGGGGGCATGAGGTCTGAAGCTTAACACCTGACACTTCTGCTGTTGTGTGTTGAAAGCAATGTCACTGCATGTTGTTTCATATGACAGACGAAAGCGCACACTGTAGTGCCAGGGTGTTGAAAAAGTGTCAGTCTTTTTACACTTGTGCCCTATAAATGCCTGGTCTTCTGTTATAGCTGATGTCGCAATTTTTTGCCATCTTTACATGAAAGTAGCATCGTCAGCTCAAGTCTCTACTTACTCTCTTCTTGTAGACGAGCCATTATCTGGACATCAGTAAGATCCTGTAGCTTATAACCCATCGAGACAGAGTCATCCGAAGTACTGAGCTCACTGTCTATAGAAGACTGAGAGCTCAGTGCTGAGGGTACACCTGAGACACCTGTCGGGTGGGATGATGTATTAAAATGTGTTAGATTTAGTCATGGAAATACATAGTAAAGTGCCCCAAGATTGTATCAAATTGAGAAGAAAAATGCCACCATGAGTGGCTTCATATAATGCTGATATTATTTGGTGGTTTATTTTTGTTTTTCGACCCGAGAAATACCCCAGTGATAGCAAAGATAAGAAATGTGACAACAGTCATAAAGGCATGAACGGAATTTACTGCAGCATAGAGGGAGTGTAGTGAAGTGGTACGCACATCTCTGTCCTATCTACTCAGTCCACAATGATAATAAAATATATAAACGCACACTAGAAATGGAGCCGTGTGTGACCATTATGCAGAGCGATTTACATATTGCCATCATACCTCTAAACCTTCAGTAAAATGCATTGGTGAGTATTTTATTGTTTTCAATTAATGGTGGATTTATTATCGCAACAGTATGACCCTGTCAATTTTCTTTTAGGACAAACTGATTCTAAATCCGGACAAAAAAAAAAAAAAAATTAAAAAATTTAAAAAAAAAAAAAAAAAAAAAAAAAAAAAAAGAGTTTGACAAGCTTACCGGAACAGAATGTGGATGACCTCAGGGATTCATGTCAATACAGTAATTAATACTAAGACAAAGAGCACATCTCAGGCTGTAGAAATTACGAAGGAACATTCACGCCTTAATGCTCTCACTGATGGAATCGTTTCACACAGTAACAGGACAATGATGAATGTTAGATCACCAGCCTTGTGCTTGTGAATTGATCACAAAAGATTATGTGCCTTTAGAATTTGTCAGACTACTGTGCTCATGACAGAGGCTGATTGATGAGGTTCATTTTACCATTCATAATTAAATACTGCTAAAACAATCAGAATGTGCTGGAAGCCTGTGTTATAGTTAAAACAAACCAGAAACAAAAACACTGATTTGATGCTTGTACCCTGATTAGCAAGAATCTAGGATGTTTAGATATATTTTTATACAAACCTATAGGTGTCCTATTTGACAGAAAGGACAAACCAGGAAAAACAGGCTGTATCACAAGTCTGGGATTATATTGTTTTACCACACCAAAAGCCATGCAAAAACTGTTACTTAAAGGCTTTGACGACATTAGCAATGTGAGAAATGCCAGGAAAACCAGGAGAGCAAATGTAACACCCATCAAGTAAAGTCAGTTATGCACATTTCATTGATGTTAGCACTGCTTAAATACCACTGTTTAACCACCAAAGTACAAATCACACATACTTTAAACAATTACTAAGCATCTTCTATAGCATCCTAGCTTTACATAAAACACAGATCATCATAGTGACATGTAAACCTACACTCTAGCTAAATTTACACTGTAGAGTGGAATTTTAAAAACTCTGCCAGCCGCAAATATTGCTTCACTAAGTTATTGTACGCGTGAGTAAACACTGTTCTTTCTTCAGTTTTTCTAGGTTTATTTCTTCAGATGTTACTTTATTATGTTAACTTGTCTACTTCCTGTTCTCTTTGTTTCCCTTCCTGACAGACTTGTTTGAGTACTCTCACCCAGTAGTCACTTTTTTTGGGGGGGGGGGGCAGTTTAAGGACTTTGCGTTGGATGTTGTGCATTTTAATTTCATGTTTTTGTTGTTTGTCATGAAAGTGTGTGAGTGAAGATGTCAACTAATATTATTTGCTCTATGTGCTGTCACTTATCAGTATTTCATTTCTTTTAGCATTTTAGCGTTGGTTTTTGAGTATTTTATACATGTGGCAATTGTATGAGTTGCACCAGAGAGATAATTTGTATTACCCAATGTCATTAAAGAGGGTTTAAAGTGTCTTTCACTGTATAATAGTGATTTACTTATACTAAGCTTAACAATGTTAAAATATTACTTTAGAAACTGCCTGGATAGCTATAAACGATTTGTGATGGCAGCGGTTTTGCACCCCCCTCCCTTTTTTTTTTTTTAATAAAAACAATTAGAACAAATTTGAATTCAACCAGCATTCAAACAGACTGACGTCTGAGGTCCCACTCAGGAACAAGTTAATTTGCCAATTCCCTAACGTTATTAACATGAAACATTTTCTGTAAATGTTCTTCCATTAATTTTTTTCTGGGTTTACTTTGACAGAGTAACAGAAAGAGTAAAGTAGCCACTGATTGACTGGACATTGTGACATTGAAAAGGATGAGCAATAATTTCAAGTATATGTGATCTATATTTGAACCAGTAAAACATGCAAAAAGCTCTCAAGTGGACCAATTGTTGAGTGTTTGACACGTTAGTGCATACATGACAAGTGACCTACATCCCAGAAAAAATTTATGTCCGTCCCGCTGTAGTGTTGTGTAGAACATGAAGAGCACAGCGTGTTAATGTCATGCCATACCTGAGCTGCCACAGGTTAGTAGAGATTTGTTAGTTGATTTAGGGTACCCAGGAGAGATCAGGCCTGAGCCTGCCGAGCCTGCCTCTGCCGACGGGCTGCTGTACATGTTCCTCCACCGGGATGCTGTTGGGAAACAGGAAGTGATAGATAGGATGACATTGTGGAGGACATAAACAATAGAAAAGTTAAGGTGGGACAGGTGTAATGGACAACCTGAGGTTACAGGAGGGTTTAAAAGTAACAAAAGAAGCGTAATGAAAACAGTGTAGCGCTCCAATTCCCACAGGGGAAGAGCTTCTGCAGTATGACACATTCTTACAATTTTGCAGTTTCAAACAACACTATGTAATTATATATGCTCATTCCAGGATTGGGGGCAGGTGGAAGGTATTTATTGCGGGCCATGGGCTTTATTTGTACGAATAAATACAGTCCCCTCAAAAATCATTAGAATGGCAAGGTCAATTAATTGTTTTTGTTGTATACTTAAGACATTTGGGTTTCAGATCAAAAGATGAATATGAGACAAAAGTTCAGATTTTCAGCTTCTATTTTATGGTATTTATATCTAGATGTGTTAAACAACTAAGGACAGAGTACCTTTTGTTTGAAGTCACCCACTTTTCAAGTGACCAAATTTATTGGAACAGACATTATTAAATTAACTTAAAGTGAATAACATTTAGTATTTGGTGGCATAACCCTTACTTGCAATAACTGCATCAAGCCTGCGATCCATTGACTACACCAGACTGTTGCATTCTTCATTTGAAATGCTTTTCCAGGCCTTTACTGCAGCCTCTTTCAGTTTTTGTTTGTTTCTGGGGGTTTCTCCCTTCAGTCTCTTCTTCAGGAGGTAAAATGCATGCTCTATAGGGTTAAGGTCCGGTGATTGACATGGCCAGTCTAAGACCTTCCACTTTTCCCCACTGATGAAGTCCTTTGTTGTCTTGGCAGTGTGTTTTGGGTCATTGTCTTGTTGCATGCTTCTCTTGCTTAGTTTGGATGCATTTGACTGTAAATTGCCAGAAAAAAGGTTTTGTAGACTTCAGAATTCATTCTGCTACTACAGTCATGAGTTACATCATCAATAAAGACTTGTGAGCCTGTTCCTGTAGCAGCCATCCAAGCCCAAGCCATGATTTTACCTCCACCATCCTTCACAGATGAGCTTGTGTGTTTTGGATTATAAGCAGATCCTTTCTTTCTCCACATTTTGGCCTTTCCATCACTTTGGCAGAGGTTTATCTTGGTCTCATCAGTTCATTAAACTTTGTTCCAAAACTTTTGTGAGTGAGGACAGCATGCGGACGTAAAGGGTGCGTGACAGAGGATTCTAAAGACAAGGCCCCAGTAGGTATATAGTTCCGGTATGTGCATCGGTTTGGCTAAGGACCCCCGAAAATGGCACCTACGAAGAGACATGATTACGAAGCACAGTTTAAACTGCAAGCTATTAGTTACGCGGAGGAACATGGGACTCGAGCAGCCGCGAGAGAATTCAAGGTCAACGAATCCATTGTTCGCAAGTGGAGGAAACAGGAAAACAAGCTTCGCCAAGTCAAGAAGACGAAACTGAGTTTACGCGGAAACAAGGCGAGGTGGCCCAAGTTGGAAGACCAACTCGAGCAATGGATTAATGATCAAAGAACAGCCGGGAGAAGAGTCTCTACAGTCACCATTCGACTGAGTGCAATAACTCGGACCTTGCCATCATTCCGGGAGGCTTGACGAAGGAACTCCAACCGCTGGACATTGGTGTAAACAGGACGTTCAAAGTGAAGTTGCGAGCGGCGTGGGAGCGATGGATGACAGATGGCGAACACAGCTTTACTAAGACTAGGAGGCACCGCCGGGCGAGTTACGCCACAATTTGTGAATGGATTGTGGATGCTTGGGCTAACGTGTCTGCTTGCACTGTTGTTCGAGCTTTCGTAAAAGCCGACATAATTTCTGAGGCGCCGCATGGCAACGAGACTGACTCTGACAATGACGAGAGGGAACCTGGCGTGTTGGATGCAGAACTTGCCCAGCTGTTGATTTCGGATACAGAAGATGAGGACTTTGATGGATTTGTGGATGAGGATTGACCAAAAAATAACATGAGTACATTGTTAAATACTTCAATAAAGTACAACCGAACTCAGTTTTGCTCCCGCTGCCTTTTTAAAAACATTGTTTTAGCGTGCATGCATGCTACCGTATGTTTTAAGATAGCGTATGTTTTACCATGCCTGCGGCCAATTATACGGTACACCTTATGTATGTATTAAATACAGAAATAGACCCCGTAACTGAGACTGCGCCTTTTAATACGGTGCGCCTTATGGTCGTGAAAATATGGTAATCCCAAATGAATCCTCCAGGGAAATTAAATTGACATAATCCTTAACATCGTTCCGTCGCTTAATACATTTAACATTTACATCCGTAAACTAATTAGATAATTGTAGCCGCGTTTCCTAATTAATACAAAATGTACTAGCGGATCAACTCTTGTCGCCGGTGTTACGTGTGCTTCGCGGTTCCGCTGGGACCACAACCAGGGCCACGACCCGCAGCACCTCAATGCGAAAATATAAAAGACCAGTACAACAAATACGGCACGGGCTGATCTGATGAGCACAAATGTAAGAGTAAACGTAAGAGTAGCAATAGAGGATGTCCGCTCCAGAAGTGGGTAGAGAAGCCAAACATTGTCGTCAAGTAAGAGTACTGTTACTTGACAATGTGACTCAAGTAAAAAGTAGTCCTCCAAAAAAATTACTTCAGTAAGAGTAAAAAGTACACAGTGAAATTATTTCTCAAGTACTGAGTAAATAGTAACTTCTGATTTTTTTACCACAGCATGAACATCAATTAAAAAAAAGGTAAATTCTGATGTTGCTGTGTGTGTGTGTGTGTGTGTGTATGCACAGTCAAAACATCTGCAATTTACTGCAGTGTTTTATCAAGTTACAACCCCAATTCCAATGAAGTTGGGACGTTGTGTTAAACAAATAAAAACAGAATACTATGATTTGGAAATCATGTTCAAACTATATTTAATTGAATACACTACAAAGACAAGATATTTATGTTCAAACTGACAAACTTTATTGTTTTTAGCAAATCATTAACTTGGAATATTATGGCTGCAACACGTTCCAAAAAGATGGGACAAGGTCATGTTTACCACTGTGTTACATCACCTTTTCTTTTAACAACATTCAATAAACGTTTGGGGAACTGAGGACACTAATTGTTGAAGCTTTGTAGATGGAATTCTTTCCCATTCTTGCTTGATGTACAGCTTCAGCTGTTCAACAATCCGGGGTCTCCGTTGTCGTATTTTACGTTTCATAATGCGCCACACATTTTCAATGGGAGACAGGTCTGGACTGCAGGCGTCCCAGTCTAGTACCCGCACTCTTTTACTACGAAGCCACGCTGTTGTAACACGTGCAGAATGTGGTTTGGCATTGTCTTGCTGAAATTAGCAGGGGCGTCCATGAAAAAGACATTGCTTGGATGGGAGCATGTTTCTACAAAACCTGTATGTACCTTTCAGGATTAATAGTCCCTTCACAGATGTTTAAATTACCCATGCCATTGACGCGAACACATCCCCCATTACCATCACAGATGCTGGCTTTGCATCCATAACAGTCCGGATGGTTCTTTTCCTCTTTGGCCCGGAGGACACGACGTCCCCAATTTCCAAAAACAATTTGAAATGTGCACTCGTCGGACCACAGAACACGTATTAAAAAAAAAATAATGTAAAAATTGTCAAAGTTCTTGGACATCAGCCAGCTAATATATTGATATTTGATGCTCATGTATCCAGGTTTCAAGTTACGTGGGAGCCAATAAGCCAAGCTCAAACAAAACAATACAGGAACTCCTCGAGTTAAGACGCACTCGACCTATGACGTTTCGACTTCACGACGCCAGTGCCTCGTCCGCCATTTTGTCCCAGCACCATAGTGTTTCTGCTTAGCTAGTGCATGTCTGTGTTTGTGCGCCGGGAGTATCTTTGCCTTTTTTGCCCTCCTTTTTTCTCACTCTCAGCAGTAATGGTAAGTACAGCATCTTAATTTTTTTATTTTATGGTATTTTAGTTTCTTTATACGAAGTGTTAACCTTTCCTGCTACGGTCACCTGACCGTGGTCGGGAGACGCAGGGGTTAACTCCCTTCTCTTGTTGCACAGCTGAGTTGGGTGGTGGCAACAATAAAGGCACGAAGCACCGATTTGCTGCTTTAATGGCTTTATTAGCTCCTCTGCACATTCAACGTCAACGTGTCCTCCGCTAATCGCTACTCTTCCCCGGTCGCCGTCACTACACTTGCTACTGTACACACTTGCACCGGCGCGCAGTCCTTCCTCCTTCACAGTCCCGCCGGACGACGCCTGCGCAGTCCCGTCTCACTCACACATCGACGCACACGCCCACACACACTGAGCTTGCTGTCACGATCACGTGGGACAATACCCGTAACAGAAGTATTTCGCCGTAAATTTCAACTTTAACGTTGAAATCCAACTTACGCGGAAATTCGTGTTACGTCGCCACCATAGGAACGGAACTCGTTCGTAAATCAAGGAGTTCCTGTATCAATATTTTGTTCCACCTCTAATAAATGGTATGTTAAAATGTATTGCGTGAAACACATACTCTGGTCCAAACGGTTGATTAGGGTCCGACATGCCTTCTCTGTCTCTGGGCTGCGGTGGTCCAAAACCTGCCGACACCACTTCAGGGGAGACTCGGGGCCTGCCTCTGATACTTCTTTTTTAGGCGACACATACAACCTGCAAAGAAAACCCATTTTTCAAACGAGTGCAAAAAGGGTGAAAGTGAGATGGGCAATACCTAGAGCAACATTAGTGTGTAGGGCATTAAACTAAATGGATCTCTGTGGCTAGCGGCTTCTTAGGCACAAAACTGATACTATACCACACAGATTTTCATAGCTTGAGGAAAATGTCAGGGAGGAAAAAACGTTCAGAAAAATTAACATGTTCACGTTTCATCTGATTTACACGAGATAACAAGGCTGTCTAATTGAGGCCTGGGTATTAATTCAAGAAATCTGCTCAATCAAAAAGAAAAAGCCTTTGTGTTTTTTTTTTTCATTGCTGTCACAAGTGTGCAGTTTTTTCAGTGAAGGAAAATAGCCAGGAGTTTGGAAGTGACGGTCACATGGGCTGAACCTTTGAGGTGTGTACACAAAAGACGCGGAACAACTGGTTCAGAACCAGAATCAACCACAAATTATCTTCCCACTGGACAAACACAAAGGCAAAAATATTCCTAGTAGAATGAGCAGCAACAGAAATATTCAGGTCGCACATCCCGCTGCTTCTCTCTATGGTGATCTCTACATGCACACAGAGCAAGGTTTAAGTACCCTGCATCATGCTTGCAATTGATTCTGCTCACCATATTAACTGCATAGTCACATCCCCTATGGCCTTATAAATATTTTAAATAAATAGTTTAGCTCTGGTTTTAGTTGTGGTTGTAGTGCAAAAATGTACTGTCATCTGAGTGACATTTCACTATGAGCTAATGTTCAGTTTTGATTGACACTGTCAAAACGGTAATAATTGAACTATAGAATAACTAGGGTTGTAGTTTGCAATGGTGCAATAATACATCACAATCATTTAAACATGCAGTTGAACCTTCAAAGCACCTGCATTGTAGTACATTTTGGAGTTCAACCAAAATTTTAAAGAAATATACACTTCAAAAGTCACACAAAAGCATCATCATTACAGAACATCCCAGCAAATGAGACTTCAGCTCACTGAGAAAGTAGAGGTTTTGATTAGAACTTAGAAGTCTACCAGGATCAACGCATTGTGTTCAAAATCAGCAGTTCCACAGGATTGTCCTATTAATACCCTATGGGAGACTGTCAATCAAAAATTAGCATTACTATATTTGTCAAGGCATATACAGTATTTTGATACAGTTATTGGATCTCGGATTGTTCATGTATCTAATTTAATCACAATGTAATCCAACATTGTAATCCATATTGGTTTTCTTGGAAAGTACACAGTACATAAAGAACACGTAGAAATATTATCCATTATTTGAAAATAATAATATTGTTCTGCACAGCCAACCATGAGTTCCATTACCTCGGTGTAATGATTGCCCCCCGCATTCCCCAGAGCTTGGACAGCCTCCTTTCGCGCCAATGTTTCTGTCCCAGTTGCAGCCTGGTCACAGTAGGGGCCCTGTGTCACATGCTGCGCAATCCCACCCAAAGCAGTTTATCCATGCGGCAGCAGCCAGGCCAGCTCAGATTATGTTCCAACCAGGATTACTGGGTATTTTGGCTATGATGCACCGCTAAAGCACATATGGTATGGCTAATGATGAAATAAGAAATGAATGGACTGACTGACTGGCTGTTAAGGAGCTAAACTGGCAGCTTTTAGCATTTTTTTCCCCCTTTCCTATAGCTACTTTGGGAAATATGATGTACGTTCAAACTGAACACCAGAAATTATCAAATAAAAATCTGACCTACAGTCAAAACAAAGTAAAGCACAAAGCCAAGCATTGGAAGTAATTAATATTGCATTGAGATATGATGCTTCAAAGGTCTCTTTCAAATACCTAACTTTTATTGAACCTTACAAATTTAATTTACAGTAGTACTTTACAAGATTCCTACTTTTGCAAATGTTTTATTTTTCAAACTATACCTCAATGTATCGTCACTGTTCAACAAAAAGCATAAATATTTTCAAAAACTATACCCATGGCTTTGAGAAAAACGTTTTCTCATATCATTTTTGTGTGTGTGGGTCTGTGTGAGTGTGTGTGGCGAAAGCCAACGAAGAAGAACGCACACAAAGACGTGCGTGTGCCCAATGGCGGTGGCGAACAAAAGTGTTTCTTAACTTTGTTAAAATAAATGACCAGGAATTGGAATTAGATTATATTGTGCAAAGGGGCCTTTCGCGAAGTGTAGAAGTCTGACATGCTCCCTCCCGCTCCGAGCCTCAGCCGACACCGTGCGGAACTTTAGTGAGGACGGATGGGTGAGTGTGAAACAATAAAATACTGTCTATGCCAACGTTGAGGCCGCTAACAAGTTAAACGGCGGGGGTGCACTCTTGCACTAATTGTTTTTAAGCAACGTAAGAGCTGATGATAGATACAAAAATAAAATATTAGTTATTTTACCATACTGGAAAGAAAGTAGAAACAGTCACATTACAAGATTAACATTGAGCTAAAACGTCACCAAAGGTCAAATTTTACATCACAACGAAGTGGGACAAAATTCACATACACTAACCTTGTGCCTCATCGTTGGGTAGGTAAAGGAATCAACATTTTACAGAGCATTTGGTTCCATTCATTACTCTTTTTCATGCCATCTCGTTTTACTTTTACCGGTGTGGTATGAAGTTACCCTTCGTGCGAAAATGCATAGTTCAGGTGCATATCCTTCAAAATAAAAGGCTACATGCTTAAAACAGGAGGTTAAGTTAACACTTGCACATATAAACCATTTGACGTGATAAAACAGTCTTAAAAATAACTGATTTAACAATGCTGTATTTAACTTTTAGCTGAAATAATTAATGAATATTAAGTCAATTGGTTAAGTTACACACCCATTGCCTTTTCGTTCATATGTTTGCTATTGACACTGGTTATCAAGAACCCTGAGTCAAATGTTAATTTTAGACTATGCTGTGGGCTGCTTAGCAAATTTGGACACCCCTTATTTAAACCATGCAAACTTTTTTGATGCAGCCCCCTAAAATAATCAAAATCGAGAATCGTTTGGAACCGGAATCAAAATGAGGAGCCAGAATCGGGACCAGAATCGCTCAAATTAAAACTTTACCCAAATATATGTGTACACACACACACACACACACACACACACACACACACATATATATATATATATATATATATATATATATATATATATATATATATATATATATAATACTGTGCAAAGGGGCCTAAAAAGGGCAACATATAAATAATCCACTATTAATTTTTCATTCCTTTTAACTATGGTCTTAAAAACTCCATCAAAACCTGTCAGACAAGTACTAAGTCAGGGTATATCTGTTACATGTTTTCGTTATTGAGAGTTAAATTAAGTGACAGCTAACACAACTTACTGCTTCTGAAATCTCTCCCACCAGCTGGCTACATTTCCTTTGCTGATAAATGCTAAAGATGACTTGTGGTGTTGCTCAGCCTTTTATATATATATATATATATATATATATATAAATATAAATAAATATAAAACAAAGATGTTTATGTCTCAGAATTATGTAAAATACTAAATGGCCAATTTAGACATAGGTCACTTGCCCTATAGGGAGAAACTCAGTTGCAAGAGTTCAACAAAAAATGTTCATGTGACTCATTTTACTTGGATTAAGACAAACGATGAAATGTGACATTTAAGGTACTGTTTTATGTGTATTTAAGACATGTTGAAACATTGCTGCGATGTGTAGTGCAGTTAATGAAACATACCAACTGTCCTCATCTTCGACTTCACCACACTCATCTTCCAAATCGAGAAGGTCCACCTCTTCCAGAGCAGATGGCTCCATCCCTGAATCGCTCTCTGCTAGTGTCTCGGACTCATAACTCCCTTGCGATGGGCTGTCCGGCGTCTGGCTTTGGCCCTGTCTTGGCCCACCACTACTAAGAAAGCCGCTGCATGGACCGACATCCTCGGCTGCATCTTCGTCCTCATCCCCATCCAGCCTGTTGGTCCCCGGGAGTGGGGACATGTCGTCACTGCTGCTGAAGCTTTCCAGTGGGGGTGACAGCTCCAAGTCTCTGCTCCCCAGGTTGCCTGCTGTGCAATTTAGCCTCTTGTTGATACTGACTGCCAATGTGAGGTTGCTCTTGCTGCTGGCTCCTCGGCTGATGATGTTTTTGCTACCCCTGTTGCGCAGAGTCTCATTCTGCACCTCCAGTCGATGAACGAGTTCCTGCAACTTCCGGACCTCCTCCAGCTCCACCCCCGCTAGGTCTTGAGCTCCCTCCACTTCCTCCTCGCACCCAAGCTTGGAGCCCTCAATGAGGTCAGGGGGACTACCATTGTCAGGCCGGGGGACCAGGCTGGCGCTTTCTGGAACCACCATTTCCGCTGTTGGGAGTTACACTCTCATTAGCATTGCTACAATGAAGTCATGGTGGATTATTAACAAAACAAAGGAAACGTAAACTCGCTCTCTCTTGTCTGTCCCACACACAACAAATTAATCAGAACATAAATGTGTGACGAACCATCCCCAAACGAGCGACAAGTAACAAGCCAATTTCAGCGAAACGACGTTCATATTCACAAGCACATTGAGACACTCGCAACCAAACGCGTAAAAACATAACTCTTAAAAATAATATAGCCCCATAAACCAGTATTATTGCTTTCGTCAATTAACAGAGTAGTGCAACACTAGGTGCTTAAACGTGCAAGTACTCTGGTTGATGTGAGGCAGACTAGCATGCTATGAGCAAAACAAACGTACCGGTCAACGCTCAGTGTTGTCCTCGCGAGCCGTGACGACTGAACGTGGCCGCCACTCCGAGCTCAAACAACTCCCCCGAACAACACAAGCAGCCACTCCGTGAATCTTAACCCGGTAAATGTCCTCTTTAATGGCCGCGTAAACGCCTCGCTTGCTTTCAGTTCGTGTCCATGTTGTCGTAATGATGCCAATGGGAGTGCACCGTTTGCATTCATGTCGCTCGCGTATAACTAGCTTGTTGATGGACTTTAGTTAGCATACTGAGCAAGAGCCGCAGAGCCCCTCCCCCCAAGGGTGCTCTCGCTGTTCTTGGGCGCCCCCTATTGGAGGGAAGCAATATTGGTGAATGGACAGTTATTGTGTTTTACAGCCACTTAGTGTCGCTGTTTGCTTACAGGCTTGGACCTTCCTGGAACAAGATCACAAAGAGAAATCGTGTATTGTACAGTGGTACCCTGCCTCACGTGACCACGAGGGAAATTGTACTCGTATATTAAATCAATATACCCCATTGAAATCATTTGGAATGCCATTCATTTGTTCCAGCCCCCCCCCCAAAGAAACACCATATGATTTTTGTTCCATGTTTAATTAAAGAAAAATTACGGAGCCCCTCTGGTGCCAAGGTATGAGGAAAAATAAAATTAATTGATAATCTGTTCCCTCAGTTTAGTAATCCGTTCCCTCAGTTTAGTAAACTGTACCCTTCAGTTTAGTAAACTGTACCCCCAGTTAAGCAAATGTCTGGGGCTCTGTATATCTACGTATATCTGTCAAGTGAAATAAATTCTATTTGTATGTTATATTCTTACTCGTGTGAATTCTGTGTATAAATTGTCATGTCGTGATATATCCTACATCCCATTTTTTCAACTGAAAGGCAATATTGGTGTAGTTCGAGGGGGTTGATCATTATATAGCAGTACTAGCAGGACTGGCTACAATTAGCCTGCGTGTTTCCTAAACACAGTACTAAATTGAGGGTACGGATTACTAAATTGAGGGTACGGATTACTAAATTGAGGGTACAGTTTACTAAACTGAGGGAACGGATTACTAAATTGAGGGAACAGATTATCAATGAATTTTATTTTTCTCATACCTTGGCACCAGGGGGGCTCCGTGAAAAATAGTGTAAAAACATAAAATAAGAAAATGCAATCAAATGAATAGTTTTTTAAAGTGTACTTACTGTACTTTGGGACAAGCTGAGTCACAACTACAACAACAACAGCAGCAACTGTAGTGTTGTACGAGGTGTGTCAGGAAAATTGGAGGACTTGTATCTAAAGTTCCCATCAAAGGAATCCCCCTAGAGTCTATCACACTATCACAAGGAGTTTGTCATACCAATACACGTTTACATATGATATGGCACGAAATCTGATACCCAAGGTCCCAGATTAGCCCAATAAATCTCAAGACTTGTGAAATACATAATAGATTAAGAAAATAAGATACAATAAAACAAGATTTAAATAAAGATTTTTTTTAAAAAATTGCAGTTGTGAATGTGTGCAAAGGGGGGAAATTGCAGCAAAAAATTGGATGCAGCAAAAATACAAATGCCAGGACTTGAATTGCACATAATATTACATGATATTTCCACGTTCCTGACGGAATAAATAGGAATGGGGTCAGGGGGTCTGATGTCAGGGCTTCAGAGCACTGTTCGAGTTTAATAATCTAACAGCTTCTGGATCCGCCGCAGTTCCGTCATCCATCTTGCCAACTTGATGTGGTCAGGTCTTCAAAACAGTTCCCATTGAGCACCCCCTTGAGCTCTGGAAAAAGGAAAAGAATCACATGAGCTAGGATGCCTGAGGAGAGCAGTTGCGGCAGCATGGCAATGTTCTTCTCGGCCAGGAACTCTCAGATGCTCAAGGCATTGTGAGCAGGCATGTTGTCATGGTGAAGCATGTAATCACTAGTTTTCCACCCACAGCGCTTGCTGGCTCTTCTTGTGCAGCAAACATCACAGCACAGGTTGATCGTTTGGCCCACACTGAAGGGGAGAACTCATCATCTTGAATGTTTTATATCATACTGTAAATTTCAATTTGGCAGCACGGTGGACCGACTGGTTAGCACATCTGCCTCACAGTTCTGAGGACCTGGGTTCAAATCTGGCCTCGCCTGTCTGGAGTTTGCATGTTCTACCTGTGCCTGCGTGTTTTTTTCCCCCAGGTACTCCGGTTTCCTCCCACATCTCCAAAACATGCATGGTAAATTCAAACTCTAAATTGCCCGTAGGTGTGAATGTGAGTGTGACTGATTGTTTGTTTATATGTGCCCTGCGATTGGCTGGCGACCAGTTCAGGGTGTACCCCACCTCTTGCCCGAACATAGCTGGGATAGGCTCCAGCATGCCCGCGGCTCTAGTGAGGATAAGCGGTACAGAAAATGGATGGATGGATGTTAATTTTTTTTAATTCAATGAGTAGTTGCTGCCCTGTGAACGTTTCACCAAGCTTGTTGTGGAAAATAACAGCTGGCACTATCTTAAGGGAATCGAGTTACATGAAACAAAACACGCTCAACCAGTTCATGCAATTTCCCTGACTGGCTCATCAGCCTTTTCAAAATGTGTTCACATTGCTTTGATCTTGCTGTTTCACTTAGGTGCATCTACACTTGTTGTAAAAGAACACTGATTTCATCAATGCATTGATGCATGACATTCGTAGTAAATCCACCCTCTATGGCAGGCTTGGATCTGTTGTAAATCTGATAGTTGACTTCCAAACCTTATTCCATAACTCAACGCACATCGGCTTCAGTTCAGAGGTTTAGGGTTCAAATCTCAGCTACGGCGTTCATGCGTGGTGTTTGCATGTTCTCCACGTGCTTGCCCAACATGCATTTTAGGTTGATTGAAGACTCAAAATTGCTTATGGGCTACTGTAGGTGTGAATGTGAGTGTGATTGTTTGTTTCACCATTGTGTAGATGCCTGATTGGCTGGTGGCCCATCCAGGGTGTACTCTGCCTCTCTCCCAAAGTCAACTGGGATAAGGTGGTGTAGAAAATGGATGGATGGATGATATATTGAACTGTCATACATCTTTATTGTGTAATTAGGTGCATTGACAAACAAATATTTTTTCACAATTAGTCCTATAGAAATAAAGAATGCTTGTTCTCAAAGGATCATTTCACAATTTCATTATTTTGCACTTTTTTTCCTGTTGCTACATCTAAAATATAAGACTTGTCGTTACATTGTGGCAAATTAAACATTGACAATGTTGACATTGAGCTGGACTGTTATATAAAAAAGCCACCCTCTGGACTATTTCCCACAGTAGTTTCTAAATGGCACTACTGAGAAAAAAAAAGGTACATTTTCAGAGTTTCATTATTATTAATGTCAAAATCTTTCTTAAAAAGCAAACCAAAACTTCATTCTGTTCATTTCTAAATTACATTTAAAAAAAGAGAGAAATATAAGATATGGCATGACTTTAAGGCAGTAATACATATTTTTTGATCAACTCATGTTGGCACATGGAGGGAGGAGATGGGACGGGATCATATGGAAGAAGGCGAGACGAAGCCATGCTTGAGCAAGGGGTGAGTCATTCTTTCATTTTCTTTTCGTCATCAATGTCTACAAAAATATCAAAAGGAAGACAAACAGAAAAAAAGAATTGATGATACAATACTGACAGGAGTAAAAAAAAAAAAGTCATGTATCTCAACTACAGTATTCTGTATCCTGTATAAACAGTATTCTCATGCAAGAGACAAAACCAGTGGTTCAAAATGATCATCCATAAAGAGTCAAGTCATTAATAATTACCAATGCATTTGATACAATTGTGAAAATGCTTATCTGTATGTTCATGTTATTTCTAAGCATTATGCAAATCAATGATAATTGTTGAGTATAATGAGGTTTTTGTTAAGGCACATACTGTACTAAACTGCTTCACAATAATAAGTGAACTAGGAGTTATTCTTTTATTGGGTGTGTTACAGATGACCCTTGAGCCAAAGTCTTCAGGTGCTATTGGCCGGGAGGTGTTGCACTCCCGAAGACTGGTGAATGGGATTGAATTGTCCTCAAAAGTTACCACCTACCCCTTTGAGTCGGAAGTGTGTTCTTCTCTTGTGTTGACGTCTTCCGCAGCCTTTTCACGTTAAAGGTCGTCACTTCGTCTTTGATGGGATTGTCGCCCATTCTACAAGCTGTTTGAAAAGCAAATTATCATTTTATTGTGTAAACTGGTGCGTCGACAAAAAAGTGCTTTTGCGCAATTAGTCCTATAACAATAAAATATCCTTGTTCTCAAAGGATCATTTCACAACGCATTTATTTTCATGACATACTTACGTTCTTTCATCATTTTCTTTTCCTCATCAATCTCTAAAAAATATCAAAAGGGAGAGAAACAGGAATAAAGAATTGATGATACAATAGTGATGGTAGAAAAACGTCATATACAGCTCATTGCGGCTTTTGATACGGTAGATCATAATATACTGCTGAACAGGTTGGAAACGTGGGTAGGGCTAAATGGAACAGTCCTTAAATGGTTCAGGTCCTACCTGTAGGAAAGGAGTTATTTTGAAACCATTGGAAGTGTTCAGTCTCATCGAATGGCAATGACCTATGGGGTCCCTCAAGGGTCTGTTCTTCGACCCCTCCTGTTCAGCCTGTATATGCTACTCTTGTGTCAAATTCTTCAGAATTTTTATTTTGACTATCATAGCTATGCAGATGACACACAGTTATATCAAGCAGTGTCTGTCTCCTCTCCAGATGACTACAGTTCAATTGAGGTTTTGTGTCACAGGGTAAAACAGATAAATATCTGGATGAGCCAAAATCTTCTTCAATTAAACCACAACAAAACTCAGATAATTGTTTTTGGCAATAAAGAAAAGAGAATTGCTGTTAGTAAATACCTGGAGTCACTCTCTCTAAAAACCAAAGCCCAAGTCCAAAACCTTGGTGTTCAGACCTGACTTTCAACAGTCATATCAAATCAATTACTAAAACTGCCTTTTACCATCTGAAGAACATATCCAGAGTGAAGGTTTGCATGTGTCAAGCAGACCAGGACAAGCTCATCCATGGTTTTATCTCAAGTAGACTTGACTATTGTAATGGTCTTCTGACTGGACTCCCTAAAAAGAGCAATAAACAGCTGCAGCTCAAACGGTTTAAATCCCGAATACATGAATGAAATGCTAATGGAATATAAACCCAGTAGGGCTCTGAGATCGACAGACTCAGGTCAAATAATGGAGCACAGAGTCCAAAGCAAACATGGTGCAGCAGCATTTAGCTATTATGCTGCACACAAATGGAATAAGTTGCCAACAGAAGTGACGTCAGCCCCAAGTGTGCATGTTTTTAAGTCCAGGTTAACAACTCTTCTTTTTCCCATGCTTTTTAGAGCATTTCCACTTTTAAATGTGTGTTTAGAGAAAAACGTCATATACAGCGCATTCGGAAATATCGCACAGTGCTTCTTTCCACATTTTGTTATCATAAAGCCTGATTTAAAAATGGAATAGCTTAGTTTTTCCCCTCAAAATTCTACACAATTCTGCAGGTTAGCTGTTCAACAGTCCGGGGCCTCCGTGGTCTCCGTGGTCATATTTTAAGCTTCATAATGCGCCACACATTTTCAATGGGAGACAAGTCTGGACTGCAGCCAGGCCAGTCTTGTACCCGCACGCTTCTACTACGAAGTCACGCTGTTGTAACATGTGCAGAATGTGGTTTGGCATTGTCTTGCTGAAATAAGCAGGAGGGTCCATGAAAAAGATGTTGCTTGGATGGCAGCATATGTTTCTCCAAAATCTGTATGTACCTTTCAGTATTAATGGTGCCTTCACAGATGTGTAAGCTACCCATGCCATTGGCACTAACACAGCCCCATACCATCGCAGATGCTGGCTTTTGAACTTTGCGTCGATAACAGTCTGGATGTTTCTTTCCTCTTTGGCCCAGAGGACACGACGTCCAGAATTTCCAAAAACAATTTGAAATGTGGACTCGTCGGACCACAGAACACTTTTCAACTTTGCATCAGTCCATCTTAGATGAGCTCGGGCCCAGAGAAGCTGGCGGCGTTTCTGGGTGTTGTTGATAAATATTAGTGTTTCAAGTTGCACTTACGGATGTAGCGCCGAACTGCATTTACTGTCATTGGTTTTCTGAAGTGTTCCTGAGCCCATGTGGTGATATCCTTGACACATTGATGTCGGTTTTTGATGCAGTGCCGCCTGAGGGATCGAAGGTCACGGGAATTCAATGTTGCTTTTCGGCCTTGCCGCTGACATGCACAGATTTCTCCAGATTCTCTGAACCTTTTGATAATAATATGGACGCTAGATGATGAAATCCCTAAATTCCTTGCATTGTACGTTGAGGAACATTGTCCTTAAACAGTTCGACTATTTTCTCACGCACTTGTTCACAAAGAGGTGAACCTCGCCCCATCTTTGCTTGTGAATGACTGAGCAATTCAGGGAAGCTCCTTTTATACCCAATCATGGCACCCAGCTGTTCCCAATTAGCCTGTTCACCTGTGGGATGTTCCAAACACGTATTTGATGAGCATTCCTCAACTTTCTCAGTCTTTTTTGCCACCTGTCCCAGCTTTTGTGGAACGTGTTGCAGCCATAAAATTCTAAGTTCATGATTATTTGCTCAAAACAATAAAGTTTATCAGTTTGAACATTAAATATCTTGTCTTTGTAGTGTATTCAGTTAAATATAGGTTGAACATGATTTACAAATCATTGTATTCTGTTTTTATTTATGTTTAACACAAAGTCCCAACTTCATTGGAATTGGGGTTTTAGCTCATTCGGAAATATCTCACAGTGCTTCACCTTTTCCACATTTTGTTATCCATTCCATCCATTTTCTCTACCACTTATCTTCACTAGGGTCGCGGGCTGCTGGAGCCTGTCCCAGTCATGGTCCGTGTTTTGGTTTGGGTTGTGTTTAGTTTTGGTCCATGTTTTCCTGTGTTCCATGTTTGTCGTGTGCTCATTTGGTTGTTGTGTCCACCTGTTCTCGTCTACCTTGTGTCGACCAATCAGCGCTCTCCAGCCACTCGTGTCTTGTCCAGGTGTTCCTCCTCCCGTCAATCTGTTTGTATTTAGTTCCCTGGTTTCTTTCACTTCTTGTCGGTTCATTGTCGTTGACACGTCTTTGCAGTATGTCGTTGTCAGGTGTCATTGTCTCTGTCTGTGCCGTGTCATAGTTGCCAGTTGTCGCTCAGTCATGTCTTGTTTCTTGTTTTGGGTTTACTCAAGTGTTTCTTTGTTACTTTGTGTTTAGATTTTGGACTCTGTTAATTTAGCATTTAGACTTTTTCATGATCCTTGTTTTCCTTTGGTTTTTTTGGGAAATATAATTTTTTATATACTACTGCGTTGCCTCCCTGCTTCCCTGCACTTGGGTCCTCCATGTTTTTGCCTTGCCTTCCTCGCCTTCGACCAAACGTGATATTCCCAGCTATCTTCGGGCGGGAGGCGTAGTACACCCTGAACCGTTCGCCAGCCAATCGCAGGGCACATAGAGACAAACAACCATTCGCACTCACATTCACACCTACGGGCAATTTAGAGTCTTCAATCAACCTAGCACGCATGTTTTCGGGATGTGGGAGGAAACCGGAGTGCCTGGAGAAAACGCACCCAAGCACGGGGAGAACACGCAAATTCCACACAGGTGGGCTGGGATTTGAACCCCGGTCCCCAGAACTGTGAGGCAGATGTGCTAACCAGTCGTCCACCGTGCCGGCACATTTTGTTATCATAAAGCCTTAGTTCAAAACAGAAAAACTTAGTTTTTCCCCCAAATTCTACACACAACACCACATAATGACTTTTTCATTTGATTTTTGCTATTTAGTAGTAGATGCCATTAAACCTTTTCTAAAAAATAGAACGCTGGACACTTCCATGTTAGCAAGCTATAGACTCCTCTCAAATATCCCTTTCATAGCTCAGATTGTTAAGAAAGTTATTTTCATTTTTCTTGAACTTAAATGGACTTTTTGACAAATTTCAATCAGGTTTCCGAACTCATCACAGTACAGAATCTGGTCTTATCAAATTGCTAAATAATATACGATTGAATACTGACTTGGGAAAGGTGTCAATTCTGGTCTTGTTGGATCTCAGTGCGCCTTTTGACACGGTCGATCATAATATACTGCTGAACAGGTTGGAAACGTGGGTAGGATTAAATGGAACAGTCCTTAAATGGTTCAGGTCCTAAAGGAATTTATTCCATGTTGAAATAAGGCTGTAACAACTTAATGTGCGAAAAGTGAATACTTTCCAGTTGCACTGTTTTTTTTTTTTTTGGTTTAATGTAAACTATTCAAGTTTGTTTTGAACTATAATTTCATGTGTTTATTTGCACTTACACACACGAGCCAAATCCAGTGGTTCAAAGTGAACATTCATAGTCACATTATTAATATTTAAATGCAGTTGGAGAAGTTGTGAAAATGCAGATCTGTATTATCATTTTCTACTTCATAAACATCTTACAAATCAATGATCATTGCTGAGGCCAATGAGGCTCTCGTTGAGTCACATACTGTACTACACTGCATCAAGTAAACTGAAAGAGTTATTGTTTGTCATTGGGTGTGTATCCACTGTTCACATTTGATCCAAAGTCGTGCAGGTGCGATTAACCGTTGGCCAGGAGGTGTTGCACAGCCGAAGGCCGTTGAATGGTATTTAATTGTCCTCAAAAGTTATTACCTACCGTTTTGAGATGGAAGTCTGCTTCTATCTGTTGTTGGCGTCTTCCGCAGATTTTCTTTATTGAATTTCGTTACTTCGTCATTGACGGCATTGTTGTCCATTCTGCAAGTTTTTTTTTTTAAAATTTTTTTAAAGCAAAGATAATCAAAATCACAATTTTCAAGTGAAGCCTTGCTCAATCATAACTAAACACAAGCTAATTATGTGTTCACCACTAAGGGCGCGGTCTGTGTTGCATGCCCCTACAGGTAGCCTACACAAGCCAAGCCCATGAAAATGCCTTCGCGTGGTTGAACCCTGAAGTTACGTAACTCTCCCGGGCACGAGAAACAATACACATTTCATAACACGCACTGTATTCATGTTCAAATGTTATATAATGGCATATTTAATGTCGGTCATTGTGATTCATCAAGACAAATAAAGCGGCAAGAGAGCCAATGGTGCACGCAGGAGACATGTTTAGAAGAGGATTAAAGCATAACAAGCATATGTACAAAGTAAAGTGTGCACTGTTTAAATTAGAAACGGAGGTGCCCAAAGACAATGCATTGTGTCCCGCGAAAACACCAGTTCATTCAAAAAGTAATTTCGAGTTATAATTCAATTATAGCAGAAGGTGCAGCTACAACACATTACATACGCGTTTGCGCACCAACGTCGGATGCACATGCAGCTAAACATACAGCCAATAATTTTACCTGTTGTAGAGCTGTGTAGCGTTATAAAGGATCGGCAGGTAAGAGGAGTCTGACGGGAATCGAGCTAAACAAACAGGTTATTAACTCGACGCAACACGCCCAATGTGCTGTATGCCAACATCACACCTTTGCCATTGGCTCTCAGCGTTCACAGGCACTTCGGTTGGACACAATTTAAATATTAAAGGCGGCCCCTTTGGCAACGGCCATGGTTATTCATTCCCGCATTGCAACAGCAGGGTACAATTCTTTGCTCCTGCCAGGGCATGCAAGTTATAGAGTGAACTGTCTTTGAGTTTTGCCAGGAAACTCGGTGAACTTCAATTGTTGGGGGGGGGGGGGGGGGTCGGGTGAATGAAGAGCTTGGTGGTTATTTGTGATATACCACCATCTAGAGGACTAAAAAGGGTATGGCATACTGATATGTCAAAAAACTAAAACAAACAGAAACCACTAAAGTGCATGACAAATATTTGCTTTAATAGAAAATAAGGCAAAACCATGACTAGTGTAACGTCAATTGCTTTTTTTCTACAGCTATATATTTACACTTCACAGGCTACAATTGCACAATCTAATACAATTAAATATGCGAACGTATACAAAATTGTGGCTTCACAAACATATTAATGCTCAATTCTGATGGAGACTGTCAAGAAAGACATTCCTTAAACAATACATTGTTGCAGTAACAACTTTTAGTATGATGCACTGCAATTCTACACAACTGTCATCAATCACATTAATTTTTGTATTCTTACTTTAATACTACCCCTGACAGTTTCAATCAAAACTGAGCATTATTGTTTTTGTAAAGGACACATATTTCCAACACAGGTCTTATTTTATACAGTATAGATTTTGTGAACGGTGAGAGTCCAGGTGCACCTTGATAAATTTAAATATTTCAAATTTTCAATTCAAAAAGTGAAACCAGTGTAGTATATAGCTTTACTAAACACAAAATAAAATATGTGATGGTAATAGTTTTATGATTAGATGATTACGGCTTACAGCTAACAAAAACCCACAACTCACGATCTCAACCTATTAGAATATTACACAAGAAACAACCGAACTGAATTTTAATAAAAATTAGGTAGAAATTGGCCTTCTGAAAAGCGTTTTTCTGTGTATTTAATGAAGCTGTCCAATATAAGAATTGAACTTTTTGACCTAAGCTATTTATATGATATTCTAATTGACTAAACTGTACTATACTTGTATATATTGAGGTTTCTTTTGCATGTTTTGAATTTGTTGAGTGATTTTATCTACATTCCAAGAATAATAGTGCTTGGTGGATTCGCTTACCACTCTTTCAATCCATTAAAACATCCGCATCCCACCTCTACACCCTTAACGTTACATATTGAACACAAATCCATCACTTTTTAAATATTTCTCTCCAAAATACACAAAGGATATTATTCATTATTCAGCTGTTCTGATTCTTGAGTACTTTTATACAGTAGGCACATGAGAGTCACCAGCACCCTTATTTTGGGGTTTCCAACATGGAAGTCGAAACAGGGAATAAATGACTTTTTTTTTCTAAATGAAGATGGCTTCTTGTTTTGTTTTTTTAAACAATTTCTTTTTATAGTCATGATTTATGGTTACATTATTGTATAAACTACTCTCAAAAACTTCGGAATATTCGGCTTTTGGGTGAAATTTCAGGATGAACCTAAAATGCACTAAAACCTTTACAGATGAACTTAATTTGACCTTGAAACTTTTCAATGCACTTCCAACTGTGACATTTTCAGTACTTTTCAGACAACTTGCTGTTCTCTAACAAGTAGCTGAAGGGCACACAACAGGTGTTTAATCCATCAATTGACCAACAACTTTCCCTGTTCAATTAAAATTGGCATTTAAACAGTCCTCTTAATTCTGTTCACATTTCGACATCATAAGACCAAGACGACACCCAACATTTGATCAACAGTATTTTACCATTGCGAGGTTTCAAACAGGATGTTTTCAACGGAAGTGGTCACTAAGCGTAGAGCGTCAGTGTCATCAGCTCAGCAGGTTATAACAGAGATAGAGTATAGAGGGACTGGAAGAGTCACAGAATGGCATAGAAGCGGACATCCTTTTTTTTTTTTTTTTAACACATTCAAATCCTTGAGAATGGCAAGTTGTTGAAACATTGGACAGCTTGACATGTGCTTGCGAAAGTTTAGAGAAGGCCAATCTTCATCTGAAGTTCATCTTCTTACTTCATACTAAAATGTCATCTGAAAGTTGAGTATCCCTAACTGCTTGTTGAAATACAATAACTAAAGGAGTCATACTACATTGATATAGAGTGGAGACTTTGTCTACATCAGCTATACCCTTCTTTGAGCAGCAATTTACCAATTCTATTTTGCTTAAAGTTGAGAAAATCCAATAGATGCACAGTGGGATGTATTGAATTTCTGTTCGATTATTTCTAGAAACAGCTGCTCAGCTTGAGTGTTTTTGCTGCCTGTCATAGATGGCTGTGGTGATTCCCCAGGTGATACACGATCTCAGAATAACCAAGGCACCTCCGCGGTACAGTAATAGGACACTCCTCTGCCGGGAGTTCCACAGCATCCTCCAGCAGGCCATCACGCCTTTCACCTCTGTCTGCACCTCCACCTGCATGTTGGCCACAAGCACAGACAGAGGGAACAGGGTCAGGCTGATCGCCATGGAAGCCACAGTCCCAGAAATGAAGGAGGACGCTAATGGGGAGAGCCCCTGCCCGGTCACAGCAGCACTCAAGGGTCCTTTCAGGCCAAAGTAAAGGGAGCTGCCCAAGGCATTACGAGCCACAATGGGCAGGAAGGCGCGGTAGTATCCAGAGGCCAGCTTTTGGGCTTTCAGCTTAACAAGAACACTCTTTAGTGTTGGTAAGCGGCGGTCGTTGTGTCCGCTCTGCAACACATTCTGAACACGCTCAAAAGGTGTAAATAGCACCGCTTCGATCATTCCTACACCGAGCCCCGCCGCAGCAGGAAGCACAGAGGACGGGATGACACTGAAGGAGGCCAGGGAGAGCAGGCGGAGCAAGGTATCTTGAAGTCCAAAGAGCAGTGTACCACTGAGTGTCCTCATCAGTAACGGTGGGGTCACCCCCCTGTAGAGCTTCACAAGACCTTCTTTGTGGAGCTGCGCTACTGCCCGGTAAACCTGAATGTTGTGGATTTGCTGGCGGAAAACAGTCTTGTAGACTGGGAAGACAATAAGTGTGGAGAACAAGCTTGAAGTTCCACCATGGAGATAGCTATGGAAACGTGTCTTTGAGGGCCTCAGGACCTCTTCATCTTGTGTAGGCTTGGCACTTCCTGCCATCCTTGAGCTGAAAAAATGACATCACTAATCAATTTCAACTGCCTCACCCTCATTCCAGACTGCCATACACTCATATAAATAACAAATAATCCTTGGAATAAAAAAAAAACTTCCAACCATAAAAATCTAATTTGAACAAACATAATAATTAAGCAAAATATGTACTTACTCTTTCAAATGTCACGATACAACAAAATCCACAGCAGCAGCACCATTGACTTCTCGATGTCAACTCGAAAAGGGAGGAAACATCAACATTAATTAGCATGCCCCACGTTATGATAACATGTTCTTCTATTTTACTCCACAATAAGAATTTACAAAAAGAAAGCGGTCACCCTTCATCAGTTCTAGCTGTAAGTAGCCGCGCGCACACACAACAGAATGCGGTGCGTTAAACCATTATAGCCCCGCCCCCTTTAGAATAACTATTGGTCAAGATTAAGACGTCATGTTGTCAGGGATTGGTCGGTTTTTTCTATCAATCAAACATTTTACATGGGCGTGCCGTACCCAACTATAAATGATCCAGGAAATTACAACATGTTGTCCTGTGAGTTGGGGACTTTGACACGCGTTGTTTCAAAAATACATCTTATAAAAGAAAATAATTGGTACTTAGATTCCTGTCAGTAGTTTACTACAATTCTTTGACCAAAATTCAAGAGTTGTGACAGTTGTTTGGTATTTGAAGAGGTTTAATAAAAAATAAAACAAAATAGGATGCTCTACAAAGACAAATACCCATTATTGTTTCTCTTTAAAATGTAAATAAACATGTGGACATAAATGAATGCAGTAACAAACACGTTTTGTTACTGAAAATAAAACAGGGGGTGCAGAAAATCCCTTGGGGAAAAATAAGTTGGACTGCACTTAAGTGTAACATTACAAAACGTTTAGTACAGGTATTAGAACACCGAAACAAAGAATGGCCAAATTGGACATTGGACTATCTCCTTAGGTATTCTCTGTTGGTTTTATGTCCATTCAGCACAAATCTGTGCGCCATTAATTGGGGGGGGCGGAATAAAAATAATAATCATTCCAGTTTTATTATAAATCACCTGGGAAAATGGCACCTACTCAAAAAGTAAACTGTATAGTTTGGAATAGGGACTACGGACAACCAACTTCTGCATACAGCAAAACAGGACGAAGCACTTCCCTTTGGTTCAGGTCACCGGCAGAGCCATATGGCAGGAGAGCGGGACAAAGCTCCCGTAGGAATATGAAATGTCTAAAGTGCCTTTTGTTTTACACAAGACGTCTTCAAGATGACCATAGCCGATGTTTAGGCTTCAATCGTGTTTACAAACATCATACATGTAGAAATAAATTATATACATGTGTCTAACTTTTGTTCAACAACACCAGTGATAAAGAAAACAATATTGTAGTAAGTTCAGGTCCAAACCATCATTTCATCCGCCCATAGTTGTCGCTGTGCACACAGGAAGTCCACTAACCTGTTTTCCGGGATTGGTCATGTGACGTTCCACATTAAGTCCTGGTACACACAAAGATAATCTGTCTTTTTTTGTCCTGATTTTTCCCTTTCCCTACCAAAGACGACAAATGCCATCTTCTATCTTCTAAGATTCTTATGTGGTTTGAGGTGTGTTAAGAGTGAATTTGTCCCAATAACAGGGTCCGACAACCTATGAAATTAAACGTGCAAGGTTTACGATCAAAAATCTTCGTGTGTGTGGGAAAAGCAGACTCATCGGGAGTGTCTTTCTGTGTGCACCAGGTGTGGTGCACGCAAGGATTCTTCAAATCTTAAAAGATTTTTTATCGGTTACCTACACCACATGAAGATTTAACAAAAAAAAATTAAATCAGTTTTGGTTGTACTGTGGCTGGCACGGTGCTTGACTGGTTAGCACATCTGCCTCACATTTCTGGGGACCGGGGTCTTGTGAACCGACTTATACAAAATATGATTTTGAGTAGGACGTTCGTTTTTATTTAAAGCAGCTTATTCCTCAGTCAGGTTGCTTCTTGATCGGCATTCTACATTCTGTTTTATGCCAGAAATCACAGTGTCATGGCTCGGGAGTAGTCTGCTTTCCCCACACACATGGAGATTCTCGGTTGTAAATATTGAACATGTTTAATATTTTAGATTGTTGGACCCTATTATCGTGACAAATTCACTCTCGACACACCTGAGACTACTAAAATAATTTTATAAAACAAAATCTGACGTTTGTCATCCTTTGTCGGGAAAGGGCAAAATCTGGTCAAAAACAGGCCGATCATCTTTATGTGTACACCAGGCGGATTAAGATACAAAATCCCCAAAAAAGGAAGAGGGGAGGACAAAATAGGAGTACTTACTGTACAAGTATATTTCAATGAATAAGAATATCATAAATTCTCATTTATATAGTTCAATTCAAAAAGTGAAATACAGACTGATTTAACATTTTATAAGGGTAATTACCATCTATGTTATATATTTAAATCACTTGCAGGCAGCGTGATGCAGAGGGTAAGTGCCTCTTCATTTATTTAAACTCTGGAACCAGAGGGGGTACGCATCCCCGGCCAACCACAAATGTTCATCGTATCCTTGGGCAAGACACTTAACCCACATTGCCTACGAATGAATGTGGTTGGACGTTTGGTGGTGGTCGGAGGTGCCGTAGGCGCAGAATGGCAGTCACACTTCCGTCTGTCCGCCCCAGGGCAGGTCTGGCTACACAAGTAGCTTACCATCACTGGTGAGTGACTGTGGAGTAAATGAATAATTTGTGCAATTGTAAAGCGTCTTTTGAGTGCCTTGAAAACCGCTATACAAGTGGTATGCATTATTATTATTATAGTATGGATTTTTTTGTTGTATAACCAAAATTTTAAATTAATTTGGGTTTTTCGGTCGCTATAATATATATATATATATTAATTGAAGTATTTCACTGTGTGGATTGAAACTATAAACAAATTTCATTTTTTTTTTAATTGAACTAAAATAAACTTCCAACGATATTGTAATATATTGATATGCAACTGTATGCGTACCATTGCATGTATGTGTGTATCTGCAAATCCCCAAGCTAGCGTAACATCTTAAAAATACAACCTCAGTGGGCAAACCCCATTCAATTGGTGTACCTCAAAAGTTGAAAAGAAAAACACATAGCCCATACAGCCTGCTAAAGGCTTTGTTCTTCATTAAAAAAAAAAAAAAAAAAAAATTCCGTACCACCAAAAATTTAAGTTACAGAGGAAAGAAGGGGATGGATGGTCTTCTCTGTTCAACTGTTGAGGCACTCCAAATTAACTTGTGGTACAGCTGCACAATTCCCTGGTATATTTAATCTCAACTCAATAAATATGGCCTATTTGGTGTTCCATCTGTGAGAGACAATGTAGAAATGAGAGGGACGGACGGATGTAACAGGCATGATAGTTCTTTTCATCCGCAGTTGAAGGGAACTCCTCTAATGGTTGGGTTTGGGGAATATGCCTCTTCATTTATTTTAGCCGGACAGTAGACTCAGTTACAAGGGTACATGGCTAAATAGGTACGACACCGACTCGCCATTGTGGGTTCTCCGGATGGCCTCCGCAAGGATCATGGAGATGTCGATAACCTGGAAGATGAAAACATTTAATCTTTGGGAGAAGACTTTTTGGATAGACCTAATAATATAAAATGAACAAGGAGTGGATCAGGAACAAATGAAATGTCATTACGCTAAAAACAAACAGGATTGCCTTCCATTAGATCAGTTGTTCTCAAACCGTGGGTGCACATTGTTCTCAATTTTTTTTCCATCTTTTTTTTTTGTCAGAAAACCTAGTGCACGAAGAAAATGTATGAGAAAACATGTTTCTGGAGGAGGAGCGTTTGAATAAACCTCTTGCAAAAGTTTGAAATAAAACAATCTCACAGCAGCTACTACTACTGCTGCTGCTGCTACTCCAGTGTCACCTGAGGCAGCATGGTGGGGTGCTGGTTAGCACATCTGCCTCATAGTCGAGATTTTCGGGCTTTGTTCCTATGTGGCGTTTGCATGTTCTGATGCGGATTCTCTCTGGGTACTTTGGCTTCCTACCATATTCCAAGAACTTTCATGATTGGGCAATTGAAGACTAAATTGTCCACAAGTGTGAATGTGAGTCTGAATGATTGTTAGTCAATATGTTCCCTGCAATTAACTGGCGACCAGTTAAAGTGTGCCCTGCCTCGCCCCAAAGTCAGCTGGCATTGGCTTCAGCTCCCCTGTGAACCTACCATAATTTCTCGTGTATAATGCGCACCCATGTATAATACACCCCCCCCAAAGTTGACCTAACAATTCTGGAAAACCCTTCTACCTATGTGTAATGTATTTTTACAATGCATGATTTTGCTTCTATGCATATGATGAAAACATGAAGCATTATCTGTATTTTGTTAGTTTTTTCAAATAATTATTCTGAGGTTAAGCACTTTATTTGAACACATAATACTTTATTTTGATTTACTTGCTCTTAATTTGAAATTCACAGCCCTACTTTTATTTGGTAAATGAGAAAACACACAGTTGTGCTCATATATTTGATTACCCAGGCAGAATTTGTAAGATCGGTACAATTTGAAGAAAACATGAAGGGCCAGGCAAAAACGTTTTAATTTTATTTGAATGGGATTCAAATTAAACTATCAAGCATTTCAGAGAGGCATTAACATTAAACAAAACATAACCATAAAGAAATTAATGATGGTTGTTGTTCAGTAATCAGTCGTATTTAAAAAAAGAAAATAAATAAAAACAAATATTCACTAATTCTGCCAGGGTATGTAAACTTATGAGTACAATTGTACATATATGCAGTCCTACCAGACATGCAAACCCCAAAGGCATGAAAAAGGTGACCAAAAAAATTTAAATAAAAAACACATTATGGGTCCCCCGAGACCCCGCAGAGAATGTTTTGATTTTAACATAAATTAAGCAATCTGGAAGACTCTCAAGAGTACAAAATAAGGCAAAGAAAAAAAATAAATTAAAAAAAAAATAATAATAAATAAATAAAAAGAAAAAAACAGAAACATTTATTTACACCGCTCAAGTACATGTTGATGTACAAATTTAAGATTAAAATTAAATTTGCCTAATTTCTTTGCTTTTTTTTTTGTTCTGGCCTCTGGATTTGAGCCAGGCCCATCTCCACCTGCACCTTATGCCTGCTTCAAGTTGTGCCACATGAATAGCATCCTCCTCTTTAAGTACTCCCATTCTGGAAAATAATTGACTAATATCAGTCTGTTTCACTTCATTTTTCACTATTACCAACTTCAAAGGCTAACCCCAAATGCATCCTCCAGGAAAATATTAAGTATAATATTTTTCTGTTTTCGCGGCACGGTGGACGACTGGTTAGAACGTCAGCCTCACAGTTCTGAGGACCCGGGTTCAATCCCTGGCCCCGCCTGTGTGGAGTTTGCATGTTCTCCCCGTGCCTGCGTGGGTTTTCTCCGGGCACTCCGGTTTCCTCCCACATCCCAAAAACATGCATTAATTGGAGACTCTAAATTGCCCGTAGGCATGATTGTGAGTGCGAATGGTTGTTTGTTTCTATGTGCCCTGCGATTGGCTGGCAACCAGTTCAGGGTGTACCCTGCCTCCTGCCCGATGACAGCTGGGATAGGCTCCAGCACGTCCGCGACCCTAGTGAGGAGAAGCGGCTCAGAAAACGGATGGATGGATTTTTCTGTTTTTACTGGCCATTTCTGAATTTGAAGTTAGTTCATTCTGTGTTGTGACATAATCCTTAACAGCGCTCCGTCACTTAATACATTTAACATTAACATTAGTAAACTAATTAGATAATTGCAGCCGCATTTCCTAATTAATACAAAACGTACTAGCGGATCAGCTCTCGTCGCCGATGTTACTTGTTCTTCGCGGTTCCACTTGGGACCACAACCAGAGCCCCGACCCGCAGCACCTCAACGTGAAAATACAAAAGACCAATGCAACAAATACCACACTGGCCGATCTGATGAGCAAAAATATTGCTTAAACGTAAGAGTAGCAAGAGAGGATGTCTGCTCCAGAGTTGGGTAGAGTAACCAAACATTGTCCTCAAGTAAGAGTACTGTTACTTGACAATAATGTGACTCAAGTAAAAGTAATCCTACAAAAAAGTACACAGTCAAATTATTACTCAAGTACTGAGTACTTCATATTATTATTTTTTTACCAGCGCATGAACATCAAAAAAAAAAAAGTGAATGTACAAATTCTGATGTTGCTGTGTGTGTATGCACAGTCAAAACCACAAAAAAAATAAAAAACAATAAAAAAATTACTGTACTGTGGTTTCTCAATTTATAAGTGAACTGAAATATCCACGTTTGGGCAGACAGTGCCAGAAAAATACTTCAATACATGCAAGCTGTTGTTTTTGTTCGTGAAAATGTAAACAAGAGTAACGCGCCGTTGCCTTCATGGTAACTACGACTTTCCCAAAATGGCCGGCACATACGCACGACAATCAGCAGGGTAGGCTTATCTAGTGTGAATACCTATGTCTGGGAAGCACAATGGATGTTATGTGAGGTCATGTGACTTTCTTGTGTCGTTTGATTGGTGAGCTAGACTCAAACGTCACTAGCGCTTAAATTGGATTGGCGCAAACAGTGCCCGATGCGGAAGTCGGAGTCTCGCGCACAAAATAGTTGATTAAGCAATAATTGAAAAATAAAAGTAGCGAGCGACATTTAGATCATTGCAACGGAGTAAAGGTACTGTGACTTATTAACAGCAGAAGCGGCGGATTTTTTCTGGTCTCGTCAACTCCTGTGACTTTGAGCGCCCAGGCGGAACCTCAGGCCGCATATTAGTCCACCACAGAGTAATATTCACAATTACATCTGTGTGTTGATGGTGGATCTGTGGAATGGATCTAGCTGCCTGCGTTCAAGGAGTACGAAATACCGAAATACCATGTCAGCGACGTTTTGCATGTACGAGTCATACGTACCCCTGTCATATTAGAATAACAGTTTAGGCTACACCTTTTTTATAACCACTAGGTGGCGGTGGCATACTAGAATGAAAGTGTACACCTTTCTGATAACCTCTAGGTGGCGGTGGCATATTGGAATGAAACTGTACAGCTTTTTATATCCATACATTTATAAAATATGAAAGTGTTTTTCATTTTCCCCTATACCAATATATAATGTACAGATTTTTTTTTGGGGGGGGGTGCATATTATACACGAGAAATTATGGTAATTAGGACAAGAATGATAAAAAATGGATGAACATCTGCACTTGCATTTTTGTGTCTAACTGTTTGCTTGGCTTTGTTTGGGGAAATTATTCCTCTTAAGGGTACATGACAGAAAAAAATTGGACAACCACTGCATTAGACAGACCACAAAACAGAATAATGTTTACCTGTATTTTGGGACAGTGCCTCATTTTCTCCTCCTGGGGAATCGTATTTGTGACTACAACTGCTTCAAAGCAGGCATTATTGATGCGAGAGATCGCAGGCCCAGAGAAGATGCCGTGGGTCAGGATGGCGTACACTTTTGTGGCACCGGCAGAAATCAGCCTTAAAAAAAAAACAGGTAGTTATCGAAAGCCAATTTGTGACTCAAGTCTCCCACCTCTGGCTTGTGGTCCTCACTAGTAAGACAACTCAGCACACCAATAGAACAACAAGGGTGTAATCGTAGAATTACTGTGTCTTACTTGTAAAGTATTTTGCCACGACTAGTACCCTAGGTGTTTGAACAACGCATTGAATTGTCTTACTAGTGAGGAGACAGAGCATACTAGTACATGGACTTTAAACTGAATATCACGGCTATCGAATAAATGCTCAAATGGCTTTTCACAGGCGGTCAGACACTATCAGATGAATAGCTATCATGCATGGTGCTTACTTGTCGGCAGCGTGGCAGATGGTACCACAGGTGTCCGCCATGTCATCGACTAGGATAGCAACACGAGCAGTCACGTCCCCGACAAGAACCATGCGGTCAACCTCGTTTGCCTTTTTCCGCTCTTTATGAATGAGAGCAAAGTCCACATTTAACCTGTCAGCGATCGAGGTGACCCTGTAAAGAGATTAGAAAGTAGCTGAATTACAGCTAATGTGCAGAGTAGGCCTGTCACGATAATTTTTTAAAGATATATATTTCCCCAAAACTATCATATTTGATGTATGTATTGTTGTTTTTACTGCCACTAATGTGACATTAGAGCATAACACCAAAGCATAATAATTCAAGATAAATAAAAATATAAATAAAACTGACTCTGTTCACAAAAATTGCACTTGAACAAATATAAAAATTTTGGCACAGAGGTATATAGAGAAAGAGAGAGTCTTTAATACCCTAACAGGCAATATACTCACAATCAAGTTTCCAGTTGGTTAAGAAAATGCCAGGCAAAAACATTAATAACAGCACCACAAGCAAATCAAAGCAACCTGTTTTACATCGAGACTCGTACTGCCAATCAAAAATCTGCAGCATTTCTTTACAAGCTGGTTTCTCAACATGTTGAATGGCTGAATCTCTTTCGCAAAAAGCGAATAATTCTATACTGTATATGTGAGCGTGTGCCATATACGCTGTCACGTTTATATGTATGTGTTTGTTGGCGAAGCCTTCCTTAATTGCAAGCTGACGAAAAATGGAAAATGTCCGACTGTGTTTTTGTTCCCAGCTGAAGAAACTGGATCGGATGGTTGTTTTAAATATATTTTGTCACTGTGAGGTTTATGTTGTGTTGATGTTGTTGCGACTTCATACAAATTCAACATACCAGCTCGTTTTCGTTGATGTTAGCGGGATCGCCATTCGTCGCGTTCATCTGGATTGAATCCAAAATGTTCCCACAACATCGCTGTGGCATTAGACTTTGGAAGTAATTGGATTTACATTGCTCAACTTTCTGTAATTGTGCAGTAATCGGCTAGCCATTGGAAAACTTAGCGTCAAGTAAGCCAATTCTTTCTTTCACTCTACTTCAACGGCTCCGCACACACGCCTGTGTGTGTGTGTCACCTCCCACAGCAGTGAACATCTTAAATGACAGGAGAGGTGAACAAGTAGCGCGACTGAATGTCGATGACGTATGTAAAAAGACGCACATGTAAATGCCTATTTATCGAGTCCGGAAAAACCATCGTGTCCATTTTATTTATCGAACGACAATGCGATATAGTTATTAACCTGACAGGCCTAGTGCAGAGCAAAGAGAATATTATTGCTCAAATAAATTTGACCATCTCAGACAAAGTTTTAACTGAAGTAGAAATTATAGAGGTTAAATGACAAGATTGTAGTGCTAATGGCCTCAGTTGACCTCTTTGCTCCTCCAGCATCCGGTGAGACAATGGTACAGTTCTTCCACTCAGGTATGTTTTCTTTAATCCATTTTAACACAGCGGGCTCTGCGTAGAGGTTGTCAACTGGGATGTCAAAGAATCCCTGAAAAGACAATGGCAGTTCATTATCATACTGGGAATAGGTGAAAATTCTGTCTGGGGAACATTGATGTAAATCTTAGACCCGGTAAGTACATGCAGACAATTGGCCTGTTTAGGTGTCGATTTTGCTCCTTCCCAACCAAGCACGCCAAATACCAGACAATCTTAAGTCTGATAAGATGATCCTAGAAGATTGTCCTCAGGTCTAATGTGTGTTAAGAGTGGATTCGTCCTGATTTTACGGTCCATAACAGGTCGGGGTCGACAATCATAAAAAATGAACGTGTTCAATATTTACTAGGCTTTACATTTACAGGATACTTTACAGGATTTTTGGGGCCGATCACCGAGTGAAAAAAAAATAACGACAACCAATCACCGATCCGATGACAAGATGGAGCAATGTGTCTATTTCAATGACTTGGTCATTTAATGTATATACTTGTGTACTACGTATCTTCAAAAATATCTTGTCAGGTCATGTATTCTAATCAGTCAGGTCAAACCAACATTACAAGATGACAGAAATAATGGGTGCTAACTTACTGTAATTAAAGTACTTCACACACACCAAAACTCTAGAGCATGATTCGACAGAACACCGGTACAACCGTTAATGTTAGCACTAGCTTGCTAGGCTACATTACGTTTTGTTGCCTGCTTGCGAGCCGTATCGTATTAAAAGTACATGAACATACCTCAAAAGCAAGCCTTGAATTAAAGTCCTCTCCCGAGCACCGGTGACCACCATCACACATTTTTCCCCATTTTGTTCTTACAATACACACGACGCGATCGATTGTTGTTGTTGTGGCCCTGGTCACGAGTGTATCTGGTTGCGTTTGAGTTGACAAGATAAAGCCCAGTGATGGATGCGGTGGTATCGGAATACAAGATTTTATCGTAGTAGTCTGACATAGTGCAATCGTGACAGACCAAATTTGTCTTGTAGTCTGATCCATGCATTACGTGTTGTCAGTCTCACAACGCCGACATTTTATTTTATTTTTTTACAAATAAAAAATAAATATTGGCTGTCAAATATTTACAGTACTACATCAAAAGACACACGACAAGGCTAAAAATAAACTAGCCTTTGGATTCAAATATGCTGTATACGATGGCGACGCGGAGTAAATGTCTTTTTCGAGTTTAATGTTTGAACAGAATCTTTGTGTGTGGTGTTCTGTATTGACATTAGCAGAGAACACTAGACACAATATGACCAAAACTGTTAAATGCCATATTTTGTATCGTTATGTGTGAAGTCTGTCAAAGATAAAAAATCTTTTAAGATTTGAAAGGTCTTTGTGCTTATCTGGCCTACGAGGGCACTTACAATGGGAAGTCTGTATTGTGGTCCAGCAATGGTTGAAACCGAAAATCTGGATTGTTTGACGAGTATAGGGGTTTCCAAACCTTTTCTTCCAAGTGCCGCCTTGAGGAAAAACTGAAGGATACAAGGGCCACTTTCACATTCTTCACTTTGATTTAACACACTAAAACCAATCCATCAGTTTACGTAAAAATATTTTGTCCATTTTGTTTCAGATATCATTCAGATTCGTAACTCAAGTCTCCCACCTCTGGCTTGTTGTCCTCACTATGTGAATTTATCTGAATTTAATTGCTTAGGCTATATATACTTTTTTTTCACCATATCATTCCCTTGACCATGGCTCTCCAATTGACAGTGGAGCAGCGTTGCAAAATTGCCGGCTTGCAAGAACTTTTTCTGTTCTTGACTGCAGTTCTGCTGCAGTTTGAGAAATTTCATGGCCATCACACAGTTCTGACGCATAGTTCAATTTATGCTATTCACCCAAGTTTCTCAAAACAGTATCTGTTTTTGAAAAACCACGCAACAGAAGGCCTGCTACTACCACCACTGAGGAATACTCCAAACTTCTAGAGCAGGCATTCATACAAAGCCAGGGAAAATCTATTAGGAGGGCTGCACAGGAAATCAGCTTTAAAAAAAGCTTGATTCGACAGATGCTTTGGAGAGTGATAAAGTTTTATCTCTAACGACTTTAGTTTGTTGAGCATCATAATCTTGCGCTCCCGCCATTTGAAGCCCAGGTTGCTATAATTGGCCCAGTGTAAACGCGCCTCAATAAAGTCAGATATTTCATTATCAAGACTGTAATTCCACCTGTATTCTGAAGTGATTAAACCGAGAACGATGCACTCACTGGCATGACCATGGAAAGCTCCAAACCCTCATTGTGTTGTGCAAATGTTCACCTGTATTTGCGAGGCGTGCAAGTCCATAGTGATGATGTGGTCAGCACCTGACACGGACAGCATATTGGCCACCAATTTGGCAGAGATGGGAGCACGACTCTGCAATGAAAAGGGATCTGTTAAGTCACGAGGAAAATGACAACTGCCAAGCATGACTTTAGGCTAAAAATAGCACTGAACTGAGAAGTTAGCATCTCATTCTAAAAATTACAATTCGCCTTCCTAATAATGTGTGATATTTGTATTACATCGATTGAATAATCCAAAAGAAAAATTGGAAGCCACTATTAACATCAGTTAGGTGCAAACATTATGAGCATGTGAAATACGAGCAATCATAGCTTGTAAAACAAGAGAACCACAGGGTGTTCCAAAAAATCTCACAGCATTTGAAATATGAATATCTGAGTGACTACGCTGTAAGAATTAAATAGGCTCCCAGTTCAAAAATGAAATATATCTATCACAATTCCAATAACATTCAAACGGATATGGATTGAATAACTGATTTTGCAAAGCTTCACAAATGTTAAATATGCACACTGCCTGGGACACACATTTTGCCTTCTTCTCTGATTTGTTTTATGCCATATCAAAATCTTCTTTCCAGTCAGTGTATTTTTCTTGAATTTCATAAAAAATACATGCTGCACACTTTTGTTTGACTTAGTTCAAGCATATTCCAATGCACAAAATGTCTTTTCGTAGTTTCCTAGCTAGTGAATGTCATTTCCCACCCTGAAAAACCCCTTTTCTTGAATTTCATAAAAAATACATGCTGCACACTTTTGTTTGACTTAGTTCAAGCATATTCCAATGCACAAAATGTCTTTTCGTAGTTTCCTAGCTAGTGAATGTCATTTCCCACCCTGAAAAAAAAAACAAAAAACCTAAACATTTAAACGTGACGTAAACCCACAATCTTTTATTGCAAAAATACATTCTACTGTATGTCCCACCACGGATCAAAACATAGTTTTCCAGTTAATATTGCCGTTCGTGGAATAAGAATTAAACAGAATAATTCCTCAATCTCTAGCAAACTCAGGGCGTGGCCATTTTAGGCAATATCACCCTCGGTCGGTGACCAAAATTTAACGTTGTGCCAACCTCCGCAATGGTTACATACGCCATGTGAACAAAAACTGACTATGCTACGGGTTCCTGACATGATCGTTTGAACCTGAACCTAAAATGTTGTTCAAACGATCATGTCAGCAACCACAACATACAAAGGGAGTCTGCTAACAACAGGTTTTCACACTCCCTGCGTATGCTTCAGGGTTTGGTCACATGAGGGGGTTGGTGTGACGTTAATTTCCCCGTGATGGTTGCGTATGTCATGTGACCAAACCTGTAAGCATAAGCGAGGAGTCTGCAAACCTCCCTGTGTATGTTGCGGTTCCTAACATGATCATATGAACAACATTTAGCAAATTCAGGTTCAAATATCATGTCAGCAACCACAACATAGACAGAGAGCCTAAAAATCTATTTTCTGGATTTGGTCATTTGAGGTACAGTCTTGGAAAAAATGATTAGACCACCCTTGTTTCTTCAATTTCTTATTTTAATTTCTTATTAAAATTCATATTTTAATTCTTATTTGAGATGCTTAATTGTATTCCCAGTAATTTTGGATATTATCAAGAAAACCATGGAAAATAGCTAGATATCAGCTCTTATGAGTTGTTTTTGTTTTCATCATTATACTTTTCCAAACAAATGTATCTTTAGTTGTACCAAATGAACAAGAAACAAGGGTGGTCAAATAATTTTTTTCCATGACTGTACGTAACCATCGCGGGAGTAGGTGTGACGTTAATTTTGGTTGCCAGCAGAGGGTGATATTGCCTAAAATGGCCACGTCCTGCGCTTGCTGGAGATGAATGAATTATATTCTGTTCAATTCCTTTTCCACGAATGCAATATTAATCAGAATGCAGTGTTCTGATTTGTGGTACAACGTACAACGTATTCTTGGGGAGGGGGGAAAATAAATAAATAAATAATTAAAAGTAAAATCTGTGGGTTTACGTCCCCTTAACTAACATTAAATTTAGTTTTTACACATCTCAATCAAATTTGAGTTAATTTGTGCGAGAATTGGCTGGATGTTATTAGACTTTGAAAAAAAATCTATGTGTCGTCAATTTTTTGGGGACACCCTGTATGATGCTCATGTTGTTTATCATAATCAACATATAAAAACAGATCTTTAAACATGAAACTTGAAAGACCACTAGCAACGGGTTATGCAATATGGAATGGACTCACAACAAAAACAGATGAGCGAGAAGATAGCCAAAAAAAAAAAAAAAAAAAAAAGCAGTTGAGTGCATGGACATGGCCAGACGCTTCTCGTCATGACGTCAGAGTGCAAACAGCATGACAGAGAAAATTAGACAGCTGTCCCTCACCCCCACCTTGTCCTTCTTGTCCTGGCGGGCGTATGGAAAGCAAGGGATGACGGCAGTAACTCTGGAGGCAGACGCAATCTTGCAGGCGTTGATCATGATGAGCAGCTCCATCAAGTTATCATTGATCTCCCCACAGCCACTCTGGACGATGTACACGTCCTCTCCTCGAACACTCTCTCCTATCTCCACGCTGTGGGTGGATTCACAGAGGTGACAAGACAAACATCACTTAGCAGCAGAGAACTAAGCAAACACACGGTGGCAGGAGACAGAATAAACAATAGGCAAATGTCACATGTACTGGGTTAAACTGGAGGGAGCCCAATTACCTTTATGGAAAGTAATTTGAGCATTTATTCAATAACTTTCCATATACTTTCTGCACACTAGCAGGACAACTTTGACATGCTAGTAGGGCAACTACATGCTACTGGTGAGGCAAAACTGTCAACTGGTTGACATCTGCCTGGTACTATTATTACTAGTGCAGTGCTAGATATTTAAATAGTCGAATGTTTAGGGTGGCAACTAACAATTATTTTAATAATCGATTATTCTGTAGATTTTTTTTCAATCAATCAGATAAAACAAATTAAATTTCCATCCCTTTGTTAAAAAACAGGACATTATTTCAAATTGATGGGGCAGAAAATGCTCAAACATAAATTGATTATGATTCCATTACTGGTCTGATCCGTAACATGTCACAAAATACACAAAAATGCTGACCACTGTTTTCCAAAGTAAAAGCAGCTGTTTATAAAGGTCTTATTTTGCTTTAGCACAAAGATAATCAGTCTGCCTTGTAGGAGGACTAAAGAAATCTGATAATATTTACTGTTGAGAGGCTGAAATTCTGAGGATTCTGACCATTTTAAATTAAACAAGGTCTCTAAATGATTAATCGATCATCAAAATAGTTGATTAATTTCATAATCGAACAATTGTTGCACTAGTAGTAGCAGTAGGACGCAGTTGTCAACAAGTGCAGTTTTGCTTCACTTAAGTAGTAACATGTAGTTTGTAGTAGTATGACAAAGCTACCCTACTAGTGAGGACTAAAAGCGTACTCGTACATGGACCTCAAGGTGTGTATCGAATCAGTTCAAGCATTCATTCATCCATCCATCCATCTTAATGCCGTACTCGTAGGCCAAAAGTGGCCCTGGTTGTGGAAAACAGTTACTCGTAAGACACAATCGTTCTACTAGTTCACCCTAGTGGTTCTATTGTTGCTGTGAATTATCTTATTTGTGAGGCCAAAACAGTGTAGTAGTACGTGGACCTAAAGCTAGATATCAAGGATATCGAATACATGCTCAAACATACGCCGTTGCAGGAGACAGAATAAACAAAGCTCCTATCATCGCGTTAGCAAGGCTACATTAGCGCAGTTAACTAGCAAGTAAATTTTGTTTGATAAAATAAAAGAGCAGCGACGATAAACTCACCATGTTTCTTGGTTGCTAAATTTCTTGGTAACAACCTTCCCCAGCTCCAGACCGAGGCGATCTGCGATCCTTTGAGACAGGTCTGGGTGTGAGCTACCGCTGAATATTTTTATATTTGGCATTTTGCTGCGGTCCAGTGCGTCGAGTGGTCAAGCAGGCGACGGCAACAGCTTGTATTAGTAATGGGAAAAAACAAGTCAGCGAAAGAAAATTATCAACAGCTGTCTGCCTACTCTTACCGAAGCACAATATCGACCACCTAGCCACCTCTACTCCGACACATCACGCGTGCGACTTTTTCCTCTCCGTGCCGCGCGCACGCTTTCACTTACGGCTGGTAGTGATGACATCACACCAGACAGAGCGTCAACAATGCAATGCTGCATTCATGCATAATTGGAATTATGCGTGTTCCAGATACTGAAAGTCGTGCGGTACTGTATTTCCGATGTCAAAATTGTTAAATGACGCAATTGTACGTATCAGTGGCGTCGCTAGGCCTATTTTTGGTGGGCTTAATTATTATTATTATCCATCCATCCATTTTCTGTACCGCTTTTCCTCACTAGGGTCGCCGACGTGCTGGAGTTTTGCCTGGGTAATCAAACATGAGCACAACTGTGTGTTTTCTCATTTACTAAATAAAAGTAGGGCTGTGAATTTAAAAATAAAAGCAATTAAATGAAAAGAAAGTATTATGTGTTCAAATAAAGTGCTTAACTTCAGTATAATTATTTGAAAAAACTAACAAAATACAGATAATACTTCATGTTTGATCATATGGGTAGAATAAAAATCCATCCATCCGTCCATTTTCTGGACCGCTTTTCCTCACTAAGGTCGCGGGCGTGCTGGACCCTATCCCACCTATCTTCAGGCGAGACGGGTTACACCCTGAACTGGTCGCCAGCCAATTGCACGACACATATAGACAAACAAACATTCACACTCGCATTCACACCTACGGGCAATTTAGAGTCTTCAATTAACTTACCACGCATGTTTTTGGGACGTGGGAGGAAACCGGAGTACCCGGAGAAAACCCACGGATGCACGGGGCGAAAATGCAAACTCCACACAGGCGAAATCCATCCATCCATCCATTTTATGAGCCGCTTATCCTCACTAGGGTCGCGGGCGTGCTGGAGCCTAGCCCAGCTGTCATCGGGCAGGAGGCGGCATACACCCTGAACTGGTTGCCAGCCAATCGCAGGGCACATACAAACAGACAACCATTCGCACTCACATGCACACCTACAGGCAATTTATAGTCTCCAATTTATGCATGTTTTTGGGATGTGGGAGGAAACCGAAGTGCCTGGAGAAAACCCACGCAGGCACTGGGAACACATGCAAACTCCACACAGTCGGGGCCGGGGATTGAACCCGGGTCCTCAGAACTGTGAGGCTGACGCTCTAACCAGTCGTCCACCGTGCCGCCACAGGTGAAATCATGCATTGTAAAAAGGCATTATACATAGGTTGAAGGGTTTTCCAGAATTTTTAGGTCAAGTTTGGGGCTGCGTATTATACATGGGTGCGCATTATACACAAGAAATTACAGGTATATTCAGTTGAATATACTACAAATATAAGATACTTAATGCGCAAACAAATATTCACTCATTTAGAATTTCATGCAACACGTTCCAAAAAAGTTGGGTTAGGGGGATGTTTACAACTGTTTTACATCACCTTTCCTTTTCAATAGACACAATAAGTGTTTGGGAACTGAGGACACTAACTGTTGAAGCTTTGTAGGTGGAATTCTCTCCCATTCTTGCTTGATGTACAACTTTAGTTGCTCAACTGTCTGGGGTCTCTGTTGTCATATGTTGCGCTTCATAATGCGCCACACATTCTCAATGGGAGACAGGAAAGTCTAGTACTCCCACTCTTTTACTACAAAGCCAAGCTGTTGTAACACATGCAGAATGTGGCTTGGCATTGTCTTGCTGAAATAAGCAGGGACGTCCCTGAAAAAGACATTGGTTGGATGGCAGCATATGTTGTTCGAAAAACTGTGTGTACCTTTCAGCATTGTGGTGTTTTGGCTTTTGAACTTTGCGCTGATAACATTCCTTTTCCTCTTAGTCCCAGAGGACACAACCTCCATGATATTCAAAAATAATTTAAAATGTGGACTCGCCAGAACACAGTACACTTTTCCATTTTACATCAGTCCATCTCAAAGGAGCTTGGGCCAAGAGAAGCCAGCGGCATTTCTGGGTGTTGTTAATATATGGCTTTTGCTTTGCATGATGTAGTGACAAACTGTGATTACTGACAATGGTTTTCTGAAGAGTTCCTGAGACCACGTGGCAATATTCTTTACACAGTGATGCCGTTTTTTTTAATGCAGTGCCACCTGAGGCAGCGAAGGTCACAGGCATTCAATGTTGGTGTTCGGCGTTGTCCCTTACGTGCAGAGATTTCTCCAGATTCTCTGAATCTTTTGATGATATTATGGACCATAGATAATGAAATCCCCAAATTCCTTGCAATTATACATTGAGAAACGTTTTTATTCAACTGTTGGACTATTTTCTCAGGTAGTTGTTCACAAAGTGGTGAACATCGCCCCATCCTTGCTTTTGAACAACTGAGCCTTGCTACTTTTCTACCCAATCATGACACTTATCTGTTTCCAATTAACCAGTTCCCCTGTGGAATGTTCCAAACAGGTGTTTTTTGAGCATTCCTCAACTTTCCCAGTGTTTTGTTGCCCTTGTCCCAGGTTTTTTGGAAGGCGTTGCAGGCATCAAATTCAAAATGAGAGAATATTTGCCAAAAAACAATAACTTTCATTAGTTTGAACACATGAAATATCTTGTCTTGATAGTGTATTCAATTGAATATAGGTTGAAAAGGATTTGCAAATCATTGTACTGTATTTTGAATTGGGGTTTGTATATGCTGCTCTGAAAGTGCCCCAAAATATCTTTTGCAGTTGGACACAAGTCAGACTGCAAATATGTTGGTTGAGCTACCCCTCACAAAGTCGATTTTTTCTTGAAAAGTGCACTTTGAAAATTAATTTTTAACCATGTCCGACATCGTCCTCCCCAGTAAATCAATGTTCGGTGAGCATATTCAGATCAATCAATCAGGGCCCGGTTTTTCAAAACTCGGTTATTTTTTAACTACTAGTAAAGTAGCCTTAACTGACCGTTAACTTTAACAGCACCATTATCTTGTTGTCCAAAACTCGGTTAACATTAACGGGCTGTTAACTTGACGTTAAAGTTAACACACCTCAGAACCGCCGCTTACATTTTAACAGTGTGGTTAACTCTCGAGATGCCGTTTGCAGCTAATGACTCGCTTCAAACTTGGTGTGTATCATCTCAAGACATGGGACATTAAAGTTTTTTTTGAACGATCTTACATAATGAAGTCAAAATCAAATATTGGAACTAGATAAACATTGCGTCTGTATGAAGCACCCGTAAAATGTCTATATTTGACCACGGTAACTTGAATAACAGTCTAAAATTTTATTCAATTAGATATAATAATATAGGTTAAAATAGATATAACAAGCCAAAAGAATTAGCTCATGGATTTATTAAGAATAGTTGATTATGTCCCACAATGAAGTCAGTTTTTCAGTAAGGGATATTGACAGAATCATATTACATCCATGTGAAGCACCTGCAAAATATCTGCTGTAAAGTTTTGACTCATTTTCTCTGTTCACTGGATCATTGAATACCATTTAAAGATAGTTCAAAGTGACATTGCAATGATGATGCATTTTATTTAAATATATGTAAAAGTCATTAGTGTTTATATTGATTATTATATTTCAAAATATTATAAATAAATAAGAAAAACAATAGAAAGTACAATGAAACCTAAACTGGCATTCAGTATAATAATAATAAAAAAGATGAGTTAATTTTTTTTTCAAACCAGCCTTATCAAAATTAAACATGGGGTGTGATAATTATTGCTTGATATGAAGCATAAAATCAATGAATCATCGATAAAATCTCTAGTAATTGTAGGTGATTCCCCTTCTCTGTATCCAATCTTAAGTACAAAACAGAGAGCTGTATCAAAAATCGCAAGTGCTTGGGGGTAGTCAACAATAGGTTGTTTTTGTTGCCCAGTATACAGTAGATGGTGGCTCCATACTAATCGCTCACACGCCTTGTTTCAAAAAATCTTGTTAGGGCCACTTTTCCCGTTGAATGAGGTGACCTTTTCGTGTGACATCCCTTACGTCTGACTTCCTGAGATCTCTCCCTCCAGAGGTCGCCTCATTCAATGGGAAGAGTGGCACATGTTTATTCACTTTGTGCAGGCTTAGCGATTGTTGCATTTATTATTATTATATCTGTTACTTAGACATTTGTATTGCTGGACTACATTGGGAAGTGATGAATCGGCACAGATTAAGAGGCGGGTGAATGTACCTTAGCAAGTAATAATACTGTATTGTATTTTTTGGGTGCATTTTTGTTCATATACTAATTATAACATTCCTACTACAACACACAAAACTGTTAATTATAATGGCATCATATTAGTTTAAGTGTGGCATATGTTAAGCACTTTGTGGGTCAAAGTTTTGTGTTTGAAGTGTGACACATCTTTGCCATGAAATGTAATTTCCAAATATCTGAAGGAGTTTATTGGATGTCCTTTATTTCTCTTAAAACATAACATGAGTTAACACAGACAGAAGACCACAGTGACTATCACGGATCATAAACTAAGACAGGAATGAATAGGTACCTATAAAAACAACAACAAAGCAATGAATTTCACCACAGGGGCCTTTTTGAGTGAATGACAGTGACACAAAGCAAAACAATGATGTTCATCATATTGCCAAGATCATTGACAGGTATGTTTGTATTTATAAAAATAAATGATTGAAAGTTTCATGCTTTTTAATTGACGATACTCTTTTAAATGTGGCTTTCTATTTTGCCAGTATGGTACATTATTATTTGAAATTGGTACAAAATCTAAAAGCTAAATCTTATCCAGTGTTTGTCAAGCATTTCTTATCACTGTCTTAATATTTACATTTAGAATGTGGAGCAGTTCATCTCTATACAGAATCAAATTTTTACATATCGCCACAGTCTTCGTTGTTTTCCACTGTAGAATGCAAAAACCTCCAATAAAAAACAGTTCCCAAGGGGAAGTGAACTGACGAAGAGCAATGAAACAGGACAGTATATGTTTATGAAAAAATCCGCAACAACAGTAATGGACACGCTGTGAAAAAAGCGCATGTCCAACATGATTTTGTCAAATTCTTAGTATATGCATTGTGAGCAATGGGTACATAGAAAAAAAATATTTGGATATTTGGAGGCTGTTGAGTTTATAAAATAAATGTCTACGGTTACTGTAGTAATTTTCTGAACACTGTCATGAAAATAAAGGGAACACATAACACAAGTACAGATTGTAATTCTTTTAATTTTAATTTAATTAATTAATCTTTTAATTATTTTGTGTTTTTTATTTTTATATTTGCGTATTTTTGTACCGATTAGAATTCGGAAGCGTGGCTGTCACAGTTCTGTTACACAGAACTTTGAACATTGTCCAGTAAGTCAGCACAGCTTGTAAGAGTTTCTTTGATTCATTTGTGATAACAAGAGGGTGAGACACAAAGAAGATTTCAGACACTGGGCGGATGTGTTAGTTTTATTAAAATACATACAAAACTACTTTGTGTGTTTCTTATATACTTCCTAGATTGCACAATGTAAAACAGCACACAGAAAGCAAGTTTATACGGCGCCTGACAACGTAACGTGACAAGGGATTCTATGAAAGCTCTAGATTTGAGAATAATGGAAAACTTGTGCAGATTCAAATGAATATTTAAGCAGAAGATGGGATAAAAAACATTGAATTACACAATAGTTCATCTTGAGTTCTTCTTGAGTTCTAAATTCAGAAGCTGTGCAAAGTTATAGTATTCATCTTATTCCATTGCTTGTGGATGGGATTGTTTCAAACTATATCATATTTTACAGTATACAGTGATTTTGCACAATCGCTAAAAATGTTGTATGCTTTAATTAAGCCTGAATAGCCATTTACATTGAACCGGCTTATTTTAGAAGTGAGTAGTAAGATGCAGGTGGCATATGAAGCAGAATGGTGTTAAATACACTTGTATTAAGTATCGTGAGGGTACCCCTTCTCAATAGGATGTTATTGTCCAGAGGAGATGTGTTTCCTGGATCTCTGCTACATATACCCATTGCAGGGGTGTGCATACCAACAAGGCCGGCATGACTAAGTGTTATATGTTGCGTTTGGCTCTGAGTGTTTTCCATTGTCCAGCAGTGTCACTTATGTCCTAACTACAGCATGTCCAACATAGCCAACAGCAATGTCAAATTTTCATTACAACATTTAGCTCCATACCGACATAGTACCATTTAACCAAACACTGCTTTAAACTATGCACTCTACAGCAGTCGCTACTTGACAAAATCTCAAATACTTTTGTCCAGAGCATATATATTTTTAAATTATATTTAGTTCTGTAAAATTATTACTTTTTAAATATATCCATCATCTTTTTTTCCACAAAATGTTATATTACGTACTTTCTAAGTAGACACAACTCAAATTTACACTACATATAAAATATTATACTATATTGACTCATTTGTTTTGATAATATACTGATGGGGTGATTAGCCCTGTTTCACTATTCTATTCATTTGTGCATTAGTTTGGTGTATCTTTACATTTCAGAGCAATATCCACAAGGCTACCTTGGGGCCTGTAAACATGGGATGGAACAGCTGCATCCACAGTATGCATTGCACATTCAGTTAAAATGTAAACAATGAATATATAATGATCTTGTATTAGATTTGATCATAATCCCGCCAGAGTTATCTTTACTTGGCAGGAAGAACTTTGATGGGTCGAGTGAGTGAGCTCATCTTATTGGTGTCGGAGGACACTTGAGGGTAAATTGTTTTTGTTGGCAGGCTGCTTGAATGTCCCATCGATTCTTCTGCTGCGCGAAGGAGCAAAGTATAGTTAATAGCTACTTCCTCAACTTTTCTCAACAGCTGCTGTCTTTGAGTCTCTGTGCGAACCCCTCTGACCAGTTTGATGAAGGTCTGGGTTAAATCGCACAGCACTTGAAAGCTGGATGTGACAACAGCAAGCATACAAGTTGGGCTTTTTTCCACGCTTGCCACTCGCCGACATGATGCTCGGAATTCTTTGAAGCGTACTGCCAGTTCCTGCTTGTACTCTGTAATCCGTGAGGGCTGAAGATGAACCTCACCCTCGGCTTTCGGGCTGTTAGCACACTGTCGCAGGATGGCCAGTAATTCATTAGCATCCAACTGGGCGTTTAGGAAGCCATCAGGTAAGCTGAAGGATTTCCCCTGTAGAGCCTCAACCCGCGCCAGGCTTCCTTCCAGTGTACCGCAAGCTCTTAAATCAATCTCTTGTGCCTGTGACTCTTTCTCTGTGTCTTCCTCTCCATTGAAGTCTTCTGCATTAAGAACCTGCAGCGTTTTGCTGACAACAGGAAATGTACTCGAGTCCAGCTCCATGCCTGGAAGAACCTGAAGGGGTACTGAATATGAGAGCTCGTCCTTCTCACTGCTCTCCTCTGTTGCCTCACATTTCCGGTAGCAGAAACAGAATGAACAGCATTTATCCTTGTCATCACTGTCTTCACTGGGCAAGGTCAGCAGCACCTCCCCGCTCTCTTCTTTACTTTCACATAGTAACTCATTACTCTGAATATAAAACACACCTTTTTTCCCCTTTCCGTCTGCCTGAAGAGACTGTGTGTGAACTGGCTCCACCGGAGTCGGCAGTCTTAATCCTGTGGCTCTGACTCGCTCCATCTCTTTCTCAAGACTCTTGGTTTTGGGCTTTACCTCTGCATAAACGGGTGTGTTAGTACTGTTATCGAGCTCTCCAATGCTATATCGCCTCTGGAGCTTCTTGTTTTGTGGTGTTTCCACAAAGTTTGTTTGTGAAGTACAGGTGGGCAAGCAGGTACCATGCTCTCCCCTTGGCTCCCTCGACTCCAGGCTGATGGAACGTATCCGTGCGGTCTTGACCTCTAAGTTCTGAGATTGCCTTGTAGCACCTTCACTGTGAGGTGCTTTGGAGACTGTTGGAGGGGTATTTGCAGTAGTTCTCTCCCTGCCTCTATTTTGTGTTTCTGCCGCAGAGCCAACTGGTGTATCAGGCAGTCTCATACCCCTACACATCCTCTTACAGTCACAGCTGCGTCGCTGTTCCCTGGAGATACCTGGTGCTTTTAGGACAGGGCTGGTACGTAGCTGACAGGCACAAGGAGTCCCTGAGGGTACAGGTGAGGATCCTTGGGGCAAAAATTCTCCCTTCGAGGACTTGGGTTTCAGAAGCTCTTCTAAGAACTCCAACTCATACTGACGAACCTTTTGCAGTTGAGCCCTTCGCTCATCTGTTTCCCTTCTCATTCTCGCTGGGAACGTCGCTGAAAGTAAATTTCTAATGCTCAAAAAAGGGGCACTGCGCTGGGATTTCCCCTTTACACTGCCCAATTTCTTTGATTCTTTAGTTGGTAGAGTAGATAATCTCTCTAAAGAGGGGCTCTGCGTTTTGTCTTCTAAATTAGGTAATGACTTTGTGGCGCATATCTGTGATTCAGAGTGAGATTTGCCAAAGGCACCATCAAACTTGCTTTCAGCTCCTTCTTTTCTTTCTGATGTTAGAGGCAAATGAGGGGAGTACTTGGTTTGTACTGTAGGACTAGGTTTTGCCAAACTACATTCTATTCCCACTCTAACTGTATTTTCTTTGCAGTTAGCCATAAAGAGGCCTTTTTCTCGAAGACGCTCATCATCTGTAGGAGATGAGGTTTGAAACACCACTACTTTCTGAACCTGTGGATCTTTAATTCTTAACTGGGACCCAGGTTCCTGTTGCACTGGGCATGTGCAGAATAGATCATCGATTGGCAGAAATTCTGTCGAGCTTGAAGGCTTCATGGTCTCGCTAGAGGCAGTCTCGGCATCTTGGCACATATCATTGGTCTGGGGAATCTTGGCTGAGGCATTTCTGTCTACGGGTAAGAGAACAGATAAGGCTTTGTCTGTATGAAGAGGTGGTGTTGACTTCTCCTTTACACCATTGAGAAGATTTAGCCTCTGTGTCTCCCCTGAAGCACTGGATAACTTTGGATCTTTAGTGACTGGAACTGAAGGTGAAACATCAGACACTTTAAGTTCTTCAGGTGATTTAGATGGCGGATCAGGGATCTTTGCTTTAGTAGAAGCAAAGTTTGCTTTCATTTCTAGTTTCTGTTCAATGGGAACGGTATCGTGATTGCCTCTCTGCTCTGTCACAACACCGACAATTCCAGAGTCTGGACTGGGGCTGACTTTAAAGGGAACAGTCTTACTGAGGATTACTTGCTTGGGTGAACATCCAGCACGGATCTGACCCACAGAAAATGCCCCCGTCCCTATTGTCTTTGCTGTACAGCCAGGGATAGCCAAGGGGAAATCACGGCGGGAGAGGCGACTTTCCTTGCTAATATGGTGTGCTAGCAGGTAGGCTTGGTTTTGGTTTTGCTTCATTGCTGAGACCATCTCAGAAACATCTGTCAGTTCAGAGGAATTGGTCTCATGGCCCGAATCCAACGATGATTCTGGTGTAATGGCAGCCAGGACAATAAGCCCTGAGGAATAATACATAAAAGCACATTAGCAGGATAATCATCAAACATTGAAGAACATATATACTTATATTAAGTAACTATTTAAAATACTATTACTAAAACATAAATTTGACAAACAACTTTTCCGCAAAATCCCTCAAGGATTCAGTTTTTGCCCCTCTGAGTGATCATTTTATTATGGGAGTTTCTTGGCCCAGAGAGAGAATTGTACATTTGTCACGCAATGCACATGTTTGTGTGATAGATGTGCCAAGATAAGCCAGTATCATATTCTTAGTAGAAAGTAATAATCAGTTGGTTGAATTTTGCATGGAGTTGTGTTATCAGCTGTTGTGGCTTTTAAAGACTTTTGTCTCTTGTCTCACATTTGATCTAATTTTGATGAATTCTAGTAATTCACAAATTGGTCAAAGTACCAAGCTAAATTCGGTATTTCACATTTTATGGTGTGTTTTTGCTGCTTAAAGGAGATTTGTTTGCCACTACAGTGTAGCAAAAAAGAGGGGATTCTACACTGCAAATGTTTAGTATTATGATAATCAGATTACTATTACTGAGGTGTGGACCATAGCATGACTGAGGTTGTTGACCTGCAGTCTGTGTTGGCTGGTGGTGGTGATGAGGGTAGTCCTCAGAAGCTGCCAAAGCCTCTAGAGCTTGTAAGGTGGATACCAAAGCATCGTCAAGTTCCTGTGCATGATCTCGGACTGTTCTCGTGGCCACGTTATCAATAAGTGTCACAGGTACATCCTCTTTTATATGGTGTTGTTTCATAGTAGTGACATCTGTCCTGACACCGGCTGGAGCCTTCCTCCCTCTCTTTGAGTCATCTTCATCTGAGCTGTTGTCTCGGAAGCCAGGTGGTGGGGCGGCAATCGCTGGTTGTGGTAGTTGCAGCTTTCCGCCTCCACTGGGCGGCTCCTCCTCATCGTCCTCTTCATTCCCGGGGGGCGGCAGGGCCATGAGATCAACGCCACCCCCGTTTCTGGAAGCGCAACCACGCGAGCAAGATTTTCCTGTGTTTCGACCACTGCTTACTGCTGTTGACAAATCATCCATCCTGTGCCTGTCTTTGCAGGAGTCACAGAAGTACTGTGGTGTTTTCTGAGTTTGGGCCATTGTTTGGGCACGGATTCTGAATCCGGCATTCTCCACTGGTGGGCTCACTGACACCACAGCTACATCCTCTGTACTCTGCTGCGTAGGGTCTGACTTGGTGCGGGGCCGCTCAGGGGCCTCCTGGGAAATAAAGTTCTCATTGATGTCAAGCTCAGCTTCAGGGTGTGTTTGGAGCTCCTGAAACTGCTCTTGAAGGTGGAAATGGCACAGACCTAGATGCTGAGACTCTGCAGGTGCTATGGCCCTTGAAGACCCTGACTCCCTGTGCAAGCTTTCTCTCTCGTCCCCTCTCCGCCCTCCACTTGGAAAGCCAGTTGTCCCAGAACGTGGGTGTGAATGGTGGGAGCTTCTGTAATCTGGGGATAGAATTGTCAGAGCAGTGAAGAGTTTGAGGCATTTACAAATGAGTTTGATTTAAGAAGATCCAGATGGGAAAGCAGATGCGGACAGCTGGTGGTCTCATGGGGAATATTTGTTATTTCAGAGATGGATGTTGAAAGTTAGTTATTATTTTTTTTCAGCTTTAGATGTGGGTGGAATGTAATGGTATGACAATCCTTCTTCGATGCAGACTACAGGTAGACACAGCATATGGCAGTGGATTTGTTCATGCTCCAACAAATGTTTGTGATCAAAGTGAAAGGTTGCACACAAGAATTCTGTAATATCATGGTTGGCTTGCAGTAAAAGGAATGAGTATCTCATTCTGATGAGCCAAGATGATGACAGACAGAGTATGGTGCCATGGGATGTTAATTCAACTGTTGCCTGTTTTTTCAATCCATCAAAATCCAAGCCAACAAATGTCATATTCATTTACTGTATTGTGACTTGTGCTTTACAATACTATGAATGTTTTAGACAATTACATATGTTCTGCGGTCAAATTTTAGTTTGCAATGAACTGCTATAAATCCAGAAGCCTTCCAACATACCTGTCTTGGTCAAATGAGACTGACCAGAGATCCTGAAGTAGATGTTCCTTTTGGGGTCGACAAACAGTTTGTAGTAGCCCGAAATGAGGCATGCAAAATTACTGGCATCTGGCCATTCCATGAGTAGCACCAGTGGCTGCAGAGGGTTGCAGGCAAAGAAATGTCAACCATTGACAAGGAGTCTGTCATGGTATTTAATATATTCTTGAACCAAAACTTGTATGAATGTGTCATGATACCTTGCCCTCGTGTATTGACACCTCCACACGAGCCACCCCTTGGCTTTCTCGATAAAGCTGGATCTTCGATATCCTACTGAACTCAGTCAGAACTGTTGTGAGGTTGTTTTTCAGGTCAATCACATGACTGATGCCATGTCGAGGACCCACCAATAGTGTTGTGGCTGATTGTTTCTCATCCTGTAGATAAATCCAGGGTATTTACTATAGTAAGATATTTTAACTTACAAAATTCCAGTAGGTTGCAAATACTTCTGACTTAAATACTGCAGTTCTTCTGTTATTGTAGAAATAGACTCAAAATGTACTACCAGTCCAACCGTGTTGAACAGTATTCCTCCAAAAGGTGGGAGATCATTGAGGACACGTAAGTACTGCAGCTTTCCTTGGAGAGGAGGCACCTGCCAAGTGGTAAAAACACGATAGAACTTCATCTCCATCGACATGCCCTCATGGTGGCACTGTTGCGCCTCACATGTTGTAATAAATGCTTATGCAACAGTTCCATCCCAAACTACTGAGGCTTTTCAAAGCTGCAGGGCTGGCTTTTATGCAGACTTAGCAGGCAGGCCATAAACAACAATAGCTTTTTTTCTCTCCCTCTGTGGTGATTTGTTGTTACAGTGCTATATGCTTGGAAAATCGGCAAGATTTAGCAGTAAGAAAAATGGCCATAAAGTAACAGAACTGCCAAATATACAAATTACATTTAAAGGCTTATTGATTTTCCAAGCATAATTAATCAACTCTTTTTTTTCCCTTTTAAAAGCTACACAGTGCTCACATTTTTTGGTTCATTGCGTCTTAAAAATCATGCAATCGAGCAATATATACTATATATATAATATATATGATACTTTTCCAATCACTGAAAAATATTTCTGTAATTCTATAAAACCACACAGAGTTAAACATTTCCTTTTAAATTCCTCTAATGTATGACACAGGGGAGTCAAACTCATTTTGTTGTGTACCACATTATAGTTATGGTTTTCCTCAGAGGGCCATTATAACTGTGAAACCACAATTGTTTAATCACTTCATCATATGATTACATATACACTGTACACAACAAATGGATGGATAACTAGTTTTCAAATCAGAAGTCAAGGTTGGATAATAAGTTGTTTGACTATTGTTCTACAGTTAGTTACTATAAAAAGGGGTTTGGTAACAAAACAAAAAAATGCTTGAAATATCCCAACGTTATTATTTACTGTATGACAATTTGCAATTTTGGTAAATGTCAAGAATCATGGAAGTTGACGCAGACGATTTGCTTTCACAGGCCACATAAAATGATGAAACATTTGCACAATCAACATTGTCCCAGATTATCGCACTTGTCACTTTAAACTGCATACACTCCTTGAAGTCTCGGCACCCTTTGCACAATGGTCATTGCACCGGACTATTGCAATATTAGTCATTCGAACTGCTCTAAGTGCTAGAGGACTCTGCATCTTTTTGCACAATTGTCAAAAAAAAAAAAAGTACCGGCATTACCAGATAATTAGCAACCCTTTATTGCTCAATGTCTGTTTTTTTTGTCAATGTCTTTATGTCTCAAAAGTGTTCTCTGTCAATTGACTGTCTGTTGTCGTACTAGAGTGGCTCCAACTACCGGAGACAAATTCCTTGTGAGTTTTTTGGACATACGTGGCAAATAAAGATGATTCTGATTCTGATTCTGATCAGGCCCCCGGCCCTTGACTTTGCCACATGCGCGCAAGGATGACACTTTGACGTGTCCGTATGTCATTGTGCAGCCAAAGCATGATGTTCTTAACAAATACCACAGTTGTCATGTCATTATTAAGGCCTCACTTACGGCATATACAGTATGTAGGAGAAAGTTTATGATTGTTTATACAACATGGGTGTTGAGTGAGAACATAAATAAAGCCTTTAGTTGGCTTGGGTGTAACAGGCTTAGTGTTATCAGTCGTAGCACCTTGTTGCCTGATGGTGGCGGATGCTGGTAGGTCTTCAACAACTGTGACAGAATCTTGCAAACATTCTTCTCCTTGACCGTTGGGAGCAGAGTGAGAGGAAGAAAAGGCTCGAGACCCCATTCCTTTCTGTGACAGAGAAAAAGTGTTAGTGGAATACAAGATAAATAACAAAAAAAAATATATATATATTTATATATATAATATATATATATATATAAAATATATATATATATACATAATTTTGGAATTGTATTGTTTAATTTGAAACACTGATTGAAAAACTGAATCTGAATTTGAAATTGAATTTATTAGTTTAAGATTAGTTAAGATTTTTTTTTTTACCCACAATGAAAATTCAAATTATATATTTTCACATTCAGTTTGATCATTTCAGATTTAGTTCAACAAATTACATTTCAAATTAGCAGTGACGGACATCCGGGGACTGTAAGGAATAGCAATCGATCATCATTTTAACATGCTGTAGTCATGCTACATTCAATGTGAGTTTGCTTAGTAAATGAGTAAATTATTGTTTTTCATTCCTTTAATAAGGATGTTCCTACTTTAGATAGCTAGCTAGCTAGCTAGATTGATCGATAGATAGAATCAATACTTTGATTTTTTTTTTTTTTTCCTCTTCGGCCAATCAGCACCTTTTTTTTCATCACGTGATATAGGGACTCCGGAAAGTCGACTCAGCTACAGTATGTTAACCTTTTTCCACCTTTCCTTAACCTTTGTTGAATACATCATATGCTCATAAAGCGATAAAGATGTGCTGCCTTTTGAACATAGGAAAGAACATATCACACCGACGTGACTAAGTCGTCTTTCCGGTTTTTTTCCCCCAGCATAACGTCACCCAGGTATTGAACTCCATGCCTTAGGTTATACTGGCACCTAGGGATAGAAACAGCACATAGCACTGACAGCAGACATTCATTCATTCATTCATTTTCTGAGCCGCTTCTCCTCACTAGGATCGCGGGCGTGCTGGAGCCAATCCCAGCTGTCATCGGGCAGGAGGCGGGGGGGGGGGGGGGGGGGGGCTTCGTATATTTAGTTTTTGATTCCATGAGCCTTGTTTGCATTTGTTTTTTTTTTTGTTTTGAAATTAAATACATTTTTGAGAATCCCACACTCCTGCCTTGCCTCGCTGCTCCCCTGCACTTTGATCGTCTATGTTTCGCTTTGCCTCTGACACCACGAAAACCAGACAAATGTTTTGGCTCATACTACGATGGTGGTTCTAGCTCTGAGGTTTTGTGCGACTTTTGTACAAATTCCAAACTGTACAACTTAACGGGTGTGCAACATAAGAGGTTTTATTGTATCAGTCAGCAGTTTCTCATGCCTGAATAGTTAGTGGGATTAAAAAAAAAAGCTAATTCACATTTTGCTTATTTAATCAGTTTTAAAAAAAAATTCGTGGACTTACTCTACGTGCTTGAGGGAGATCTTCTGATTGGGCCTTGCTGAGGACACAGTGATGTAGATATGGAGAGCAGCCAATCGTAATGTGATGTCAGATTTCCAGTCCATGCCAAAGCGCTCCTTGATTACATCATTGCGATTCTGTGAGGACATGATATGTGATTCTTTGAACACTACTAATTGCAACCAGTGCTATTAAACACTGGGACCTTCGTCTAAGTCATGCCATTAGTTTAAATGCTACTGCTAATTGCAAAGACTTCCAAACTGCTAATCATGTTAGATATGTTGTGGTAAATGTGATTGTGATTGAATGAGGTTTCCTAGGTCTGACTCGTCAGTATAATTTTTAACATGCATTTGGAATTAAAATCAGCCAAGATGACAAATCATTTAATGGAACAAGAAAATGTCAAAGATGACTGTGTAATGTCTGTGAATTGATGAGCATCAAGCACAATTTGTTCTGAACTAGAGCAATATTCCTACAAAATTTGAGGAAGATCATCTGAAAAAGAGTCATCTTGTTTCAGAAATCATTCAAAATGAATAGCCCTTGCGTCAATCCCTCAAAATATGCGGAAAAAGATGCAGCTGACTGAAGATGAACCCTTTAAAACCATCCCTTCCTGGGTAACATAGCTGTCCAGGATATCATTTAACAGCCTGTGGTATAGCCTGCTCTTGGTAGGGACAGATTTCAAACAGTAGCATGATATTGAATGGCTGCCTGTTTGATCCCTCTTTAATCCAATTCTTTACCTGAATGTAGAGGTATTCAAATGCAGCAGGGTCCCGTCTCAGCAGGTCTGCTGGATCCTTGGGGAAGAAGCAGATGCGAAACAGACACTTCATTCCTTGGAAATATGTTCTATGCACCACCTGTGGAAAGAGAGAACACATCTCTCACAATATTATTTTCATAATTGAACAGTGTTGAAAACATTTAAAATGCATCTTATGTAGTCTTTGTAGTCCTATAGTGGAACCTCTAAAGTTTAACACTCCAAAAGTATTAAAATTTGAAGTTCAAACCAAATATTTTGAGTCAAATATCCCTAAATAAGCAGCACAAACCATCATCGTGTGTGATGCCATATAAGATGTTCACAAATCTTGTGAGACTTCTGCTCAGTGAGCATTTAAAGCAGAGGTGACAAACTTGTTTTCATCCTTCTTATGGTTTCCCTCAGGGGGCTCGTTTTAATGGCGAACCAACACCAATGTATAATTGCTAGGGTTATAACGGTGTGCCCCAAATAACTGTTCAGTACGAACTTTGATTTTTACTTCACGGTTAGGTTCACATTTGGTACAGTCAGGAAACAAAATGCAGCAAAAGCTGAAATCTTTCCTTTTTAGGAAAGTGTGACAGACAAGTGCAACAGTAACATTTTGAACAGCTTGAATTATTATGCTATAAAAACACTAATCAGAAGAGCCAGTAAAAAGCCGTAGAAAGTTGCGTTTGTACCACTCTAATTTTTGTAATCAACAAGCCAGAAGTTGAGCTGTTATGTGATTGTTTACAGACTAAATGTGTAGCTAGAGTGCACATGCTATGGACTGCTTTTCTTCATCTGAAACTGGGGCCTTGGTCAAGGTGGATGGAATCATAAATAATTAAAAATGTAGTGTTCGCACAAAACCTTCAGGCTTCTACTAAACCCCCCTTCAAAATGTCATGAAAAGCCCATTAGATAGCCCAACATTATTTGGAGTGCTTTAAATGGTGGCAGTTGTGTGCTGACTTTCATTAAACAGGAGTTTGACTGTGATCGGTTCATTCTGAACGCAGCATCATACCCAGCTACTGACAAACGCAATCCTGGGAGTGCCGAGTTAGTAGATTATCTTCCACATCTGTTTGCATTAACAATCAAGTTTGCTCCTGTTTTTGCATCCACAAACCTTTACTAAATCAGACCTGATGGGTCTTATCAGCCATTGTCAAAGGGTGAGTCGTTTTACTTTGTTTTCGATGTATTTTACAGTATTTAACGGCTCTTGCCCAACATCTGGCGCTGTTGAATATTACCATAATTTCCCGTGTATAATGCGCACCCATGTATAATACGCACCCCCAAAGTTGACCTCAAAATTCTGGAAAACCCTTCTATGTATAATGCATTTTTACAATGTATGATTTTGTTTCTACCCATATGATCAAAACATGAAGTATTATCTGTATTTTGTTAGTTTTTTTTGAAAGAATTATTCTGAAGTTAAGCACTTTATTGAAAACGTAATACTTTTTTATAATTTATTTGTTCTCATTTTGAAATTCACAGCCCTGCTTTTATTTAGTAAATTAGAAAACACACAGTTGTGCTTATATATTTGATTACCCAGGCAGAATTTGTAAGATGGGTACAATTCTTTAAAGAAAACATGAAGGACCAGACGAAACACAGTTTATTTTATTTTAATGGGATTCAAATTAAACGGTAAAGCATTTAAGAAAAGCATTATCATTAAACAAAACATAACAAAGAAATGAATGATGGTTGTTGTTCAGTCAGTCAGTCATATTTAAAAAAAAAAAACCATACGATTGGAATGAAAGTGTAGGCTACACCTTTTTTATAACCACTAGGTGGCGGTGGAATATTAGAATGAAAGTGTACACCATTCTCATAACCTCTAGGTGGCAGTGGCATTTTGGAATGAAAGTGTACAACTTCTTCATAACCACTAGATGGCGGCATACATTTATAAAATGTGAAAGTTTTTTCCGTTTGCCCCTATACCTATGTATAATGCGTACAATTGACTTTGGACAATTTCTTTTGGGGAAAAAAATGTGCATTATATTCATTATATTTATGTTCATGACAATAAAGATGATTCTTCTTCTGATTATACACGAGAAATTACAGTACTTTAAACATTGCCTGCACAGTTAAGAAGTTTTATAAGAATTTCCTTTGCATGACCTTCGAAAGGAAAATTTGTTTCGGAACAACTTGGAAGTCAACGAGCATCACGGAAAAGTTTGTTTTACTTTAAAGGTTCCACTGTATTTTTACACATGTTGTATTTACGTGCGTCAGGGGTTGGTTTTCCTGCAGGAGAAGTAACTTTTGACTCTGTTCAAGACCGCCTGCCTCTAGCACCAAGGCAAAGTGCTCAATGTAGCGCAGTGAGAGGCGGTCCTGCAGGGAGGAGATCACATCCTGGATGGAGAGTGGTGGGAACCGATTAAACAGAAAAAAATATTCACCGTAGGAATACCGCAACAAATACTTTGATATATAGAGGCAATTTTCACCCTGGATTAACTGTATTTTTATTCAGACCACTTTGTCATAGTCATATCATAGTGATGGGTGCTTCCTTAACCTATACTTCAATGTCATATTTGTCATTTTGAGCAATGGAGACCTTGCTTTTATATTCTCCATGCTGCACAGTTAGTGCATGGTAAATATTTGAGGGTTGCAGTCAAACGTTTGCTCTTGGCCAGATGAGTTTCATTGGACAATGTTTAGTTTTATTAGACATGTGAGATATCTTGTAGCACTGACATGTTAATGGAGTTTGGCTCTTGCTTTTAGTTTGAGACGCTCTAATTGTGAGGAATTGTTATTTCTTAAAAGCAAGAGCAAGCAGTTGTACTGTAGAGGCTTGTAGGGTTTGCCGTGAATAGCGTAAAAGTTGTCCAATCAACTGGGCCACAAAAGTGTATGAACTGTAGCCAAGAATGCTACAGAAAAGCTTCGCTTGACAGACATGCTAATGTCTGTGCAACTGTGCATTCTGATGCGCCATTGATTTAATCCGCAGTATACTTGATTGATCCTCGCCTTCCTATTGTGATGAAATTCCATTTACTGTAATTATGCTGACAAGGGACAGTTTCCATCTCTCCTTTAATGTAAAAGCAGTTTCTCTTTTCTCCCTTTCTATAGGAGCTTATTCATGAAATCTAATAGAGTCGATTTAATGACTCAGTTAAGAGATGTCAGATTCTCTTGGCAAATTAAAAAGACTCTGACTGAATTCATTTATTGCTTTAGGTTCTTAATCACATTTGTGAAAATTTCAGTTATGGGAAACAAAGAAGACTCCAAACCAGAGAGTTTCCAAAGAGCCTGTCAGGTGGTCAGCACATGTGATGAATGAGTCTAAATATACAAAATACTGTTAATTGAGTCTGTCCTGTTGTATAACTATTCAGTCACATTGCTGAAGTTTGTTACACTGTAGTAACACCTGAAGACTCCGACATACTTACAAGGGGATGGGTGCCTGATAGATGCCATTGCATCCTATGGACAAGTGCTTTAAGGAATTATTAAAATGTATGAACCTGTGGAGATCCAATCTCGTAAAGGATATTTGTGGCTTTTCTAACAATGAAACCCTGTGGATTAGATTTGCAGTCTAAATTATGTTCCATAGCTGTAGTGGTGCTTGAGGACTCTGCATCATTTGGACAACTGTCATTGTATCAGCATTACCACGTTACTGGAAACCCTTCATTGCAAAGTGACTCTCCGTAGTGTGTTCTTATGTCCAAAAAGTATGTTTTGTCACAATGGCTTTCTGTTGTCTTACTAGAGTGGCTCCAACTAAAGGAGACAAATTCCTTGTATGTTTCTGACACACTTGGAAAATAAAGATTATTCTGATTTTGATTATGGTACTTACCCTCACAGTTGTACGGCTATCAAAGGTAAAGGACTTAATCTGTCCATTCTCTAAAAACACCTTCAGCACATTGGGTATGAGTAGCAAGGAGTCGTCCTTCAGCATTGTCTGAAAGCGATGGGAGGGGAAAATGTTTGTTGTTGATGTGCTCACTTGCAATCTCTGTCAGTAAGGAATTCAGCATCTGTTACGGTCAGGATGTCTACCATGCAAAGAAAATTTTATGATAAGGTAGAAGACATTCACTGCATATTTGTATGAGTGCCGCACAGAGGGGGAGTCAATTTTTCAGTTTTTACTCAAAGCACTACTCAAAATTGTGAATATCGATTATGAAACACAGTGCAGTTCAGTACATTGTTCAGTACATTGTTCCTGTGCAGTTCAGTACATTGTTCCTGAAGATGATTGGCATCCTCTCTGGGTCTCTTTTTTTATTTTAATTTTTTTATCTCCCGCGAGGTTTTCTAGGTATGACTCAGTTGTGATTATTATGGGCAAATAACAGACATGCAAACACCAAAGGCCTGAAAAAGGAAATGGAAAAAAAAAAACATTGTAGGGGAGGTCTGGGGTTGTTCCCCGGTCCCCTGTAGAGATTTTTTCTTTTTATTTTAACATAAATTCAGCAATCTGGAAGACTCTGAAGACTACAATAAGGCCAAAAAATAAAAATAAAATAATTATTCATGCAGAAAACCTTATTTACTCAGCTCAAGTACAAGTTTAATTGAATTTAATATTCAAGTAAAATTTTCCTAATTTGTTTGCTTTTTTGTTTTGGCCTCCAACTTGAGCCAGGCCCATCTCCACCCGCACCTGATGTCTGCTTCAAGCTGTGCCACATGAATGGCATCCTCCTCTAAGCACTCATTCTGGAAAAGCATTGACTAAAATCATTGTCTGTTTCACTACATTTTTCACTATGACCAACTTCAAATGCTAATCCAAAATGCATCCTCTAGGAAAATATTAAGTATAATATTGAGTCCGAGTGGACCATGTTCTGCGCCTCTATTGCCGAGGCGGCCGACCAGAGCTGTGGGCGTAAGGTTGTCGGTGCCTGTCATGGCGGCAATCCCCGAACGACTTCCGGACGGCTTCGAGGAAATCCTGGTCCACCATCCGGCGTCTCGGGAGGGGGAAGCAGTGCACCATCAACACTGTGTATAGTTGGGATGGGGTGCTGCTGACCTCGACTCGGGACGTTGTGAGTCGGTGGGGAGAATACTTCGAAGACCTCCTCAATTCCACCGACACGCCTTCCCATGAGGAAGCAGAGTCTGGGTTCTCTGAGCCGGGCTCTCCTATCTCTGGGGTTGATGTCACCGAGGTGGTTAAAAAGCTCCTCGGTGGCAAGGCCCCGGGGGTGGATGAGATTCGCCCGGAGTTCCTCAAGACTCTGGATGTTGTAGGGCTGTCCTGGTTGACACGCCTCTGCAACATCGCATGGACATCGGGGACAGTGCCTCTCGATTGGCAGACTGGGGTGGTAGTCCCTCTTTTTAAGGAGGGGCACCGGAGGGTGTGTTCCAACTACAGGGGGATCACACACCTCAGCCTCCCTGGTAAGGTCTATTCAGGGTAAACAGCCTTTGACGTCAGCGACGACGACCACCCTACAGGAAAAACTCATCGGATCTATACGATTCACGTAAATGACCTATTTTGAGTTAAAAACGGCGAATTTTGACGAAAGGCGACTGATTTGCATGTATGAGATAAAGTTTCTTAATGTGCGACAGACCTTGGGGTTTTTTAATGAGAGGAAACACTTATCCGGCGAAAAAAATCTCCTTAAATGTACATCAAAACAAGCCTTTTTTACATCTCATATTTTGGTTTGTTAGAACAAAATTCAAACTTAATGCATGACAGTTTTTAGATTTAATGCAACAATGCATTTGACAGGGAAATCTGTGTCCACAAAACATGCCCAACAGTCTGTTTTTTGGTAAATGTAATCATTCAGTTGGCTTTTGCCAGCTCTTGTTCTGGGTATCTTCTGTACAATTTTCTCAATTATTCAGCTCAGAGAATTGGGTGAAGAGTCCGTTTACAAATCTTTTCATAAGATTTCATGCTGGGGTTATTGAAAAGGATTAGCCAAACATGAATGGCATTTGGGCCAGGGAGTTCAATTTTAGTGCACATTTGGGATCTTTTTTCCCCCTTCTTTTTATACATTTCACTAGTTTCTCTGTGAATAATGAAGTATCATTCCAGTTCGTAATAAAATGGAGTTTGGCCTCATCTCTCCTTACTTGACAACACTGAGCTTTTAACCTGTCAATAGCAGCTTGTGTTTACATCAGTGGAGGCAGAGATTAATCTGCAAATGTCTTGTCTTAAATTGTTGCAATTATCATCGAAAGCTCCTTTCAAGGTTGTGTAGCTTCGAATCAAACCGGGTCGATTCCTAAGAGCAGCAGAAAATTAGTTTAAGTCAGACAAGAGATCCAGCAAATTTATTTTTTATCGACAATAATGATCTCAAGGTGTAATTAGGGAAACTGTGACATTTGCATGATGCTATCAGGCCGAACAAGCTTCTAAAAATCAGCTATAATTAAAGTTCAAGTCGCCTGTCCAACAACCTTAGGAGAAATCTGTTGGGTCCAAGTGATGAGAAACTTAAAGCTCTGTCCCCTATTTATAAAGTGTAACCAAGAAAGACATGCTGTGGATTTATTTCCTTTTTTTTTTGGAAACATGGCAAGATAAGAATCATCCATGCTGTTTTCTGCACTGTTACAAAAACTCAAACTTACACTTCCCTCAATGAATTAGTGTGAATGCTGTCAATTGAGTTACAATTAATTGAGGACTATATTGCTGGGTCGTTACAACATCCAAGAAATTTGAATATCATGGAAAAATATATTTATTTCCATAATTCCATTAAAAAAGTTAAACTTTCATAGATTATAGATTCAGGGCCCACAATTTAAACAATTTCAAGTATTTATTTGTTTATTTTGACATAATTTGGGTTTCCAGCTCATAAAACCCACGAAATTAGGAATTCAAAACTTGGTTGGGAATCCCTTTCCTTTGATCACTGCCTCGATGCGCTCTGGCATTGAGGCAATCAGCCTGTGGCATTGCCTGGGAGTTATGGGAGCCCAGATTTCCTTGATGCTTGCTGTCAGTTCTTTGTTTTTGGGTCTGGTGCCCTTCATTTTCCTCTTGATAATACCCCATAGATTCTCAATGGGGTTTAGAGTGGGCTGGCCAGTCAAGCACTGTGATGGCATGGGCATCAAAACAAGGTTTTAGTGCTTCTGGTAGTATGGGCAGGGCCCAGGTCCTACTGGAAGAAGAAATCTGCATCGCCATACAGATCTTCAGCAGAAGGAATCATGAAGTCCTCTAAAACATTCTGGTACACTGTTGCGGTGACCTTGGATTTAAGAAAAGCAGAGTTTACCAACACCTTCACTGGACATTGCACCCCAAATCATGACTGACCGGATATTTCACACTGGACCTCAAGCAGCTTGGGTTCTGTTCTTCACCCGTCTTCCTCAAAACCCTTGGACCTTGCATCCCGAATGAAAGGGAAAAGAGGACCTTGGACCACTGACCAACAGTCCAGTCTTTCTTCTCCTTGGCCCAGTTGAGACGCTTCCTACAGTGGCTCAGGCTCAGAAGTGGCTTGACCCGAGGAACCCGACAGTTGTAGCCCGGATACGCCTGAATGTGGTGGTTTTTGAAACTGTGACTCCCGCCTCATTCCACTCTTTCTGGATCTCTGCTAGATTCTTGAATCTTCTCTTTTTTGATAATCCGCTGAAGCCCACGGTCATCCCTTTTGCTGAGGCATCTTCTCCTGCCACATTTGTCCTTCCACTAAACTTTCCATTGATATGCTTGGACACAGCACTCTGTGAACAGCCAGCCTCCTTAGCTATGAACGTTTGTGGCTTACCCATCCTATGGACGGTATCAATGATGGTCTTCTCGCCAGCTGTCAAGTCTGCAGTCTTCCCCATATTGAACTCAACAGAGACAATTGAACCAAACTGAAGCAATGTAATGACACCTGGGGAAGCCTGTGCAGGTGCTTTGAGTTTAAGAGATGATTAGTGTGTGACACTCAGTTTAAAACATTTATGGCCTGCAAAATTTGGGCTGATTTCTTCACAGTATTCACATTTTTTGAATTCCTGATTTTGTGGGTTTTAGGAGCTGGAAGCCCAAATTATGTAAAAATAAACAAAGAAATACTTGAAATTGTTTAAATTCTGGGCCCTGAATCTATAATCTATGAAAGTTGAACTTTTTGAATGGAAGTATGGAAATAAATAAACCTTTTCATGATATAAATTTTTTTTGGAAAGGGTTTGTATTATAGCAATCCATAAATAACACCCAAATATGACCGCTGAATACATAAGTGCTTTGAAACGAAACTAGAACAAATAAGTCCTTCAAGTAGCAGTTATAGTGCACCATCATTTTGGTATTTATGTTTAAATCTGTTGAGTGATGATGTGGTCATCAAGCACTGAACCAGCAAGGGAATAATCATAATAAGTTTTTATACACAATAGCATCAGTGTCTGATGGTTGTCTCCCAGCATTCACACTTTGACAAATGACCACCAGGACAAGTGAGGTCGAGAGTGACTTTGTGAAGTTCTGGTTGCTCATCCATCCATCCATCCATCCATCCATCTATCCATCCACCCATCCATCCATTTCTGTACCGCTTATCATCTGAGAATTTTAAACTGTCTGAAAAGCAGTTTATTCAAGGCTAAACTTCTCACCCAAAAGCTTTCTCTTTGATACACAGACATGTATGCACACACACACCCACACATTTTGTGAAGAGTGGCTTGAGAGAGGATGTTTGCAGATCAAACAAAATAAATGAGCTGTGGGAGATTGAGGAAAAGGGTAACAATAGGTGCTGGCATGCACAAGTCAGAGATGCAAAAACTTACTGAGTCTGGATCACTGATGGACACTTGCTCTGAAAAGCGCACTTTAGGTGGGTTAGTTCGTAGACGGGCCTTTTTGGCTGCACTTATGAAGGCAGATTTAGGTGACTGTGGATCAGTAAAGAGAGAAAGTACAGTTATCCTAGCCATTAAAGGGATGAGAAAGTTATAGTGAAGGTCGCAGACAAAAAGGTTTGGCAAATTGTTGCTGACATACGAAAACTACAATTCCCATCAGGGTTTAAATTTTAAACTCTTAAAACCTCTCTCATGCTGTGAGCATTTGCACTTATTCCACTTACTCACACAAATCGATACTATTGGTCATTCCCCCCTTCATGTGTTATTTTTATGTTATTTTTACACAATATTACGGTAACCAATTTAAAGTGGTGAAAATAGCTTAAGATCAATTCTATAAACGCTCTTGAACTCTACACGTCTGAGGAAACTGTCACCTATGTTGAAGGCGTGGATGTTTTTTTTAGACAATAACGAGTGAACAAAGCAGAGTTTGGAAACGCAAACAAAATGTCGTTATGTTTTAAATTATTTTTAATTTCCTGCAAAATTGTTTTTGTGGAGGTGGGGGGATTCTGCACCACAGCGACGATATATAAATATATATATATGGACTTTTTCGTCCACAGGCACATTAGAAATTACAAATATTGTAAATATTGATGTAAAACAAAATGTGATGCTTTATAGCCTTTCAGTGTCTCGTTTGGCTAAAAATCCCAAAATTTATTTTTAGCATGAGTGAAAGCTTATGTGCATTTTGATTGGCTGTAAGCTGCAATGGTGATTAAAATTTTGAATCGTGGCAAAACAAGTGGCAGACTGATTGGCCATTCATGAAAACAATTACCAAACTACGCACTGTGTGACATTTCAGGCGAGTTGGGCCGCATCGCTCGGCGTGTGACAGCCTTTAGCCTCCAGGGTGATTACTTTGAAGGTTAAAATTAGAAGTTTACATTTTGGATTTGAAATATATCTTTCGTGACAACGGTCCTGGAACTTTCCTGACACACTTCGTATTGGTCCAAATGCTTTTATTCTTGTAGCATTACAAATTATTTTCCCTGAATTCATCAATCCATCCATTTTCTTTGGCTTTGGATTTTCAGGTCGCAGTGGCAGCAGCTTAAGCAGTAATGCCCTGACTTCCCTGTCCTGGCCCATCTCTAGGGTGGATGTGCCTGAAACAGCTCACCAGAGAGACATCCAGGAGGCATTCTAACAAGATGTCCGAGCAACTGGCTCCTCTAAATGTGGAGGAGCAGCAGCTCGACTCTGAGCCCAATCTGGGATGACCAAGCTTCTCACCCTATCTCTAAGGGAGAACCCAGACATACTGCGGAGGAAACTCATTTCAGCTACTTTTATCCACATTCTTGCTCTTTCGGTCACGACCCACAACCCATGACCATAGGTGAGGGTAGGACCGTAGGTCGACCGGTAAATCGAGAGCCTATCCTTTTGGCTCAGCTCCTTCTTCACTACCACAGACTGATACATAGTCCGGATTGCTGCAGACGCTGCACTGATCTGCCTGTCGATGTCACGCTCCATTCTTCCTTCAATTGATAGTTGATACTCCTCCACTTGGGGCAGGATATCATTCCTGACCTAGAGAGGGCACTTCACCCTTTTCCAACTGAGTACCATGGTCTCAGATTTGGAGATGCTGATTCTCATCCCACCCGCTTCACACTCAGGTGAGTATCGCTCCACTGAGAGTTGGAGATGGCGGCTTGATGAAGCCAACAGAACCACATCATCTGCAGAGATGTAATATTGAGGAAACAAAACTGAGGCCACTCAAAGCCTTGGCTGCGCCTAGAAATTCTGTCCATAAAGGTTATGAACAAAATCAGTGACAAAGGGCAGCCTTGGCAGAGTCCAGCCCTCACTGGAAAAAAAATGTGACTTCCTGTCGGCAATGCAAACCCATCTGATACGGTTGTATAGGGATCAAACAGCCCATATTAGGGGGCCCGGTACCCCGTATTCCTTGGAGCACCGCCCCACAGGACACCCGAGGGACATGGTCTCTGAATTGTACTCTACATTTTCTCTTCTATAAAAGTTGGGCCTCCTCGTGTTAATGGAAGAACGCCACCAGACCCAGTAGTCGTGGCTGTGAGATTTGAACAACTAACCTCACAACTGTGAGACAGACGTGCTACGTGTCCTCTGTGCTACCTGTTTTCCTTGTATTTATGTCATATTTTATACAGAGAAGTGATGTTTGAGTTGAGTTCATCCTCAAATTTGCCATTCGAGTAATGCGACCAGTCTAGGGTGTACGTCCTAAGTAAGATGGGATATGCTCCAGCCCATCTGCAACCCTAATGAGGTTAAGCGCTACAGAAAATGGATGGATGGGTTTATGATTCTTTGTGACTATGAAAAAGCACATTCGACAGTAAGGGAGCACTGTATAGTTTCCTTTGCAGTTTACCTACAGTACGTGGTAAACCATATTTCCACATATACTGTAAATGCCACAGTTTCCTGACATACTGTACAATAGCATGACACATTCTGCTTTAAAATGCAAATACACCCATCTGCATTTTGACCTCATCATTTTATGAGCTGAAAATGTGAAGTTTATTTCGTCAATTAAATTATGGCTGGATGCTTTTAATGAATGACCTGGAGGTTTTCTGAGAGGTTTACAAGAAGATAAATTACTCTAATAACTAAGCACCTAATGTGTGGGTTTGCCCGTTAAGACATGCATGGAAAGAAATGATGAGAGCAAGCTACTTCTACGCACCTGATGAGGCTGCAGCACAGTGAGAACAATAGTGTCTTTGCAGCGTCTATGGGGAGCACAGCAGAGTGGAGTGGGTTAGGTAATGCCATGTGGAGCACAGTGTTTGGACAGCTTTGCCACTTTCTATCTGCCATTTCCTCTCTGTACTTCAGCGATGAAAGGATTGACTCAACCACCATTTTGTGTTCATGTGGTCATGTATCAATCACAGAAAGGAACATTACGTTCCTTTCAAGCCACCCTCTATTTTTTTGTTTTTTTGTTTTATCTATGCTCTTTTTTACTTTTCACTTGGCCTGACAGTTGGTCCCCTGGCCCTAAACACCCCCACCCTCCCTCCTGGGACAGTAAAGGATGCTACCTTACAAGGTCTATGACTCTCTCTCGGGGAGCGTCGCTCACCGTCTCCTCGTTAATGGCCAAGATCTGATCTCCGGGGAGGAGCTTACCAAAGGAAGGTCCGTCTGCAGATAGATGGCAGCACACAACCAACATAAAAAGTCATATACTTTAACTATATAACCGTCACTCCTTTTATTTCTCTCTTTAGTTTTCGCCCATTGGCACTGACTAACCAGCAGAGACAGAGCGTACAATGACGGGCCTTTGGCTGCCTGCAATGAAGCCGAAGCCTTGAGTAGGGTGCCGCTGGATGGTGACTTGTCTAGGTGTGGCAGGACTTAGGGTACCACTGTCCATACCATCTTGGCTCTCCTCTAACATTGCAGAGCTAAACACACATAACACATACAAAAATTAATTAGGGTAATACGACATTTTAAAGAATCTCTGCTAAATAATTTTAATGGTGTTGTCCAATCTTTACATTAGATATTCTTAAAAATGTATAGTGTTTGCTGTGAAGAATAACAAGTAGTTGTACATTGTCACAATTACAATGCTAGAAAGTACAAAGGAGTATTAAAGCCATATTGAGAAGTAAAAAAGGTATTACGAGAAAAAATGTGAAGATGTCAACATATGTTTCGTAATAATATTTCGAGAATAAAGTTATCTTATGAGCCGACACGAAGATTACATCTGAGGATCTTATTTGGATCTTGTCAAGTTGCACTTTAGTTTCACAAACAATGAAACCATCATCAATATTATCAATTTAATCCAAAGATGCAAACGCTTGTGTCGGTTCGTTAGAAAGAGCTACAGACTTAAATGATAATACTTTATTCTCATGGCATTATACTTTTTAGGTAGCATGACAACTTCGTTCTCATATATCATGGACTCAGTCAAACTCAGGCATCTTGTTTTAGTTTTCATTGGGGTCCTCCTATCAGGGGTCACCACAAAGAGTCGCTCGCATGATTTATTTGGCCTTGGGGTTAGGGCTAACTGGGGTTAGGACCAGCACTGAGGCGCTCGAGCAGCCGGGTTTTGGGGCACTGACTGGAAATCGAAACTGCGCTAGCTGCAAGAAAGGCAGCAGCCTGTATCACTACACCATCTTGTGTTAATAATCACTAAAACGGAATGAGTTTTTGCTTAGATCATTTCTTGTCATTTAAAGAAGTTCTATTGATTAGTGGGGCTTCAAGAAACCCCTACAGGCTTTACCATGCATTATGTTGTGGCTTTGCACGGATAACAATAACAACTGAAGCAAAGCTGAATACCTGTCAAATGTGTATGTGTGTCCATCCTGGACCTCGGCCATCCCCTGAGAGTAGGGAGCAGCATAGGACAGGTTTGCACTGCAAAGGCCACGCTCTTTTCAAAGTAATTCACCTGCATAATAGATGTAAGAGAACATGAAGACATTAAAAATTGCATTGCATCTCGTTCTTAAATTGAGGATTCCTCCTGTTTGTTAAATCTGCAGCTTATTGCATGATGAATACATCTAGTTAGAAAAATAAAAAAGATAAATGTGAGCATCCATCCATCCATCCATTTTCTGAGCCGCTTCTCCTCACGAGGGTCGCGGGCGTGCTGGAGCCTATCCCAGCTATCATCGGGCAGGAGGCGGGGTACACCCTGAACTGGTTGCCAGCCAATCGCAGGGCACATACAAACAAACAACATTCGCACTCACATTCACACCTACGGACAATTTAGAGTGTGAACATGTGATTTGCAAATATATCTGTTAATCAGGATGTGCAAGACTGCACGAGGTTAGAGTAAAAATGTACAGTATAGATTTTCCTTTGATATACTTGATAAAACCATCTGACACGAGACCTGCCATAAAAACAGCTTTTATCAAGGACATAAGACGAGCGAATGCAAAGAAGTATTTAACACAGACTCAACCAATATCTGTACCACTATTGTGAACCACGCATTCTCTCTTAAAGATACCTGTGTGGGAGTAAGTAAGAGCGAGATTAGTTAGACAGGTGGGAGTGTGTACGCTGGCACATGGGTTGTCTATGGCAGGAAAATGTCACAAACAAAGTGACGGAAATGAGATGGAAATATATGAACATTTTAGCATCTGACCTGGTTAGACTTGAAACCGGCTGTGACATTAAGGCTTTAAAATGGGGGGAGAACGAGAGGAGAAAAACCATGTCAAGACTGCTCAGTTATTATTATGCATGAATACAAGAGTAAATGCCACAGGCAGACAACAAACTGTCGGTAACTGTGGGCTGAGTCCTTTGGTCAATAGTTCATTGATTTAAATTCTTCTCACTTGTACTTTGTGCTCACAGTGGCTTACAAGGGATATGGCTCATCTACTATTCCATTGGTGCATGACTGATCTCTACCTTGTGTCGCATGAGAGACCATTTATCTTTGATTACTTTATTTTTAATCCCATGTACATGATGGGAAATCCATTACCCATTGTAGGATTTGTAAAAAAAAAAAAGTGTGTAATTAGATAATAAACTATTCGACATTCATCTGTCAGTATCAGAGGTGAAGAGCAATGACAAATCAGCTGGTACTGCTGCTGAAAAATTACAATTTAGTTTGACAATGATTACTGTCTCCTCATCTATTATCCATCATCTATTATCTTGTCCATAGGTACTTGACAGTCCAAGTCTACCTACATTTCTTTGCCCTTTTCTTTCTGCCCCTCTAATGACTTTTAATTGCCATCTGCTTCCCTCTCCAGGTGCTGGGAGGACACCCATCTGGCGGGTCTTCAAGGTGCCGAGGATGGCTCACTCATTAGGTGTATGTGATAAGTTAACCGCGTGTCACTCTGAACGTCAGTTGCATCCCGACTTGACTCTTGGAGAGAGAAGACCCAGGCTTCATCCATCCGTCCATTTTCTAGACCGCTTATTAGGGTCGCAGGTGAGCTGCAGCCTATTCCGGTTTACTTAGATTAAAAAGAGATACCTTGTATTAAATAATTGACATAATAGACACAATTGTTTATTAGTTATGTTTTAACTAAAGTTAGCCAATAATGTACAGTAAGGTTTTCTGATGTATTGTGGGAATGGGACAAACTGGCATCACTGTTTTTCTCATATAACAGATTCACATTCCCACGAACAACTACCACATTTTTTTTTCATCCTCCTGCTTTTTTTCTTTTGGAATGTCCTGAGTGATGAATTCACTTAATGTTGTTGTCTGTGTGTTTGACAAGAATGCTAATAAGGGGCCCCATTAGGGAGACTCCCAAATCTCGACGTGTCATTGCAGTGTCTATGGGGTTTCTAGCTTTGTCTTGATATGATATCGGCCCCCTACTAGCCACCAGCCAGCAACAGCTAGTAAGGGGCCCTATTCAGGGAGTTTCCTGACACGATGTTGTTTCAGTTTCTAAAGCAGTACCATTGTTTTGTCATTGATATGGGCCAATGCCAGTCGTCTCTTGGGGCCCCCCTTCAGCTCCTGGCCTTAGCAGATTGCCTGGGTTGCCTGCCCTGTTGCTGGATTTCTAGACGGGATACACCCTGGACTAGTCACCAATCAATGGTAGGGCAGGCAACCATAGACAACCATTAACGCTTACTTTCACACCTGTGGACATTTTAAAGTCAGTGACGGTAACATGCATGTTTTGGGGCTGTGCGAGAAAGTTGGAGTACCCAGAGGAACCCACATGGGAAGAAGAAGAAGAAGAAGAAGAAAAAGAAGAAGAAGAATAATATTTTATTGTCATGAAATTTGTACTCTGCATTTAACCCATCACAGTGAACACATACACATGTTAGTGGAACACACTGGAGCAGGGGGCAGCTGAAGCGCCCGGGGAGCATTTCGGGGTATCAGTGTATTGCTCAAGGACATCACAGCCGTGAGTCCGGGGGATGTTGGCAGATGGTCCAGTCGGGGTCTTGAACCTAGGTCCCCCCAGTGGTAGGTGATGATCTTAACCATTGCAAACTCAACACAGGAATTCCAGAGCTAAAATATTAATCCAAAACCTCAGAACAGTGAGGCAGATCTGCTAACCACTACGCTACCATGCTGCTGCTTCCAAATGATAGAACATACATACAACGCCAGTTTTACATTTCAGTATGGGACAATGGGAAACTGCCAAAAAAGGCTGCATTGAATGCATCAGTTGGAATGAGACAATAGAGGTAGAATGAGAGTCTTTCTATTGGCCACAGTGATAAGACTATTGGTGAGGAGACTAAGAGCAGCAATAAAATGGAGCGCTGCAGTGAACTGGAGACTGGAATAAAATACTAAGGCACAGAGACAGTGTAAGATAGCGTGTTTTTTGTTGTTTCTGTCTGTGTATTCTAAAATGTTACAATGTTGCAGCAAATCTGCTCCCCCAATGAGCAATCCGCAGTGGTTTACAAGGTTACAAGGTCTCATATTCTAGAAAATAGGACATGGTAGTGCAGTGTTGTCCCATATATTTGCGATTCGCTACATGCGGATTCACCTATTTCCAGAGTTTTTTTTTGGGAACCTATCTTCTGTATTGACTGAAAAAAACACCTATAGGCTATTTTTGTGCTAAGGCCAAAGACCTGTCTAATATAAAAGTATTGTTTTCATGCCATCTTGGAGAATCTTGGTGCCAAGGAACTATGTCGAAATGAGGGGCGATGGTTCATTTAGACAGGCCATCAACCTAGTGAAGAGAAAACTAGTGCTTTACTGACATCTTTTGGCATCTATAGGCAATTACAAACCTTTAGACGGTGGTGTCTCAATTACTTGCGGAGTGTCACTATTTGCGGAATGGCTCAGTCCCTGTTCCTCACAAATAGTGGTGGAAAACTGTACATGGTTTTGCCAGTGGAAATATAGCAATATCGAGTAGAGCCATGCTGAGCCAATTAAGTATGGTGCTGTGGAAAAGAGGCATAAAGTGAGGATGATGTTTTGCTCAGCATCTAGACACCAGGATATAGAGCAAGTACCTTTGTAAATATAGTTTGCTGGGGGTATTTTTACAGAAGCAGAACTTAAGGACATTGCTTTGTGACTTTGTAAACATCTCACATGCATTAAAATTCCTGACTGACTTTTGAGAAGAATTGAGAGCGCAATGAAGGTTGCCAGGGGACACTGACGCAAACACATCTACCCGGCGATAGCAGCATTGTGAAAATGCCAAGAGGGAGGACACCAAGGAACTCTGTCAAGAAATGATGCCCAAGGGCATTAGCAAATCTGCCCGTTGCTATGACTACAGCTCTCAATGTAGCTTGTCGAAGCCCGTGGGTGGATGAGAATAGCGATGTGGACCCTGCATCTTAGGGAGCGCTCGCCAGCTGCTCTGTGTTCCCACGTAGCAGCTGTGGCCAGATTTCAGCATCCTCTTGGGCGCAGAGGTCAGGGCACCTGTTACACACTCTTCCCCCTAGTGTGCCAGGCTGCAACTGCTCCCCATGGCCTCTGGGTAGGTGCAATAAATGACCCTCACTCACATTCCTTTAAGGACTGGCAGTTTTATCATCATTAGCTTGAGGGGGCATTGCATCACAAAAAACAACAGCAGTGCTGAATATGTGATCAGTGGTGACCGTGACAAAGTGACTCTGGAGGCAAAACGCACATTAATCAGTCTCTCATTTTGCGAATCCGTTAATCGATCTGTTTTACAAGGCAACAATAAAGACATTAAGTGGTACATTATACTTTATTGGATTTTATGGGGAAGTTGTTGGCTAAAAATAACATCCATCCATTCCTATAGCGCTTGACCTCATCAGGGTCATGGGTGAGCTGAAGCCTATTGCCAGAGGTGGGTAGGAACATGCTACATTTACATTTAATCACGTAACCATCCATCCATTTTCAATACTGCTTATCCCGTTCAGGGTCACGGGGCGCTGGAGCCTATGCCAGCAGACTTCGGGCGAAAGGCGGACTATACCCTGAACTGGTCGCCAGTCAGTCGCAGGGCACATACAGACACAGACAACCATTCACACTCACACCGTCACTGAGTGGGAACCGAACCCACGCTGCCTACACCATAGTCAGGCGAGTGTACCACTACACCACCAGTACCTAATCAAGTAACACTGCTGCCTAACAGCAAAATCCCCACCCACCCACGACCCACCGCCCACCAGAGATGGGTGTATGTGGTGCATTAAAACATGGGGAGTGTGTGTGATGCATTTAAAATCCAGGGGGGCAGGCAGGGCGGAGGAGCAGGGCGCACGGACCGGGAAACAGCACAGACGTGCTGAAACGACACCCACACCCTCCCGATGGTCAGTGATGACTTGCTCACAGAATCATTCACACTCGTCATTTTAATAGAAAATGTGCACCTGAATTGAAGTGATATGACATTAATCATGTCAAATTTATTAAGGTGTAATTTGTGTCATTACAAACTGTAACCAATTATGGCAACAAGATTTTCCTTGATGTTGGTGAGGACAGGGTCAAGGTCTACAGATTTAATTTCCTGATCTGGAATACATCCAGTCAGACAGTAACCTCAATTACATTGGTAGACTGAGCTGCAATGGGGGTATGCACAAACAATTCACAGTGGAGAGGCGATTGTAATTTCCCCCAGGAGTGCGCTGAATTACATAACAAATGACGCAAACTTTTCTGTAAATGTGACAAAACTGAAAAAGTATTTACTAACTTACTGGCTCATGATTGATTGATTGATTTCTTTTTTTCTGTCTTATTTTTCATAATAATAATGTATTATTCTGATTATTATTATTACTATCACGCTTTAATGTTTTTGATTATCAAGTTCAAGAACAAATGAGATACAAAGTAATTGAATATATATCAGTTTGGAAATGGTTACAGAGCCAGTTCCAAGACTGGGACTCCAGCGAACCACCAACGGTGAGGCAGACGCGTTAACCATTAGCACACTGTGCTGCACAATTTGAACTAAACAACAATAGTAACATAACGTAAATAATAACAATAATCTAGTAATGATTGAGCAAAATAAATTCTATAATATTTTAGTATTGCCACTGGCAAATAAAATACAGTACTGTGTTTGATGAGTGTCTCATCAGGCAAACTGTCTTATGACACCCGTGTTGCATATCAATGTGTTCTATCCATTCACAGAAAAGTCCTCTGCAGGCAATGACGAAATGTTGCCAACATTTTGCATCACTGAGAAAATCCCTGAATCTGCTAAAATCCTTTCAACATGATGAAAGAGGAGACACGGTGATCCCCCTGATAAAATGAGCCTTTTTGGACTAAGACAATACCTTTCACACATCAGGTCTCTTGGACCGCAACAGCGGGTATGTCACTCTGGCAAAATAATAACTATGGGCTTCAGTTTTCAATTTGCTGTAAACAAACCTTTGCGAAATGCACTTTTTTTTCACTTCTCTTTGCAAGGATTTGAGTTTTTGAGGTGATAGACTAAGAGAGGCGTTCAATAGAAACCAGCTTGTCTAATCCTCTATTCCAGGCACGGCTGCCCGGCACACATTAGCATAGATTCTGTAGGGCAGTACAACCACTTCACTCTGTTGGGAACATGACAGCTACACATACTTACATATGTGTAAGGCTATGACATCTTGGCTACTTGTAGAATAGACACACGTCTCTTTTTTCATGGGAAGTAAACATTCAAACAGGAAGATTTGTGCGGATTTGTGTTCTTCTGTGTGACTCCGTGTTTATCTGCTGGATAACCTGTTGCCAAGCATGCCTCTCTTGACTCAAACGGCCTCCCCCACAAGGCCACATGGTATTTTGTTATGAGCTGCCTGCAACCTGACTGTTTTCTCTCGTTCTTTTCGTCTTTATTTCTCTGATCCATCTTTTTCTCTCACCCCTGGTCAATCAGTTTGCCTCTGTCAAAGCAAAACTTACTGCCAAGAAGCAAATTGTGACAGTACTACAGAATTAGTCTGCGATGTAATGGGTAAATGTTTAGAGGGTTGATGAGCATCTATATCTCTCATGACATGTCAAACAAGTAAGAGTTTATTTTTCCATTTTCCGGTCGTAGTGTTGTTGTTGTGTACAAACAAGTTTCTGTATAAGATCACATTACCTGTGATCTGACAACATGCAAATGGTGAATAATTTTGTTTCCAAAGACACTCCGATTATGAGTTTGAATTTAAACAATACACTGTCATGTAAACTGTTTCGCGTTTATCAAAATGCAAATAATGGTGAGTCCATAAAAAGTTGACTTAGAGGCTTTGTAACCCAAACACAAGGAAAAGACAATCAATATCTTTGGAATATATTGTGCCAAAATAAGGTCTGGATTATGTGCTAGAAACATGTATGTGTTTTGCTTTCTGTTTTCAATTTTGTTCATCTATTAGGTGTTTTTTGTCCTGTATCAGTAGAGGATAAAAAGTTAAGAAGGATTTGAGAAAGCTAATAGGTTTTGGAGTTGATAGGAATTCTGCAGAATGGAGTTTACAAACTAGGGGAAAACACCAGCAGTGGCATACAATTTCTTTTTTCATGATTCCATTTGTTGTCCAATGCAAACAATGAACACAATGCCCCTGTAATTCACTGGACGGTGAAGCTTTATTAACGCACCGCTTCCTCTCGCCTTGACCTCAACTGACTCTCTTACAAAACCCCTTTTCCGTTTCTCTAAGTCGACTTGTTTTGTTAGCAATTTTACCAAGATGTATGAATAGGGGTGATAGTGGGCAGATTTTCTCATGCCACATTCTTAAGTAAAAATTTAAGCGTGAACAGATATAGATTATAGAGACAAAGTTATGCACACCGACAGAATCGATTCATTTCTTTCATGTCCCCTTCCTGTAGGCGCAATGATCCCCTTGTCAAATAATTTTGTCAATATTATGTTTATTGTACTTATATGAAAACATTTATGGGACAACCATTCAGGCAGAATCCATACAAGAAATTCTGTTGTACTCTCTTACTCTCCGATGAGTTTTGGTTTCCCAGCCAACTGATTTAAATCCGACAGACAACAAACATCTGAGTAAATTTAGCTAGTAGATGCAGCAACACAGATTGGCAGAATTGTTTGGATTATTTTTATTCTGCTTATGTCATGTTTGCTTGACAAAATTCAGAAGTGGGTATTTTTCACCCAGGCTACACTTCCCCGAACAGAAAGGAAAGGACGAGTCATACACACACTATGGAAATTGCTGCAGAAATGCACATGTGAACAGAAAATGTGTGGGCTGTACTGTAAAGAGCAAGCGTTTTCACCATAGTACCATGGATCTCGCAGGGTACCACCCATCTTGCCCCAGATTCAGTATCACCACTTGAGATACATCTCACCTTGATGAGGTGCAAGTGATATAATCATATTTCTATTGCTCTAAAAGGAAGGTGATGGCACCATCTGCTTCTCGGCTATGACGAAAGGCCGGTCTACCTGACCAAAATGTCAATATGTGGCACTTGACTCAATGTCCCAGGTCTTTTCTTCCCTGCATTATTAATGTAAGCATTACATTACATGATCTTCAGCACAATACTCAGTGATTATCTGTCCCTCTATAGCAGCTTAACCTCAACAATAGAAGTGTGGTATCTTCGCACAAATCAAGTGGTAATTGTGGCAAGGGCAAAGATTTAGAGTGCCCCCTCCCTGCTCGGCCATTTCTCTCCACATATTGTGGCAATCTTGACATTAAATAACTGAATATGTTATTCACTCACTTGAATAATTGGATTAAAAAGCTAAATTTTAATTACCTACTTTGAATTTGTATTGTTTAATTAGAATCATTGCATTGAAAAACTGAATCAGGATAGTATAATTTTAAATTTAATTTATTAGGTTGGAACTGAAGTCCAATAAACTTGAAACTGAAAGTAAGATTATTTGCTCCTCAATGAAAATTCAACACTGTAGGTTTTCACATTCTTTTCTCAATTCATATTTAGTTTAGTTTCAAATTAGCTGTGACAGACATCCAGGTACTTTAGGAATAGCAATCGATCGCAGATACACAGATCTCCTCTTCGGCCAATCAATACTTTTTTTTTTTAACGTGTAACATAGGGCCTCTCCGGAAAGTTAAATCTCCTAACCTTCTCTTAATCTTTTCCCCACCTTTTCTTAACCTTTGTTGAATACGTCATCGGGTCAGGGAGGCATGAAAAGGTGCAAAGGACAGTCAACAATGAATTGTTAGGAACCTTTCACACCGAAGTCATGTATTAGTATGTCTTGATTTCTGGGGTTTTCTCCAACATAACATCATCCAGGCATTGAACTCCATGCCCTACTGACACCTAGGGGTAGAAACAGCAAATTGTACACATTCTGCACTTTTGGTCATGTAATGGACACGCTACTAAAGATGACAACCAGCAACCCCCAGTCTCGTGCTGTTCCGCATACCTGCCTCGGCTGCCTGCTGAATTAGTCTGCGTACACAAGACATCTAAGGAAAACCTTGTCTGTTTATCAAAGCAGAAGCACGGGAGGTTTAAACTTGGTACACGGACACTGAATGAATTACAAGCCAGTCCCAAGTAGCTCCTCAAAACTGAGACACAGACATCTGGTTTCTCACCCGGGCGCTAAATTAATTAACTTCGACCCCCTTGCCAGCCTTCTTTTTCCCGCTGTTTTCAGTGACATTTGTTCCATCTGTCTGGGACAATGGATGGAGCACTAGCGACACCCACAGGTAGTGGAAAGCTACTGCAACCCCAGATTAAGTAATCACAATCTTCACTGGACTTGAATGGTATATAATATTTTTAAGAACTTTGCATGGACGCCACCAGTGGTACCATCGCAATAGCACCACGAGTGATTGTATTTCTGCAAATTTGAATGTCTGATGTCAAATCTGTTTGTCAACTGCACCGGATGAGATGTTTCACCCCACACAACACAAATGCCACATTGCAAATATTACAGTGTTCTCAACAACCACATACAATTGAAACATTAGTTACAGGGATTAAAGAGGATAGTGTAGTAGGTAGATTTTTCTTGAAATAAACAGTCTTTGTTTTGGTTAAGATGATGACTGTACATGTCCTTGTGTGTAGTGAGTCCGGTGTCACGATACGATTTTAACTGGACCCAGAAGCAAGCGGAGGCTGAGAGGTTTGTGATGAAAGGTTTATTGAAGGGGATATGGAGATGGATCCTTGAGGCGTACTGTCAGGTTGTCGAGACAGGGAACGTGCGGCAGGTGGTGGTGTGAGCAGGTGGATGGCTTGGCGGCGTGGTGGAAGAGCTCAACACGGTGTGCAACACGGAAGAAGCACTGAGGACAAGGAAAAACACGGAGGTCAGAAGGATAGCGAGGACTGGCGTAGCTTACATGTTGGTTAGAGAGCCGGTGTACCACAGGAGAACGTTAATACTCTGGCGAGAGTTTCCGGGATCTGGCAGGCTTTTATGCAGGTGATGGTGAAGGCTGATTGATGAAAGGGTGGCCGAGGTGATTACTGGGAAGAGAGAGAGGGAGGGAGAGAGAGAGGGCGAGAGGGGCGCAAAGCACCACCCAAGCTCCAACAAAAGAACTGCGGAGCACAGCTCATGACATCCGGTTTTCTAATGGAGGCATTAGAGTACACGACCTTTGGATTTTAATTGTCACATACTTTAGCAGGGGTGAACCAGGGTGCAGAGGTGAAACCTACAGTTCTGGTTCTAAATGCAGCTAGAGTGTTGAGGAGATGATGGAGATTATTATTGTAGTGAATAACCAGTTCATGGGGGGTGGAGAGAGAGTCTGCGCTGGGGAGGCTGTTGATAAGAGTACAGAGAGTGTCTGGGCTAATGTTCTTGATTTGGCGAAAAGAGATGGCATGGGGAAGTTTGATTTTGGAAAAGGTTAGGTTAGTACAAAAAATATTAGTATGTGGTCTGAAAAGGCAGCACGGTGACCGACTGGTTCGCACATCTGCCTCACAGTTCTGAGGACCGGGGTTCAAATCCAGGCCTCGCCTGTGTGGATTGCATGTTCTCCATGTGCCTGCGTGGGTTTTTTACGGTTTCCTCCCACATCCCAAAAACATGCGTGGTAGGTTGATTGAAGACTCTAAATTGCCCATAGGTGTGAATGTGAGTGCGAATGGTTGTTTGTTTCTATGTGCCCTGCGATTGGCTGGCGACTAGTTAAGGGTGTACCCCGCCGCTCGCCCACAGATGGCTGGGATAGGCTCCAGCACGCCCACGACTCTCGTGAGGATAAGCGGTACAGAAAATGGATGGATGTGTGGATGGAAAGGGGAGTGAGTTGGAATTGAAGTCGCTTGTAATGAACAGGAACGGCGAAGCAGATCCAGGATGTGTTCTTTGCAGTTAGTGGGAAAGTTAATTAATTGCTGTAGACCAAAGTTATTGAGCTAAGATGAGAACTGCCTGGAAATTGTGTTATTGAAGATGTCCATGGAAGTATTGAAATCGCCAAGTAGTATAATGTTAGGAGATAGGGAAGACGACATAGGCAGCAGGTACATAAATCACCTGTGTACTGTGTCAGTTTTTTGTTTAATGGTGCACAGTGAGATTTTTTTTTAATTTAAAAATGGTGCCTTAGCTCAGTAAAGTATAAAAATCATTGTATTGTACTTTAGTATGCAAAGGCTCTCGGAAATTCTCTTTCTTCAGCTAAATGTACAAACCCAATTCCAGTGTGTGAAACATAAATAAAACCAGAAAACAATGATTTGCAAATCATTTTCAACCTGCTGTATGTTCAATTGGAAACAATACAAAGACAAGATATTTAACTTTAAAACTGATAAACATTTTTTGAATATTCACTCCTTTTAAATTTGATGCCTGCAACACATTCCATAAAAGCTGGGACAGGCATGTTTGCCACTGTGTTACATCACCTTTCCTTTTAACAACACTCAATAAGCATTTGAAAACTGAAGACACTAATGGTTGAAGCTTTGTAGGTGGATTTCTTTTCATTCTTCCTTGATGTAGAACTTCAGATGCACGAGTCACCTCATCTGGCTCCTCTCGTACTCGGTGGAGCAGCGGGTCGACTCTGAGCCCCTCCTGGATGACTGAGCTTCTCACCCTATCTCTAAGGGAGAGCCCTGACACCCTGCGGAGGAAACTCATTTCAGCAGCTTGTATCCGCGATCTTGTTGTTTTGCTCACGACCATAGGTCGATCTCACGCTCCATTCATCCCTCACTCGTGAACTCCTCCACTTGCGGCAGGATCTCTTCCCTGATCTGGAGAAGGCACTCCACCCTGCTTGTAGCTTGTATCCGCGATCTTGTTGTTTTGCTCACGACCATAGGTCGATCTCACCCTCCATTCATCCCTCACTCGTGAACTCCTCCACTTGCGGCAGGATCTCTTCCCTGATCTGGAGAAGGCACTCCACCCTTTCCGACTGAGGACCATGGCCTCAGATTTGGAGGGGCTGTTTTTTTATCCCAATTGCTTCACACTCAGCTGCGAACCGCTTCAGCGAGAGTTGATGATTACGGCTTGATGAAACCATCAGAACCACATCATCTTCAAAAAGCAGACACGTAATAGTGACGTCACCAAACTGCACCCCCTCAACACCTCGGCTGTGCCAAGAAATTCTTTCCATAAAGGTTATGAAGAAAATCGGTGACAAAGGGCCACCTTGGCGGAGTCCAACTCTCACTGGAAACAAATCTGACTTACTGCCAGCAATGCGGACCAAACTCTGACACTGGTTGTACAGGGACGGAGCAGCCCATATCAGGGGTCTGGTATCCCATACTACCGGAGTACCTCCCACAGGACTCCCTGAGGGACACGGTCGAATGCCTTCTCCAACTCCACAAAACTCTTGTAGACTGGTTTGGCGAAAGGTAGTTAAGCTTTTGGACTATTTGCTGATGCAGTTGTTCACAAAGGGGTGAAACTTGCACCATCCTTGCTTGTGAACAACTGAGCCTTTTGGGAACTTTTTATACACAATCACGACACTTACTTATTTCCACTTAACCTGTTCACCTGTGGAATGTTCGAAACAGGTGTTTATTTTTTTAAACAATCCTCTATCCCAACTTTTTGGGAATATTTGTGAAAAAGAACAATAATGTTCATCAATTTGAACTTTAAAATATTGTCTTTGTAGTGTATTCAACTGAATATAGGTGGAAAAATATTTGCAAATCAATGTACGGTATTTTGTTTGTATTTATGTTTTACACAACATCCCTCACATGTTGTAATGTACCTTAAAGGAGAAGCTTAGGCTTGTATGGACTTTTATTTCTTATCTACTTGCCACATCTTCCATCTCCCTGAAAAACCTAAAAATGTTTCTTGGTGCAAAATAGGAGCTGAAGTGGCACAAACATAGCCAAGAGGTCTTGAACAGCTGCGCTCCTCAGACACACCATCCATATGTCAAAAAACCAGGAGAGGCAGAGTGTCCATGACAGCAGCAGAGTGGCTCTGTCGCTGTGCTGTCACACTCCAGTGAAGCAGCTTCTCTCGTGACAGTCTAACGCCAGAGTGAAACTCATTCTTCACGCAACACTGCCCTCCCAAACAGCCCCAGCCCCGACTCTCCGCCGCCACCCATGAGACCCTCCCACTGAAGCACTCTAGTGACACCAAATAAAGTGGTCTTCTCCCTCCACATTTATACTAATGTATAAATTGGAATACCATGAAAAACCCAATTTATTTAAGTAGCTGAATTCAAAAAGTGAAACTCATAATCTAGATTTCCTGCACGCAGAGCAAAAATATTTCATTAGATTATTTTATACAGTGTATATTTTTTATGATTACTGTATAGCTTACAGCTAACGAAAAAACAAAATTCACCGTATCAAGGAATTAGATTACATGTGAAATAATACAAATTATTTTTAAAGGTCGCATATTTTGGCTATTTAGACCTCCACAGAGTGACTCTCTGACATAGACTTAGTATAAATGTTTTTCCATCCATCCATCCATCCATTTTCTGAGCCGCTTCTCCTCACTAGGGTCGCGGGCGTGCTGGAGCCTATCCCAAATGTTTGAAAAAAACATTGGCCGACTGATTGGCTACTCATGAAAACAGTTGCCAAACTACACACACTGCGCAACATTTCAGTCGGGTTCATCCCCGTCGCTCGGTATGCGGTGCATAAGAATCAACTGTACCGATAAACCTGTATTTTTAATACGAGGTTTCTCGCCTGAAATCCTGACTATAGTGAGAGGTGAATTTTTCTGACTAACTAGATGGCGCTGGAGCAGCATTTTCACCCTTTTTCTCTTCCTATTTTCCTTTGTTTCCACAAACTGATTTAGGCATGTCTGCCTAGACCCAAGTGTAGAGTTTCCCAACCTTTATTAAGCCAAGGGACTCATTCCAGATAAGAAAAGTCTCACAGGACAAAACAAAAAGTATGAATATTGAAATAATAACAATATCACCTGAATTTACTCACAAAGTGACTAACTCAGTTTGAAATCTGGGCCTGTTTAATTGAACACATAGGTAACTGGTATACTCACAGGAAGCCAAGACTTTTATGAGGTGAATACACAGGTTTATTGCACTGTCTGCAATCTAATGGAAGATAATTTAGTTGTTCTGCCTGTCACTATATGTCACTGGCATAGAGAGATAAACAAAGATTTATTTGTAATTCATGAATAATTATTTTGGGACATATTATATGTGATTGGCTGATTTACACCCCAGGGGCATCATTAATCAAGTTTGCGTATGCGTGTGTGCGTACGAACATTACCTTGCAAAGTATGGGAGTTATCAACTTGGACGTGCGTAGAAACGTGTGTAAATTTACGTAGAGCTCTGACCATGTTTACACACGAAACCTTGAGGTATAACAGTGAAACTACCAATTAAATGGTTAGTGCAACAGGTTATAAAATGCAGCTGTGACAGGACAACCTGAAAAAAAAACTTGAAATGCACATGACATGGCTCATCTTGCACTATTGGAGGATTTGGAGAACCGTTTTCAAAGAGTATGCTGATGTGTTCAGTCAGAGCACAGAGTGGCTTCTCAGCATGCAGGTACCGCTTTCCCCAAAATATATTGACAAATCCATGCTCTGATTTGGAACCCGTTGGAGTGGGAGACAAAATGCACCAGAGATCCAATGCACGTCTCCTGTCTACCCTAGGATTTAAAATTATATATATATATATATATATATATATATATATATATATATATATATATATATATTGGCAGTTTCGGAGACTATATATCTATATATATATACAATTTAAAATCCCAGGGTAGACAGGAGACGTGCATTGGATCTCTGGTGCATTTTTTTTTAATAGCATTCGGACACACATACACACACAGACAGTGGGTACGGAAAGTATTCAGGCCACCTTAAATTTTTCACTCTGTTATATTGCAGCCATTTGCTAAAATCATTTAAGTTCATTTTTTTCCCTCATTAATGGACACACAGCACCCCATATTGACAGAAAAAAATTAATCGTTGATTTTTTTGCAGATTTATTCTAAAAGAAAAAATGAAATATGACATAGCCATTCGTATTCAGACCCTTTGCTTAGTATTTAGTAGAAGCACCCATTTGTGCTAATACAGCCATGAGTCTTTTGGGAATGATGATGAGTTTTTCACACCTGGATTTGGTGACTCAATTGGGTTTAAGTCAGGGCTCTGACTGGGCCATTCAAGAACAGTCCCTGAGTTGTTCCGAAGCCACTCCTTATTCCGTTATTTTAGCTGTGTGCTTAGGGTCATCGTGATGTTGGAAGGTGAACCTTCGGCCCAGTCTGAGGTTCTGAGCACTCTGGAGAAGGTTTTCGTCCAGGATATCCCTGTACTTGGCCGCATTCATCTTTCCTTCGATTGCAACCAGTCTCCCGAGCCACTCTGCCATAAAGCCCCGACTGGTGGAGGGCTGCAGTGATTGTTGACTTTCTAGAACTTTCTCCCATCTCCCGACTGCATCTCTGGAGCTCAGCCACAGTGATCTTTGGGTTGTTCTTTACCTCTCTCACCAAGGCTCTTCTCCCCCGATTGCTCAGTTTGGCCGGGCGGCCAGCTCTAGGAAGGGTTCTGGTCGTCCCAAATGTCTTCCATTTAAGGATTATAGAGGCCACTGTGCTCTTAGGAACGTTAAGTGCAGCAGAATTTATTTTCTAACCTTGGCCAGATCTGTGCTTTGCCACAATTCTCTCTCTATATATATATATATATATATATATATATATATATATATATATATATATATATATATATATATATATATCTGCGATTGACTGGCGACCAGTTCAGGGTGTACCCCGCCTCTCGCCCAAAGATACCTGAGATAGGCTCCTGCATGTGACCCTAGTGAGAATAAGCGGAATGGAAGATGAATGACTATATATATATATATATATATATATATATATATATATATATATATATGCATACCATGTATATAAGTGGCAAAAATATATTATAAATATCAATATATCCAAGTATACATGCCCATTCATGTTTTTGTGGGTGATAAGTGCAGTGTAGATAAATGACTATGCAATGAATACACAATGAATAAAAGAGAATGGTTATCATGTATAGTTCATTTTATCCTCTGCACATCATTTATTCTTGGAAAATGCATTAAAGCAGGACATTCTATTTCCTTAATAAAGAATATTGTCTATCTGTCTTTGGTGACATATTTCCAGCGTGTGTGTGTGACTCTGTAGTACAATATATCTTCTGCTGAATTCTCCGTCAGTGTGTAGGAATTGAATATATGCTTGGCTGCTTGTTCAGCTTTAATCCATTCAGTCCTTGGGTGAAGGAGAGGGACAAGCAAGATGCATTCTGTTACTCTGTGCAGATCTAGGAAAGTGTGACTGTTACAGTAAAAGATATACCCAATTCTCGTTTGATGTCCACCCCGCGTCTGAGATGTACATAAATGAGCAGGGTGCATAGTGAATCTGCATCCACAGATGCACAGCATTGCTTACCTACGTACAATACGTGCGTGTGTTGCTGAAGTGCTTCAGCAAATCATTATCAACTAAAAGTACGAGTCCTGGTTTGGTGCTACCCAGTACCATATCAGAGGTAGAATAGGGCAGGTTGTCGTTCCATAAATACAATGGAGTTTTCTGGACTTAATAAATTGTCATTGTTGTGGTAACACCCGGCGCGTCTCCGTAGATGCACACAAGTGGATACTTTTGGGAAAGCCAACTATTTATTCATGTTTGTACTCAGGCATAGTTCCCGAAATCCAGCGTATGATTTTTGTTTTTTAGAAGACTCGCCCTAAGTGTGTGCGTGTGTGTGTTTAACCCCCCCCCCAAAAAACAACAAAAAACGCTTACGTGACATGCGAGCGAGCGGGGCAGATAGAAGCGTTAAAAAAACAAACAAACAAACAAACAAAAAAAACGCTTATGTGACATGCAAGTGAGCGCGGCAGATAGAACCGTACGTGCACTTTAAAAACGTCTACCATAAGATTTGTAATTGTACGGTCATCCTATATTTCCCTCTCACTGCTACTGAGGGGGAGTTAGTTCAGTTGAATGCCGCTCGCTATGGGCCGGGTGGACAGGCTCACTGGCTTTCACATGCGGGGAGCGGAGCATCCACGAGCCTCGCAATTGATCGGTAAAGAGAAGCGTGCAGGCTGGGGAGTCTGTCTATGCCTGGGCAGCCCACAGTGGCCAGCCAGGTTTCCGCTCAATGTCAAAACGAAGTATAAAACCGCGAGGGATGTTTGAAGTGTAGTGCAGCTAGCGGGCTAGCCTGCTGGCTAGCTGCCTTTTAAATCAAAGCACAAGCAAGTGATCCACCATGCTGTCACTGTTTGTGGGCTGGTCCGTCGCTGGCTAAGCACAGTGACGTGGCCCAAGGCAAACCCAGTCGAAGTGGGCTTTTCACTAGGGTTGGGCATCTAGAATCGAGAACCGATTGGAACCAGGACTAAAGTTACGGTTCTCCCAGAATCGTTCAAATTAAAAAATTTCGGTTCCCAGTTTTGATGCCTAGTTCACTGAGCCCGAAGAAGATCAATGAAGAAGCATAAAAAACCAACAAAGAAGAATGAAGACCTGCTTGTACCCAACGCCGGCGGACAAAAGTGTGTCTTAACTTTGTTAATGACCAGTCCCCTCAGTGAAACACTTGGAATAAAATTATATTCTGCAAAGGCGGCTTTTACGATGTGTAGAAGTCTGACAGACTCCGAGCCTCAGCCTATACCCCGCGGAGCTTCAGTGAAGTCAAATCTCAATTGAGTGAGTGAAACAATAAAATACGTCTATGCCAGCATTGAGACAGGAACCGGAATCGCTCGAATTCAAACGATGCCCAACCCTACCTTACACATCCACATGAACTCAAGAATTGTACTTCAATTCAGTTTTGACAAACAACTGGTGAGTACTGTATGTCATCCAGCCCAAATGTTTCCTACTTTTTAAATCTGTTACAATTATCTGACAGCTTAAGTGACTGTACATAACCGTTTTTATATTCTCTCCCTGTCCAGTAAATACTTACCACCCAAAATGTTCAATATTAATGTTGACTGTCAACTAAAAAGTGTGAATTTGAGAAAATGATCCCACTTCTTGAGCTCAATAAAGTCTTTAATGTCCTTTTGTGTAAAAGTATAACTAACTAGGTCGTTTTTTCATCAGCTGGTTATCTGTTTAAAAAGTAGTTATTTATATAATAAAATTAATTATCAATTAATTAATTATCCATTAATAAACTGATTATCTGTATGCAGTAATCCCCTCCTCCTCTGATGGAAGAGGGGGGTTTAATTTCAGTCCACCTCCGTAATCAGTGAAATTCTTGATATAGAAATACCCTATTTAAATACACTCCAGGCATGTTTTTGTTGCAATTACAGCACTTAAATTTTATTGAAAGGCCTATAAAGACACCTAAAACAACACAAACACATTTAAACACATCATATATTGAGAGAGAGCAAGATCAATGTATAACACAAAAATATTGCACAAACTATAAAAATAGAGTAACAACTGTAATTAAAATCTGCAATATAGTGGGACCGCGAAGCAATAACTGTGGTATAGCGGAGGCTTATTGTATCTGTATTCCGCGATGATTAGCTGCAGAGACTCATTGTTCCAGGGCTGGGACTCATTGTTTACATGACATGTGCATGACTCACGTTGTCTCAAGTGTAAAATGATCTATGTTTGTTAATGTTGTACGCAATTGTGAAAGTTGCTCGCTGGCATTGGCCAAGGTCTTTTATACCTCGGAAAAAGGATCCTTTGTATCTTACAATGTGCTCACTCATTTGAAGGAATCAACTTGCTCTGCGGTATTGATTTGGTTGGAATTTTTAAATAGTTCACTGCTCTTGGCTGTGATGAATTGCTCAACAGAGGTACAGTACAATGGTCCAGTAAATCAATGCATTCAACCTTGATCCCTGCTTGTAAAGGAGTAAATCGGAGCCTGCACTTTTGCTCCAATATTTCACACATAACGGCTGTTACATTCTGTGCACCTGTGGTGAGATGCTTATTCCTCTTGCAAGTGGTGTAGCTCAGTTAACAGTTGTGATGAATTATATTGCAACAGTGCACTTTTGTCCCAGTTAATGGGATGCAATCAATAACATTAGCAGCTTATCAGCAACCACTGCGTGATAACCCAGTATGAGGGCCCTAGGAAAAAGTATCAAAACACATGATAATCAATGTGAATGCAGGGATAATAAAAAAAAGATTCTCGGTAAGATTCTGGGAGACGTGATACCGAACACTTTGCACATTGATTTGAAGCAATCATTGAGCAAAATTGTTTCAAGTGGACAAAAGCGGTGTGCCATTACTACACTGGGGAATGTTTGAGACAGTGAAGACAGGAATAGGCTATTTATTTTTCTTTACTTTTATACATTTCTGTGTTTGGTTAGCTTATCCACTTTTGAAAAAAAGCAATGTGTGGGAAGATTCCTAATGAGCTAGGAAGAATTTTGGGGAAAGTGCTAGTAATTATCTTTAAAAACTATACAGTAATTGGTTCTGAGTACTGTACATGACACACATTAGCCTCACAGAACTGGCTGTAGTTTTTTTTGGCTGTAGCCAAACATGCACATAATACCATGACCAGCGTCTTCTTATTTTTATGAACTTTACAGTACTCAGTGTTGGGGGTGTGGCGATTGACACATTTGCCAAAGAACTCGCACTTGTGTCCGCACAAAAAGCAAAAAGTGAAAGTGACTGGTGAACGACAACGACGAAAAGACAGCTGACGGACTTCTCATTTGTTCAGAAGCAATGACGTATACAGGAATACTTTTCATATTCTTATGGGGTGAGTTTTCGTTAACGCTATCTACATTATGTTAGAGTTTATTCAAAATTTTGATAAAGATGAAAGATGTTCCTTGTGGTTGTTACAACGCAAATCTGACTGCAAAAAGGGTTTTCGGCATTAAAAATCACACGTGTATAGCATTCGGACACAATACAAAAAATATATGGACGTGATTCAACGTTATTGTTATTATTTTCTGTGAAGTTTGAAGTAAATCTGACAATGCGCTTGCTCTCAGTGTGACCCAGAAAATAAGATGGCTCGAGTGAACCCTGCCATTGTTTGTTGTTTAAAGCTAGCTAGTTTAGTTAGCTCCGCTGCAACCGTCAGAGTTACGAACTCAAAATCGCTGCATGACCGCAATTTCAGCAAGTGCTGGCCATCATATGCTAAATTACTTTGTATATTCTGATTTGAAAACTAGCTATGTATCATTTATATTTTGTTGTGTATATATAATACTATGATCAGGCGATGAAACATTTACTGTATATGTTTTCACAGTCATAACAGTCCTCTGAGGGAAACCGTACCAACAATGTGGCCCGTGACAAAATTGAGTTTGACACCTCTAGTGTATAATGTACAGTATTTACAGCACTCATCAAATGTGTGCTGTGTCTTAGCACTAATGCATTAATGTGTTTGCAGCTCTCCATCTAATGTTAATGTTACTACAGTAAAACGTAAACAAGATGCAGTAAAAATGAACTTGAAAGTAACATTGAATGTTACTATTTCAATGTTAAATACCATAATGTTAGCCTTGGATCATATTAATGCTTGTTAACAATTTAAACAACTAGCTCTTCAAAGAATTCCATCCGTCCATCCATTCATTTTCTGAGCCGCTTATCCTCACTAGGGTCGCGGGCGTGCTGGAGCCTATCCCAGCTGTCATCGGGCAGGAGGCGGGGTACACCCTGAACTGGTTGCCAGCCAATCGCAGGGCACATACAAACAGACGACCATTCGCACTCACATGCACACTTACGGGCAATTTAGAGTCTCCAATTTATGCATGTTTTTTGGGATGTGGGAGGAAACCGGAGTGGCCGGAGAAAACCCACGCAGGCACGGGGAGAACATGCAAACTCCACACAGTCGGGACCGGGGATTGAACCCGGGTCCTCAGAACTGTGAGGCTGACGCTCTAACCAGTCGCCCACCGTGCCGCCTCAAAGAATTACAGTATATCATTATTATTGTATGTAACGTAATTAATACTGCACAATAATTAAGAAGAAGAAGAAGAATCACCTTTTTTGTCATGAAAATGCATGCATGCACACGAAATTTGTTCTCTGCATTTAACCCATCACAGTGAACACACACATGTTAGTGGAACACACTGGAGCAGGGGGCAGCTGAAGCGCCCGGGGAATGTGAGGTTGATGTACTACACTGTAATTCTTAATGAGACTGTGCAAAATATATATTATCTTTCTTTCTGCTCTACTTCGAGGCCGCAAAGGCAAACAACCAATGAACAAAAAGTCTTGAAAGACACATGATGAGCTAATAAAACATTGGTGATAAAACACAGGGTGATAAAATTCTGATGTAACTGAACAGACCCACCATACTTCCAGTGTCCCAGTAAAAGGAGGATATTATCAGAGCTGAAAGAGGCATTGTAGTGCAACTAAACAGGGTAAAGCTGAACTGACAGAACTTAAGCTGTCAGCAAAAAATACTGCAGCTTCTTGTTACACTGCATAAAAGCACTGCTTCATCTTCAAGTTCATCTCGCTCGTGTTGATTGTAAATCAACAAGTAATAATTACTACTTCAAACTACAGTGTATGGTGGCTCTCAGTAGACCAAAGACCTCCGCCAAGGCAGAGCAATCCAAATTTGGATCAGCACCAAATTGTACATCTTCATAGATACATACCACTTTTAGATGGCAGGATTTTATCATTAACATTCATGCATTATTCACTGAATTTTTTTTCTCAAAGTAAAAAGTCAAATATTGCCATATAAAACTGTAGAAAACCCAAGATCAGCACCTTTAGCTACAGTATAGCTGCATCAAAATTTTAATTAATTTAGTGTGTTCTTTTTTGGCGCACGCACCACCCTTCTACAAAGTTTTGTTGAAATTGGATAATTACATAGCTAACAAATGAACACACAAGCCAAAATGTAATGGCTTGTTCTGGTGGTCTATAACACATGCACATAGAATTAACACACACACAATTGAAACCAGTACAGTGTAGCGGACATGCTCCCGCAACCTGAGGTGCCACAGTAACTCCCCCACAACTTGATAAGCTGCATTCCTCCCTTCTGTGTGAGACGGTCACTAAAAGGACGCCTGGTGTATGTCAAGTGGACCCTAAATTAATAAGCAGGTCCCATCGAAATCTTAGTTTACAGTCATCAAAAAGTCCTTTTCTTCGTTTGAACTGACAGCAACCAAAGGTGGGGAGATCCTCCCCCCTATAGGAACAATTGCTGGGACACAGGCGCCACCCACTGGCGTTTGAGTGTTACTACAAGGTGGACTGAATGGTTTCATTTAACTGAAGATAAAATGTCTGTTGTGATATTTCACGAACTCTGCAGAAATATTAAAAATGTATGTCTTGATGTCTGTGGCATGGTGTCAACCTACAGGTCCAGCTGGAGATTTTGAGAACTGTTTGTCTCGATTTGAAGCCAAACAGCATGAAGTGTTGCATTGAACCATAAGCAGTTGATTTGCTAAGACTAAAGTTTAAACAATCATTCTATATGCTTGATCTATGAGTAAGACTACAAAGTTGGGAGTATATTATATTAAGATATGATTTACACCATTTCTATGGCTAAATTGCAGACTGAAATTCAAGTCGATGGGCGTGGTCTTCTCCAGTTTCCTCGTCCTCTTGGACACGCCCCCTGGGTATTTAACCTTTGGCTCCCACCTCTTCTGTCTCTCTTGTTTTTTTTCTCATTTGTTCTGCTTCTCTGCTGCCCCTTCCGTTGTCCTCTGGTTCCCCCAGGTGCCACCACGTGCGTGAGCATCCGCCTCAACCAAGCCAGTGGCGCTTTTCGATCGAGGAAGCCGGCCATGCAGCTTCGATCGCTTTTCCTAGCCGCGATCGATTGACTGAGCCTCAGCAAGCAACTACCAGCATCCTGTACCGGTCATGCGCGCATCTGAGAGCAAGAGCTGGGCCCGCCACCAGTTCAATCGACAGGAAAGTTACGAGCGCACCCCGACTGGAACTCTTCTTTTTCTACACCTGTTTTGTCTTTGTTTTTCTGCATCCTTTTTCTTCTTCAACCAAACCTGCTTCGTTTTCCTCTTGAGGAGAAAAGACCACCCCCAAAGACCAACGAAACTACGGTCGTGAGTACCACAACAAGCGTTGCTAGGATGCACAATATTAGTGCCGATTAATTTGGGGGAAATTACTAGCTTCACACAAAATCACAACTTTGCTCTCTCTCCCCCTCGCTCTGACTGAACGCATTAAATGCTCACATTTTGAACATTAATCCAGCAACACACGGTGCTATTTTTCGTTTGCGTTACCTTTAGTGTTATTTTATTTCTATAGTTAGACCCCTCTGTGTGTTTCCCTATAGATCCCTCATATATTGCATTAAATATTCTATAAAATCCCACTCTTTGTAGTGTTTTGTGTGTGTTTTGGAGTTTAACAAATGGACCTCTCTAATCTAGAACTCATATATTTTAAGTGTAGCAACCTTTAGATTATGAGTCCTTTTCCTACATTTTACACATATAAAAAGAGAGCCTAAGCAGTTTCGTCATTTTCCTTAATTTTTTTGTGTGAATAATGCATAGAAATCATAATGACAGTCCATGAATATTCAGAGAGGAGTTTTATTTTTTTTTTAAAATAAAGCCACAATGTGGCTGATGTAAATATAGGATTATTCAACCTCAGCAGCTTCTGTGCTCGACAGAGCTTTTCGATGTGGTTAATTTCTTCAGTATGCAGAGCAAATATCATTTTTGTGGCCAAAAGTCTGCCATCAATAAATTGTCCACTTCAAATCCTCATTTTGTGTATTTTTTTACAGTAAGAGAAAGTCCGGATGCAATTTGTAAGTGTGGTCTGTGAGTGTGGAGGCCAATAGATGCTGAGCGCTAATGAGTTAAAGCAAGCCCCTCTCGGCTCATTAGAGTCTAGTGCATAACACATGCACACATAGAGTAAAATGAGCAAATTAGCATTTTCCTTGTTTGGACCAGCCAAAATGTCAACACAAAGACAGAAAGACAACAGTATGCACACACACGTGCACACACACGCTATATAATGTAGAGCAGGGGTGTCAAACTCATTTTTGTCATGGGCCACATCGTAGTTATGACTTCCCTCGGAGGGCCGTTACAACTGTGAACCCATATAAATGAAAGATTACCTCATATACTGTAATTACATACGGTATACACGACACATTGATGAATAACCAGTTTTGAAATCAGAAGCCTATAAAAACATTTTTCGACTATTACATTTCTTTTCAAAATGGGATTGGTAACAAAAAAATATCTCAATGGTATTACACCAGAACACAATGAGCAATTTTGATTTGCTTTCGCGGGCCACATAAAATGATGTGGCGGGCCACATCTGGCCCCCGGGCCATCAGTTTGACATCTGTGCTGTAGCACAACATGGGGGAAAGGAAAAGGTGAGGAAGGAGCAGATTTTCCAGTCTTCCCGTTTCAAGAAAATTCTCTGTGTTTTCACAGTCAATTGCCTAACACTGTGACCTTCACTCTCAAAGGCTGATTAAGATGGCAGCAGAGTGCTGCATTACAGCTCCCAAACGTTTTACTTGACCAGCTCGAGCCAGAACCAAGAGGAGAGACGAGAACGGTAGTTAGGCGCCCGGAGGTGACATTTACAATTTGAAGATGAGAGCCACATGTACTTAATTAAGAAATGGCAGGGGATGTCAACTACTTTACCCGTCACAGTTTCCCAGGAAAGCTTATTTCATGCTCCAAAAAGCATTTGTGTTTCAAAGACAGACACACACACACAGTTTGTGTTTGTCTGTGCTACGAAACAAAGTGTCGGACAAAGATTAATAGATTAATCCCAGACAACAAAAAATATTCAAGTTTACAGAAGCGAACAAGAACAACATGTGTTCGAAGTGTAGCTGCACAACGTGTTGCTGTATGTGCACGTTTATACACAGACAGGTTGCGCAAGTAAGTAAGTTATTCTTATACAGTGATATTAAGTATAACTACACCATAAAATATTCACCTTCTTTTCCCCAGAGAATTCTTAATTTACATATGCCTCAGGACAGGTGTCGCCATGGTAACATGTAGAGAGAGGAACACTGGTTTGTGTGTACAATGCAGCAGCTGCGGCCCTGAGGGCTGAAAGATGAGCACAGGTTATGAGTAAGCGGTTGCAATGTACAAATCCCTCGACAACGTCTACAAGTAGCTCGACAAAAGGCTCTTTGTTTGCGCTTTGTCTTTAAGCAAGGTTACACGCATATTTGTCACTGTGATTTAGGATTGCTCCAAAGCCTTTTTTTTATTGTGCTCAAAAATTGGTCCTGGAAACAACGTGTGGTGATATAATTATGCTGTACTTGTCGTGTAGAAAGAGAGTTAAATGGAAGCTAGTCCATGTGTCTGTCAGAGTCACATTAAAATGCAAACTCTAGGCTTTTTGTTTTCTGGACAAAGATCACTGGTGGATAAAATACAAAATGTATGAAGAAGAGCTAAAAGTAAATGAGCAGACATATAGACTGTTACTGTCCTGGATCTGGTGTCTTGCTTCAATAGTTTCAACTAATGGGTTCAACCATTCAGTCATTAAAATTCTACATCAAGAAGGACATCTGATCTACGATGTTAGAAATAGCGGGGGTCGTGGTCAAAGTACTGACTTTTGGCAATAAACTCAGTATTTTCACTGCAACCTATAGACAATTTCACAATGGTGTCACATATACTTCCGGGTGGGAAAAGCACAACTGACACCACTAGTAAACAAACCCTTCCATGTGATTTCAGAAAAGAGGGTGAAAGCGCTTAAATCTGAATTTTAGTCTTCTTCTCTCGTATTTCAAAAGGATTGAATATTTGCCAAAAACAACGTTCAGTTCAAACATTAAATATCTACCTATAGCTTTGTTGTGTATTCAATTGAATATACGTTTAAAATGATTTTTAAATCATGTTATTCGGTTTTTATTTAGGTTTTACACAATGTGCCAACTTAATTGCAATTGGGGTTTGCAAACGTAGTGGAAATTAAAACACAGTGCAGTTATCGTGCTCGTTGATGGACTGGCTAATTAATTATTATAATTAATTATTAATTAGAACAATGTTAATAAGAATGCACTTTCCCTTAAGAAGTGAATACGACGATACCAGGTAGTTTCACAGTCTTCTTAGCACAACTACAGTACATACAGTATAATATTAACTCGATTGATCCTGCTCACCCACAGGTTCTTCTGTATTAATTTTGATTATTTATTTATTTTTTAGGAAGAGAGAAAAAAAACTAAAACATTTGGGGAAGGTTTGGCAGTGCAAGATCAAACATTAAATAATGAAAATGTCTGTACAGCTTGGACCATGACTATGATGATACATACAAGTGTTACGAGGATTTACAGTATCTGCCGTTATTTCATTATTTGAAAAATACTAATTAGAAAATGCATATTTGCATGCCTGAACATGGTCTAATACTCTCTGTAGTCACAACGAAATGCAACTTAGGTCACCAAGCTTCGACCTGTGGATATTTTTTTATTCTCAGACTAACTTTATATATATATTTATATTGAGAGTATGTGCCTGTATGTGGACAAACTACACAAGTCCACGTTCCTGGAGTTATGGTGCCCCCTCAGGGTAGAAAAAAAGGCAATACTTAGGCCACACTGTGTGACACAGTCAAAAGCAACTGAACTGGACAATCGCAGAAAAAAAACAACCTCCCTGTCGCACGTCAGCCGACTGTCCCTCGCACATATAAACCAACTTGCTTGCAATGGAAAAACTGCAACCACTACTGTTCTAATCCAGAAGCAACATTTGGGGCGCCACATACAGTGGACTCAACTGTATCTTTTTTTTAGACTTTGCACAAATTTTATCGGGCTGATCGGTATCGGCCGATATTTTGCTTTTTATGCTGATCGGCTTTAATGTCATAATTCGCCGATCCGATCAATGATCGCAAAAGACATTTACTCCGCGTCGCCATCGTGGACAATATATTTGAATCCAAAAGCTAGTTTATTTGTAGCCTTGTCACGTGTCTTTTGATGTAGTTTTGGAAATATCTGATGGCCAATAAAGTTATTTAAAACAAACAAACAAACAAAAACGTCGGCGGTGTGTAACAGGCAACACGTCTGAGACAGACAACACGAAATGCCTGGATCAGTCGACAAGACAAATTTGCTCTTTCACGATTACACTTTCAAGACTACAGCAAAAAAATCTTGTATTCCGATACCACCGCATCCCGTTTTTTACGATCATTGGGCTTTATCTTGTCAACTCAAATGTGACCGGATACACTCGTTACCGTGGCGACGAGTGGATATAAAAAAAATAAAAAATAGGGAAAAACGTGTGTTGGTGGTCACCGGTGCTCAGGAGAGGACGTTCGTTTAAGGCTTGCTTGAGCTATGTTCCCGTACTTTTAATACGATACAGCTCGCAAGCAGGCAACAAAACGTTATGTAGCCTAGCAAGCTAGTGTTAGCACAAACGGTTGTACGTAAACATGCCGCCGTTCTCTCGAATCATGCTCTAAAGTTTCGGTGTGGGTGAAGTAATTTAATTAAAGATAAAGTAATTTAATTACAGTAAGTTAGCACCCATTATTTCTGTCATGTAACGTTGGTTTGACCTGACTGATTAGAATACACGATCTGACTAGAGCAGTGATTTCTAACCTTTATGGAGCCAAGGAATATATTTTCCAATTGAAAAATCTCACGGCACACCAACAAACAAAAATGTCACAAAAAATGAATACATTAATTACTGTATTTACTTCCTGCCATCGAGTAGAAGACCATTCATTTGTTCTGTCTGTCACTATGCCTCACTCGCATAAATAGAGGAACAAAGATACATTATATATTGTAAGTATAATTTTTGGAGAAATTAAGTACACAAGTATATACAGTAAATTAACAGGTCATTTAAATAGACACATTCCACCTTCTTGTGATCAGATCGGTGATCGGTTATCGTTTTTTTAAACTCGCTGATCGGTGATCGGCCCCAAAAATTCCTGATCGTGCATGCAGCATGCAGTATTTTCAATACATTTTATGCTTGCAATTTTCTGTTCTGTGTTTTAACAAGTTTAGATGTGTTTAACGCATGTGGGGGGTTTAAAACTATCCATCCATTCATCCATTTTTTGTAGCGCTTATCCTCACTAGGGTCGCGGGCGTGCTGGAGTCTAACCCACTTATCTTCAGGCAAAACTGGTCGCCAGCCAATAGCAGAGCATATATACACAAACAACCATTCACACTCACATTCACACCTACGGGTAATTTAGAGTCTTCAGTCAACCTACCACGCATGTTTTTGGGATGTGGGAGGAAACCGGGAAAAACCCACACAGGCACGGGGAGAACATGCAAACGGTTAAAACTACTATATATAAAAATAAAATTATATGAGCTCTATGATATATTTTCATCTGTAGTAGGTCCGGAAAATATCCCCCGCCATAAATGGGGCTGCATGTCAAAATGAATATTATGAAAAGAATAAAGTTAGTATTTTTCACATAATGTAACTGTAGATGCATGTTTTGTAAGCACTCTGCTGGTAGTGTTTCTTTTTGATCAGCAATCATAGAGTTCTTGCGAGGATGACACAGGACTATCTGAGTTTTCTAGTTTCTAAAAACAATAGCCTGCTGCTGTACAGCCGTGTTTCATCACTCAAAGTCAATTTTCTTTAAAATCCATTACAAATCTGCCTTGAAGCTCTTTATATGATTCTTTTCCTGGGAGGAAAATGGATGTCAAGATGAAATTCATAGAATTGCTAAATACTTTATTAGCGACCCTTCTCAGTGATTAACTGCAGTGCTACGTCACCTAGTGTTGAACGTGCCGCTAACTGGGAGACAGTGTTGTGACTGCAGACGAGGACCATTTCGATGAGTCTGGAAATTATCACACCGACTGATGTGCACTTGTAAGACTCCACATGCATCCTAAATTCAGATTGAGGACCGTGAATTGATTTCAATTCAAAATGGAGAGGCTTGCATTCAGAGACTGATTTCTGTGTCAGACTTTTACAAGAGCACATTTGTACATGAAAAGTCTGCCACATTGTTTACCACTGTGTTGGATACTACAATTACATGGTAGCAGAAGCTGGGCTGTGTTAGTGTCCATTGAGAGCTGTCATCTCTATCTGAACAGGAAGAAGAAAAGGCAGCCTTAGTGTGCCTGTGCCTGTCAGCTCAAGGGATGTGAGATAACAAAATCCACTGTGTACGGTGACTGCTGCAAGCTAATCGTCATCACCATCTTCACATTGCAACTGAACAAAATGGTTTCAGCCACTGATGGATGGGGGCGTCATTGAAGACAGCAAGGGTAAATGCATATTGCAGGAGATGCACAGAAGTGTCACAGTATTGACAAAAGTAGTACTCCAAAGCACTAGTTCTTAACCTTGTTGGAGGCACTGAACCACGCAAGTTTCATACGCGAATTCACGGAACACTTCGCAGTTGGAAAAAATAAGATATGGTTTATTTCATATCCAAAACAGGCACTTTTTTGTGCACAAAATGAACCACACACCAGTTGCACACAAAATACAAACTGTGTTGAAAGAGTCAAATCAACAAAAAAATGTATTTCACACACACACACACACACACACACACACACAGACACACACACACACACACACACACACACACACACACACGCATCCGTGCACGCACACGCGCACACACACAAAATTCAATTCAATGAAAATTTACTGAACTGTAAATGAATGTGAATTTTGCTGTTGCCTTTTTCACCTTAGAAAGGGCCACTAATATCATTTTCACAACAAAGTCTGTTCTTTTTGTTTTTCTGTCTAATCCTCAAAAAATATATTTTGCTAAAGTAGCATGGATGCTTTTCCCACTGCAGTTTAATGTATTTTTTCTTCACTGCAGCTGTAAGTTCGATCCCAGATCCTCTGTGGCCATTTGTATTCACCCACTGTTTGTTCAAATCTCCACAAAGCGGAAGGAGACGCATATCAATTCGCATTGCAGCAGAAATGCAGTTTCCACTAGGATCTCTGACTTAACAGTTTCAGTCACTCCAAAACATCACTTTCACAGCATTAATCAAGTTAGCATGGTGTGTTTTCAGTTAACACTGCTTTCTGATATTGACCCACATGCATGTGATAAAATACATGGCTCTGCGTCAGCATAAAGGGGTTCTAACAAGACTAACAAGCTGCTTCCTGAGACAGAAAAGTGTACCCATGAGTTGATTATAATCCTGAAACGCTGCAGGGATAAACACGAAGTTTTTTAACACAGTGTTTCATATGCTAATTAAGATTTTGTTATTGCCAAACACTGTTTAGTTTGCTGCACTGTGTCAGGACAACAAGGGATTCATCTCTCAAATTTGTCTTAAACGTAAATTTTTAATATTTAATGAAAAGAAAACAATAAAACTGTCTGTATTACGATAACTACATTGCTTTATCAATCACATGCAGGCAGTGTGTGTATATGCACACAACGGATGATGACTGCAGCACAATGTGATTGCTGTACGGACTGCAATCATTCACAGTTATGGCCATGGCCACTGGGTGATGGAACTGACCAACACACAACCCAAAAGTCTGCATCAGCTTTGTGCTCACTCACTGGCTGTCTGGCATGGGATCAATGCAGAAATGCAGATGTGAGCAAAAGCTGCAGAAGACACACAAACACGCACATACTGTACATTCCCCTTTGCTGAAATGTTGCTGTATTGTCAATATCACGACACTGGAGAGAGTTCATAACCTTTCACGCGTTATGAGTTGCTTAATGCCGTAAGTAGAATGAGAGACAGAGAAAGGGGGAATAGTCGTGGGAATAATTAAGAGTGACTCATTTTAAATGAGAAAGCTGCAAAAGCTTATACATTCATGCAAAACCGAGCCACTGTATAGGATGCCTGCAGCTCACATTTGATAACGAATTTAAAATTGTAATCCTCATATTGAATCTGCTTTAGTCACATGACATGGGAACAGTTTTTCCTCAAATGATTCATACTTTGAATAAAACTCTAATGAGCTCAGAAATCAATGGACCTTTTTAACTGTATAAACTGTCTCGTGGTGTGATGTTTCTGTACTTGTAGCACTTAGGATAATATAAGGCAAAAGACGGTAAAAGGATGAAATGTATACTTACAGTGTTTGAGTGTTGACTGGTCTCTTTGTCAACAGGGATCACCCATAAATGTTCTCCCACACAATTCAGTAATATGAGAACCTGCTGGGGCACAGAAAGGGAAAAGCTGAATTGAACTAATAAGTGTTTAAGAATCATCACACAATAATCACTTACGTGATTGCGTAAGAATAGTATTGCTTCTTAAGTTGATATTTGTGTTGATTTAATTACCTCCATTAATCACTGACAAAGAAACAAAAACATCTTTTACATAGAGACCCTGCAAAATTGCCACATCAGACTTGAATTATTCATTCATTTTCCGCACCGCTTCTCCTCACTAGGGTCGCAGGCGTGCTGGAGCCTATCGCAGCTATTTTTGGGTGAGAGGCGGGCAACACCCTGAACTGGACGCCAGCCAATCGCAGGGCACATATAAACAAACAACCGTTTGCACTCACATTCACACCTATGGGCAATTTAGAGTCTTCAATTAACCTACCATGCATGTTTTTTGGGATGTGGGAGGAAAGCGGAGTACCCGGAGAAAACCCACGCAGGCACCGGGAGAACATGCAAACTCCACACAGGCGGGGGCGGGATTGGAACCCAGGTTATCAGAACTGTCAACTGAGGTTAATCACACAAATTTTTTTTTTGTACCTCACACACTCCTTTACCTTAACGTGTAAGGATATCCAAAATGCGGTGCAGGTTGCTATAAGGCCAATGATCAGGTCAGTGCTTTTACCAGTGCAAAGTGAGGAGACTGACTAATGGGCTCCGTGGCCAATTTTGCATCAAAAGTCACCTTGATGAGACTTTTGGAGAAAAAAAACAAAGGTAATTTCCATACAATGCAGGGCTGAACTCTCTTTTTATCGAAGCACAACAAGTTTAAAACACTAACTCAAAGCAAAATGTCGTACTATGTGTGGTATATTTGTCGACTGTGATTAATTGCGATTAATCACAATTCAAAACTGTGATTAAGCTGATTAAAAAAGTTAATCGATTGACAGACCTAGTATGTATGTATGTGTGTATGTTTGTGTTTATTTATTTAATTATTATTATTAATTTGACATTATTAGAGAATACACAGGCGACTTTGTAGTAATGTAGTAATTATTATGGGCACACCGAAAAAAAAAGTTGATACAATGATACAAAAGTAGTAATAGAGTAGTCTAAAGAGACTAATATTATGTGAGTGTTCCTTTGTAACCTCGTGTTCCACAAGAATGAGAACCACGAGTCCACGATTCGTTCAGTTTCACATACTATTCTCTTTGGGAATCTTGCCTATTAATACAGTGGTGCCTTGAGATACGTGTTTTGTTTGTTCCGTAACCACGCTCATAACTCTAAACACTCATATTTTAAATGATCATTCCCCATGGAACTTATTTGAAATGCCGTTAATCCCTTTAAGCTTCCGCCCTCCTCCCCCAAAACAAATACATATTATATACATGTTTTATATTATATATAAAATATATATAGGTGACACGGTGGATGACTGGTTAGCACATCCGCCTTACAGTTCTGAGGACCTGGGTTCAAATCCGGCCTCGCCTGTGTGGAGTTTGCATGTTCTCCCTGTGCCTGCGTGGGTTTTCTCCAGGTACTCTGGTTTCCTCCCACAAAAACATGCATGGTAGGTTAATTGACGACTCTAAATTGTCCGTAGGTATGAATGTCAGTGTGAATGGTTATTTGTTTAAGTGTGCCCTGTGATTGGCTGGCAACCAGTTTGGGGTGTACCCCGCATACACACACACACACACACACATACATATATATACATATATATATATATATATACTGTCTATATATATATTAGTGATAAAGAGCCAGAGGGGATTTATGCCTCCATGTGACTGCATATATTTTGTCAGCTCAGTAAAATATCTCTGAAAACCTCTCTGTGAAAAATGCATTTCCTGTGTAGACTGTCAGTCTGGGCTTTTCTCTAAAATTGGTTTTAAGGGTAAGGAAGTCAGATTTCAAGAGCATTATATATGAAGGAGACACAATTCCTTTAGCATTTAAAGCAGTGATGTGGAACTGACGGGCTGGGGCATAGCCTTCCTTTTAAAAGTGTGGGGAGATTGTTCCGGAGTAAGACAAATTTTATGAGCAAATGATCATCCTTACACATTTAACTGCTCCTGTCCATACTGGGCAAATAACTAAATAACCAAACTGTCAAACGTTGCTTCATGTCAAACACAATTACAATAAAGAATAGATATCCAGGTAAATACAGGTAAATGCCCAACGTCAACACTGAACACAACATTCTGTAAAATATAGTTCTTGCCAGCAAGCCCATTGCACAAAAAATGGAAAAGTCAACATGGTGTTTTAAGCAAAACAAAGCATTAATTCAAATTAAAGTTGCCCATAAAGATAATGTAAAATATTTGTAAATTGGTGGAATCTGATGAATGTCAGAGTCAGAATCTTTGATACACTTGTTTTGGTATTGTTATATTGAGCCCTCCTTTTGGAGGAACATTGAGAAAATGGTTAAGGAAAGAGATTTATGGTGAAAATTATTAAAAATTACTGTATACAGTATCCTCTGTGATGCTTGAGGACTTTATAAACTGCAGTGGTGCTATAAATTTTACTCAGAAGACAATTTATTTTTAAAGCTTCAAATAGATATTCACTTAACATCCATCCATCCATCCATCCATTTTCTGAGCCGCTTCTCCTCACTAGGGTCGCGGACGTGCTGGAGCCTATCCCAGCTGTCATCGGGCAGGAGGCGGGGTACACCCTGAACTGGTTGCCAGCCAATCGCGGGGCACATACAAACAAACAAGCATTCACACTCACAGTCACACCGATGGGCAATTTAGAGTCTCCAATTAATGCATGTTTTTGGGATGTGGGAGGAAACCGGAGTGCCTGTCACTTAACATATCAAACTTTAAAACTCATATGAGGTGATAGAGAATTGTGAAGGGGTACATGGTTGAAACAAACATTCATTCATTCATTCATTTTATGTACCGTGTATCCTCACAAGGTTTCGCGGTTGTGCTGGAGCCTATGCCAGCTGTCTTCCGGCGGGAGGCGGGGTACACCCTTAACTGGTCGCCAGTCAATCCCAGGGCACATAGAAACAAACAACCATTCACACCCACATTCACACCTATGGGCAATTTAGAGTCTTCAATCAACCTAACATACATGTTTTGGGGATGTGGGAGGAAGCCGGAGCACCCGGAGAAAACCCACGCAGGCGTGGGGAGGACATGCAAACTCCACACAGGCGAGGCTTGATTTGAAGTCCACAGAACTGTGACTCAGATGTGCTAACCAGTCGCCCACCGTGCCGCCTTGAAACAAACAATGAAGTCAACATTTATCAGAGAAGATGTAAAGTTCTTCATGAATATTTAGGTCCTGACTAAGAGTAACATGAACATCCTGAGTTTTGGTTTAGATTTTTGATTAATTGTATTTGCAAAATGCAAAATTTGTTTTGTGCTGCGATTGGTTTTGTGTATTTTTTATGCTGATTGTGTCACATACTGCCCTGCAGTCCCATTATAGTAGCCTGGAGGGCTCTTTGCGTCCTCCACCCCCCCTTCTGTTTTCAGCACCTGTCTCCAATCAGCCTCATTACCACCGGTATTTAAGCCTGCCTCTTCCAGGAAATCCTCGGCAAAGTATTGAAGCCTCTCCTAGCGTGCTCCCCTGTGTTCCTGACCCATGTCATTCCTGCCACCTGTCCACGCTGCCGCCTGCCAACACATCCAGGACCACCTCTGTAACCTTTGCTCAATAAACTGTTCAGCATTTTACATCTGCCTCCGCCTCCTCTTGGGTCCAGCTACTCCCCACACTTGACAGATTGTCTGTTGTTATTTGCAGTTACTTTTGTGTGCAAATATTTCCTGTGTTGCAATGTGTTAATGTGTGTAGTAATTAATTCATAAAAAAGGACAACAACAACAACAAAACAAGACATCAGCTTGGATTTAGGAAAAATGATCAATATTTTTGCTTATTTTCTTCCATGTTTTGAATCAAACACTAACCCAGGCATCCCTTAACTTAGAGACCACTGGGGCCTATTGGAAACCTCAAAGCCCACCAAAACCTCAACACTTTGAGACTAGCATTAATAATAACAGAATACAGTTTTCATAAAAAAATAAGCAGATAACACTTTTTACTTTATGACACATAATGTATTATTAATGCTTATAGCTTTTGATATGAAAGTGCTGCGGATGATAATAACACTATTTCTATGTTTTTAATTTGTCATAAATTATCTACATTATCAACAGGTAAAAAATTTCCTGAACTTACATTCCTTGTTTGCAGGCTGGTTTGCTCAATATTTAGTTTTAGCTCTGCCATGACCAGCAGGCAGCATACATCTGGTTCATTTTCTCTTTGTGTGACTGGGGTCACCAACCTTTTCGAAATTGATAGCTACTTCTTGGGTACTGACCAATGCGAAAGGCTACCAAAACATTTGAAAAAAACTATTTGCTCAAATTACCTTTAATAATATTTTATTAATTATCAGAGGTGGGAAGGAACACGCTATTTTTACTCAGTTACATTTACTCAAGTAGCATTTTGGATAAATTGTACTTGTCAGAGTAGTTTTAATGCATCATACGTTTTACTTTTACTTGAGTATTTATGGTAAGACGAAACGGTACTTTTACTCAGTTACAAGGATCTACATGCCGCTCGCTACTTTTATTTTTCAATTATTGTGTGCGTAATCTATTTTTAAACTTCGCCTTCGACTTCCGCATTGGGCGCTTTTTGCACCAATCCAACGCAAACACTTGTGTCATTCGAATCCAGTTCACCAATCAAACGGCACAAGGTAGCCACATGACCGCACACAAAGCCTTTGTGGGCCAATTAAAGTGACTCATATTGGGGAAGAAGAAAAAAATCAGCCGAGTGACTCGTGTTGTTGACATTACAGACTCCGAAAAACAACAGCTATGTCATGCATGGTAGAAAAAAAAAAAACTGTGAGCTCCCAAACTTGGATTTTTCAGCCCACACTTGAGAAAACACCTTGCGGTAAGTTGCAGATTTTTCTATTGTTGTTTTGGCTGTGCAACATTGGCTTTATTTCATAAGTAGCTGGAAAACATGCATCTTTCAGGTACGTTCTGCAATCTCGCTCTCTCTCGCTCGCTTGGACACACACACACACTATCCATCAGTCTGTTCAGCAAACAGCTTAATTCAGTCGGTGTTTCTGTAGGGCCCAGTGGTGTTGGTTTTTGGGCACTTAACAATTGAAATGGTGGCAGGTGTGTGTGTGTGTGTGTGTGTGTGTGGACTCCCATATATGATTATTTTTTATTTTATTTGATGTTCATGCTCTGACTTTTTAAAAAAACAAAAAATTTAAATCAGAAGTTACTCACCAGTTACTTTTTACTTGAGTAGTTTATCTTCACTTAAAACTACTTTTATCCATTTTAAATTTTAATTGAAAAAATATTTATATGTATTTAGGGCAGCACGGTGGACGACTGGTGAGAGCGTCACCCTCACAGTTCTGAGGACCCGGGTTCAATCCCCTGCCCCGCCTGTGTGGAGTTTGCATGTTCTCCGCGTGGCCGCGTGGGTTTTCTCCGGGCACTCCGGTTTCCTCCCACATCCCCAAAACATGCATTAATTGGAGACTCTAAATTGTGAGACTGTGAGTGCAAATGGTTGTTTGTTTGTATGTGCCCTGCGATTGGCTGGCGACCAGTTCAGGGTGTACCCCGCCTCCTGCCCGATGATAGCTGGCCCAGCTATGGATGGATGGATTTATATGTATTTATTACAATTCCATTTGTTAAACAATGTATGATCTCATAGATGCTCAAAATGTCCTTCTTCTTAAGTGCAACATTCCTCAAACCTTTCCAGAACATTGCGACATACAGCACGACACAAATTCCAATCTGCATCAATTTAAATAAAAGCTTCCAAAATAAACTCCACTTAAGTGTCAAGAAAATGTTGGGTTTCAAACAGTCTTAGGGTCTCAAGCCAAGTTAGTCGACTTTCGGTTTGTCTCTACAGGGGTTGCCACACCGAGTCACTTGCATGACTCGAGTCACTGCCCTTCCTGACACAAACCACCAATTTGTAAAAATTTGGGCTTTGGACTGGCAGTGGCTGACTAATGGGACACAAGGCCAGCAGGCACGTGCACACATAGCCACTAGGTGGTGTTAATCACTTGCCCTTTTGCCCTCAACCAATTAAAAAAAAAACATTTACCCCCTCTGTCATCAATTTTACTGAGACTGTTTTGAAATCTGAAGGGCATTTATTTGAGTCCTTGGGAGAATGGTACATATGCTCCCGCCTTGCCCCCAGCTTCTCTCCTCCTCCTTCCAAAATCATGTCATTTGAACCGGGGTGTGTTGACTTTTTATATCCACTGTATATCCACTCCCTTCACCTCCTTTGATAATAGTTGTATTATTTAACTGTGTTGATTGTGTTAACAAAAAATAAATACACAAGTTAAATACATATTTCTTCCTTAATTGTATGAGTAGTTTAGGCGATAGGGTGCCCCCCTTTTTTTTTTTTTTTTTTTTTGCTACAGCACCCAAAAATGTCTGTGCGCTTGCCTGCTGACCAGGGAATCAAAACCACACCATCTGCATGAAAGGCAGCAGCATACACCTGTGCAATATAGACAACATTTTATATCCTGATGAGAGATCCCAAAAGTGTCAGTGAACCCCTTCTTCTTTCTTTTGGTAACACCTGATGCTAATTCTGTCTTGTATTTTCCATATTTAGGAATATTGTGAAACATATGATTGTGAGTGATACATTTTTTAGTCACATAGAATGTTTGATTACAATTAATAAATAGCTGCATTTGTAATCTGTATCTGAGTCATCCTAAAATGTAATAATTAAAGTACAATTTATTCAAGGATTTGAAACCCCCAATGTGCCAGCTTTCATTCAGGAGTTATTCATTATCTACTGAATTCCTTTAAATCTCTTGAATTGTTATTCACTGCATCTCCTCACTGATGGAGGCATAAAAAGGAATAGAAGGGAAGAAAATTATGGTTAAACAACTGAAATGTATTTAACAAAGCCGGTTGAGATGCCCTCCATTAGCAGCGAGGTTTTTGGCGGTGAAGGCTTAGAAGAGTTGAGGTGTCAGCTAAAAGCTCATAATGGAGGGGGGTGTTTGTCAGGCAGCAAGATAAAGTGTGTAATTGGTCACAGTTCTTTCGTGTCAATATTTAACTTGGTGCCTTCAAATGGTCGCTGCTACCGGCGCTTTTGGCAACACCGCACGTCTTCGTCACACTAACTCATGGATGTGGCTTATGGAACTGTTGGATGCACTTGAACTTCAAATGAATTCAGTGGAGTAAAGTGACTTTGGAGCCCTATAACTTCTGAGTTCTCTGTACACTCCTGTATCGCAACAACCCAGCTGTTATTCCAATTTAATATCACGCTTTGACATCCTGTGTGTGGCTTCTATGCCCACATGCACCCACATGTGCGCTGTAAAATACTCCACTCCAAAAATGAACACTTGCTAATGAAGATGGTTCAATCCCTTGGCAGTTTGTTTTGCTCGCTGTGTGGGTGCGGGGTTGACAGTTGTGCAAAAACAGTTCCATTAAATTACCTTCTAAGAACAAGACAATCTGGACCTTAGATTTAAATTAGTTTTTGAGCAGCGAACCCAGTGAGTGACAGACACAGTGCCATGTTTGAAACATTAATCAAAGTGCTTAATCAAAGTGCTTAATAACAAATGAGTTATCAGTAGCCCTGAAAGCAGCTTGTGTCACAGAATTAAAAATTTATATTTTAGATGTAGCACCTGCAAGTGTAACAAATGCAATACAGCCGGGCTAGATTAGAATCTTGGGAGTCTGTGATATCATAAGTACAGTATGTCATTTTATGTAGACAAATGTACTGTATATACAGTATCATGTGGCAGTCATATGGAAACACAAGCATAGCCAACTAATTATTTCCACATGCCACAAAAATGGTACATTTTGGCACAATTTTAAAGAGGTATGTGTGTTTCTTTTTCTTTCTTTTTTCAACGTATAAACTGTGCTGTTTTTAATCCCCGAGCAGCAGCTGAACAGACCTTGAAAAGCTCATCATGATTTACCCTGCGTCTTAATGTTTACACCCCAGGACAGCATACATGATTACCTAACTGGGTAAGGGGTCCTGTATGGTGGAGCTGTGATAAGGAAGACAAGCAACTAATTAAAGCTTTCTGTTTACATAATAACTACGTGTCTGTGGAGTCGGTGTCGGTGCTCATTTTATTGTGGAATTGAAAACCTCATTTATTTAACTGGCAAGGCCCCTGCCAGTGTTTGGATTCAAAGTCGAGCTAGTTTATGTCAAAGCAAAACATCTCAAGATGAATCTAAATAACATTGAGATTTAATATGCATAAAGAGATTTTATGAAAAGTAGTTTAAACTGAAAACACATTTCACAGTGAGACGAAAGCCTCTGTTACACACAGATCCTGCCAAATGGAGGCATCAAAGCAGTACTAGAGCTGGCAATATGTAGCCTTTGTCTTTTACACAGCTTTCTGCAGAGGAGGGATATGAAGGCTATAAGGATACAAGCATACAAGCTTCTGCCCATCATGGACAATTCACAGCATCCGCTGCATAGCACCATCTCCAGGCAGAGGAGCAGTTTCAGTGACAGGCTGCTGCCACTTCCCTGCTCTAATGAAAGACTGAGGAAATCCTTCCTCCCCATGCCATGCGGCTTTGTAATTCAACCCTGTGTGAGAAACACACGGCACATTCCCTCAATCAGGCGGTACTGAAATTGTGCCGAACTAACTAACTGACTATCCGTCCATCTATCTACCTACCGCCACAATCATGTATGTTTTTATACAACGAAACAGCATACCGCAATATGGTTATTTACAACATCTGTTGGAGCATCTGGTTGGGCAGCAACAATTACTTTCAACAACAACCAGGCTAGAGATATGAGTGTCGGCTGTGAACCTCTCTTCCAGCATGATAGCATTCTCGTTTACACAGAAACCATCCTGCCACTGATACGATTCTAATACCATCTCCTAAAATGGAATATTTATATTTATTTATTATTATTTTGTATTAGTTGTATTTTATTGGGCGGCACGGTGGACGACTGGTTAGCACATCTGCCTCACAGTTTTGAGGACTGGGCTTCAAATCCCGGAAAAGCGGTACAGAAAATGGATGGATGGATGTATTTTATTGACATTTCGCAATACAGGATACAATTCGCACAGTAGTCATTAGCAAAATCAAAGCTTAAATCCTAATTGACCATCTCAGTGACTGTATCCATTTTAAATGTATATATTTTTATCATAGCCTTAAGAACATAGAACAATCTAGCGTTGAAACAAGATTTATTGATTTATTAAGGGGCAGTCCCAGAAGGTGTGGAAGTGATCCGCTTTATCTGCACCCCATGACCTCCTGCATTTTGTATCTTCATATTTTCTCTGGCTGCAGAGTGTATCACTGATTACCACATCTGCCTCGCAGTTCTGAGGACCCGGGTTCAAATCCAGCCTCGCCTGTTTGGACTTTGCATGTTCTCCCTGTGCCTGCGTGGGTTTTCTCCGGGTACTCTGGTTTCCTCCCACATCATCACCAAAAATATGTATGGCAGGTTAATTGAAGACACTAAAGTGCGGATAAGCGGTACGGAAAATGGATGGGTGGATATTTTCTCAACGCTGGAGTTGTAAAAAAATCTCATGAGATTTTTCCATCAATATTCCCTCCAGAACATCCAGTTGGTGGATTTCCACTGATGTGCACATAGTCCTTTATTGAAATTACAATATTTGCTTCCTTTTCCCATCTTTTTTTCCACATATTCTGTAGTGTCCATTTTCAGATCCTCCAGGGCTGTATACAATTTTGTGATAACTTTAGTAATTAATTCTGATTTATCAGCATCCAGTACTATTTTTAAAATATTTGGTAGAAGTGCATCTAATTGTAGCTTTTTTTTTTAAATTTTATTCTGGAGCTCAGTAATTGCTTAGCTGCAGGTATTTGTGAAGGTCCCTGTTGTCCAAACCATACAAATCCTTAATTTGCTGAAAGCTCATTACCGCATCTAATTAATTCCAGTCCATTTTTCCATGCTTTAAAGTTTATTTGGTGCAAACTGTGTATTATATGCAATTCATCTTAAGAATCTGCACTGTTTTGTTAAATTATACTTTTTCATGATCTCAGACCATGGCTGGCCACCAGTTCAGGGTGGATAAGCGGAACGGAAGATGAATGAATGAATGATCTCAGACCAAACCGTCAAAAATACCCACACCCAAGGATTAACACTTTGTTTACAATTCTTCTGTAAATTCACATCACACATCAATTTTTCTCTCGATCTCTTTCCATTTTGCATTGTATTCTGGATCCTCCGAACTCAACAAGACCTTCAATTGTGTCAAGATGGAATATTAGTGGGATTCATCCTGGTATTTCGTGTCAGTGTAGCAGAACAGCGGTCTGAAGGCGAAATGCTCATCATTTGGTTCAAGTCACCAAAGGTTTCCCCTTTAACAATGAAATACTCTATTCTGGGCCCCTCCTCATATAGCCTAAACCTGTGCACTATTTTGACAGTAAAATTACTTTTTTTTCCTACCACTTCAGAAACATTGGTGAGTTAATTCATTCTTCATGCATGTGAGTGTGCACTTTGACATGACTTAATGCTGCCTCAACTTTGTTGCAGACTCTTCATGGCAACTTTTTCGCAGGCGGTAGTGCAGAAATGTACACTTGACGCTTGTCCAGGAATAAAGTAGAGCACCTAGACACTGTTCAAGGGCCTGAGTAGGCCTTCGTATTCCCTGAGATCTAATTTGTGAGGAAAACAAGTCAAATCATTGTGGGGCCGACCTTGTAACTGAGTTGATGGATCTGCTGTACCCTGTCAGAAAACATAGGACTCTGTCTGAAGCCTCATAAAAAAAAAAAGATAGGCTTCTCCATAATACAACCCTATTCAAGATACTATTTCATATTATGATACAGTATGCCGGCACGGTGGACGACTGGTTAGCACATCTGCATCACAGTTCTGGTGACCGGGGTTCAAATCCCAGCCAAGCCTCTGTGGAGTTTGCATGTTCTCCCCGTGCCTGGTTTGGTTTTCTCCGGGCACTCCGGTTTCCTCCACAAAAACATGCGTGCTAGGTTGATTGAAGACTCTAAATTGCCCGTAGGTGTGAATGTGAGTGCGAATCATCTAGTTGTTGGAGGGATACTAGTCTGCATCCTGACTACTGTCGAGTCGCTCTTGTGCAAGGCACCGGACCCCCCTGGACTCAGCTGTCACCATTTGGATGCCCCATTACTCTGACATCCACTCCTTGAAGGCCTGCACGCGGGTTGTCTGGTTCTCTGCGTTGTGTGCAATTAAAATATACAGCAGAGCAGAAATTGAATTTCCCGTTTTGGGGTTTAACAAACAAATGAAAATTACACTTTGCAATGGCTATAAATTTATATTTTCTGTTAATAAAAATGACACATTTATTAAATACCTGCAATTGGTTTCCCCAGGGATTACTATTGTAAACACACAATAGCAGCACAGCAAAGGTCATTGATTAATCAAATCTCCTAAAATGCCAAATTGCACATGTTGTAAGGTCAGACATCCAAGTTCAATGCAGGAATTGGACATGGTCCAATTCGCACTAGAAAACAAAAATAACGTGACATTTTAACTACCCTAAAACCACTGAGCAACAAGTCTACTACCCGAACTTTGTCTCTCTGGCTTCCATGATGCAATTTAATACGATACTTTCGGGGGAGCCTCTGCTGCTTCAAATAAATGGATTTCTTTTCAGAGCCACAAAAGGACATCAAGCAGTTTCTACAGAATGTAATACTAATTTACCAAAGACAAGTAAACAGTGCCCATAACAAATTATCCAAACAAATATGTTGCCCCTTTTGTATGTATCAATGATCTTGTATAGCACATCTAATTCACGGGAAAAGAACCAGAATAAAATAATATAGCAGTTTTAAGAATCCATTTAGCGTAAGTGCTTTCTGTCTGATTTATTTATTTTTAAACTTTTATTTCCCACTCTTATCCCAGTGACTAGCTCATTGTGTGTTTGACAGCCCACTCACCCGTTTCTCTCCTGAATGTATTCTGTGACCACTTTTAACCGTGCACGTCAGCAGCCACCTGTGAATAATGGGTGCACTCGCCCCTTTTTTCCTCATATTATGTCAAACTAGCCAACATGCGCCCCCGCAGCAGCACCGTCACTTACTGCATTCAATGCTGTAATAAAGATTTTTGTTCATGCTGTTTTACTGAGCCACTCGACGAGGGACAGTGACATTCGTACAGTGATGAATAATTCATAGCATAAAGGCTGAGACATACAAATTCACACTAACGTTATTGTGTGGCAAAAATCTCTATTAAAAAAATGATGAATGCTGCTGTGCTTTGAAAACATTTTTCATAATTTGATTAATATCGCTCACATTTGTTCATTATGTGGATTGTAGAGCCGCATCGCCTATTCGCCAATGTAGGCAAATGCTAAGGGCGCTGTGGCCTCCAAGGGGGTGCCCTAAAATGAGAGAGAAAAATTCACTTTCAAAATAATTCTAGTAAAACTAGTTATTAGTTATTCATTCTTAAAATGGTCAAGCTAACATACGTAGATTCTACTAAGCAATGCTTATGTTAGATAGAACACATTGTTTCCATTCTTGTTGCCATTGTATTTAATTCATTGATGGCATTTTTTATGTCTCAATGAGATGTCCCATTTGGCAGGCCGTCCTTGAATGCACCTCATGCAAAGGCAAAACCTGAAAGTACAGTAAATGTTTTGTTTTGCTTCTCTCCCGGTGCATCTACCGACAGCTTGTGCAATCAGTCTTTGCCGTTACAATTTGCCTGTAGTCCCTCCCGTTGAGTGTTGTGCGCTTAATGTGTGAAGAGTGTATTGTATAGCATAGCAATTACTCGTGTGATGTCACGTCAGTTTGTGCTTGTGACTTACTCAGGCCAATATGCTAGCTGAGTGTTTCCCAACCCGTATTGAGCCAAGTCACCCATTTAAGATATGGAAAATCTCGTGGCACACCACCAAACCGAATGTCACAAAAAGTATAAATACTGAAAAAATGATGATCTTGTCTTAATACACTCACAAATTGACTTCGGCTATCCGGTGTAAAATATGGGCCATTTACACACAAAGCTCATGGACTGACAGCAAGCATGACTTTTTCTGATGTATAAATGGCAATAGGTTTATTGTAGCTTCTACCATCTAATGGAAGTGCATTTAATTGTCCTGCCTGTCACTATACATTGCTGGCATTGATAGATGAAGAAAGATATATCTTGGTGAGGCACCAAAATGAAAATTCTTGGCCAAAACCCAAAACCCAAAATGAAGAAACCAAGGCTGAAAACGGAAACACGGAAATAAATTATTATGCCAATGAAATGTAAAATTGCATTTATGGCTATGACTTTGTAATAACCTGACTCAAAGCATTGCAGTTGCATAAATTAATATTAACGTTTCAAAGAAAAAATCAATTACAAAATTTTTCCATTCCAACTGCACAGGGCTGGGCGATATGGAAAAATATTTTTTTTATGTCAGTCGATATTCATATATCACGATATGAAACAAATCACCTTTTTTAAAATTTATTTTAGGTGTCCTGTTACTCTCAACCTTTTGATTTAAATATTTGTTTTCCGTCAAAAATTGAATCTGACATGGAACATCATACAACTGTGTAAAACAAATAAAACGTATAAAGTCATAATCCTGTATAATCTGACCATGTAAATGCTTACATTTTCCACTTCCAATTTACGCACACGGAAGTGTTAATGAGGGTCCATTAATATTGATCATCCACTCGAATCCCTTTATGTCCAACCGTGCTTACTGGTAGCATATCTTTTGCGATACAATTTGTTTGTTGTTTTCGGATTGGGGTTGCTCACTGCTGTTTCTTGTCAGACTTTATAAAAACAAAATAATTCCACACTGCCGAACTTTTCGGGCCTTTCTTGTCAACGATGTCATCCCTTGAGGCTTGGGCTCGTTTCTTCCAGGGGAAAACACATTTTCTTTTTCTAACAGTGATCTCCCATGGCTGCAACAGTAGGCTACACACATTAGCACCTGCTTTGCGTCAACCTAACTGACATCGTTCTATTGATGCCACATGACTGGTTTAGTGTGGAGGAACAAGCATTATTATTATTATTATTGGCTATTCGTATTGTCTGTCAAAACATGGATGAATGCAATTTATTGAAGTCCACATCTCAAATGTTTATCAAGGAAAAGTTATTTTGAGACCTGTATCTTTATCCTTTTATTATCACCCACCCCTAATGAAGACATATTTTGACAGACCTTCATAGACGCTAAACTACTCGCTGGTGGCACCTTGGAGTTTTATACAGAGAAGCGCGCGCGAGCCACAGTTTTTGCTTGTCATCACAACATCCTCTTTCGGCCATTTTGTTTTGCCAACAAAAGTGTTTTGGCAGAAAATTTAAAATGCACTTTTGGTGGTGGAAAATGTGTTGCATAACTAATATATCTGTAATTCAGTGGTGGCGATGAATGTCAAACATGGGCCTTCAGTGAGGACTCAAGTTACCTAAACACCCCCTTAAAACCACAACTATCGCATCACAATTTTACAAAATGAGAAACAAAAATGGAATATATCAGTGTGTGGCATTAGGGACAGAGGCATTTTTTAATTTTATTTTTTATTTATGTTTTTTTTTGGGACTAATACTACTATTTCTAAAGCAATAAACAAATGTAATCCTTTATTTTTCTAGAAACAACTCCAAACCTCTACCCTGCAAGTCATTTAGAGCAATTCACAATCAGTATTTATCTAATAACATGACAAAAAAACCCATAAAACCTTTAAATAAAATACGTCATACTCACCATAGATGCTGATTATGTATATATCATTAAAATCAATACTCTTTTCTTTGCTCCTCAGCTAGTTAGTTAACTGTATAGTCAGCGCTAGTTTGCGCTTATATGTGCCACGCCAGCAACGGTGTTGGCTGACCGATCGACAGTGTCAAGTTTTTTGTTGAGAAGTCCACCTTGAAAATGAAGTTTTAATAATGTCCCACATTCGTCCTCCTCTGTGACCCATTGAGCACAATCAGAGAATTGGGAAAAGACATCGCTCTAAGCCTGCAACAAGGCCAAGAGGGGTGAATCTGAAATCTGATGGTTTAAAAAAAAAAAAAAATTATAATGAAAACAGCCATTGCTAATAGTGTGTATGTGTCATGGGCCAGCACTTATGGCATTGAAGGCCCTGGGCAGATTACATCACAATACATAGAAGCTGGAGTCTGATTGAACAAAAAAAATTAATAAACATAACATCCACACAACTGGAAGCTGGGGAGCCAAGAGAATGGCTATGAAATGAGGATAATAGAATGTTGAAAATAGATTTAGACAATTTTATTTAATTTGTAATTGTAGGTCAGTGCTATCAATAGTCTTTAGGCCATCAGAGAAGGCTATGAGGGGGCCTTTAGGGACATAATTCAGGATTAGCTCTCACACTTACTATTGCAACACGTACAGACTACTGAAATGCTCTTATAAACACAGCTTAAATTTGTTTGCTCATAAACATTTGCGGAATGGTCTCACAAACACTACTGAAATGCAATCATACACACTAGTGAAATGCTCTTATAAACACCGCAAATTATTTTTTGGCTCATAAACACTACTGAAACGCATTCATACGTCACACACTAGTGAAACGCTTTCATACACACCAGTGAAACACTCTTATACTAGTTTTTATGAAAGCGTTTCAGTATTGTTTATTCGAGCCTTCCAATAGTCATACTCATAGAAGCCCTTGCAGGTGATCACAATTAATCATGATGATTGGACAAATTAAGTGGAATTGGATAATTGCCTGTGGCAACCCTTAATGGTATTTCACTGCACACTTGTGTGCCACCGCACCCTGGTTGGAAATCATCAATTGTGTTTAGTTTCAGTGATTTACGTGACATCAGTTCACAATTTGTGTACTTTAGATGCCTGATGTTGATGCCTTGTTAATTCTTCTTTGTCGGTGGTGTTGCAGACCACATTAAATAATCCAATCAAAAAGGAATACCGACCTGTGTTCTTTAACTTGAGCATAGCACCTTATCACTCCGAGCTTTCAACTCGATGGAGACATCATACTTGGAGGGGACACATCCAGAGGGAGGCTTGTTAAAGTCTTGATTTTGAGATCACTGAGTTGTCCAGAAAAGGCCATTGGAATGCGGGACATTGGGTGTGGCTGTTTCCAGACACTGTCTGAGGGACTGCACATTGAGTGCAAGGACAATCTGCAGCAGTAATGAAATGAATTGTGCATTTTTGACAGGTGTTTCTGACTCAAACATTACAGGAAGTTTTTTTTTTCTTTCCCTTTCAGCCTCTTTTCTAAATATTTTCCTTCACTTCATCCTAGGTGTTTCTGTTCAAATGTTCCCTTTTGTTACTAAAAAATACAAATCAAATAAAATGTCTTTTTCCACATCTTGCTTCTTTTGGTTAATGATATTTCATAAAATCTTTCGTTCTCTTATCATCAAGTTTCCTCTCAGTAAGGTGAAACAGATTGGCGTGTAGAACCTGTGCAGAGGAGCTATTGCAACAGTGGAATAAAAACAAGAAGACTTTGCTGTCTATTTCAGGAAATTGCGCTCAATCGAACAGCGTGACATCTCCCCGTAGATCATTGTGAAGAGATCTCCATAGGCTGATGCGCTGAGGACATAACGATTACGGAGTGCTACACTCATCTAAGATGAAGCTGTTTGAGCTTCGAAAGCCCACCCATTAGAACTGAAGGAGCCTGTATGTAAAGTCATATTTTAACAGACTGTCCTCACTTTGCAGGAATTTTCTGTAATTGCAACATTTTCTGCACCACTTTGTACAAAGTGGGTGCCTTTGGCGTTTCGTATCATTTGATACACAGTTTGTACATTTATGTGTACAGATTAGTCAAGGTGTCACTGTTGCTCGCATTAAAACAAAGATTCAAGACTGTGTTTCATATCATATGAACAGTCAGGAAAAATGTTTCCCCCTCTGCAATGAAATTCTTGCTTTGCCGTTCACGTGGATGCAATCTAATGTAAGACATAAAAAGAGCGATAAAATAGAAACAAACAAACAAACAAACATTTAATTGGACTGCTTGCATTGTCCAAGAAGGAAAGGATTTTCTGCTGAAGTTTGGCGTTATGCTTGCTTTAAGCTTCTAAGCATTGTCAGAGTTTCCCACACATACAGGTACGTTGATTTGTGGTGGGCCGCCGCAAAAAAATGTTGGACACCACAAATAGATTTTGGCTTTTGCTGTGTGGAAATTGTGCGTTGATGTGCTCCTTTTATGAGTCTGCTAATGATCAAACCACCGATTTCCTTTTTGATATGATATTGAAAATACAGTCCCTCAAATGATTGAAGTATCAAAAGTATCGATATTTAAATTTGAGAATCGATCTTATGGTATCGGCGCCATTGGAATTTGAGGCATTGTGATCCTTCGCCGCGCCAGTGATGCTGCTTTACCCGCCGTATAATGGCGGGTAAAGCATAATCGTCACAGCACACTGTGCTGTTTTTCGTATTTGTGTGTATTTTTGCTTGGAAACGCCACTCAAATGTTGCGAATAGCCTGCGTACACTTGTCAGGATCTTCCGATTTTAAGATTACACCGCTAAAAGACTATAAAAGGAAACGAACCAAAGCTGTAACGCCGAGCATGGCGAATCACCCCCTGCACGCGTAACTTAACTCTGTTGACTCCTTGGTTTTAAAGTTATGTAAATGATCTTTGTAAAATAAAAAAAGGATATTTATGCAACTGTTAAGTCTCATGTCCACCATTAATATAAGACAGCGTCAGCGTCTTATATTAATGGTGGATTAATTTATATTAAACTTATATTAAATTGATGTCTCCTACTGTTTATGATAGTAATATAGACGATATTGCATAACATTATCATGCGTTACGCTGTGACTTTCCCAATCATACGTACATGTATCTTTTTTTAATCGGATGCCAATAGATTTTTGTTCCCCCCTTTTCTTAAACATTATGAGTGTCTCTATGTCCTTGACAACAGAAAATGTGTGAAATCAGCATCTAAATACAACAAATGAAATTGTGCTGTGGCAGAATTTGTTTATTTTAATGTCAGTTTAAATACAAAACATCTCCAATAGAGTTTCCATTTGCAAAATAGTTCAGGTTAAAATGCTGACTTGTCCTCTTTATAAGCTGCATAGTTCATCAAGTTACAAACCAATGAACAGAGCTCTGAGGGATCGCACTTTCCCTGGGCGGTGATAGGTAATGTGCAAAACAGCTCTGCCTGCAATCAGCATGAGCCATAAATTTGCGGTGAGATGTGCGGAAAAGGGCGGGGTTCATGGTGGCCTTGAATCGCTGCACCGTGTCCTTTTGTCTCCTCAGCACTCCTGTTGGGAGTCTTTACGTCGTTCTTAATGGAACGTCATAAACCCGAGATCATTAAAGTCACCTGGACTGCTAAACTTGAACTGGAGAGATTGCACTTATCTTGAATGAAGTAGGAGAACAGGAGGAATGTAATGTTAAAGTCTGAGGTCAACAATGATTGGGGGCACGAGCGGGGGTCACGCCCCTGCTCTGCGTCACTATATCCACATGGCCATTTTCCTTGTGAACATTGCTGCTTCGACTGCAAATCTCTGGGTGCCAAATCTGTTTTCCAGGAGAAGAAACCTGGGCTTGAAAATATGATGTCACAGGTGACAAACCAATAGATCATGAAGATTGCCAGCACACCACTCATATAATATACGATATAGCATCACAACATCAGGGTCAGACTGTGAACAACATTTTCATCAAGACATGCCCACCCCTCTTCCACCTGGCAGTGCAGCCAAAAGCAGAACAACTCTGTTTACTGCTGAAGTGAGGACAACACACACTAAGGGCTGTATGTATTGCAAATCTAGCATTGCACTTGGCGTAATTCTGCGGACAAGGCGGGCTAGACCTGGTTTTGGTCATTCCGTAACCCCTAGCAAATTTAAAAGTGGGACGTCTGCGCTGGTCTGGGCGACTTCAAACCTGTCCAGTCAAAGTGGTTCTTTCATTCTTTAATTTATTTTAGAGACATCTGAGATAATGAACTGAGGGTCTGCTATTGGTTTGCCATTCAACCAACATAAAGGCGTGTCTGTGGTGTGAGTTATAATTCTACATGGAGGCAACTCTACCTAGCAAAAGTGATTGCAAACATTCTGGTTCACAATCCTTTCTGGACCTGCAAGATGTGTTCACTTTTTTCAATTGTAAAGTTCTATGATGAATCATCAAAAAATCTTAGGGTTCTGCTCGATTCCACTGTTGGAAGACAAATTTGTCATTTTCCTTATATGTAGCCTACCCCAGTAGTTAGCGCAGTAGTTTTGTTTTTTTCTTTCTTTTTTTTGGGGGGGGGGGTGACATAAATTTACCACTACAAAATGTGACATTCTCACAACAAGGTTATTCTCCCAGCCATGCCGCATTATGTTGTGATCAGAGCAACAGCCTACCCATGAAAGTCCATAATTCTACTTCCCTCCATGCTTCACTGTGTTGAAGGTGTCTTGTCACCTTGAACATGGAAACCTTCACCATGTCTAGCTATCACGCTATCAAATAAGTAGCCCTCAGTTAAAGGTCCTGAAGCTGTTGAGTAAAAGAGGATCTTGGCGTGTGTGGGCGTGTGCGTGTGTGTGTGTGTGTGTGTGTGTGTGTGTGTGTGTGTGTGTGTGTGAGCGAGAGAGAGATGCTTTGCTGGTACCATTTGAGTAACTGGGCTTCATCTCTCATCTGCCTTGGTAATCACCCGCTCAGGTCCTCCTCTCCCAGCTGCTGGGAACCATTTAGGTAAGGAGCTGGTGATTAAACATGGCTCTGAAGTTTCTCCCTCTCAAAAACAAACCTCCATTCTGCCAGCTGCTGCATCCTCCTCTCATTTGTCTCAAAGGGTTTCTTGACATGTCACCACAAAAAAAAACAAAAAAAAAAAAAACAGAGGAAACAAGTTGACAAGTGACTGATGATTCTCAACTTCTAGCACCCAGAAATGGTTTAATAATAACAACCCAGAAATGCAATCAGCATTTAAATCTGTGGGACTGCATGTCATTTGTAACGAGCAGAAAATTATTCCCTATGTTCAAGATGGAGATGTCCTTTTTTTTTGGCATGTTTTAATGCAGAGATCCCTTTCTGAAAAGGAACATTTCCCTATATAACGTCCTCTGCTTTTGTTCTCGCAGCCTCTCACATCTGGTTCTAGAAAGCCATCCAGTCAACGCAGGATGGCACAAAACTGCCCGCACGGTTACAAAGTGATAACAAATACACATCAGGGTTCAAGCAACAGTTCAGTTAAAAATAGGCCCCGAGCATTTTCACAACCACTGAGTGTCCTCTTTTGGATAAAAGCTTTGCTTGATGATGTTCAAATCTTCATGCGTCATGAATGAACAACACAATATTTTTGATCTTCAAAATAAAAAGAGCTGTTGGAGCAGAGGGGGATCTTTTTTTTCAAAATCTACCCAGCTGTCATCATCCGTGCATTCTTGTTCACAAAGGAAGTCAATCCTTGACAATGTGTAGCCCACAAAGACTTGGTGACATAAAGTGCTGTTCTGCTGGTGCTGCTGCAGGCCCCGATGCTGATTTTAAAGTCAGACACACTGTTCATGGAAGCTGGTGTGAGTCAATTTAACTGGGATTCACCCATGTCAGAAATAGAGGTGAAACCATGATAATTTTGGACTCAAAGGTAACCGTTTGTTCCCATGCTTCACAAGTGTCAAATGAACACGAGACAGTTTTCTGTAATAGACTTAACCTTTAAAGTGCTAAATTTATCAAAATACAGATTTTGTTTTTCTTCTTCTCCACATGTGCACATGCAGATTAATATATCCAGCGTACAATTAAAGAGGTCAGATGAAGCGCAAAGATGACAAATTCTGTGATGACTCATAACAAAATAAACCCCATAGCAATGGACAAATAGTGCCAGAAAAACAATGGAAGTTTATCCATGCATAGCAATTCAATTGGTTATGAATTGAAACTAATCCCAAATGGGTAACCTTGACATTTAACTTGGAATTTAGCTTTTGCAACCAAGAAGACTTTCACATTAAACAGTTGAAACGCATGATGCAGTAGGCTTTTTGAATGAGTGAGTTAGAAAAAAAATAGACCAGTATTGGCCTCGTATTCATTAAATTATTATTCTTTTTTTTTTTTAACCCTTTACAGCCACTTTGCTTTTTTTTTTTTTGCAATAATAGAGAGTAGAAGAGCACATATTATTTATGACATGATGTGCATAACACTGTATATTTGTATACCCACTAGACAAATAATTCATTCATTATCTTCCTTTAAAAATGTTCAACGACCTCCACCCCAGCCAAAATATAGTTCCTTTGGTGCTTGCCCCTCCCCCCACACTACACGAGTGCTTACCAGTGCATAGTGGCGCGATACATCTTGATTTGAAGACACACAATACCATCATTTGATGTTTTAAACCTCATATGGCAACATTTCCAGAGCTGTTCAAGGTTATGTTCACATTTTGTGCATTAAGGATTCAAGTCAGAAGCAAGGTACCCTTCACAAAATAATAGTACGTGTTGATAATGCGAGAAATGCTTGGTGAAGGGAATAAGAAACAAACAGGTATGACAGTAAAATATTCTCTTACCAAATAAACAGCAAGTCAGTATGTTCAGATAGGAGTTGAATTACAGAGTAAGACAACAGGATGAGGCTTTGCACACTGTTTGACATGTCAGCAAGCTGTACTGTAGTGAATATTTAAATGACTAAAATGTGGAGAGACTCAGTTTAATCATCAGCCATCCGTTGCATTCACATAAATGTAAATATGGTTTCAAAGGCCTATTCATGAATAATATCCATGCTGGTGAGACTCACAGACTAATTTGGCTTCATGCTCCAGCAAAATCCAATATCGACTCAATATCAATTCTACTGTGTGGAAAAAAGGGACCGAAATCCACGTCTCAGCAGCTGTGATCGTACAACACTGCTGGATCAAACCACTTATGCTGAAACTGTTAATGTGTTACTTCATCAAACTCCCAAAACTGATTACAGTTTATTGTTTCAAATCGAAACTTGGTGTGCATAAAATCCCAACTGGCACTTGCATGGAAATATTCTGAATTTCATCAGCAAATGTATTATTCATGTTCCATTTTCTGTGTATTTAGTTGTTTTGTCAGCCTAAGTCCATAACTCCATTACACACTGTTCCTTTCCAAAGATAACTGCTCAGTTTTTACTAAATGACCCAATGACGGGCACTTTACACACTAATATACATGTATGTATGTAATGTAATGTAATGTAAATAAGGTACTCAAAATACAACAAACAATATTAGAAACAGCTTTCATGCAAAGTAGTTCCACATCACTGCAAACTTCCTCCACAATTATAAGCATATTATGAAATTAATACCTCTGACCATGTCAATCAAAACAGATCATTATGAGAAGGGTTTATATTAGACTTTATGGTAAAATGCATCAATAATTGAACATTAAAAATGCATTTACTTGCTAACTATCAACTCAAAATAAACCTCATATTTTCGGCTGCAGCGAGTTGCTTGCATGATTTTGTTTGGCAGTTTTTTACGCCTGTGTAAATTTGAAATGCATTAATAAAATTTTTGTATATGCAAATAAAATGAGGTTTCCTTATTTTACCAAAACTAATGACAGTTTATTGTTTCAAATCAAAGCTGGAGGTGCACAAATCCCAGCAGGCTCGCTCTCTCGTCTTATTCGGACTTGACTTTCACGAGTAAGTGCATTATTCATGTTTCCTGTTTGTTGAGCTTTGTGCTGCTGTCAGTGTGTTTTGTCAGGAAGTTATACATGCTGATAGAATTTTCCCACAGGGAATGACTGGCCATTAGCTAAGGATTTTTCTGAATCCAGATTTTTTTTTTTTTCCCGCGCCTTTGAGACCAGACATTGAAACAAAGTATGCACAATTTATCACCTCAGCCCTTGCAGATGAGAAATGAGAATTTATTTTGATCCTCGTTGTTGAGATTACAAGCAAACATGCAATTTACAGATCCAGGTATTGTGTTCCAGATAGATGTTTAAATGGGGGTTTTGTTATATCCTTGCTCAATCAGCTAGCCTACATATTGTATCTCTGTGAGGAAGCTTCTGAAATCAGAAGAACCCCTTGGTGACTTTTAATCATGGCTACACTCTTGTTGCGGGTGGTCTAAGTGCACTTCATTACGGCCCTTCTCCAGAAAATTCACTCCACAGCCACTGGAGACCGGGCGGCCCACATTATGGGTGCACACCATTAATTAACCACTGGGGAGCGTCATCTCATCAGTTATACACCCTCACATGTCGACGATATCTATGCCAGATCCCCTTTCATACATCACACTAAAAGATATCCGTCTAATGTTAGGAGGGGAAAAACATTTCAGAAGGAATAAACCTAAATTCTGCCCGTGTCACTGAAGTTCCATCAATTCAGTTCCTAAATTTGCAATAATAATTTTCAAGAAAATGAAAATGAAAATGTCAGTGCACAATTCTAAAATCAATCCAGTGCAGCTTTTGTTCCTCTCACAGGGGCTTTAGCTGTTTCTCATATTTCCCGATAGTCACCTGAGCTTTAGCGCCCTCGTTTGGTGAGCGCTGTAAATCCAGTGCAGTGGGTGGGGCAACTGTGCACCAGGGGCGGGTTAACTCGGTGTTGGTATTTGCATAGACCAGTGCAGCCCTGCGGATCTGAGAATGGGCGAGCTGCGCCGCTGTCGGGTGCGAATGACGTGAGCTGTAAACTCACCCGACAAAGCGGCTCCCCTCACTCCCTTTAAATGTGGCGCAATGACAGTCTCCGTATAGACATCTTGGTGTGGAGAGGATGTTGTGTAATCGCAGCGATCTGTGCGTGAGTGAAGCATTGTCACTGCTCTTAGCCTGTGTGGGAACAGACAATGTGAATGAGCTTGTGATACCTACAGCGACTTAAGTATGTCCGCGAACCTCGGTATCTGTCTGCTTGTGCCCCGATCAAATTCACCAAAATCGCGTTAGACCAGCAGTCTAGCCTTCGCCGGCAGTTAGACATGGTCTTAGCAGGCGTAAGTTTAGACTTTCTAGCACCAAATTGTTACTTCACCGGGCACAGAGTCATCTGCCAAATTGGCAAACACACACAATGAGCCGTGCGCTCGCACGAACATCCGGATCTGCCAGCATTTGTGCCCCGCCGCAGGTTTTCTGTCTACGGAAATAGAGCCCTTTAAGTACACAGTCTCTCAATTAGTTGTTCTCCAACAAATACATGCTTCTCCCAAAATAGAACCAAAAACAACAGGTAGTGCCACTAACTCTATCATATCTAGGTGGAAGAGATCTGTTCATTACACTGCACCCTGAGCTGTTAGTGTTTCCGTCCAATGTCGAATGAATAGTTAAAGACCTTGAAAAGTGAAATTATAGATTTGTTTCTAAATACATTATTCATGTTTGAAGATACAGTAGTCGCCGTCCCCCCCACTATATAAAAACTTGAGCACATTCGTTCGCATCATTTCTTCTATCCATCCATTTTCTGTACCTCTTATCCTCAGTGTTGCGTGCGTGCTGGAATCTATCCCAGATAACTTTGGGCGAGAGGCGAGGTACACCTTGAACTGGTCGCCAGCCAATCGCAAGTCACAAACAACCATTCACACTCACAAGCAATTAAATTAACCAACCATGCATGTTTTTGGGACGTGGGAGAGAACATGCAAACTCCACACTGGCAAGGCCGTATTTGAACCCTGGTCCTCAGAACTATGAGGCAGCTGTGCTAACCAGTCGTGCACCGTGCAGCCCCGCATCAATTTGTATCCGGCGTAATTGCAAATTGCTTAGGCCCATTTCTACCACTAGACCATGACGTTAGCTAGCTAACTATGCCTACGCCCTGAAAATGCATCGGCTCTGAATGCCACAATTTACAGAACAGCTCGCTGTCGTTATTTAAATTCCCAAGCGAGGAGGTGATGCTGTGGACAAACCCACTCGCGGGCTAGCTGGTGACTAGCACCTCTCGACCCAGTGGGATATATTCCAGCCACCGGTGGCTTTAAGCAGATACATATTATCAAACAAGTAAGGATGAGTAGGCATAAGTAAGTTGCTTATGAAGAAGTATATATTTTTCAACTGGGCGAGGTCTCACTCATTCGGTGGACATGCTTACAGCGTTCGAAGGTGGAGGCAATAGCTTGATTTTTTTATTTTTATTTTTTCACGATTTTTGAGTACTTTTTTATGGTCATTAAAACACTTCTCTGTGATGTGTCAAATTTGGAACACATTTTCAGGGGCTTTACAGGGAATTTAATATATAAAAATACTTTGCGCTCGCAATCAATTACATTGTTTATAATTATACTTACAGTATATAGTATAGTAGCTGGGCCATGATATAGACATTTTTCAGCCTTTTGGACTCAGAAGCCATGTTTGGAATTGATAAGGTTGTATAATATTTGCACACCTAGCATTAGCTGTTGCATCTGTTGCAATTTCCATCGGCAAGTTTCTTGTGTTGTGTTTGATGTACCATCCTAGATACCTCAAGGGGTCAGTGAAGCCTGTAATATTTATTTATTCAGTATAGCAATTAGAAGTCCTGCATGATGCCTTTCTTGTACATCAGCTGTACATTCATGACAGCTTGTGGTTCTTTGCGCACCTTCTGAGGGATCACAGACCTCTATTGATGAGCTTATACTTCTGCCCTCAATGCATTGAAATCCCACCAGGGTCCTTTAATCTTTTAATTATGTCATGCACTATGGAGGGTGAAATATGTAAATCCCTTCCCGTCTGCCTTTTTCTCATTTCCATTACTTTAAATTGTAGGTTTCTTGGCTTGAAGCATATGAGCGACAGTAAATATAAGTTATTCTCTTGCAATTAAATTAAAATGACATTTAGCATGTCCTACCCAACGTTGTTTGTATTCTTCAGGCTTTGCAATTGCATCAAATGCTTTTCTTACCCACAAGAGAGTACTGTGCTGTGTAAATGAACCCTGCATTGTTTACAGCCGCATCTCTATCTTCCCTGCCTTTTCTTGCATGTCAATACATTTCTTGAATCATCTCATACACCATAGATCACTGGAAGTGTGAGACACTATAGGCAGCATCCCTATTGTATATTTAGCTCGCACCAACACATGCACCCGTTTGTGAGTCAAGCCAAATGGATCTGCTACAAATGCAAATGTACTGTAAGTGTGTGGCAATGAAATCATACAATATGAGGACAGAGTAGAAAAAGGCATGTCGGGATGATGGAAAAAAAAAAAAAAGGACGAGTATTTTCAGTATGTTTATGAATAAGAGGCTGCAAACAATTCATTAGATTTTGGACTGATACAGTATAGTACCGTGCAATTCTATGCCACTGCTAACTATATTCACCTATTGTTAAATTCCTACATCTCCGAATGTAATACCTGGTCAGTTTATGCAGTGTGTTATGCTGGTCGTCATATCAGCGTCAGCAGTCGTAATCTATTCATTTATGGAAATATAGGGTTATGTATTCATATCAGTTACCAGTTCATTCAGTAAGACTACTATATCAAGACTAAAATGGCTACATGTCAAATCTTCCGTGGCTCAATCGAACCTTTACATCAAGTCTGACAGGAAACAATACAAATGTATGTTAGTGTGATTTGTTTCAACTCCACCTATAAACACAAGCACGTAATACGTAAGAACATGACAGGATATGTGACAGTGACGCTTTCACATACTGTAGGGATCATCTCCGCTGCGTAATTTAGTGCAATTGCATTCTCACAGTGCATCACTGGCATTGTGTATAATGATACTGTTCAGTTTTTATTCTTTTACAAGCTTTGTCACACTATGGTCAGACTTTTTATTTCCCAAAATGATTTCATGACAATGCCATGTTTTGATGATGACATTCACAAATTGGACTCTGCACATTTGCTGTTGTCATTATCATAGTCACTGAAAAAGTAAATTTCACTTCACAATTGAGCTTTCTTTCATGAACGTACATGGTATAATTATCTTTATTGTCAGTAACATGGATTTTCACTATAATAAAGTTTAACCTAATGCATATGGTTTCCTGAAAAAAATATTTTGTATTTTGTCGTTTTCTTTGTGAGCACAATTAATTTGTTAAGGGTGTGGTTTATCAAATTACAGTAAGGTTGCAAAATTTCAGTTTGGGGTCTCGGAAAAAGAGAGGGAGGTGACTGCCAAGGTACCACCAACTGCTTTGGGGCTTTCAAATGGAGTGTAGAGTACTATACTTGTATAAGTATGCATGTTGATTGTGAGTGTGTATTTATGGACTACATTTGTGTGTGTAAAAACAAAAAACTATGGCAACGTGTACATTGAATGACCCCTCAAAGGACAATAAAGAATTGCCCATAATAGACTTGAAGGTTGTATAGATTGTGTTCATTACAAATCATGCATACCAAGAGTAACAACAGCAGAGGACTCTTGTGACCTTGCATTCCCAAACCTCATCTCTCTTGATGATGATGATGATGATGATGATTACAGGGAGAGACAGAAGAATGCATAATATATGCACACTGCTGTAGATAGAAGGTGGAGGCAATAACAACGATTATGTTGAAGATGCTGACGATGATGGATGCAGAGTTAAGAGCACAGGTGGTAGTTTGTTTAAAAGGTATGGACAAATATAAGGCACCCCTTTATCACTTTGGATAACACTAAAATTCCGTTTCACATTACATATTCTATATTCACTTCTGGCTTTAACATTAGTATTTTTTCAAAGGTACAATGTTTGATATTGTAATGGATATCTTTGCTTTTCTTCTTTTCTTTGTTTCTCTTTGTCTCGGCCTCAGTACATCAGTTAAATGCTAATGTGGACAAGGTATGATTACTGCAGTTGCTGCGCTGTAGTTTTTGCAAACAATGATGAGTATTGTTACAAAAACAAGACTAATATTTTTTTGCAAATAACATATTTATCTATTAGATTGTCCATATTGACATACAACAAATGTAAGGCTGCAAAAGGAAAGATTTAATTGAGATCTGAACACTACAGTATATAATGTACTGTAAATGAAAATGTAAATGTAGTGGACACCAAATAAGATGCTGCATTAATAGATAATGCTGGTTTACTGTCTTATATCCAGCTTCATCTTGGTTTGAAACTGGAAACAATTGCATATTTTTTTAGCATCTATGTATTAACTGTCATAGCCACATGGTTGATTGCAGTTTGATGTCATGCCAGACTGTAGGTTTTTTTAAAAATGTTCTTTGTATTTTTAACAGACGGTACAGAAGCTGGCTCGGGGAATTTGGAACATCATCGCTCTGACAGGGAAGGAGCCCTAGCCGGTGTGCGAGGTTGACAGGTTATGACTGGATAAAATCGAGCTCGCCATAACACAGCTTGAGCTCTGGTAGCAGTCCTCTTGAGAGGGTTTGGACTCTCCTCCCGCTCTGGAGTTGCCCACGGTGAAAGGCGCTGAGCAGGTGTGGGCATACCGATTGCCCCTTGGCTTGTTGATGGCACGTTGGGGTTCACGCAGGAGGACGAGAGGGTAACCTCCCTCTACCTTTGGGTGGGGCGGACAGGTTATGATTGTTGTTTGTGCCTAGCTCAGAGTCCTCCCCCCTTTTAGTCCTCGGAGAGGGTGCTGGGGAGTGCTCTTGCTATCTTTACCCTTACATTCTTCTGAAGTAACCTCACATTCTTAATTTCAATTTTACTAAACAAATAATTATACAACTGGAGTGTCATGTGAGGATAATGCCTTCAATTAACAGCGAAAAAAATCCCAATAATAATGATTCGGAATCAGTGTATCATTTGTTTTTTCCATTTTCAGTTGGCAATGAAAAAAAAAAAAAGTGACGGTTTATTTTGTTATTGCTTTTTTTTTTATGTAACACATATAATAAGACCTGCCTTATCATTCATATTTAAATTTTAGGTGCACATTAAAAATACAAAATGAAAAAAAAAAATTATTGAAATATTTATACAGTAAAATCAATCAATATGGTTAATGGATCATTGGATCATGACTCCGGTTTCCTGCCACATCCCCAAAAACATGCATGATAGGTTAATTGAAGACTCTAAATTGCCCGTAGGTGCGAATGGTTGTTTATATGTGCCCTGGGATTGGCTGACAACCACTTCAGGGTGTATCTCGCCTCTTGCCCAAAGATAGGGATAGGCTCCAGCGCGCCTTCAGCGACCCTAGTGAGGGTAAGCAGTGTGGAAAATGAATGAATGGATCATTTGATGGATCGTGGTCATGGTCCAGACAGATTGTTTACTAATGCTCGTTACCAAACTCACATTAACATGACCAATTAACCAAAACCAAAAGAGAGAGTCTTTAAAGCTCCCCATATTTTGACCATTTAGACCTCCATAGAGTGACTGTCTAACATGGACTAATATATATATATGTGTGTGTCAATTTCACTTCAAAAAACACCTTGGTTTTGTCATACGAGTGTCCAGAAAAGGCCCCTCTGACAGCTACTTACTGTGTGTTTGACCCAGGTTTGATCCGCTTTGTCCATATTTGGCTAAGACCGCCCCCTCTCATCTGATTGGTTGCCTCCCTGTAGAAGCCCCATTTATGAGAGCACACGTTGACAGCGCTGGCTCGGGAGCGGAGAAGTATGAGATCTTGGCTAGTGATCGCCTCGAGAAATTCTAATGACTGATTTCAGGCGCCTCGGCAGAAAAACGCCTGAAACTATTTTATTTTTTGTTTTTGTTTTTGGATTTTAATTCATTTTTCACGTTTACTGAGGCACCATAGAGACAATATTACATCCCAAATACTAGAACAAGTTGGTTTGGTAAAATATGGCACCTTTAATTTCGTAGTTTTAATCTGAGCCTAAAAATTTAATTGTGAAATTTTTGATTTTCATCTGCTTATTGAAAATAGAAAGAAGGAACGATGCACAGATTTGGCTTAGCATTCTTTTGATAATGATTTTGGCAGCTAAGAAATGCATATCATTAATTGCCAATGTGTGAAGGCTGCATCTTCAAACATGACTAAGACTTAGAAACAACACACACAGAAAGGTGGTGGAAAATGGAAAGGGCATGAAAGTAAGTGAATTCCATTAAATTATTTTAAAATGCAGTATTAAGTAAATGTGAGGAAATGCTTCTGAATACTGCCCTCATCTCGTTGGCGAATTAACTGAAATATTTGGTTCATTCTTGATTTCTGCATGTGAAATGCAGTCTGTCAGACCTCTTTGATGTTTCAGCACGGTCTACCTGACTTAGCTACTCATTTATCTTACAGGAAAAAAACATTCCTGCACCAGCGACTCCTCCTTGAGCTGTTTTTTCCCAAGTGTCCTTTCTTGAAAAATGTGTGTTTTTCTCTTTATTGCACACAAACCTATGGTACGTTCGAAGTCCTTGTTTTCTTCTGTTGACAAATGAAACGGGCTGCCAAGCGAGGCTAATGTCATAAGAGAGCAAGAGAGCCTGCGGAAAACACTGCAGTCATCTGTTTCCTACATGGTTGCAGACACATAGGTGGGCTTTTTATGATGTTCTAAAATACGGTGCTTGTGGTGGTTATTATACTACAGTGACAAAGAAGACAACACGAACCCACCACCATGGAAGTAATGCATTTCCTGGATGTTTAGGCATCTTCAGTCTGCAAATAGTACATGCACATTTGTAGGCATCTTTAATTGCCATTTGCCAATGTTACCTTGTTGTGTATTAGTGTCAGCAGATTATGCCACAGAGCAGCAGTGTTACTATATGCCTGACTGCAAGGAAACAGAAGAAAACACAGTTTTGTTTCCTTCCCTTGTTGTTTAGCAATACGGTAACAACATCTGTACAAACAAGCAAGGCAGCATGATGTTAAAGATTCTGTGTGTTCCTCGATATGTGTAAAAAGGGGCCAGTGAGGCAGCAAGTGTGTCATAGTTAAATGTGTCTTGCAGGGTTGTGTAATAAGCAATGTTTTATTTTTGTTTCAAGTGTTTTTCTGCTCTCATTCCCAGCTGATAGTTTGGGATGCTGGCCAAGATAGGTAAGGGCTCCAACACTACGCTGCAGAGAACAAGTGTGAATATGTGCTGGCAATAGAGACAGATTAATATGCATATTTATAAACCTAGTAAAACAGACACTTTTCTGTACTGTCATATACTATATATCATACTATTGTGGGGTGGCACCCATCTTCACCACAATGGTTGCAGCAGTAAAGCCAATCTCCCTCTTCATTGAGGACTCTACTCACTATTGACACTTCTATTGCCAAAAGCAGGTGCTACTTCTTGTACCTGGTTCGTCAGGATGTGTCAGAAAAAGGTTCCAGGACTAACCCCACAAAATATATTTCAAATGCAAACTACTCCCTCCTCTGCCAAACCTTCATGGACTCCTGGAAGGATTCTTTTTCAACAGACCCCTTGAGCTTGGGAAAGAGGGGGGGGGGGGGAAAATCACACAGTGCCATGTCGAGTGAGTGGAGAGGTTGCTCCAGCACATCGATAGTCTTCTCAGTCAGGAAGTGTCAGATGCTCAGGGCATTGTGAGCAGGCACGTCATCATGATGAAGCAGCCGCGAGTTGTCTCTCCTCGCCCACTGAACAAAGCAAATGCAGCACGGTCTCTTTCTAGATGTGCTGTTTGATCGTCTGGCCCACATTGAACGTCATAAGTTGTAGTTTTTAGTTTGGGTTTGAAATGCTGTATATCTTCTGTGACACCAGTCCTGGAGCTTTTCTCATACTCCAGAGTCCCTTTCATTCAGGTACAACACTGTGTTGGTGTCTTGATCAGACTGTTCAATGTGATGTATTTTTTCATTGCACTATTTTGTAGTTGATAATTGACCAACCCAACCGATGCGAGTTGAGGCGAGCCGATACTGTGCAGTGCAAATGTCACGAGACGTCAAAACTGATCAATCCATCCATCTATCAAACAAACTGCTTTTGTATTTATTGTAACCATGAGAGTACATGTCTAGTGAGGTATGCTGAGATCTTTTAAAATGATTGCGATGACTGACTACCAGTAATGTTCAATCCAATAGCACATGGTAGCTGAGGTAAATAAATAAATAGAACAGCATTCTACTGATTGCTATATTCCACCTACTTTGATGTAAGGCCATCATTGACTGGCATGGTGTTTTCTAGTTTTTGGTGTCAATTTTTCTCCATTTTGTGACATGAAGAAATGCTGCTACTGACAGCAATTAAAGATGAGTGACAGAAAGAAAGTGAAGCAGAGACTGTGTGTAACTGTGTTATTTTGAAGAGGAGAAGAATAAACAATGAATGAAAAATCATCGTGACAGGGAAACCGAGACATACTGTCCAGTAAAGAAACAGACTTGAACCATACCTGTTAAGCGTCATGTTAGCAGGGATGGTTAGACGTAAGATGACAGCTTCTGCACTAATAGGGGACAAAATATTTTTTTATGAAAGAAAAACCTGCTGTGTGACCTATTGCTGACAAGGGGGAGGTAATATCATGAGCTAAACTTATTGTGTCGACTTGCTATCATTACACACATCCGGAATGGATGAGACACAATAAGATCAGTCACCTAGTAAGCCAGTAGTATTCGAAAAGTCATAAATCTGGGAGGACTACGAAATACGGTTCCTTTCAGTATTTTTCCCAAATGCCGCATGTAATGTAGTAATCACTTGCTTGGAAAGTTGCCCTTTGGATTCATTTCTCAGTTCAACTATTATGCTGTACAATACTGTGCCACCATCTGATTTGTTTTAGGAGTACAGCACAGACCACTGCCAGGGCCAAACTCTTAACAAAAGTTAAAATACATTTGTGTTTTGTCATGAGCCATAGTCATTCAAACAAAAAGCGAGTGGTGGCCGAAGACTTTTGCACAATACTATACAGTATTCAATCTCAGAAAACCTTTTTTTTTTTTTTTAATTTATTATTATTTTTTTTTAAATTGAGTCAGCCTAACTGCCTCCATTGAGCTGCTCCCAATGGCCATAATTTCAGTGGTGGGACTGGGTCTGTCTTACTTACTGTTCATCAATTATCATAACAGAAGGTATGCACCATTTAGCTTCCAGGTCGCCGCTCTTTACCACATTATATTTAGACATCGAATGGCATGACAATCATGAAAATGAAATGCCTTTTCCTCCCCAAATTTGACAATAAGCATTGTTTTGAAAACTGGATGAACATTTGTAGCAAGGCTGGAGATAAAGATCTTTGCATAGTTTAAAAACCTTTTGTGCATTTGTATGCACCCTGAGACTCATACTTAAGAATTACGTAACACTTTATTTGTGAGAGTAAAATAATATGTGCTGTTTCTCATTTAAATGCCCTCTTGTGAATGTTTAATTGTTATTGAAGGCCAAGAGGCCGTAGACTGTTTCATAATATGTTTCTCGATGCTTCTAGTGTCCATCACACCGTTACATGTCCAAGCTTTTTACATGGCTCTGCAGTGGCTCTGTTCATTGATTCCTTCATTTTCATGTAATTTTTTTTTCATTTTTATTTTAGTAACCATATAAACGTTGATACTGATATATAGAGCATTTGATCCATGCCTCTGTAGCAGTGATCCCCAACCACCGGTCCGCGTACCGGTACCAGGCCGTGAGGCATTTGTTACCGGGCCGCAGAGAAAGAATGACTAATTTATATAATTTCTGTTGTATTGCAATTCGCGTGTCAATGTGTTTTATTTTGAAAATGGACCGGATCTTCTGCGCCGCAACAGCTGCGTCTCAATTGACACGTCAAGACTGCACAGAACGCTTCCGTTTCCGGTCCCAGCCGGCTCGAACGCTTCTGTTTCCGTCCGAGCGGGCTGGCTAACGGCGGCAGAGCTCAAATGAATATATGGCTGAATGGCGAAGGAGGCTGTGACAAAGGAACCGTAGGAACTTTAAACATCTACAAAGTTTTTGGTTTTTTTGTTAACACATGATGTCATCACAGAGCCACCAGAGATTATAATATTCAATGTTTAGGCTTTGTTTGTGTTTACATCTATCATATCATATTTGCATAAATAAATGATATACATGCATTTAACTTTTGTCCTGGCATAAAGAACGCAACATTTTAGTTCACTTCAAACATTCATGTAATCAAACCGTAGCCGTCCTCGTTAGCGTAGCATACACAGGAAGTCAGCTATTCTGTTTTCTGGGTTTGATCACATGATGTTCCGCATATAGCGGATTGCCACTTGTTACATGAAGAGGTAATTGTTTTATTGTTTCACAGTGATTTATGACTTATTACACTTAATGTTAAAATATTACATGAGCATTAAGGCAACCCTGCAATGCAACTTTTGTGATACCATCCTAATTCATCAAGTTGAGAGAGTTTTATTCAATATCGACTCATCGTTATTGCTCTGCACAATGCTTAGATCAACTCCAGTTGATCAGTTCGGTCTTTCATGATGGCAAAAGATGACTTCATATCCTGCTCAGTTCTATTTGTTGTTGTTTTATGTTTAACTTTTAACCACCTGCCCTCTACATAACATCAACACGTGTTCTCAACACATTTTGATGTTAAGCCATGTCATTAAATGAGCGGTTCCTGTTTGTGCATTTTGGCACGTTTGGCTATCGCTCCATATTGTACTGCAAAGCTGGCACACCATAACAGCGGTTTGTGCTTCTCTAATGTACACTAACAAAGCTGTGATCCATCGTCCCTTCATCTTTTGAAGTTCGATTCAACTGCTCAGTCACGAGCCGAAAACGATTCATTGACTGAATGGTTGTGACTGCGTCTGCCTGTGTCCAGTGTCTGCATAACTCGCTCCGGCATATGATGAGATCAGAGGAGCCTGGTCATCTAAGTAATGGCTTTCCTTCGGTTGATTCCTCCTGGGTCCACGGCCCTGCATGCAGTGATGTATGCTCCACGCAACACCACTGGACAGCTCATCTCTCTCAGCCACAGGCACCACTGAGTAAGCACATCCACCCCGAGCCAATCTCTGAAATGCACTTTGGGTCTGTTGTTGCTGCCTATGTCTTCCTCTACATCTACTGAAAATGAAAAGCACAGTAACCATTTTACCCTCATGTAATGAGCCCAAGTTGATTAGAGGAGAATTTGGTGGTAAGGCCTCTGGCCTTTTCTTTATCTTACGGCAAGAGTCACATATAAGTTACTTTATTAATATGACCACTCACACATTGGCAGTAATAAATACTGTCTATGTGACAATTCACCACTCACACCTATGGACACCTTTTTGAAGCGGTCCATACTTTCATTTAAAACCTGGCCAAATAGTGAGTGTTGAACACATTACTTAACTATTGACACTATCCGACTAATCGCAATAAATATTAAACTATTGTGTGCAATACAGGACAGTGGGCAAGTTTTTCTTTTTAGCACTGTGAACTTGGGCTTGGGCTGTTGTTGTGTAATAGACTGCTTATAGCTTACCGTGTTGGTTAGCTGTCCGTTAGTTTCTAAGGATTTTATTTTATTTTTTGTCAGAGTTGTCTTTAGTATAATCTGTTATGCTTAGTAAGAGTTTCTATTTTAATTTAGTATATTAGTTAGATTGTCTATTTGGGTAATCTGTTGTGTTTCGTTAGATATCTATATTTTTACTATCGGATCACAATCCTAGTTATTTTATTTTATACATAGGCCTCTTTTTGGTCTAAATCATATGTGCTGGTATGACAATAAAGTTCCTTGAATTCTTGAGTCATTAATACTGGACTAAAATTCAAAATGAAACTCACCAAAGCCAAAAGCCCCCCACCGCGACCCCCAAACAGTAGTATCCCAGAGGATATGACTCACATAAATTACATGAAATGCCAGAGACATTCACATTCCCTTTTCTCCCTCCCCGTTGCACCTCCCTCATGCAACCCTTCTATCCCCACTGGCTATCCTCAGACGTGTGATGGATATCGGACCACCACCTCCAGGAGACATCTTCTATTAGCATGCTGCCACAGTCCTCACACAGACACACACACATTTGCTCTCTAATCAGTGACAGCGCAACAATATGGTAGCAGAACAGGACACACAGACAGATAACGGCAAAAACCTTCAGCAAATATTGAAAGATCGCACAGATGAATATAATTAAGTAAGCTGAGTTGTCGCAGATGAATATGCATGAGGTTGTTATCTCACCTGTGTGTCTCTCTGTAGAGGTCCTTTGGTCCAGTGTGGTTACTGTCAACCCTCGCTCTATACAGCCATGCCCTCCTACATGGGCATGTATGCGCCACACAGGTCAGCGATGTGCTGTCCAGCAGAACTCGGGTGAAGGATCAGGCTGTCCTCCTAGGTGGCTGCCCGGCAGAACACATCATCTTGTGCTTCCTGCTCTCCAGGGTCATTCCAGCCAGCCCTTCAGCAGCCGCAACACCAGGCAGCGCTCAAGGTGGGTGGAGGGGTGAGCAATGGGAGGCGCTTAGAGGACTGAAACGGATGTGGAGCTGCGAGTGGAACACCTCCTCTTACTACAGCTCAGCAAGCAGCTGCTGGACATGATGCCTCTTTCCGTTGTCCATCTATCCTCCTTCCCGGTGCGTGTGTCTTGCGTGTCAGTCCACTTGTGTGTGGGGAAAAAAAGTCCCTCCTCTTCAGTGATGATGCTGCCTGCTGCTGCTGGTGGCTCCGGGATGCTGAGGCAATTTGAATGAGAAAAAGACACAGACATAGCGAGAGAGTGAGAGAGCACCAGAAAGAGAGAGAGAGCAGGAGCGTAGAGGTAAAGCGGAAGGAGGGAGCAAGGGTTTAAGAGCAAAAAGGCAGGATAAATAAGATATAGAGAAAAGAGAATGATCTGCCCCACCCCGCTCTACCTATCTATACCAATCAGTCAGGCAGTGTCAGAGTTAATGGATCACCAATTCCCATGACAGTGAGTGTGGCACATAACAGCACCATGTGCAGTCACAGTGCACGTTACCTATTTGTACGTTGAATGCAATTCCTTCCATGAGCAATGCATGTGGAAGCGAATACACTTCTGCATTAATACAGTATGTCCTTGTAGCTAAATCACCAGGGGAATGATGTATTTACAGTAACATTAAACCAAAAAGATAAAAGATGATACAGTTAAAGTAGGTCCATCTATTTAGACAATGACTGGTTTTATGATTGCCTTACAGTCGTACCTTGACTCACAAGTTTATTTCTTTTCTTGGAAAAGCAAATCCATCGGCTCATATTTTCGAGTAGAATAGAAAATACTTAATTGTTATTGTATGGTGCAGGGTAAGAATAATCAGATAATAATAATAATGTATACTGGCAGGATCAGGATCACTGGTCATTGCCCATGGCTCGAGAGTTTCTCGATTCTCATGATGGGAGCTTCCCGATGAAAGCAGCTGGCCGGCCGGAGCCAAGCAGCGCAGAGCGGGAAGGAAGACGGAGCTTCGACCACTGCAAACACTTTAGTTGTGATGGGGAAATTGTCTCGGCAAAAATTAACTTTCGATCTCCTTTGTAGTTCTCCACATACGCAGCTTTGACCATAGTGAGCAGCACGCCACAGTGTTGGCTGGAGGAGCTCTCGCTTCGTCTTTAAAAAGTAAAAACATCTGATGCCATTTCTGTGTCAAAAGGTACTAGCACCAATCTATTGAATACAGTTTACCTATTACAAAATCCCTGGTTATCACACATTTAATGACAGAGATAATTTTTCTGTCAGGTGGTGCCCCAGTAGCTTGGAACATATTGACGGTGGAACCTGTTACACCCAACTGACCTTTCCACTGGAAACGTTTAGTATTGCATCTGGTTCCTTTGAATCCCTGAAAATGTAAGAACTCTTGATACAATGGCTGTAAATCGTCATATTTGTGTGACAATGAAGGTCTTCAATTTTATTTCAAATCGGTTGTGGTACTGTATAAAAGCAGAATCACTGTCATTGTCCAAATCCTTCACACCTAACCGTGTGTTGAAGCTAATGCAGACTTCTTTGAGTATTCTGTCTATTCTGCTTATGATCGCATCGATTAAAAAGAGTTGAATGATAGAACTGAAAGGAATGCAGATAAGGCTTCTGAAATGAGAGCTGAGTATGCAGCCACTAATCTCCATCGGATAAAAAGCAAGGACATTTTCAAAGAACAGGAGGAGCATAGAGTACTAAACAACCACTTCATCTTCCTGTTTTGAGGCAAAAGGATAAATAAAGATAAGGCTTCTCCTTGGATTTGCATTCCACTTGGTACTACCCCTTCAGCAAAATGCCTCCCTGACGGACTCTGTCCCATCCAAAATTAAAAGAGCCTTTGGTTTAGTTTCAATTTGGGATTTATGTAGGAAGAGCAGTTCAAGCAGTCGTTAGCCCTGTCAATATGACAAGAGAAGCCCATCGACAGATTCTCAGTCTGTCAACTCTAGACATGCTTTACTTGCAGGAAGCTTGGGCCTACAGGCACGTTTTCTTGCAACATTTGTTGAAGAGACTTGCAGTGGCTTGTGTTCAAGTTCACACCAATTTTGATGCTAAACAACCTGAGTATTCTACCACCTGCTGTTTTACTCAAACGTCCTCTGAAGGATAAAAGCATGATCTTTTGAACCAGTTAATTCCTACCAGGTAAAAGATGCACACTTTTTGGGGAGGAATAAATAAATAGAGGGTCAGGTACTGAGTAAGAATAATTCCAAACTCCCAATGTGTCAAGTCTTAATTGTGTGTTGTAGCCACACTCATTCCAAAAGAGGAACAGGCCTGTGCTGACCTGGTGTCTGCTTTAGATGCTCTGATGTGTTCACCTCGCTGTAATCTGCTGCTCAATCAGGCTTTAGGTGTGAATCAAGGGTGGGACTGATCCCACGGCGCATCACTGTGCAAGGGTAATTATGCATGAGGAAGAAGGTTAGTACAGTGTTGGATGAAGGAATAGACCTGAAATCACCCTGCCTCACCTCTGGGACTGAAATGCACTTGTAGCATCAGGAGATGGGTTGACTGATGGCCACGGACGTAAAAAGCTTTGGAGAATACAACATTTTGGAAAATAAAATAAATAGTGTCATAGTGGAAGAAGCTGTAATGATCATAATTCAGCTTTATATCAGTCACCTTGAGACATTTGCCTTGCAGCCCTTTCCTACTGTCTGGCTTGTGTCACCTGTGGTCCTGGACCAACCCGTGATGGCCTCCCCCTCAGAATGACAATCATGAATGATTATGTCGAGAGACAGATAAGTGATGAGCTAAATAATGTGAAGTAGTCATACACCTTGTCATGTAACCATGATGAAAATAAAAGGTCTGCTGGAAGTGTTTACAGAAAATGGATGGATGTCTTAGAAACTAGAAAAAGTCACTTAAAAGTCTTTACTTCAACTATAGTGTGTGGGGGGGATTCTTCTGTACGGTATATATTTAAGCCTTTTTTTAATAACAAACTACTACGCCTGTTGTTGCTGAAAATATCTGATGATCAAGAAATTAGTCTGCTGAAAAAAACAACAGTGGATTAACTGAGACTCGATAAAGTGCATATTTGTGAAAAGCGTGTTGGATTTTGCCATGCTGGTGCATCCACCTAAAATACATTTGGGCTGAGTAAATTTTAGGAATTCATTAAATTACAATCCCCAATTCCAATAAAATTGAGATGTTGTGTAAAAACAGAATATAATGATTTGCCAATGCTTTTCAACCTATATTGAATTGAATACACTACAAAGACAATATATTTAATGTTCGAACTGATGAACGTTATTGTTATGATTCGTATTATTGTTATTGTTATTCTCTCATTTTGAATTTGATGCCTGCAACACGTTCCCAAAAAATGAGACGGGTAACAAAAGACTGGGAATGTTGAGGAATGCTGGAAACAAAAACCCCCGTTTGGAACATTCCACAGGTGAACACGTTAATTGGAAACAGGTGAGTGTCTACAGCATCAAAATCATTTGGGTGTTACACCGGCATGTAAGTGTATGAGTTGCAGAATTGTGCATAGTGCTTTTATATTCTTTTCTACAAACTAAATAATAGTACGTTAGTGTTCAGAATCCACATTCCTCAACTCAGCTTCTTAATTATCTGACAATGCCTTTGGTGGTTGACAACATAGAGTAGTAAACAAAGGATAACAATGTAGGACATCCAGCATTTTTCTTTTTTGTTGTCTTGGCATGTGGCGATTTCTTTGAAATATATTCCCATTCACATACAGAACTGATGATTCTCTGTCGAATAATAAAATGCTGAGCTCCGCCAGCTCCATCATTTAGGTAGCACTGGAGCCCCAGGTAGTGGTGTGGAGCACTCAGTATGATATATATCAATTCATTTGGAAACCTTTGCAACATTTGACAACAGAGGGTGGGGGAAGGGGGTTGGGGGCAAGCCCAGTGTTAGGGGGGCATTGGCCTATCCCCCCTGAACCACCACTGGTGGAAATGTGTCTTTAGTGATCTTTAGCTTCAGGAATATCGTCTATTTTGAAACGCTCACCACTTTGCTGTAAAGCTGGTCAAGAAACTTGGTTCAACATCACATTTACATTAATTTACCTTCAGGTAACAATATAATGACAGCGTTTGATATTTGGTGAGCAGTATTTCCTGAAGGTTAAATGCCAAGTTGGATCAAGTAGGTGTATACGTGATGATAAAGGAATGTTGTTATAACTTTCATCTTGTCCCATCCCGGGGTGCTATAGTGAGTCACTCCTATTATTTTTTTAGCAGTTTTTATGCCTGGTGTCAATCCTGATGCAACACACCCATTTTAGGACTGCAATGGCTGTGTATTGGGGCACTAGAAAAATGGATGTGCACCTTGTCTGTGAAAATAGAAGAAAGCTTTGGATGTAATATCAGCGCCGCTTTTGAGTGGATGATAAAGATTAGGCAGTGAATCTCAGCTTGTCACGTCGATTATGAGGGAGAAAAATGCCGCACTTGACCAGTGTGTATCCATCCATCCATTTTCACCACCGCTTATCCTGGTTAGGGTCGCAGGGCGCTGGAGCCTATTCCACCTGACTTCGGGCGAAGGGCGGACTACACCCAGAACTGGTCGCCAGTCAGGGCACAGATAGACATGGACAACCACTCATACTCACATTCACACCGTCACTGAGTGGGAATGAACCCATGCTGTCTGCACCGAATTCAGGTGAAAGTACCACTACACCATCAGTGACAAGATCCAGGTGTGTCAAGCTCATTTTTGTCGCTGGCCACATCATACTTATGGAGGGCCATTGTGAATTTGCACCCCTGTAATTTAATTAATGCCTCATTTCACATATAGACAATACATTCATGGATAACTACTTTTGAACTCAAATACCAGTATTAAAAAAAAGTTAAGTTTTTTCTTTTCAATTTATTTTAAAAGTGGGATTGGTAAAAAAAAAAAAAAAAAAAAAAAGTGCGCGCGAAATCTCATCATTCTTAAAAGTGAATAATATTTGGATTTTAGCAAGAAATATGAAGTCAACGCACATAATTTGCCTTTGTGGACCACACAAAATGATGTGGTGGGCCGAATATGAACCCGGGGCCTTTAGTTTGACACCTGAGGTATACACAGAGTATTTATTGCGGTAGGTCTTGGAAAATGTATGTCGTGATTGTGAGAAAGCATGATACAGAACATGGAGTGAATGAGAAATACCTCAGAAAAAGCACCTTCACTCAAGCCCATACGTTGAGTCAGTGTCGCTCATGGCGCGTTTCTTGGTTGCATATTTGTAAATGAATTATTATTTTGCCATCCAAAGCCCTTTCTCAGTCTTGATTTTTGTTATTCTATAGTTTGAGGTGCCACAGCAAAAAAAAAAAAAAACATATAGCATGAAAGTCACTGTTCTGCTTGTTTCGTTTCACCAAAAGCTAATTCTTTTCACTTTTTGGTCAGAAACTGCAGTTTTTTTTCTTGGAACCATCCCATGTTACCCATACATGCTGCTGATTACTAAAGAACTGAAAAAGCTAGAAACAAAAGTTTTTTTCCGGTGAAAGAAGAAAGTCTGCCCTTTCTTTTGGTAGGTTTTGTGTTTATATTGTCACAGAACACAATATTCTGTTCATCTTGAAAGATCAGTCAAAATGCTCTAAAACTGCTGACAATATGAAGAACTCTGCTTTTAAAACAGCTGGCAGTGAATGACTTAATGAGATAAGAATACCAGCCAAAAATTACAGAGCACTGACAACAACAAATATATATGATTTTTACTAACTATTTAGGTGTTTTGGCGTTTCTTGCTGCTTTAAACATGCAAATGATGTTTGTATTTGATTTGTCTGATTAAGACAAGCATACATACATATCAATTGTATCAGCAGTAACCTTGCCAGACAGCACGTAGCAGCAGCTTGAAGGCACTGATTGCGATCATGCCACTTCGAAAGTCTTTGATTCTCAACAGCATGTGGGCTTAACGGCTCGATTAACCCTTGGATCCCTGTGGTTTACAGTATTGTGGAGCGCCTCTAATACGGCACATAACGCACGTGCACAAAGACGGCAAGATAGCACAGCTTTGACATGGCCGTATTTGCACTGCAGATTTATGCATGCACACATGGCAACATCACTCATTCTTTGTCACTTGAGGGGGGTCAAGTGTTCCAGGGCATTAAGTTTCATGAGCGGATGCACAGTGAAAATTCAATGACAAATTAGATGGTCAATATCCACATTGACCTTAACTTGAAGGGACATCACAGCAGCTATTTAAAGACATAGAGACCAACTATTGTTATTGGGACCAGAAAACTACCATTTATCTGCTTCAAGCCCTTTTAAAGTAACTAAACTCGTGTTAAAATGATGCAAAATGAAGTGCACTAATTGAGTGTGGCCAGCAGAGGCACTGTTGAGGTTACCTGGGTGAAGTTGAACTACATCCACACCATGGTAATCCCCCTGAGCAGCATTATTCTCCCTTCTTATGAAAAATATTTTTTCAAACTAACCATTGAAGAGTTGATTATACATTTTCCCTATCAGTACATGCCTGCTCGCTGAATCATCAACCCCTGCCGGGGACACAAGTCAGGGTGAGGGAAAATGAGGTTAACAACAAATTAAAACAAAATAGAGTAATAATGCAATAAACAAGATGCAAGATGGCGCCTACCATTGTGGTCGCCTCGGTTACGCGCTCTCTAGTGTTGTTTTTGTTTTTGTGTTTTTCGTTCGTCTGAGAAGACATTACACGACTCACTCACACAAGGGAAGACTTGCTAACCATCAAGGAGGCTACTCCGGACTTTCTTTCACCAACTTTCGCAAATCCGCCCAGCTTTTTCCCCGAGTTACTCACCGGAGCGGCATCCGCGGTTTTCGGCGCATGGAGGCGACGCCACAGAGTGAAGCGAGCCGGCATCCAGGTGAAACTCCGGAAGAGAGGATACAGATTGGCGTTCCCGTTGATCCACCTCGCAAATGTACGCTCCCTACCCAACAAAATGGACGAGCTTCATCTTCTGATAAAGACCAGTAAAGACTTCGGACGTTCCCCCGCCATGTGCTTTACGGAGACCTGGCTTTGAGAGGCTGTACCCGACGGCGCCGTCATGCTTCCGGGCTTTCATCTTCACTGAGTGGACCGCATCGCGGAGTTATCGGGGAAAACAAAAGGCAGCGGGATATGCTTCTATATCAACGGAAAATGGTGTACAGACGTCACGAAGCTCAGCAGACACTGCAGCCCGCATTTGGAGTCACTGTTTTTGAACTGTAAGCCATTCTACTCGCCGCTTGAGTTCGCATCATTCATCCTCGCTGGAGCGTACATCCTGCCTCAAGCTAACACGACCGCCGCACTGCTAACGCTCGCCGAACAAGTCAACGAAATTGGAAAAAAAACACCCAGACTTACCCCTCATTATTCTCGGGGACTTTAACAAAGCTAAACTCAACCACGAACTCCCTAAATACAAGCAGCACATCGACTGTCCTACCAGGGAAAATAAAATTTTAGACCACTGCTATACTACGCTAAAAAAACGCATACCGTGCTCTACCTCGTGCAGCCCTGGGCTCGTCTGATCACTGCTTAATTCACTTAATACCGACGTACAGGGAAGAACTTAAATGCGCGAAGCCTACAGTGAAAACAGTGAAAAAGTGGACCAATGAAGCAAAGATGGAACTTCAAAGCTGTTTAGACTGCACAGACTGGAGTGTCTTTGAAAATTTCTCAGGTAGGCGCTACCGATCAATGCAAACTAGAACTAGTAGACATTCCAACAGCTTCTTCCCTCTTGCGATCAACTTCTTAAACAGTTAACCTACAATTCCATTACAACATGCTGGCAATTTTTGACTTGAGTTTGTTGTCACATTTCTGTGGGGCCAATTATATATTACTCGTGCACTCACTGTAGTAGTCTCGCCACGCTGCACTATTTGCATATCTGTTGTTGACCAATACTGGCGACTCATGCCAGAGTAGCATCTGCTCCATTTGCACACTGATTGAGGCGTATCTGCAACATTTGCACAATCAACATTGTCCCAGATGATCGCACTACTCGCTTGAAGTCTCGGTGCCCTTTGCACAATGGTCATTACACCGGACTATTGCAATATTAGTCATTCGAACTGCTCTCAGTGCTAGAGGACTCTGCATCTTTTGCACAATTGTCAAAAAAAAAAAGGTACCAACATTACCAGATAACTATTAACCCTTTATTGCTCAGTGACTGTTTTTTGTCAAAGTCTTTATGTCTCCAAAGTGTTCTCTGTCAATTGACTGTCTGTTGTCGTACTAGAGCGGCTCCAACTACCGGAGACAAATTCCTTGTGTGTGTTTTGGACATACTTGGCAAATAAAGATGATTCTGATTCTGATAATGTTGCCTTATTTTTAATTTTCAAGACTATATTGCGGTTTAATTTTCTTCTCTGCTGTGCTGGTGCACTCATCCATCAGTTTTCCTTGAGCGGGTTTCTGCTTTAATAGGTTTAGCTCAGTTATATTCAGATTATGAATGAATGCATTGTAAAATCAGAACAGCATTACCCATAAAGAATGTACCATTTCTGTAAAAACTGGCTGAATAACAAGGATTAAACCTGGCAAATTAACATGTCAGGCTCTGTCACCTCAATTACTGTGACTGCAGTCATCCATGACTGACATTATACTGTAACCAGATGTTTTTTTGTTTTTTTTGTTTAGGGCCTACATTGAATACACACAGAAATGACCAGTTTGTTCTTTCTAATCCTTCAAATGTATCCAGGAGATCAAAGACAGCAAACTAAATTGTGCTGCCCAAAAAGCATGTCGCTAAAAGCATTGTCCTTTGAAAAACAAGAAAGCTAACTCGTGTTGTCCAAGTTTAGAGATGTTCCAAGATAATCGTTACAGATCTCTGTCCAGGCATATAAAGGACCTGGCTGTAATCGCCATGGGAATGAGACTGAACATAGCCTCTGGGACTCCATGCAGTCAAAGAGCATTACATTACACAGACAGACAGAGCACAACCATGTTAGTACAGAGCCTTGAGCTCCGGGGAGTCCCGCATTGATTTGTGGCTTTTTGAACCAACAGAAAACAACCCTGCATCCTATCTCACTTCTGTGTGACAGCTACAGGAGGTCCAGTTACTGATTATAATTGGCATAGCATAATTCCAAATGTGCACTCTGATTCACACTATCATTGGAGCAGTGGGAGACTGTCTACAGCGGTTTCATCTTTAAATGTGTAAACACTCCAAAGTGTAGTTTTTTAGGTTGTCAGCAGGAGTACGCTCAAGTCTATCCATTTCCCATACCGCTTATCCTCACTGGGGTCACAGGCGTGGCGCAGCCTATCCCAGCTGACTCTGGACGAGAGGCGGGGTACACCCTGAACTGATCGCCAGCCAATCGCTGCTCAATCAGGCTTTGTGGACCACACAAAATTTTCTTATTACTTGAAAATAAAAAGAAGAAGAGCATGAACTGTGGGAATTACAGTAAGAAAGTAAGAAAAAATGAAGAATAAAAAAAGAAAGTCAAGGAAGAGGAGGCCTCAGGGTATGTTCCCCCGCACCCTACCAGAACAAATTAACAATACAAGCTCATTGGGAGGTTTTTTATCTTCGAATCACATTATTCTTGACTTCATTATTGCCGTCAAGCACTTTAAGAGTCAGTTACATACCTGTCATTTCATTTTTTAAACTGATGGTACATTGTTTTTTTTATTGAGAGTTTTTAATTAAATGTGCAGTGGAACCATTTAAGCCCTTAAGGTCTTACAACTTTTAGGGAGAATACATCTCGAAAGTCTGAACTAGAGTCTTGCCTATTGCATGAGACCTCAGTTAGGCGAGTATCAAAATGAACTCTAGCTTGCTTTGTTTTTCATTGCCTTTGAGTGTACAGCAGCACAATATATGCATTGTCACGTGTTGTCAAAGTTAAGGAAGAGTGTTATATTGTTTTTGCGTTTTACTATTGACAGTAGTCAATTATTTTTCTCCAGGCGTGTGACCAATAAATGGTATACTTGGACACTATTCTGCAATACAATTCACACTGGTAATATGCCTTCATCATTAAGGTTAAGAAATTGTTTTCTAATGATTTAAAGGGGACATGTATACTGCTAAAATTGGAAATGGATTTGAATTGCTTGTAGACACATGGTTGGGTCTGTGGAGTGTATGCTCAACCAATCAAAAGTGACGCTATAGAACCAAGTAAATCTTTTCCTCGCTCCCTATTTCTGAAAATATGCCTGAAAGCTTCAGAATTTTGGGAATCTAATGTACATAATACCCTCCCCTATCATTTTTCTCCACCCATGACTCCTCGGCATTGGTCCCATACTTAACAGGGGCGGCGGGAGCAGTGGCTCATTTGCATAAGACAGAACTGCCACCACAAACCACTCTGATCATTTCTACCAAAATATTTCTATGTGCCCTGCGATTGGCTGGCGACCAGTTCAGGGTGTACCCCGCCTCTCACCCGAAGATTGCTGGGATAGGCTCCAGCATGCCCTCGCGCGACCCTTGTGAGGATAAGCGGAACGGAAGATGAATAAATGAAAATGTTACGAATGGATTCTGAATGTGCTGTAGATCTTTATCCTTTGTGTATTTTGACCAAAGACTGTCTGATACATTTATTAAGACATCAACATGCAAGATATGTCCCTTTTGATATAAAGTGGTTACCCTAGTTTTGCAAACATTTGACATGAATGTTAAAATATTACTTCAAAGGTGCCTATACAGTTAATAAAAGGTTTTATGATGTCAAAAGTCAAAGAAATTAGAGGTTTCAGCATCATGGAATTAATGTTGCTTAGCTTTTTATGAAAATGATCCAATCCAACTTTATTAAAGAAGTTGTTCTTTCTACAAAAATATTTAAATGTATCGTTTTGTTTGGCCGAAGAGTCAGAGTTGACTGGTGGGTAAACGAATGCCCTTGAGTGGTGAAAGCTGTGTGGGTGATTTGCTTTGCTTTGCGTCAATTCTGGAATTAGAAACCTGTTGCTCCTGATGCAGAATGTGATTGATGTGCATGTACTCAAAATAAGTTAACACGTGAAACCATCATCCTCTGACTTGAGGCCACCACTGGCCCACCAACTGGGACGTGCTGTGCTTACCTCAAGAGTACCTGTGGCATCCTACAGCGATTTTACGTGACCTTTATTACTGTATTTAATACCTCAGACTAGTTGGCACTCCTGTGGATTATCTGTGACCATTAATTCGAGGTCGCTGGACTTTCCCGAGATGCAAATCTAGTTATCTATGAATAAATCAGTGGGGCAAGATAGAGAGCAGCTTGTCACAACAATGGCTGGGAATGAGAGAACATTAAAGTGACATAGAAGGCCTGTGAAATGACTGATAAATGGGGTAATTACATTTTCGAAAATTGATGAAACCGCTGAGATGAGACCAGAGCTCAGTTCAGAGGAAGAGGTGTGTTTGTCAGTGTCAAAGATCTTTCCCGCATGGGAGGAGTTCATCCAAGTCAGGTCCATCTTTCATTAATATTAAATGTTACTCCTTCGACTTAACAACTTGTCTGTAGGAATTTGTGTGAGGTCACTGATGCTTACAAGCTCTGTTCTAGTTCACCCTGAAAGTGATTTGATGGCTTTTAGGTCTGGGTATCGAAAATAATTCCACAGCTAATTCATCCAAACATGCCCTTGTGGACCTTGCTTTGTTCACTGGGAACAGAAAGGACTTCCTTAAACTTGATGCCAAGTTGAAATTGTACAATTGTTCAGAATATCTTGTTAAGATAAGCAATCAAGATTCAGGACAAACTATGACGTCTGGTCAAATAATGAATGTTCTACACAGCAAATCCTCCTCCTCCCCCTCCTCCAGGGGCATATTCTAAACATTGGCATAAAAAGTAAGAAATAACTACCATCAATGGGGGGGGGGGGAAACACAGCATAATGATTGCTTTAATATGTTCATGTAAATGTAAAATTAAATTTTTGAGATCTTTATGGAATAATTATTGAACAGCCATTTGCAGGAACAACTTCATTGCTTCATGTTAACATTCTTTTTAATTTAACATTTAGCACAGGTGTCACCAACGTGGCCCCCAGGACCACATGAGTCGCCCGCGGGCCTGTTCTAAAAGTAGCTTACCAGTGACGGGACATCGTGATTTCCTAGGAATGTTGTAAAAGTCATCAATTGAAAATTTAACACTGGAAGAGATTTTTAGATAAATTGTTGTGGATTTATATTTATGTTTCCTACCTTGTTAAATCATTGTTGATAATAACTGGTAGAAAATATTAACATGATCAGTGTCTTCACAGCAATGAATGTTTTAATTATGAACAATAGCCTACTTAAAGGTAATTTGAGCTATTTTGTTTTTTTAGAAATGTCTCACAGTGTTATTCCTTGTCATGGCAGTGTTTAAGCATCCATCCATCCATTTTCTGTACCGCTTATCCTCACTAGGATTGCGGGCGTGCTGGAGCCTATCCCAGCTATCTTCGGGCGGGAGGCGAGGTGCAACCTGAACTGGTTGCCAGCCAATCGGAGGGCACATAGAAACAAACAACCATTCACACTCACATTCACACCTACGGGCAATTTAGACTCTTCAACCAACCTACCACGCATCTTTTTGGGTTGTGGTAGGAAACCAGAGTACACTGAGAAAACCCACGCAGGCACGGCGAGAACATGCAAACTCCACACAGACAAAACCGGGATTTGAACCCCGGTCCTGAGAACTGTGAGGGAGATGTGCTAACCAGTCGTCCACCGCATGTCTAAGCAGTGCTTTGTTAATGATATGAGCCAATGTCAGCCATCTTTTGGGGCTGCTCTGGTTGTCTGCCCTGTTGCAGCGTCCCTGTTTGCTCTTAATTTGTTGTTTGTTTGTATATCATTAATGCAATGGTATAAGTGTGAATATTGCTGCTGTGAAGTTCTTGTCAATAACAACAGGTGAATTGAAACTAATTGTTGTCCTTTATACATTTCCTAAATGGAAGTTTGATATTTTTACTTACAATGAGATTACATGTTTAATACAAAACTAGTTTAATAGAAAACCTGTTAATCAACAATAGCTTTCAGTATCTAGCTTTCTCTTTTGGGCTAAAAATAAAAAACATTTCCTAGAAACAAAACTTTTTCCCTTTCTTAGAAATCTTTTTTTTTGTAATGAGCTGACTTTGAGTGAGAGGCACGGTACATGACCCTTGACTGGTCGCAAACCAATCGCAGGACACATAAGAGGATCAATCATCCTCACATTCACATCAAGGGATAATGTATAATTTAAAGTCTTCAGTGAAGCTGACATGCATCCTTTGGGAATGTGGGAGAAAGCCGGCGTACCTGGAAAAAAAAGAACTAGACAAGCATGGGGAACATGAAGGAATTGTTAGCACTAAAGCTTTCTGACATATAACTCAATGACGTAATCAACACTTTGGCAAGGTGGGTGGGGTGTATGTGCATGTTTAGGAAATGTTTGTTTATGTTTTGTTTACTTGCTCCATCATTAACATCCCTCAGCAAGTAATAAGTAACAATGAGTAATACAGTATATGAGGGACATTTTCGAGTGCACCATTTGGGAGCGTGCACGCAGGACTGTATTTTCATCTATTCCGAACCAGCTGCCATTACCCTCATTTTACACTCTTTGGCTTTTGTGCCGGAAACTATTTTCCTTCCCTTCAAACTATCATGCCCCTCCCTCCCTACACCCGGCACATTCTTCTCCTCTCATTAGCTGACAACAGTATTAGCTTGGCGTGTGTGTACTGTATGTTTGTGCACGCTTGCTCATATATGTCTTTCTCCCTGGAGTCTTTCTGTTGGCAGAGCAGTCTTTAAAAGCAACTCATTAGTGAGCCCATTCAGACCCCAGCAGCTCCTTCTTCTCCCTTTCTTGCAGTTTCCTATATAGATACATTAGGCCAATGATGGTCTCTCCCTCTAATGGAGCAGAACAAGGGCATCAGCATTGACCTGCTCTTGTTTTCTCTTCTATTAATTATACAGTACCTCCCTTGCCAACTTAAACTGCTCCAGTGTCGTGCTTTCTTTAACGTTCACCTTGGTGCAACACAAAGCTCTGATCATCAGAATATGCTGACTGCAGGAGTTTTTTGTTTTTAGGTGGAGCGCTTTTTAACTGTGTTGCAAAATGTACTGCTCACTTGCCTCAGTGTACTTTGTGAGGCGTGTCGCATGGCTTCTAAGTGTGTGTGTTGGCAAAGGTCTATTTTTTTGTGTGCACAGAACACAGGCCGCAGTTTTATTTACATCCCATCCAGGTTTTGTGTGGTAGTCACAGTGCCAAAAATAATATTTCTTCCTTTGTTGACATTATATAACCATGCTCAAACACATACTGTTGTTGATGTTACTCTTTGAAGGGTTGTTACATGTTATGTAATTTATTATTATTATTGTAATTTATGTATTTCATGTAGTTATGCTACTGATAAGCAACATATGCTCAGATAGACACCACCAAGTCCAATAAACAATGTGTGTGAAAATATATGTGATAAAAGGAGCAAAGGGGCCCATCAAAGGCGAGCCAAAAAGTGGGCACGTGCCCCCCTGGTTCCGCCCCCTCTGGGAACAAAGGTAGGGTTAAAAGCATCAACATACAAACATTCCTCTTCTTTACCAGTGAAGTTTCAGTTAAAATTTTAAAGGACTGCCAAATAGATAAATAATGAACTAAATACTTTTAAAAACGGGAGGCAACATAAGCACCTAAAACCCACGTGTCAAACTCAAGACCAACGAGCCAAATCGGGCTCGCCACATCATTTAATGTGGACTGCAAGATCTTAAGAGATCTGATTGCCTTAAAATAAATGAGTCTGGAGCAGGCATTGACCAAGAACTACGTTTCCCACAATGCATGCAGATTATGTCACCCGTCAAGTGACGGCATCCTCCCGCTAGTTTGCAGTGTTTGTATGCACGTCAGTGCAATTTCCCAACAAGTGGAATTGGAATTAGAAAGATTTCATACGAGATGTGGGACATTCCTCTAAGTTGGAGCATAAATAGCTGAGTCTTGACACACAAACACTGGCTAGTGCGTCCTAACTAAACCTTGTTGCATGAACTGACGAAGCCTCCTCGGATGAGAGGCAAAACGTCTTCTAAGACAAACAAAACTGTGCAGTTGCAATCGATTCAATTCCCTGAGAATGAAATGACCTGGATGAATGAGAATATTCACAGGCAAGTGGAAGTGAGAAATATAAATAATGATCCAAAATGTCTAGTAAGAGTGAAATTGATGCAGATGGAAGCAGTTGCAAGAAAGATGGGAAAGCGTCGTTTGTGTTACGAGGCGGTGTTTGTTCAATCTGTCGGCATTTTGATCCCAAACATGGCCCTAGTTTAAATAAGTATGCCAAAATAAACCTTCAATTAAAACAACAAATAGTTCAACAATTAAAAGGCAAACTACGATCGCAACAGAATGTGTACGGAGAATTTTTGGTTTTCAATTAACCTACCATGCAGGGTTTTTGCAAAAAGCAAAAGCAAAGCAGACACAGTGACAACATGCAAACTCCACACAGGAATTTCAAGATGCCCAGTATACAGGATCATGTCTGGTGGGATACAATGCGGTCGTCGAGGATGATGCATTTCCAGTTTTCTATACTCCATATCTTCATTAGGCTCACGGCTGAACTGGAAGCCTGTCCCAGCTGACTTTGGTGAGAGGCAAGGACCAGCTTGTTCTGTTCACCAGCCAATCGCATGGCATATATAGACATACAACCATTCACCTCTACGGACAATTTAGAGTCTTCAATGAAGCTAACACGCATGTTTTTGGAATGTAAGAGCTATAACTCTCGTGACACAGGGAGAATATACAAATGACGCAAAGAACCTCTTGACTGTGAGGCAGATGTGCTTAGGAATAGTCCGTGTGTAACTTTCTAGTTTGGATAGTTTTTGACAAAAATGACTACCACTATAATTATTTAATGTCTCATCTGAATACAGACCAAAGTTAAAAAGAAAAGAAAAAAAAGTCACTTACTTTTGGTTAAGACTGTGACAAAAATGTATGAGTTCTCAGGTTTGGTTGTGCAAAACAAGGTGAGCATGATGGTGCTTGTCCCCAGTGTTCTTGCTTCATATAAATTTTTAGAATGTTTGACTGATATTAATAATTTGTATGTGTATCTGTTGAGTACTGAGAATTGGACTTTCAGCACTTGACTTGAGGAAAATAAACAAGGCCGCTAGCATGGGACACCCCCTTAATTACACTGGGTAATTGTTTGTTTTTAATGGAAGCCCTCGGCTGTGAGCTAAAATTAATGATTGTCTCTAACTTTTAAAGGTTAAATAAAGGAGGCACTTTTAGGCAAGTGCACATTATTTAATGACACATGAAAGCTCTCACTCAGCTCTATTTTTAGTGGAGACAGACAAAAGATTCATTTTTTATGGCTCTCTTTGATTTGCCCATTTGGCTTTCAAGGATCCTCGATAACGTGAAAAGTCAGTGTATATCTGAGAACTCAGCATGAATAAATCAACAGTGTCATAATGTTTGTTTATTCATTTATGAACATCTCCTCACTGATGCTACTCGGTCCGCTTGGAAAGCAACATACTGTATCCTCTTTTTTAAAGTTCATACATATTAAACGGTAGGTGGTCATGGTATCTGTCTCATGTGACTTCCAAGTCTAGTATTTCACAAAGATTTTCCCAACTCATTGTTTTGTATATATTTGTGTGGGGAAATAAACACTAAAATTGAATTATGTACTACTGATTCCTTTTGCCTTTTACTATGTTAAAATGATCAATGTCAGTTCTGAGTAGAATGCATTTATTTTGTGAATTCGGTTGTTATGGCAACAGCACAATGGACTAATTATTAGCACGTTTGCTGCACAGTTCTGAGGTTTGGGGTTCGAATATCAGCTCTTGAATCCCTGTGCAGATTTTGCATGTTCTCCCTGAGCTTGCGTGGTTGTTCTTCGGTTATTCTGGCTTCCTCCCACATTCGGAAAACCATCCATGTTAGGTTAATCAAAGACTAAATCGTCCTTAGATGGGAATGAGAGTATAGGAGTAAAATTACAGGTTTTGTTTTGATAATAATGAATGCAGTCTGTATTTTACATGTTATGAGAATGTGGATAAAGTTAATTAAAACAGATCTGTTATAGTAATTAGTGAAAAGTTTGCTAAACATTTGTTTGACAGGGTTTCATGTATGTGTAACTCACCGTTACTGGTGCATATTACTGTCCCTTTAAGAGAATTGGGGCACCCAGCATGTGCTTTTGGCAGCAGTTGACACTAAATAGGATGTTGTTTAGAACTTATTTTGAATAGTCCTGTAAGAAACAATACCAAAGCCTTTGGGGAAAAACAAAACATACTTTAGTTATCTGTCTGTATATATGTGCCCTGTGATTGATTGGCATCCAATCCAGGGTGTACCCTGCATGTCAGCTTGGAAAGGCTGCAGATCACCCACAACCCTAATGAGCACAAACACTATACTACAGAAAAATGCCTTAAAACTAATCGGGAGAAGCTTCATTATGCTACAAGACAATGACCCAAAACACACTGCCAACACAACAAAGGACTTAATCAGGGGGAAAAAGTGGAAGGTCTTAAACTGGCCAAGTCGATCACCGGACCTTAACCCAATAGAGCATGCATTTTACCTCCTGAAGAGGAGACTGAAGGGAGAAACTCCCAGAAACAAACAAGAACTGAAAGAGGCTGCAGTAAAGGCCTGGAAAAGCATTTCAAATGAAGAATGCAACAGTCTGGTGAAGTCTGGTCGCAGGCTTGATGCAGTTATTGCAAGTCAGGGTTATGCCACCAAATATTAAATGTTATTCACTTTAAGTTAATTTATAGTCTGTTCCAATACTTTTGCTCACTTGAAAAGTGGGTGGCTTCAAACAAAAGGTGCTCTGTCCTGGGTTGTTTAACACATCTAGATGTAAATACCATGAAATGAAAGCTGGAATTCTGAACTTTTGTCTCATTCATCTTTTGATCTGAAACCCAAATATCTTCAGTGTACAACAAAACAAAGCAATTGACCTTGCCGTTCCAATACTTTTGGAGGAGACTGTACAAGTGCACTCTATTTAATAAGGTGATCTACACAACTTTTACACCTGTTGCCAATTGTGCCACAATCTTAGTAGCTCACGTACAAGCAATCCAAGTAAATCAGGCACCAGTCCGTCTTGCCTCGCTTGAATGCACAGAGATGTTCTTGAGCTCAGTATGGTTGATAAAGTACAATCACATACACAACTGTACATCATAAAAATAAATAAATAAGTAAGTAAGTAAATAAATAAACAAACAAACAAATAAATAAATAACCATAGATCCTTTGCCTGACTAGTCAGTAGATGTTAAAGGTGTCATTTTAACACTATGGCCTGGTCGAGTCGAGCGTGCAGGCCAGCTGGGCACTGGGTACTGTGCTTGACTGTACTTCAGCAAGGTACTGAGCATCTGGGCCAAGTGTACACCTTTAATGTCTTACAAATGCTTCAACTTGTCACCTCAGTGTAGTAAGCTTTTCATCAATTTTGTAATTGGACTGGTTTGTTTCCTTACTGCTGCTAATGCAGGTTGGTTGCCTGGAATTAAAAAAATGCTTTTAAAAGAAGCGGTGTGCTGAATGAGAAATAAAGGACAGCACATTAAGTCAGGGAAATAGTGGTGGAAATACACCTAGCTTGCAGGTCAGCACTTTTTGCAAAGCAATATACTTGATTCAGACAATGAATTATATTGCAGCAAAAATCCATTATTCATTCTCATATGGAGCTGCCTGGGGAAAGGCCAGCTGACATAATTTATGTGAATGGAGAAAAGGAAAAAACAACATTAAAATTGACAGCTACTCATGTGTGAATAAAGCCATCTGTGTGTCCTTAAAGAGAAAAATAATCAGACAGCTAAGAAATGCAGTACGTGAAGTGTCCATTAGCATAAAACATTACAAACAAGGACAAAAAAAGCAATTCAATCCCAATCACTTGCCAGATGTTACACTGAATTTTACCACTATCCACTATTCAGCATCGAAATCCCCCACTACCATAAATAGTGGGTTCGGAAAGTATTCGGAACCCCTTAAATTGTGCACTCTTTTTTATATTGCAGACATTTGCTAAAAACATTTAAATTCATTGTTTTACACATTAATGTACACACAGACCCTTTGCTCAGCATTTAGTAGAAGCACCCTTTTGAACGAATACAGCCATGAGTCTTTTGGGGAATGATGCAACAAGTTTTTAACACCTGGATTTGGGGATCCTCTGCTATTCCTCCTTGCAGATCCACTCCAGTTCTGTCAGGTTGGATAGTAAACGTAGGTGGGCAGCCATTTTCAGGTCTCTCCCGAAATGCTCAATTGGGTCTAGTCAGGGCTCTGGCTGGGCCATTCAAGAACAGTCACAGAGTTGTTCTGAACCCACTCCTTCGGTATTTTAGCTGACAATTTTTAGGGCCATTGTCTTGTTTGAAGGTGAACCTTCAGCCCAGTCTGAGGTTCTGAGCACTCTGGAGAAGGTTTTCGTCCAGGATATCCCTGTACTTAGCCGCATTCATCTTTCCTTCGATTCCAACCAGTCTCCCTGTCCCTGCAGCTGAAAAACACACCCACAGCATGATGCTGCTACCACCATGCTTCACTGTTGGGACTGTATTGGACAGGTGATGAGCAGTGCCTGGTTTTCTCCACACATACCGCTTAGAATTAAGCCCAACAATTGGATATATTTTACCAAAAATGAAACTGGTAGTGTGGTCACTACCATGTCATATACTACCATGTGTATATATATAATATATATATATATATATACTTATAACATGAAAATCAGATCAGTGAAGCGAAACGTGCATGTCTCCCACGAATTAAAACTGCTACAGTACATTTAGCATTATGGTGAGTTGTATTTTCAATCATTTGTTTTCATTTATTTCTATGCCAGTCTGTCAAAATATCTTTACGTGACACAAAAAACATTGGGCACCTCTGTACTGTACTGTACTGAAAAAAAGATCAATGACGTCATCGACTTTCACTTGACTTTCATCACTTTAGGGTTGACTAAAAAAAAATCCTTAATTGTTCAACGGCTAGAGTGAAGACATACATCATTTTATACCTGGACAGAGTTTTGAAACAAGATAAATGAAAAGGTTGAACATCACAGGGAATAAAAACTATCACATTAACTCTGGTGGGTTTCCTCAGAAGGCATTAACCGATAGCACAGCTCCTGTCATGGCAGCTTTACCAAAGACTTGTCTCAATAGTTAGTTTAGCAATGTGCAGGTGTGAACACACAGTACAGGCTTCTCTGTTGTCATTTGACATTGGAAAATAAAAGCGTCAGACCTATGAGTCCGGGGGAAAAGATGCTATTAACTAAATTAAGTTCACAACAAACACCTTTATGAAGTATCACATTTCATAAAAGTAAGCATAGTCTGAACTATAGGGTGAAACCAAAAAATAAAAAATCCTTATTGAACAGCAGTAATCCAATATCCAAATTCCAAAGAGAGTGGTAACTATTTATAAAAGCAATCAGTGGAAGTGAAAACATTGTGGTCTGCATATCAGCACAAAGGATTCCTGACAAAGAACAGTTTAAAGCTTTTTTATTCAAATTGTTACATGCATATAAGTGTATTCATTAAGACAAATTATATGAAGGCACCCTGCCAGGTCTTACACAGGGTTATGAAACCTGGAACAAATGTGAGGTGCTGTTGACTCTCTGCACAGTTTATGGCCCATGCAGCAACACCATTAGGTGTTTCAGTCTCAGTAGACTTTACTGTGTGCTCAATATGGACTAGTCTATATTGGACTGTACGACCTAATGGCTATGTAGTGAAAATGTGACTCAAAAAAGAAACCCCACTAAAATGTAATAATGATGAATTTGTCCATGTTACAGATCCACAAATTTACAGTACCAAACATGATGTTGTGGTTGCTGGTTTGTGTGGTAGTGTGGGACTGAGACCGCAACATTTGCATTTTGGGGCAGGGGAGTTGCTGGTTCCATTGAGAGCAAACGAGAACAAATAAATTCCTCTGTCCATTTTTCATTCAAAATGTAATGGCGTCAAAACCACAAAATTGCATAATCCCGCTAACTAACTAAGGCATAAATCAACCTGAAAAATACCTCTCGGCATAGCTATCCATTCATCCATTTTCTGTATCGCTTATCCTCACTTTTTTTTAAATTATTTTTTTTAATCCAAAGGCAATTTCAGCATGGATGTTTCATGGCAGGAGAAGTGCGACCGCTGTCATGCCAGTCAAACCTGATGACAATGTGGCCGACCCTGATTATGTCCCACCCACAACAAGGGCATTCCAGTCCCAAGTGACATTGGCCCCTCTGCCAAGAAGAAATGCATCCAGCCTGCAGTGGAGGTGCTCCTGGATAGTCACAGTGAGGACGATGATGATGATGTGCAGGTCGTATCACAAGCCCAGAGGCAAAGCCGAACCAGTAAGTCATCAACCAGGCCAACCCCCTGGCAACAAAACAAACAACTGAGCAAGAAGAATTGGGTGCCACCAGCCAGATTGTCGCTGACCTGGCCAGTACCATGTCTGGCCCCTCAGCCATCTTTTTTCGGTAAACTATTTCACCAGCCTTGAATTTATGCAGAACCTCAATGACCAGAACTGCAGGTACATGGGGACAGCAGAACCAAAAATCCTCCACTCAAGTCCAGCAAGGTGATGGAGAAAAAGGCTGGCCCACGTGGTACTTGTGACTATGTTACTATGATGGCAGACCGGTCGTCAGGTGGAAAGACAACAAAGCGGTCACTGCGCTGTCAACAGACATGGGGGTCGGGCCGAAGTCCGAAGTCAGTGAGACCAAGACGAACAAGCTTGTGACCTGTCCAGCTGTCATCAGGAGTTATAATGCCAACATGGGGAGCATTGATAAGAGTGACATGCTGGTACACCTCTACCACACCCCCAAGAAGTCCAAAAGGTGGTACCTGCATCTGTTTGCGTATGCAATTGATGTCTCTATCACAAATGCCTGCGTAGTGTACAAGCGCGACTGTAAAGCCCTCGGGCCAGCCGCTGAAGGATTTCCGAATCCAGGTGTTCAAGGGTGCCAGCGGTCAGATGCCTGCCACATCGAGCTCCAGAAGAAGCTCATCTTCATCACTTGAAACCCTGACCACCAGTTTGGTTGTCCCTCAGCCTGTCCAGTCACACACCAAATGAGGCTGTGCGTTTTGATCTGGCCCTCTTCCATGCTCCTGTCCATGCCAAGAGCCAGACCTGCAAGTACTGCAGCAGCAAAGTCCACATTATTAGATCAAATGTGGCCTGCAGGGTCTGCAAGGTCCACCTTTGCATGAACAATGAGCCTAACTGCTTCATTAGGTACCATGAAAAAATGGCCTCGTGGTGTTAAATGTGACACTGAATATGTTGTACTGCATAAGCACTTATATTGCAATGTTCTTTCTACCTAAAAGGTGTTTTCTTGTATTTTGTCTAGATATACTTTTTCGATTTTGTTTTTACCACTAACGGGCAAGGAACCAAATATGGTAACTTCGTTAAGGTTGATTTCCTGGATGGCTCTGATTTATTTATTTTTTATTGAAGCAGCAATAAAGGTTTGCTATAACCCCCAACAACACTTTTAATTTGAATTTTTGAATTTCAAAGTATTTCAATGAGTGCCCTGTAAGGGTTAATTGCAAGCCTCTTTTGTTCTCTGAGATTTTATGAGGATTTCACTCCATTATCTTGTAAAAGTTTAATATTCTGTTGTTTTACTACTTGTATGCTCAGCCATTTTATTGTCTTCCACCCTCACTATAGTGGAGCTATTATTGCGGCAAATATTAATTTCTATTACGATTAGAAGGAAAGCTGACATGCTGCAAACAACTTGGAACATGACAATGTACATAATTAAAACCGCTCGCAAAGCTACAAAGCTACAAGACTGATGATGCACACACGAATACACAACACTACACTCTAAAGCACCATTCTCCCACTGCCTAATTGGCCTTCTTCAGACAGAGTTGAAAGAAGGGAAAAAAAACAGCAGACTTTTGTTCATACCATTTCGTAATATGGTATATCTAAAAAATCAAAATATGCAACCTCCAGGGATGATCCATTGCGATGGGTTGAAAGAGACTTTTGTCAAAGTTGGGGGTGGATGAGGAAGAGAGAAAACTCTAGAGAAAAGTACAAAGTAGAAAAAAAATAGAGATTAAAAAAGCCTTCACTGCTTTAATCATGAAAGAGCAGGGAAAAGCAAAGTCCCATGGCCCCTTGCTTTGCACCACACAAACATCGACACAAACACACACACGCGCACGCACGCACGCACGCACATATATCAACATAAGCACGTGGTATAAAATGTCGCTGTCCATGGGAAATTTATTCATTAATTTTCCCTACTGCTTATTAAGATGAGAAATTTAAAAATCAATGTTTTAAATGTATATGTAATAATAATAACAATTATTATTATATACATTTTGTTCCATCACAGACAAATATGCATGCAAAGACATTTATTCTTCATACCATGCTTGTGCCGAGATATAAGGTCATAATTTCTTACTGTGAAATTTGTGTCTGTAGGGGTATTATTTTCCTCTACCTTAGTTCAGGATAAGTGTGGCTGTGTTTTCGTCAGTGTGCTTATCAAACACCACCTGAAGCCAGACTGAGAGGAGGAATAATGATAAAATCACTGAAGCAGATTGGTGACGTTTACTTCAATTATTGGAATAAACTAACTCTCTCTTCGTGCACAAGTGAGTATGGTTGTGTGTGTCTGTGGATGTGTATTTTATTTGGGGGGGGGGGGGGGGGCAACGTCACATTGGAATTTCAAAATAATACAACTTTGAACTGAAATTGCAATACTGTGATACCATGAGGCTCCAATATGTTTGCTCATACTTATCATACTTTCAAAATCTGACACTGGCCCATGCCGATTGTTTTAAGTTTCAAATTGTCGATAGGTGTTAATATGAGTGGTAATGGTTCTTTGTCTATGTGTGTTCACCTGTACCCTGTACCCTGCCTCTCGCCCCCAAGCCATCTGGGAGGGACGCCAGCTCACCTGTGACCCTAATGAGGACAACCGCTACAGAAAAAAGGTTGGAAAAGTTGGATAAATTGTTCATTTCCCCCATGTTCGATCAACTAACTGTACATCCCATGTTTGCAATGAAGATGTTTGCATGCAAAAAAACTGAAAGCCTTCATTCTTTCGCCTAGGATTGTTTTGGGACAAAAGACTGAGTCACAATATAATAAAGTGTCGCTTTGACCTTCCTTGTAAATGACAAAATTTGGTTTGGTGGCATCCAAAACGTGTACATCTGTTAGCAGGATGTCAAGAATATGTTCAAGCTTTCCACATACACCCTGTGAATTGTGGAAATGCAGAGATTGTTTCAACAATGCTATTGCCTTTTACGGGGCCCAGCTGGAGTGGACGATAACAGAGATAACATAGCTCATTTCTCTAGAGGGCCTGCATCTGTCTGTTTCCTCGCTTGTGCCTGGGAGTGTTCTTCTGGCGACGTGTTTGAAAGTTCTCCGTTTATGTTCTTTCGGGTGTATGATAAAAGGCTGCTTCTTCGAAGCACCGACGATAACAAATCAGAGCCCGTGTTCCACTAAATATGATTTCCTATGCAACAATTTGTTAGCAGAGTGGCGTGTTACTGTTGTGTACAATAGCTTTCAATATAGGAGGTGAACACACAGGTCTATGCTCACATCCCCTGTGTTTTTATTGTTCTGCAGTGTCAGGAGGTAATGGTGCAATGTGTTAACCAAATACAGCTCCAAGGTTAAATGTTTGCATTCCAGCGTGTGCTCTGCAGCCTCACACTTGAGAACACAAGATTTCCTGCACCTCACAAGATTGGCGGGGGAGTGGAGGAACTTACAGAATTGGCTTCACCTTCACCTGAAAACGTTCTGTCATTTGAACAGGAGACATTCAGCGTTCTCTGCTCCATATTTTCTTTTATTCGAGATTCTTTCAGTAGCACAGGTTTCTCAGCCCCCTTCGATTTCTTCACCCACTTTCAGACTGAAAGCTGCCGGCTTCTATGGTCCCTTTTCTTTTTGATGCATTGTGCGAGACAAAATTATACACTGGGTGAGCTTATTAGGTGGGCCTTGAATATTAAAATACTATCTGAACAACATTATCAGAGCGAGGAGATCAGCCTGTACCATGTACAGACTGTAGATGCACACCAGGGGTGAAAGGAAGAACAAAAAAGCTCTCACAACCTTTTGAGCATTTCATAATGTGCCCCCTGAATCAGGAGTGGAAGAATACAGGAAGAGAGTTAGCAAAACACAGGAGAACCAGATCCTACACAAACTCCCTCCATCATGCAAGGACAGCTCACTAATAGAGTTATTTACATGCATGCAGTGACTCTATCTGTCTTTCTCATCTTCAACACACACTCACACATTTGCATGCCTTCTCTCCTGATTTTGCTCCAGGATGTCACCGATATAAATGGCTGAATGCCCACTCCACCCACTGAGATTTATCAAAAACAAACCTAATACATGGGTGCACTCATGCATGTGTATGAGCAGTGTGAGATTCCGTAGTGTCAGCGTTTTGTGGATACAATGGTGTATCTTTTTGTGTTTAATTGACAGCGGGAGAAGTAGGCCTGTCCATGTAGACTTACTTGTTCCCTGCATTCAGTTTACAGGCTGATATTAGTAACTTTTCAATTCAAGTGTGTGTCTCATTTACGAAAAGACAGACTGATGCTATTAACCAAGTTTGATTATGTTTTAACACCGCAAGTTAGCATGTAAATTGCCATTATTTAGATCTGCCAAGGTCAAAAGCATGAAATTGAGATGCATTGTTTTGATGGTGTGTTGGGTTGACTGCACCAAAACTACTGACTGGTTTTTGCACAAAGTAAAGGGATTCCACCTGAGCCAAAGAAGAAGCCATTAAAGTTTGGCTATAATTGTCACACACCCATACATATTTGTTACTACCACATTTTGTCTCGGTAGCGCAAGAGCCAAGGAAGAACATATTGGTAAGGATGTGGTTAAATGTGTGGACGAAAGAATTTCATTTCACTCCCTGACTTGACAAAACTCTGTGGCGAGATTTGAGATGGAAAGAAGAGCCTGTAACATCTTTTTGAAATATGCATGTGGATGCAGCCAATGAAAAATTTCACAACTTATCTATTTGCAACATCTAGTGTTAAACTGTGGGTGGTGTGGTACAGAGGGTAAGTGTATTCCCTGCAACCAGACGGTTGCCGGTTCATATCCCTGTCTGAGTGCATGTTGTTGTTGTTTCCTTTGGCAGGACACTTTGATTTCTGTCTATTTAGTGTTTTTATTTCCATGAAGGTGTGTGCTTTTCTTATGTTTTGTTGTAACCTGTTTTTGTAATTTCTGTGTTCTTAATTTGTACAGTATCTTTGAGAACCTTCTAAAAGCGCTCTACAAATAAAATCTAATATTTATTATTAATATGTATTGTTTGTGACGTTGTAGTTAAGGTTATTTAAGGTTACACATTTCTATGCTAAGGAGCAGGAGGGACACAACGTTGTATCAAAGACTGGAATCTAGTTGCTGAGTGAGATAGGGATTATTCAGTACCAAGGGCAAATTTTTGGCAGTAGCTATTTTTAAAACGGATAACCATGGTTGTCAACATCTCTCATTGGAGAGGCTTAGGAGAAACTCTTATCTTCATCTTGTTGAGGGAGGCTTGCAATTGCGGCAGAGCTGGAGCTGTTTTTTTTTTTTTTTTTTTATATAATTAGAAAAGACCACTGAAAGAAAAACCAATCAATGTTCATGATGAATGCATGCATCAGGGTTCAGTTAAGGCACAGGTGTCAAACTGGTGGGCCAGGGGACGCATCCAACCCACCACATGATTTTATGTGGCCCAAGAAGGAAAATCATGTTCGTCGACTTCATCTTTCTTGATAAAATATCAAAATTGTATATTGTCTTCACTTGTAGTAACATTAAGAAACAGTAAGCATTTTGTTGTTCCAATCCCCCTTTCAAAATTTTTTTATAATAGTTGGAAAAACATGGTTTTATAGACTTCCGATTTCAAAACTATTTATCAATCAATTTGTTGTGCATATGTAATCATACGAGGTGATAATTCGTTTATATGGATTCACAGTCATAACGGCCCTCTGAGGAAAGTCATAACTACGATTTGGCCTGTGACAAAAATGAGTTTGACACCCCTGAGGGGTTCACATGGCTGTGTAAAAATATGCTGTATCATGCCCTGGTGATCACAACTTTGGAACAAGGTGGCAAGAAGAAAAGATGTGGATTTGAAAGAGGGATTATTGAAGGGGCATGGATGACAGGGGCTTTGGTCATAAAAGGCAGTTTGTCTTGCAAGCACAGACTGAACTGAACGTATTGGATTTTGTGTGATTTCTGAGGTGACTGAGAATGACGGTGCAAGACGTGATCCGACTGTCTCAGCAGGATACATAAGTACAAATCGCAGTTGATTGAGGATGATTGCACTTTTTGCATCGAGTGAATAATGGGCAATGTCTCACAGCAAGGAGGTCTTCGGTTCGATTCTGGGCTCGGTCCTTTCCGTACTCGGGGTCCTACGCGGTAGTAAAGTCATAATGATAATAAATATTTGTATGAAAACTCTTCTAGGCCCGAAATATAAAGCAATCAAATGAACAGCAATACTTCTAAGTATGGCAGTAACTGAGCATGCCTTCTTGTGCATATTCCTGTGCCACTGCGTAGACTAGTGCGTTGCGGGCCGTTCGTTACGAGTTGCATTGAGTTTACGTTATCACCTTTCTTCTTTCTGTAGAGTTCTTACTGAATTCTTGTGAGAACACATTCACTGTTGCAATACAGTATGTCAGCACAATTATTTTTCTGTAACGAACATTAATAGCTATGATGATGATAAAATGATCAGTGATCATTTCCAGGTCCTTTTGTTTGTACCTTAAGAGCTCTTCTTAGGCAAACCATCCAAATGCTAACAGGTGTCAGTCTTGTACAATTGGACATACTGTATGATCAACACTAGATTTTTGTTAAAGTTTTTGTCAATGCATATGGCTGGCGCACGGCAGCAATGTGACCTCTAACAACACCACGCTCAGAGCCTAAAATTCAGATGTTGTATCATGTTCATCTGGATATTGTGCTATTCAAACATATCTTTGAACAAAAGTTGTCATCGTGATAATACCTGAGTGTTTTGGAACAGTTTTGCTAAGCAAACCCTGCAGCACATGCTTGATTAATTTGGCCAAGGCGACAGGAGATAGTCTTAAATAATCATCGTTTGTCGTGTTTCAATGTTTCTGTTCCTGTTTTTTGTTTCATGCATGCACATTTGGACACACAATTTGAGTAGTTTATCCCGGAGGCACACATCAAGGGCTGCATGGTGCAAAATGATAACAAAAGACATTATATGTGATTAATACGCTTGTCCTCCAGCTTGTGGTAAGCTTATGTCTACACTCAATCATCTCCTGAATCTATTAGAAATGATTGATTTTGTAGAAAAGACAACAAGAGCTGAAAAGGGAGACAAAAAGTGAGAGGGAAGGTGAATGATAGAGGATGAAGATGGATGAAGACCAACACGGACTGAGACGATAACACTAAATATCTGTAGCATATCATTGGCAATGTATGGGACACAAATTAATGGTCCTGTATTTATCATAACACAGACAACTTGGCATGCAAAGCATCTGGTCTCTGTAGTGAACCATCCATTCATCCATCCATCCATTGTGTGTACCACGTATCCACACTAGGTTCGTGGGTGAGTGGGAACCTATCATAGCTGACTTTTTGGGCAAAAGGCGGTGTGCGTCCTGAACTGTGGGCCAATCACAGGGCATATCGACAAACAACCACTCACATTCAAGCTGAAGTACCTGGAGAAAATCCATGGAAGCACCGAGGGGAACGTAAACGCCACACAGGAAGGCCAGAGCCTGGATTCGAACCCCCAAACACAGAACTGTTCACAGAGGCGCCCTTCTGTGGTGGACTTTTAGTTTGAATGTCTAATATCATCTTTGTAACTGTGGGAGGGTTTAGAACCACTTTCAAGGCAGAGCAATGTCTAGTAAAGCAAACAACAGACACACTATGGGGACGGATGAGGACACCTGCAGTTCGCAATCACCACTACAGTCGATTTACTTTCACTCACAAACCCACAAGTCAGCTGAGTGTTCCCTTACCAATTAAATATAATGGCTGAGTCATTTTGAGTAACCTTGCAAAACATACCATATGACCTTGCATGAAGATGATGCATTTCAATTTTTTCACTGTCATAGAAGAGTCTAAATAAGTAAACCAGAATAGTAAAAGGTTTAAACAACAAATTGTGTACTAATCATTGGAAGGCGCATCTTATAAAGACTAAAGGCAGCTCGTTTTATGGTGTAAAATGGATGTTAATTTATTGCTGCTGTTGCCATGCCGTTCTGAGCAGGCAGGACAGAACTGTGTACCTGGCAGTTTCTTGAATGTACAATATGTGCAGCCGCACAGGGTGGCGTTTTTGGGAAGGTGGCATCACATTCCACTCACAAAATGCCACGTCAAATGGTGTTCTATTGGCATCACGACATGTAATTGATTGGCTTTTGTATCAGGAATTTGCGGCCCCTTCTGAAGACAAAATGGCTCTTCAAGAATTTTGCGAATAAACATTGAAGTAAGAAGTTACCTATGCTCAGGCAGTATGAGGTCTTCGTTTTTCTAAGAGTTCTGTACTTGGAGGAGGAGCTAAGGTTATCTCGCTTTTGAAAGAAAGTTACCGCGGGTGTCATGGCCAAGAGATTAATTAAAAACTAACCAGCAACGGAGGGCTCGTTACGGCTTGACAATTTACAATTGCAAGTTGCGATATTCTCCGCTTTTTTGGGGGGGTTCAAATGAATTGACAATACATCAAAGTGAGAGTTAGAATTCTCCGAAAATGTCGGTGGTAACAGTAAAAGGAATCAGTGTGCATTTAAATGGGACCTCAGTTTTAGTGTTTATTGATACTAGTCCTGTCTTGTAATTTGAATTAATAACATAACAACATGTTAATATTCATGCTCAATCCAGGCATGTTTCATATCAAAATGTGGTTGTATATGTATGCAGTTTTGAACTCTAAGTTTTAGTGTGACTTTGCAGGCAATTTTCAACTTTAAAAACTAATCTTAATGAAAAAAAATGTAAGCATCTTTGTAATGCCTTAATACAATGTAATTGGGAGGAAGTAAATGGAATGGCCTTTCTCTATCTTTAAAAGAAACACGTATCAACAAGTGGGTGATGAACAAATACATGTGAGATAGTTGTAGTTCCTGACTATAAACTACAAAATAGAAATAGATTGGACATGTTTTTCTTTCCATTTGTTTCCCTGCCTCATCATTTGAGCATTTAAAGTGACTCCATCCATCATAGCAAGTGTTTACTGCATATCCTACCCGTGTACTGCTATGCCCATGAGTTGAAAGCTTAGACCGTTCATAGTCCCTGAGCAAAAAAAAGCTCACCATATGTTTTGTTCCACTTTATATCTTGTTGGGCAGAGGAACTCATCCAACATCATTGTTTCCCTCTGCAGTTCCACTATGTCATCTCGAATTTATGAGCTTGCCATCTTCAATATATTCCAATGAGGTTTTCAGCCACAAATTCAAAGCAATGACTCCTGCTGACGTTGTCTCCTCGACTTCTACTTCAGCTGTCCATCACACCTCTGAAGTAACAATCACTGTGTAAATGGATGGGACTGAACATGCATACAGTAGATGTGGTGCTGCCACCCTGGCGACCACCACTGACTTTTAAAAAAAAGTTACAGTGACACTCATCCTGGAATATAAAGAATAAAGGTTTATGCTCCAAATTAAATTCCTAATACCGTAGCTGAAAGTCAAGTAAACTATTCTTCACTTATTATGTACTTTTAGACATTCACTTCCAGACATGTTGCTTAATGATGAATGGACAATAAATGTGTCTGTTGTTAACAAAGCCACATTGCAAATTATTCAACTGTGATGAGTCAAAGCTGAGCTGCATGCATAGTTATATGAACTCAAAATTCAATCAAAATTCAATCTGGCCAGCATGTTGCTGGGTGCAATCAGTCGAAAGGTCAGCTTTCACATTCCTCTCCATAATCAAAACACTCATCTAAAGGAATACTTCATTTTGGAGGCAGGTATGCTGTATGTGAGTTGAACTACAAATTGGATTTTAAGCCATTTTAAGGTCATGCCCCTGGTGTGGATTTCAATCTTTACACAGCCTACCTGGCTCCTAAAGGAGTCATGGCCTTGAACAAGTTACTTTTAAAGTGAGGTAAACATTATATTTTACGAGTTCCTTTCATTTGAAAGTAATTTTTTTGCAATACCTTTTACTAGTTCTGCTTTGTACTTTTTAGACATGACATTTCGACAGAAGTCGTCCCACCAATTTTCTGCCTCCAGACGTATGTGAGCTGTAATCGAGGCGGGGCAGCACCAGTTTAGAAGGGAGTGCTGAAAGGCTTGGGCAAAAGTGGGAAGTTTGACCTTTTACGCAGAAGATAAACAATGCTGAAGTTGTTCTTTTATGCCATCCATGGGGATTGTTGAGTGACCCACAATTACTGGACACCCAAACAAAAATTGAATTGCACCAAACATGCAGATTGGTGTCATTTTTAGGTCAGGCCCTGGGTTTCAACCTTTTCCTGACATTCTAGGGTGAAAACGGGATGTTCCAGTCTTTGCTTGGGAAAGTAAAATCACGACAACCCTGATGGACCTGAAGAAATGGCTGGAAATTTGGATCAAGCTCAAACCATTTTAAGGTAATTTTAGTTCAGGCCATGGTACAATAGCTTCTTAGTTTGAGCACTATTTTTCCATTGTTATGTTCTGATGAGGCGGCACGGTAGCCGACTGGTTAGAGCTTCTGCCTCACAGTTCTGAGGACCTGGTTTCAATCCCCGGCCCCACCTGTATGGAGTTTGCATGTTCTCCCCGTCCCTGCGTGGGTTTTCTCCGGGCACTCCGATTTCCTCCCACATCCCAAAAACACGCATGGTAGGTTAATTGATTACTCTAAATTGCCCCTAGGTGTGACTGTGAGAGCGAATGGTTGTTTGTTTGTATGTGCCCTGCAATTGGCTGGCAACCAGTTCAGGGTGTACCCCGCCTCCTGCCCAATGATAGCTGGGATAGACTCCAGCACGCCCACGACCCTAGTGAGGAGAAGCGGCTCAGAAAATGGATGGATGGATGTTCTGATGATCTGTGCTTATGAGCTAACAGTGAAAAACAATAATGATGCTGCATAGGGTGGCAGGCTGAACAATACTAAACATGCCCGACTCATTTACTAATTTGATTCATCAAGACAGTACTGTTTCACTCCAGACATGTAGGCGGCATTATTGCACATTACAAAGTGGGTGCCACTGGGGGGGTGGCGGGGCGTGGGGTGGTTGGGGTGGTGTTGGCTGGGAGGGTGGCATTGGGTCCCTGCGGCCCCCACCGGGTGGCCAGTAATCGGGGTGCCTCGGTGGGGCCGGCGGACCGCCCTGGGTCCCTCGGTGTGGGATGTGTCCCGTCCACCGGGCTGGTCTGGGGTGGACCCCTGGGGCCGCTCCCGCTCCTCGTTTGATTGGGTGGGGTCCTCAGCCTCCGCGGTGCGGGCACAGCAATTACAGGACACCTCTGTCAGTCTTTGTGCATGTGAAATTCACTTTGCATGTGTCTGCAGGCACACACCCGTGGGACTCTTTTCACTGGGTGTGGGGCCACTCACTTATTGCGACAAATAACTCACGAATATGTAAATTGCTTGTGTATCCCCTCACTCATGCTCTCGTCCTATAAACTTGTATCATTTACATAGTCACGACCCTTGTGCTGCATGCTTCTTCTCCTGTCCTTGTCCTGTCCTTCCCTCACAGGGTGTAGCACTACAGCCCCATGCAACACTCATATCTAATGTTTAATTGTTGTAGATAATGTAATGACTTACTTTTCTCATCCTGTTTCCAGTTAATGCTTTGTCTTTTGTCTTCGTTTCTCTCTCCCCTCTAGAAACCTTGTTTTGTTCGACTATGATTCTCAATAAACTTCAATTATAATGCTATGAAACCACTGCGGAAGCTTAAAAACTCCACTGTGACACAATAAAACTGTTCCGGCATAAAAAGGATACACATCTTCCCTTCTGCTTGACCTAACAGCCGAACAGGACAAGAAAAAAAAAAGTGGGTGCCACCGCGACGCACACCAATCGTTTATTAAATTTATTAAACCACAGCTCTATCTGCTAAATCTGGTTACCCAGCTGTCCCCATTGCAAGCACGCTAAATATTTTCACAGAATTCCAAGGGGTTCTCTCTATTTAAGTAAACTTTGTGGGGAAATGATAGAATAAAATAGCAAAACATGTCATAGCATAGAATAGAATAATAATAATAATAAAAGTGAAGAGCAGCAGCAAAAAGTAGCAGCTTGTGAAAGAATAAAAAATCCCCCAAATATTGATGTACTTACATTTACATCAGGCAATGAGATTAAGCAGAATGAGAGCAGCAGTCTTTGAATCACCTGTCCATAAACAATATATATAACATATGCAAATGTGAATGTCAACTGTACATGAATAAATAGTATATACAGTGAATGTGAACAGCAGCAGTACCTTTGTACAGTACCTTTGCTTCACATATTCGGGGTGAAGAAGGTAACCAATCAAAGTGCTGCTGAGTGCTTTGATGGTTTCCTGCATTGGGTAGGACTCAATGTACAGATATACATTTTGTATCATTCTCTTCTTCACCTCCTGTAGTGTTTGCAGGACAAATCTGGCCTTCCTTATGAGCCTGTCCAGTTTTCCCTTGTCAGCAGCTGAGATGCTGCAGCAGACCACTGCCTGAATAATGTCGGTTGCCAATATTGAGTCATAGTATGTCCTCAGGGAGGCCCCCTATACCTCTACGACAAAGGACCAGAATCTATTTAGCAGATAGTGTGCTCTGGCCATTTTGTGTCGGGCTTTTGTTGACCAGTCCACTTTATTCTTCAGGTGACCACGAAGGATACACACTCTATTTTCTTTCCCTGGGTGTTTCACTAGCGTTGAAGATGTGTGGCTGCCCTGGCAGAAATTAACACCCAGGTCCATCCACTTCTCCACATTGATGGGGAAGTGGTTCTGATAGCACAAGTCTAAAGTCAGTTCCCTCTACTCCAATGTCATCACCATCCTTGTCGAGGCAAACAATGGCAGAGTCATTGGAGAACTTCTGCAGGTAGTTGTGAGTGGAGCTGGTCTAGAAGTCTACAGTGCACATGGTGAAGATGAATAGTGCCAGAACTGTTCCCTGCGGGGCTCTCACACTGCAGATCATGCTGGTGCTAGTCCACACCTGTGTGCTCCAACATGTCACTCACAAGTCCAGGCTCGATGCCGTTGAAAGCACTGATGTAGTTTTCATGTTGCTTTTTCACAATCCAGTTAGCTACCTAACTATCTAACTAACTATTGCGATAGTTGATAATACGTCAACCTCACAATCAGGAGGTTCTGCAATAGTTGTGTTTGTTTGGGGGAAAATATTCACACCACCTCAGTACATACTGTATGCCTTTAGTTGCTCAATACATTGCTCAATAGTTGTATATGAATATATGCATTTAAACAGACAAGAATTCTTGTAGCTCTTGTCTGTTTTCCTGGTGTAAATAGCAGCATCGGAAGACCCGGTATGTCTCTGTCACATCATCTATCATACAGCCCGGCATGATCGATTGCAGTGACAAGATGAATGTGCCCGATGTAGCGAGTGTGCTTGCCTGTGACCAAACTAGTGAGAACTGCTTAATTTGTTACGCCTCTCAGGATGGACACTAATTACTGTCAAGTTATATCCTAAAATCAACTTGTAAGTGCCGAGCATAAGCAAGAGGGTTATATTTTGTAAACCTTGGCACTGGTTTCTTGTCATTTATAGCAGTTACTCTAACCAAAAACATTTTTGGCTTTTGACCACTGTTTGTTGGTTTAGCCGGTTGGTCAGCAGAATTATGAAAAAACTACAGAACCCATTACCTGGAAAGATCTTGGAGGCATGGAACAAATGCTGGGGAAAAAAATTAACAATTGTATAAAAAAATAATCATCCAAATAAAAATGGAGATTGATACAACAAATCTGTTTGGTTGTTTTGTTACAATGGAATTGCTGCAGAATGCAAATAGTACAGTCAGGTACTTCGGTCAACATAATTGTGTTTGTCAGACGTACGAGCTTTTCACTTTTGTCACACAAATTTGTCTTTTTTGTCTTTTCAGTCAGAAACATCTCCCTTCCCCAGGATCAGAAGTTGCCCCATTCGTAAGGTCTGACATTATTCCTTGAACCAAGAATCTCATGTACAGACAGACTTATAGCACTGAGAGGAATCTTTCATTTTTTGCTGTTCCTGTCCCTATAGAAAAAATTACCCTGCCCCACAATGTAAATGAGTCCCACCATCTATCCTTTGATAAAGTCTTGTGCTATCCTTCATGAACCACAAAGTGCCCTGGTGACATTCAAACAGACAATCAACGCCACTCCATGTTTATATTTCACTTTTTATAACAGCTCAACCTTGACATAGGTCAGCACTTTGCTGAGTGCAATTCTAGTCATGTATACTTTGATAGCTAATGTTTTTCATGGGACATCCTGTATATTTTCAGCCAGATGGTTTGTTTCTATACCTCAAGAGGAAAAAACATTGTTCTTTTTTGCCCAAATGTAATAAATTAGAGAAATAAATGTTTTACGACGAGACTGCAAGGCTGCAGCCAGAACCGGCCCTGAGGGCAATTGTAAGAATCACAGTGTAATCAAAAAATGAGCGCAGTACATGTGGCGCTCAGCGCACGTATCCTGAAGTCATGCCCTGCCCTTTCCTGAAGCCTGCCTATTGCCATTACAAGACTCTTGGCTCTTCTCCTCACAAGTTCTGCCTGGTCCTCACGTGGTCATTCTCTTCCCTCTTGGTACCCAGCTCACCTTCTACTTAAGTCAAAAGTGCAGCGTCACCCACCTTCTTTCATTAAAAGTTAGAGTTAATGCAAAATGGTCACCAGGAGGCGCTAGGATACACATCCCAGTGGGGCTCATTGCATGTGTCCTTACAGTATACACACTTAGTGGCTATGTTTACATTGATAGCAATAACACAGTACAATGCCTTCATTCCAACTAAGACTGTAATTACAATATACTCTTTAAATTGTTTGATTGAGTATTCCATCTAATCTCAATGATATTTGGCATGCATATTGATATATGGAGTCACACCTACTTTACATACATACATTTTCTACATCATGTTCGGAGTCACAGGGAAGATGGAACATATCGAATCGGATTTATGGTACGATAAGGACTACATCTTGACTGAATACTAGTCAATTACAGCCCTAACACGTATGGAGATGAGCCCCTCTGTCTAAAAGAGGCCACGGACAATTACTCCCACACCTATAGATTTAGAGTAGAGGCTGACACGGAAGTGGATGTTAACTGCCGCTCCCTCCCTCTCCCACAAAATCCTGCTCCCTCCCAATAACGAGTGTTAAAAAAAAATCCCACCCAATCGAGAATTTTTGAAAAAAAGGTCCTACCCAATCTCGAGTTACTGTAAAACATCCCACTCCCGCAGAGATTGATCTCAATCCCGAGGCAACATTTTACAGAATCCCACTCCTCTACTCTGTCCACTCTTTTTTTTTTGTTTTACTCCCGGTCAATTCTGCTCCATTTTTCTTCCTCTGTATAAAATATGCAGTACGTCCAGAGCTCCGTGCTTTGCCGTTACGAACGATCCAAGTGTCACCCCCATTCAAATAAATGGAGTTTCTACCAGGTGCCATTTGTTGGGGAAGTACCCAATCTGCCTTCGTCACCGTAATAAATATATGGAATTACCGGAATGATCACGAAACAAAGCATAAGTTTATTAACAAAAACTGTATTAGTCCCTTAGTTTAGCAAAGTATAGCTCGATGCTGAGGGGAAATCAATGAATCAAATATCGATTTGATTAAAAATAAAACAGAATAGCTTGTGGCCCCCAAACTATTACGTTTTCATCATCATCATCATCATCCTTTCCAAGATCAGACGATATTGGTCATCCTTGTAGTAGTATGGCCCCAAGCTACACTTCACTTGCACAGCTGTGTGTATATATATATATATAATTATGTATATATTAATTTATTTTCTTAACCCCCCCCCCCCATTGATAGGTTTGTTTTGGATTCATGTCAAGGGTCATGTTTTATTTTCTTCAACTATTCATTTTAATTTGTCAAAATGGAAATTGCATTTTACTTCAGTTTGTATTTTTGTTGTTTTGAATGCAAATTATTAGTTTTTTTAATGGACCTTTTGACTCATTAAAAATAACAGCGCTACAGCGCTTACCACTCTTTATGTCTGTCATAAATTCTAACCGGACTTCATAATTTCTGTTTTTCTTGAAACACAGAACGTACCGGAATTAGATTTTCCTCCTGTCATTGTGTAATTCTGTTCCATTGTAAACTGGGCCTTAGTCCAGTGATTAACATTTCTACATGGTTTTGAAGTTTGCTCACGGGGTCATTTGCACAGAGGTGGCTGAGCCTGGCAGATATTGGCTGTTATCCTGAATGTCTCTTTGAAGTAATTGGGAGTCATAAATCTCACCTCTCATTTGGAAGCGTAGGGTCTGTGTTCAACATAAAAATAACATCTTTTGCCAAGGAGAGAGAGATGGAAGGTGGTGCGCTGTCTCACATCTAGACCTTGATCGACTGAAGCATCACAAACATCAGGAGATGGATTTCTGAAATATCCTGCAAGCCTGTAATTAAAGCCTACAGGTAGACTAGTCTTGACAAATGCAACACCCATTATCGTCTTTTTGTTATTTCTTGCTACTTTCCATTTGAACCACTTTCGTTAACACCCCTTTTTCATTGAGTGATAGGCCTACCTACATTTACAATATACCAATGGAAAAAGCAGGTACAGATTTCTACGAGGTAGCCTACGATTTCTAGATAGTCAGCAAGGATTCCAACATTGGAGGATAGACATCTGGAAATGAAAAAAACTCCAAAGTCTCATCTTTGCTGCAGTGGTCCAGACCCCTGTTCTCCTCCATTACTATTGTTTGTTAGGTTCAGAATCAGGATCATTCATTGAGCACCAGTCATGCGGTAATGCTGATACAATGACAATTGTTCAAATGATCAAGCACTTTTAAGTGTTCAGTAGTGTGGAATATTGTACTGATCAACACCATGTATGCAAATAACGCAGAGTGCCGAAGCCACAACAATAAATACGGTGAAACTGTCACAACAGATATGTGAAAAATTACCGAGAATTTGCAAAGTGGAATTATAAATCAAGTGTTTAAGAAGACAAGATGGAAGAAGCTGCACGTTCAATGCAACAACGGCGTCACAATTTCTCATGGTCCTAATTTGAAGTGAAAAAAACCTCCCAAAAAAAATGAAAATTTGGAAACTGGAGGAAACTGGGGTACTCGGAGGAACGTCATGCTAGCATCGTGAGAACATGCAAACACCACACAAAATGAGTTAAGATTTGAACCCAGAACCTCTGACTGTAAGGCAAAAGAAATACACACTTGATTCATGGTGCCGCATGTGACATTGTCGTGGCAACAACCATAGTTACATCGTGGTGTGTAGTGGGAATTTATTAGCTGACTTATCGATTGTGTTTTGCGAAGGGTTTATCAGATCAGCAACAGAATTACCAAGTTTACCCAAAAGATCAGTATACAGCAACATTTACAGATTGAAAATAACCTGACCCTCTTAATCCTCCTGAAGGGTGGATTTATTTCAGGGCTGTGGCATTATATTGCATTAGTTGTATCATGGTGTATTTGGAATATTGGAAGTGGGGGGGAATAACAGTTCTCACAGTAAGGTGAGAAAATAGTTGTTCAGCTTTGAAACTTTGCAATTATACAATTCCTTTTTTGAGAAAAATATAACCAGGTGCACGAAGAGAATAATTCATAGCTCATGACGCATAGATCAGGCAGTAAGGGCGGTAGAAGTGCACACCTACTGTACTTCTTTCAGAAATGTCTCGTATGTCTACACACACCTTTTCACATGATTGAATAACTTGCCTCTCCTGCTGTTTATTCATTCAGTTACACGGCGTCTCCTGCCTAGAAAGTGACTTTGCCCCTGTCACATCTGCATCTGTCCCATTTCATGATGGTGTCTGCCATAGCACCTTTCCCGTTTGCACACACACACAAGGGTTATTGAGCGACTCTGACTTTTCCACTATCACACATACACAATGAAGATGAGCAGAACCCTCTTTCTATTGACACTTTACTTCTTGCAGTATGCATGGCGAAACGTAACACTGTCAAAATCAGTCACTGTGGTGAGATTGGAGTAATGATGTTGAGATCTGACCAAGAAAGCTGTATGACTTATGGGAGTTCAGAAGTTTCAGAAGAGTTTTTTTTTTTAATCCAAGTTTTATGATAAGTCATATTATATCTGCTAATGATCTCATCAGCTGCAGTTTTATTCAACTGCTTTTGGGATTTACAACACAAAAAGGCTCGATAACTGTGGAACGCTGTGAGTTTTACAATGACCTGCCTCCCTCTCACAGGAACTCATCAACCACTCTCTTGTGCTTGCGCAGGAAGTTGAAGAAGTTCATTACACAGTCATACGGTCTGTTATATGCTTTCTTTATCTCAAACTGTGCCACACAAAAATTTCCTCCGAATAAAATCTTCCCTCAGACATGAAGATTCAAACTGGTATATTCAATGGAAACTCAGCATTATTAAATGGTTTACTCACTTTACTGGTTCTCCCCAAAATTATACCCTGGCTGAATTTAGTCAGTTTCTTTCTAGCTCGTGTTTTACCATTTTAAAAATGGAACTGGAAACTGACAAGTCCGGTCATACACACTCGCATCTTCACGCAATTATTGATTTTTTACTGTCTGAGTACCAGAGCCAAGATTTTGACCCAATATCTTTTAGTATTCTGCTTTTAATCAATACAAATTACAGTTTTCATTAAGACCCAAATAAATGATGTAAACCAAATAAAGATGCAAGGTAATGCTTACAGAGCAAAGATGAACGACCACTGGGTGGGTCTCCATTTATTTTCGCAATCATATTTAACATCTAAAGGCAAACTGCCTTGCACATTTCGCATAATAGGGCCATAAAGATATGATGTCTTTGCTGTTCCCAGCAAGCTCTACTTTATACAGTAGGGGACACATACTGTATACACAGTTGACTCCCTAACACATCATTTATAATAATAATAATAATAATAATTCAACCGTACATGATGAAAAATGACACCACTTTAAGACTATAACACAATAAAAAGGGATGATAATACTCAAACATGATAATTGTAACTACTGCAAAACATACTAGGAAACACATCCTCCTCCGATTCCCTATGCCAGCAGCCAAGTCATTTATCATTTATCAAACAATCTTGTGTGTTTGACGTATCCCCACCCCCCTCCAAAAAAAAAAGAAAAGGAAACATCCCTCATGGTGTCATAGAGACCGACATGGCCGCTTTTCTTTTCGGTTTGCTTTCTTGTGTATATTTCTTCCGCTTGCCGGGATCCCCTTCACCCACTGCCACAAGATTGCTGTTTGCTCAGCTCACGTGCGCCACCTGCATACCTGCCAGCGTTCCATGCATCCCCTCCCCAAGCTATCATTACTTCTTCACATACCCGTCGGTGGTTTAAAAAAAGAAACACTTGCAGGGGTATTCAGAGTTCAGCTGCAGTTTTAAACTAATCTTTTTCTCCCTGAAACTGAAAATTAATGCATGACCTAAAAAAAAAAAAAAAAGATTTATTGATCTAACTTTTCTGTTTCGAGGACTTTGTGCTCCCATTTGCATGATAAGATGCTAAAGAGTTGACACGATATTGTTATACTTTGTGTTTTAATTAAGATTATCTTTAGTTTTGTTTCATGTTTTCCTGCGGCCCATGTTGTTCATTTCCCATGTGCTCGTTTGGTTATTGTCGCCACCTGTTCTCGTCAGCCCTCTAACTTGTCAACCAATCAGCTCCCTCCAGCCATACGTGTCCTGTCCAGGTGTTTCTCGTTGTCTCGTCAGTTTGCTTGTATTTAGCTCTTAGTTTCTTTCAATCCTTGTTATTTCATTGTCGATGTCGATTGCAGTCTGTTGTCCCATGTCATGTTTCCTGGTCTTGTAGTGGTGAGTTCTTTGTCCCCTAGTGTTCCTTTGTTACATTGTATTTAGATTTTTTTTTTTTTGGGGGGGGCAGCTTTGTAAATACATAATTCCCCTCCATGATCCTTGTTTGCCTTTTGTTTTGGAAATTCAAATGTATTTTTTTGAGACTCCTGCAATGCCTCCCTGCTTCCCTGCACTTGGGTCCTCCATGTTTTGCCTTGTCTCCAACACCACCAAAAAACCTGACCGTGACAGATATAGACAAAAGTATCATCCTGACAGCAAAAATGATATAAAACAATGACAGCATGACAACAATGACACAAAAAAAATTGGCTTTTATCTAAATGTGGACTGTGAAGGCAGCGTTGCACCCTTTGAGGCAGGGATGCAATGCAACAAATAGGACAGGATGGGACACCGGTGGTGAGCCAGACAGTAGCTACACTAACCAACTCAACTTTCATGTAGCAATCTTTAGGTAATGAGACTTGAACTCATTTTCCCGGTCTTCTAGGTGGTGCCCAGATTTCAGTTTAAACTAGCCTACTGTTTTGTTTAAATAATTTTATCGAAAGTTACCCTTCATTGATCAAAAGTATAGTGCCGGCAATTTGTCCTAAAACAATGACTTAACAACTACACCGTTTAGTCATCAGAGGTGTCGGTACTTGCTATATAGGCACAATGAGGATAGGGGGATCCGCCCACCCGAGGAGTCCCATGCTGCCCATCTTAGGAGGATCCCGTCGAGAAGACGGCATCCACCATGGATCCTGGGTAGTCCGCCAGCCCTACAGCCAGACGGGCCCCCAAAAGGAGAGCAAAGAGCCCGGCACCTCTCAACATGCTTGTTAATCTAATGAAGAATTAATCATGAGTTGGAATACAACTCGTATTACCCCCTGAATCTAATTCTTTATGTCACCATGACATTTTGGACAATTCTGTTCTTCAAAGTTTGTGGGAACAGTTTGAGGAAATCCTTTTTGTGTTCTGTGCATACAAACTAAGGTCCTTAAATGGTTGGATGAGTTTGGTATGGAATTGCTGGCACAGAACCCTTAGCTCAACTATATATTCTTCCTTTTTCACTCCAGATAGGTGGAGTGATCACATTGCCCAATACTTTGTTTGTATAGTGTACTGCCATTTTCATGTGAGCATTCTGGCAGGTACCTTAGCTTCATCTGAAGTAACTTTCTGAAAAAACACTCCTATTACATTGCATTCACCTTGAGACTGAAGTCAAAGCATATCTACAACTTGTACAAATTCCTTTCCCATTCAATTTAACAATGGAAAAAAAATAGCTGGAGCTCTAAAACGTTTTTCTGACCTTATAATCCAGAGAGGGTCACATATTATTCATTTTAATAATAATGCTTACTGAGGTGCCCCTTATTCTCAGTGCAACTAAGAGGCCAAATACAGATAGAAAACTGATTTAATCATGAAGCTTCACCAATTAAAACATTACAGTATATCGTAGTTCCTTTTTGTCTTAATCAGCCCCTTATGTCGTATTTCTGTGATAATCCGATAGTGGACTCTCACTTCCTTGCCTACCTGGTCAAGCCAGGAAGTTTTCACAACAGTGTATACTCACGAGCTGTAGAACCTTTGCTTTGACAATCAGACAAATTCCAGTTGCTTTGCATGGATTAAATCTTTAAAACTCATATTTTTGGGCTGCACTACAGTGACACCCGATGACACGTAGTGTTTCATGAGATGTGATTAACATTAAGACCTGAGGCAAAATCACTTAATGTAATTGTTCCAAAATCTCCAATTTTTCAACTTTGTTTGCTGGCTAAATGTGCAGTAAAAGCCTGCAGGATGTGCTGTTAATCAGGCTGTTGTCGGTGTTCAAATTTGCTTTCAACTCTAAAGCTACTTCTTTATGTTTAATTGTATGAAATTTGCAATTGATTGCTGTAAATGTCTGGATTGTGTCCCGAAAAATCTACTAATGGGTTGCTCCCTTTTTTGCCTAACTACAAAAACTGGCAACCAGTTCAGGGTGTACCCCGCCTCCTGCCCGATGACAGCTGGGATAGGCTCCAGCACGCCCCCGCGACCCTAGTGAGGAGAAGCGGCTCAGAAAATGGATGGATGGATGTATGGATATTACAATTGATAAGCAAATATTTGGCACAGTAAACCGGCTAACAAGCGAGCCCCAAGAAAATAAAAATCAAGTGTTGAGTGCATCATTGTTTTATATATCTATAGCTTCTCTGTCTGTTCAACTGCGTGAGAAAAAGCTGAGCAATGCCTATAAGCAGCACTGCCCGCTCTCTAATAAGCAACCTCTAACAGCCAGTAATTCTCCCTCAAATGGAAAGGAAAGTGTCTGACTCTGGGCGCCATTATCAGAGAAACCATTTTCTTTCAGTGGTAAAATGAAAGCCGCACAAGAGTGGCAGCTTGCCAGAAGAGGATAAGGTGCATTCTTCACTTCTGTCCAATTTAAAGGCCTTGAGGCACTTCGTTAACGTTTTAAAATAGAAGACCTTAGGTTTGTTTTTTTTCCCCTCTCAAGACTTTGATCTGCTGTTGAGTCATTTTGTGGTTCAACAAGTTTGAGTAGGCATCTTTACTTTTCCCACAATAAGTAATATGAGAATATGAACACAGTGGTAGCTGTCTGTGTGTATGGAAAAAAGTAATTCTTCTTTGTGTCGTCACATAACGAGACTTCGAGACCCCCATTACCTTTGGGGTAAAAGGAAATGGAAGATATAATTGTGTGAGAGAGGCTGTTATAAAGATGCCTGGCGGTCAGGCTTAAAATGATGCTGTCTGCAGGGTTAGTATGAGCCGCCATGCTTCTATTGATCTACTCTATTGAAATTGGAGATAAGTGGGACATGACTGAACTTTACGTGATTAGACACTTAAATTGTGACTGATGGACGAAATGCCATCTGAGCCCCGATCTTCTCTTATAAAGTCCTTTTTTACTCTGGGGCGATTGTCAAGAAATCCAAAAAGTGTCATCGTAAGTGAGAACCACTGTAGGCTTTAATAGCGATGCCCCACATCTCCATGCCGATAGGTCCACCAAATGTGGCTGAGTCAGCTCGTCACACAAACCGCCAATTAAGTGCACAAAGAAAAATGCTGTCAATGAAAGGAGGGAAGAAATTTGTTTCTTTGTCATCCTGTGAGAAAGCGTTGCACTGTGTTCCAGCCATTTTCTTCACTTCCCCTGTTGTATCGTTACTGCTGATACCACCCACAGGTGAGGAGTGTCTATTGTAGAAGGATGATGTTTTTGAGCAATGGCCAGGTCAACATACACGGTACATATTAGTTAAAGGTAAGGTGCAAAGGTAAGACGATCTGTTGCGTCCAATTGGATTTGCGAGACACCGCCATGTCCGAGAAAAAAAATAATCAATCGGAGACAGAAGGTGTGACTGACAAGGTGTCAATCATTTCTTGTGCATTAATAGAGGGAACACCCCCGTGGCCAAACACTGACCTGTTAGCTTGTTTCACCAGTTATTCTTAATAATGTTAAGATAACTCTGAATGTCTGCGATTGGCTGGCGACCGGTTCAGGGTGTACCCCAACTCCCGCCCGAAGATACCTAGTGAGGATAAACGGTACAGAAAATGGATGGATGGCTGCATGGATAACTCTGAATGTTATCGGTCTGAAGTTTTATTTTTTTATTTGTCAGTGTGAGTGCGTGAGAAATTATTGACACCTCGTCAGTCATGACTTTTGTCTCTGATTGGTTGTTTTTCCTCGGATGTGGTGATTTCTTGCAAGTCAAATAGAGGCACAAGATAGGGCCAGAGGAGGCTGATTTTCTTCACACACCATTTTACTTATGTACTACTGTCAGGTCACACTGACAGTTTTAATAAATATTAGGCTTTACACCATCATGATTTTTGGGGCCGATCACCGAGTTTAAAAAAACGATCACCGATCCGATCACAAGATGGAGAGGTGTGTCGATTTAAATGACTTGTTCATTTACTGTATATACTTGTGTACTGTATACCAAGTATCTTCAAAAGTATTCTCTATTCATGTATTTTAATCAGTCAGGTCAAACCAACATCACAATATGACAGAAATAAAGCAATTGTAACTAAATTACATCACACACACCAAAGGTTTAGAAGATGGTTCGACAGAACGGCGGCATGTTTACGTACAACCGTTAGTGCTAGCACTGGCTTGCTAGTCTAAATAACGTTTTGTTGCCTGCTTGCGAGGCGTATCGTATTAAAAATAAGTGAACATACCTCAACCAATCCTTGATTTAAATTCCTCTCCCGAGCACCAGTGAGACGTATTTACAGTACTGCGTCAAAAGACACGCGACAAGCCTAAAAATAAACTAGTTTTTGGATTCAAATATACTGTACTTGATGGCGACATGGAGTAAATGTCTTTTGCCGAGCCGATCAATGACATCATTGATCAGATCGGCAAATTATGTATTATTAAAGCCGATCAGCATAAAATGCTAATTATCGGCTGATACAGATCAAGCGGATCAGGTCGGTGTAAAGTCTAATAAATATGACAAAAAGTGATTTATTTTTTATTTTTTTCATTGCATAACTCACCTTTGTGCTTTTGTCAAGACATTGTGTTGAGTTGGAGGACGAGTATGACGATGATGAGGATGAATATTGGTCCTAAATACAGTAATTTTACCAGCTAAAAAGTTCCCCCAGTTCAGGGTGTACCCCGCTTCTCGCTCGAAGATAGCTGGGATAGGCTCCAGCACGCCCGCGACCCTAGTGAGGATAAGCGGTACAGAAAATGGATGGATGGATGGATGGATGGATAATAATAATAATAATGCATTGAATGAATTGATTTCGACAATGATTAAGAGGTTTGGATGCGCACTCCTGAAATAAATCTGTCATCCGCCACCCATGTCTGAGTAGCTCGTTCACTGTCTGTCTGCATGTGCCCCGATCACATTCACCAAAATCATGTTAAGTCCCCTGTGCCACTAGACGTGGTAGCTGTAATTTTAGATGGACTTTCTGATGCCGAAATCTCACTCCGTCAAGCGCATCTCCAAGGGCACAGCTTCACTGCGCCTGCATGCCAGCTTGCCGCAGCAAGAACCGGAACCACGATGCGCCACCATTTGCGCACAGGCGCACGATGCACAGTCTACAAAAACAGAGCCCGAAGTGTCACTTATGTCAATTTTCTTGTTTGTCTGTATCAGTGTATGGATGAAAGTACCAATCAGTTGTTGTTGTTCTATCATCGCCTTTAATAATAGATATTGTTTTCATTTGTTTTTTTCCTTATTGACCGCTGCATTTTGGATATTTGATGTTGGTTTAATGCTTCAACATTTGTTATAGTTAAGATCTCGACATGTATTTGTTAAATTTTGCTAAATACAGGTATTTCTAGTTCCACCCACAGGGTTTATCTTCTCCAGCATCCCGTTGAGCGGTGACAATGATTTATAAGTAGCCCGCAGATCTGCAATAGTTTGAAAGTATCCCACTGGGAAGGAAATAGTCTCTTTCCAATGGTTCCTGATGCCTCTTTGTCCTATCGGATATCCACACAAGACTGTAGTGTTAACATTTATTGCATTATTTTAACAAGTGTGACCATTTTTCCTACATTTAGTTCATACCTCTGACCAGAAGCCTACTCACAGTTGCCCATTCAACCAAGGGTTTCTGCAAAATTGGCCCATCTGAGTCATAACAATATAGCCAGCATTTATCCACCTGTCCTTTTCAGACAGAGCTCCCGAAGGAGGAACACTGCAAAACATTATAAAATGTGTGCTGTGTGTCTGTGACATGGTCTGGTCTGATACAGTATATTCAATACTTGAGCAATTGACATCACAACATTTTTGTATTCTTCTTTCGTGATGCTTTTCCAGGCTTAAATCACAGCCTCTTTCAATAGTTGTTTGGGAGGTTACTCCTTTTAGTCTCCTTTTTAGCTGGTAAAATGCATGCACTTTAGGGTTTAAGTGCGGGGATTGACTTGGGTTTAAATGTTTGGTGAGGTCAATGGGTCACAGGCATGATGCGGTTATTAAAAGCAAAGGATTTGCAAATAAATATTAAGTCTTATTTGATCTTCGCATAGAAAGAGCGACTCTAGAAGGCATTATTACTGTTGTTTTTAAGGGCTTATGGAATACATGCTGGGCATTATTCTTCACTCACCAACAACCTGCCTGGAGTGAGGGGACATTGTTATTATTATATATATTTTTTTTGATTGCCATTGGTCATTACAAAGTCCCATGTACAGTCAACTCGACCTGCGTTAACACAGCAAGGCAGTTGTGATAAAGGAACAGTTGTCATGACCTGCCACAATTCGCACATCATTACCACACAGCTTCTGCTCACATAAGCACCTGTCAATCATTCATCTGCTTGAGGAAGGTGAAGGTAGAGCAGGGAAGGAAGGACCAAGACTGACACTCTTATCCTATGTTAATCTCAAAAGACATGAATGATCTGTATTCATCTCTTAATTAATTAATTGGTCAGATGAATCTTAAAGGAGACAATATGATTTTTCTGCAATTTAAAAAAACTGTTGCTAGGCTCTGACATTTAGTCAAAATGCACTAAGTATAAATAATTACATTGCACTTTGTGTCCACTTGACTTGTAATGAGTTACTACTCATCCGCTCCCATGCACTATGGAGTTAATGGGCTTTTGTTACCATGACAACCTCAGGTTGAGTAAGGGTGTTACGACAGGCGGGTGGCTACTTGCTCTGCAGAAGCCCAGTATCTGAAAAGAAACGCAAGCCCCATAAAGACAAACATTTTCGCTTGTGGAGGCAGCAAGTTATCACCGAGTTGCCTAATTACACATAATTAGTGTGCAGATCCGTGCATGTGGCACATGCAATGAACACATTGGCAAAAAAAGACAAATACCCCCTGCCCCCATGTCGTCAACAAAGACAAAAAACAGACAAAGAGCCACACGACAAATTGATGCCACATTACCATAGCAAGAGTAACTAATTTACAATGTCAGTATGTTAACAATGGACTAACATGCATAGCCTACACTGTGAATAGTTGTATTCGACTTTTCTTTTTGCATTGAATGTTAGATTTATTTGGGCAGGGGGTGAAACTCAAACTCATGACTTTTGGACCATCACCTGTCAACGTCCTGACATTTCTTTCCAAAGATTGTCTCATTTTACCAGAAGAATTACCACTAAGGGGCTGTTTTGCCACTCGGTAGATGAATGACAGTTTGGTGAGCACGACAGCAACCCTATTGTGACCGCCCCCGGGGGACGCACCCACCAGAGACTTATTAGGGAGATTTTACACATTAAAAAAATGGAACTGAAGCCTTTTGGATTAAAGGTGAAGCGTCTTTAACAAAACAAGAAGAGTCCAGTTGCCTCGATTCAACCTTTCCAGATTACCATGATCGGGATGAGTGAGAATCTTCACATGACAGAGTGAAACTCTTGCATGTCACATTGATAATCAAGACTTTGAGGCTGATTTTACTCCCACCTTCTGCTTGATAGAAAGCTTGGAAATGTGAAAATCAAGCTAGAGCTTGTCCACCCCTGCTGTAGATATAATAACTCAAATACCTCAAACGTCTTTCTCATCAGGCATAATGTAGACATCATATCAAGTGCTGGGTCCAACCATTCCTGTTTCAATTATTTTAATCAGTCCCATCCACACAGAAAAACTATCATTTGTACTCCATGATCCATGACAGGCTGTTCTATATGATTAGGCTGCAGTGTTGCGGGTCCTCCTCCCTCAACTTGACAGCAATTGCGACACAGCTGGAATCGTGCCACAACATTTGGTTTGTAAATGAACTACATATTGAATATCATTTAGATGACACCTCTAAAACGCCAGTTTATCGTTCATTGTTCAAATTTGTGAACTAAGTTCAGTTCCAAAAATGAACTTGTTCATAGTTATTATTATGTTGCTGACCCTCAAAATGTTGGCATTTCATTTTCCCATTGTTGCCACTCTTTCAGTCCACACTCATAGCCAGCCGTAGCTTTCACCTTATAATCTTAAAAACATGAGGAAAAAATTGTTGCTTGACTGGCCTTTTTTTAATGAGGAATTATAACAAAAAGAGGACTGTTGTCCTTAATGTGCAAGCATAAGCACACAACACAGTACGACAGGAACGATTGTCGTGGCCCTGTGTTTCCAATTGTTTTTCTTTGTGTTGCAGTGTCTGGGTGAGCGAAGGTGGGCGTTGACATCGGTGACGCACCTGTCATGAATTGTAATCATCAGCCTTTTTAGGGGGCACCGTGACAGTGTGTGGGCGTCGGAATATTCATTCGTTTTTGCCCCGTGTTTGCCGCCGACGTCTGTCCTCTGTCCCAATTTAGGTTCTCTACGATTATACCACACGGACCTTTTGTCGTGTCTCCCTGCGTTATCTGTTTTTTTTATTCTCTCTGGTTGTGAGTCCCTTTAGCTTAGTATGTCTCGCCATCACATGCTCTGTCGTTGAATTAAAAATTTTCGGACTTCTTACCAAGAGTCAATTTTTCAGCAATTTGTCATTGCTGTCCATGACAGCGATGGTGGAATGACATTGATAACTTTGCATTACTTTCAGCTCCGGCTGACTATGTTAACAAAATATTATATATATATCTATCTCGTCTTATATTGCAAAACAAAATGAATTCCATATTATGACAGTGTGATTGTACAGTGTTTTACCTAAATCATTCTGATACAAATAAAACATTTTCTAGCAAAGAACACATTCTCTCCCATTACGCGAGTGTCTCTGAACACACCTCACACATGGAAACATGAATGACGGCCGCACTGGATCAGTTGCCATACAGTATATAGGCCTATTCCCCTGACATATGAAGGCTCGTATATACTGTGTTCAGACAGGTTTTGTCCTGGAAGTCCATAACAAAACCTGGCACCATTGAATGAAAATGAACTTTCGCTCAAAACCTGTTCTTTGACACCAGAATGAACGCGTTCTCAGTCACGTTCATCAGGCAGAAATTATTTAAGCTTACTTCACGTTTGACCAAAATATGAACTAGTTCATGAACTTTTGTTCATTGAATTTGTTCAGGTGCAACACTGGGTGACATTTTTTTTTTTTCGAGAGTTAATGTTAGATATACTGTCAGATCATACAAACATGCATGGAGTGGTACATCGAGTTTAGTTAGATGCCCCATCCGGTTCCCAGTTAATCTCAGGGCACATACTGTGTAGACAAACAACCATTCATACTCACATTCACACCTATGGGCGGAAGTCTTCAATTAACCTAACATGATGAAGTCAAAGTGGGTCTGAGCTGAGATGTGAACCTAAAACCTTTGACTGTGGGGCAGACTGGCGAGCTAAGTATCACCGTGCCACGTGTTAGATGCACTTAAAATTTGTATTTAATGTGTAAATATTATCTCTTGAGCCCAACCTGCTATCAGTAACCATCCAATTGGCAGTGAATTTATTTGGTTTTACATTTGAAAAGCTCTCATTCCTTGCATACATTTGATGAAACACCATGATGAATGGGAACAGTTTGAAAGGGAACTTGCTCGTAAAAGTTTAAAATGTGAAACTAAATCTATATTAGTTGTCTGTACTTGCAATGGGTGAAATGCAAGCAGTGGGATTAAAAAAATGATTGAATGGCTCACACAGCACTCTGCAGCGTAGGTTTTGTGTGTTTTAGAAGTCTGGAGACGCCTTGCAATGTCATGTTACTCTTGTGTCACCCGCAGTGACAAGCGCTTGCATGCCTGCGCACATGTTCATTCAGTTTGAGGCTGTGTGTGTGCAGTGCACTGGCCCGATAGTGCAAATCACCACTACGGAAAAAACACAGAAGTTCACAGAACATAACATTGCCGAATAGTTTTGCTGGTGATGTTTGATAAGCCTTGACCAAGTGTAACTCAGGTCAACCTTGTGTTTCCCCACCCCGCACGTTGTAGTTTTCACAAGTAACGCTGACTTTACTCTCCCCTGAGGATAAAAAGCAGGCGCTCAGCTTCAAGCATGTGTTTGTTTGCACGTGCATGCATGCATGTGTGTGACTGTGTGTACGCGCAGGAGCGTAGACACCAGTGAGACTGAATGTCAGACATTTTGGATGTCTTCCATGCTGATACAATGAGGTACCACTGCTTCTTCCCTCTCGAGCCTGGTTGACATTTAAATTGTATATGCTGGTGACCAATACATGAAGGAATATGTGCTGCTACAATTACAGCCAAGTTCAGGGCACTGCAGTATAGTTTTCTTTTACGTCAAATGTTCAGTGATAGCTTCTATAATTCATACTATAGGAATTCCTCGACTTACGACGGTTCGACTTTACGACGCCCGTGCCTCGTCCGCCATTTTATCCCAGCACCATAGTGTTTCTGCTTAGCTAGTGCATAGTGCTTGTCTGTGTTTGTGCGCCAGGAGTATCTTTGCCTTTTTTGCCGTCCTTTTTTCACACTCTCAGCAGTAATGGTAAATACAGAATCTTATTTTTTTATTTTAATGTATTTTAGTTTCTTTATACGAAGTGTTAACCTTGCCTGCTACGGTCACCTGACCGTGGTGGGGAGACGCAGGGGAGACGCCTTCTCCAGGGCCGAGGTTGTCCTCCTCGGGCTTAACGCCCTTCTCTCGTTGCACAGCTGAGCTGGGTGGCAGCAACAATAAAGGCACGAAGCACCGATTTGCTGCTTTAATGGCTTTTACACACAATTGAAAAACTTACACTGTGAATGATCCCATTATTTTTTGCCCACAGAATACATTATAGAGAGGCCAAAACCAAGCCAATGCTATGACTTGCAATATTGCTCTGTTTTTCTGTTAGCCTACTATACTGTATATGCAAGGTGCAATGTTTATTGATGAGCTGTCAGTCAATTTGAAGCGGTGCCCCTGCATGAGCCCTGACAGTAAACACACGCTACCTAAGCACACACTTGCAAAGAAGCGCAAGCAAACATGGAAAGATTCACTAAAGATTTGAAGGTCATTTGGCTCCTGCACGTGGTCATCAGCTGGTTGCTGTCTGGTGGGCGCGCGCTATTTCATCAGCTAATCCTGCTAGAACCACACACACTATCCCACTTTAACTCAAGCTTCACTTCTTCTAAATTGTCTCTCTCGTTTTCTTCCTCTCACATTCATTCTCATTCCACTCACAAATCCCTTGTTAGAGCTTGCCATGGCTGATCACACCCGCTGCCAGTCACATTTGGTTATCTTACAACGTAATTCCACAAGCTCCCGTCCAGAAATATAAACGTTAATGCAACTTTATCCTGAATGACACAAACATCCATCCATCCGTCCATTTTCTACACCGCTTATCTTCATTAAGGTTACCGATGTGCTGGAGCCTATTCCAGCTGACTTTGGGTGAGATGCAGGGTACACTCTGAGTCACCAGTCAGTCACAGGGCACATACAGTATATTGGACATAGAAACATTCACACCTCTGGACAATTTAGAGTATTCAATTAACATAGCATGCATGTTTTTAGAAAGTGGGGGGAAACCGGAGGACCCGGAGAAAATCCACGCAAGCATGGGGAGAACATTGAAACGTCACGCTGGCGGGTCAGAGGCCGGATGCATACCCATGAACTCTGAACTGTGAGGCTGATGTGCTAACCAGTTTTCCACGGTGCTGCCTGCCACAATATACTTTCATATATTTAGCCACACACGCATCCATCCATTTAATTTAATGTGCTGCTCAACATTGGTGAACAGAAGCCTATGCAAAACTTACTGAAAATTGATTCTACAGTATAATCTTGATCGTCATCTTAATGTCCATGTATTATATTTAGACACACGTGTGTGTGAACAAACAACCATTCACACTCACATTCACCCCTATGGGCAATTTAGAGTCTCCAATTAACCTACCACGCATGTTTTTGGGATGTGGGAGGAAACTGGAGTACCCGGAAAAAACCCACACAGACACAGGAAGAACATGCAAACTCTACACAGGTGGGGCCGGGATTTGAACCCCCGTCCCCAGAACTGAAGAGACAACAGGAAGCAGAGCTCTTAGTGGCGGAAATGAAGATGTTGAGGTTCTCTTTACGAGTGACCAGTTTTGATAGGATTAGAAATTAGCTCATCAGAGGGAGAGCCAAGGTTAGATGTTTTGGAGATAAAGTTAGAGAGAGCAGACTTAAATGGTTTGGACACATCCAGAGGAGATAGAGTAGGTTTATTGAGTAGAAGAAGTATGAGGATGGAGCTGCCAGGCAAGAGTGCTAGAGGAAGACCAAAGAGAAGGCTGATAGAAATAGTGAGCGAAGACACGAGGGCAGTTGGTGTTAGAGAGGAGGATGCATGAGATAGGCTTACATTGAAAAGGATGACACGCTGTGGCGACCCCTAATGGGACAAGCCGAAATGAAATGAAGAAGAACATACACAAACCCAAATTCCAATGAAGTTGGGATGTGTAAAGCGTAAATAAAAATAGCATACAATGATTTGCAGATCCTTTTCAACCAGTATTCGATTGAATAAACTGCAAAGATGTTGTTCATGTTTAATGTTCAAAGTGATAAACATTGTTTTTTGTGTTTAAATATTCTTTCATTTTAAATTTGATGCCTGCAACACGTTCCAAAAAAGATGGGATAGGTACAGCAAAAGACGAGGAAAGTTGAGGAAAGCTCAAAACACACCTGTTTGGAATATTCCACAGGGGAACAGATTAAATGGAAATACATAAGTGTCATGAGTGGGTATAAAAGGAGCACGCCCGAAAGGTTAGTTGTTCGCAAGCAAGGGTGGGGTGAGGTTCACCACTTTGTGAACAACGGCACGAGCAAATACTCCAACAGTTTAGAAACGTTTCTCAATGTACAGTCCAGTCCAGTCCCTCCTCCGCCCACGCTCTTCTTTTGAACAAAACGTTCGCGAACGAAACAACACTATAGTAAACCACAACACGCCTGCCTCTTGAATCACACATAACTGTAAAAACAAGAAAAATGCTTACCACTGGACCTATCTGCTGAAATCATGAGAAAGAGAACACCATTGAATGAAAGAGTTTGGGTTCTGTCCATCCATCCATCCATCCATCAATCCATTTTTTTAGCCGCTTCTCCTCACAAGGGTCGCGAGTGTGCTGGAGCCCATGCGAGCCATCATCGGGCAGGAGGCGGGGTACACCCAGAACTGGGCGCCAGCCAATCACAGGGCACATACAAACAAACAACCATTCGCACTCACATTCATTCACACCTACGGGCAATTTAGAGTTGTCAATTAACCTACCAGGCATGTTTTTGGGGTGTGGGAGGAAACCGGAGTGCCCAGAGAAAACCCATGCTGGTACGGGGAGAACATGCAAACTCCACACAGGCGGGGCCGGGGATTGAACCCCAGGCCTCAGAACTATGAGGCAGATGCTTTAACCAGTCGGCCACTGTGCCGCCAGTTTGGGTTCTGTCTGGGAAAAAAATTGCATGTCCTTCTGTTGCAGATGGTCCTGCATGCAGACAATTTAGCCCTATTCTTGAAGGGCAGTTAGCAGCGTGCACGCAGACAGATGGAGACGAGGAGAGGTTAAGATCTGGGGTGAATCTATCAGCGTCTCCCCATGTGAGCCGTGACAGCATGGCAGACAGCGAGAGATAGATGCCTTGAGGTGCCCTCACTCCGGAGTACACCAGCTGTTCACTCGTTCCTTTGTTCGACTCAACTGGTGACGCTGAGACAGCACTAAGCAGATCTCACCCACCTTTTCCCTCGCTCAACACTGCAAATAATGCAACGAAAAGAGTCAGAAAACAGATGGACCGAGCAGACAAAACCAATAGATAGTTAAAAATGTATATGAGTTTGTGCATCACTCTGGCTGAGCATCACTGGTTACTGAGGATGGGAGAGAAAGAGGAAGGAAGTCAAATGCTGGATAGCTGCAAGCCAATATCTGTCACAGTGGCATTAATGATATTCTCTATTCATTAGAGCACACCCTGGGCACCTTAGTTATAAGACACATCCCAATTAGGGCCTGCGGTGAGCTAATGCTTCTGGCCCGGGTCATGGAGCAATAAGACAAATAAGGAAACCTGGCGGGTTGCATTAGTGACTCCATTGACTCCCTTTTTGGGGAAGGCAGGACACAGCAGATGGAAGACAGGACAACTCAAGGAAGCTCGGGGCAAGCCAGCGATTGCTACAAGGTAGGATGTAGCACTAACAGTGGAACCACATTCCGTTAAGGTAAAAATAAGATTGCCTTGAAATTTGCACAAACCTTTTCCAAAATCCAACCACTGTCACAGTGGTCATCTCCCAACCCAAAGGTTGTGGGTTCGATCCTGAACCCCTGTCACTATGTCAACGTGTCCTTGAGCAAACTACTGAACCCCCAGTTGCTCTGAGTGTTATGTCATCAGTAGATGAATGAGGTAAATTTATCCCAAAACCTTTTAAATATTTTCCAAATATAAAAATGCTGATTGAGCTTTTTTTCAAATCCTGGCTGGAGATTTATAGTGAAGTCTCAAAAAATCCACTCACAAGCAAATCCAAATGTCTGGTCGACCATGTTTGAATGTTTTAACGTCCGTTTTACCAGGGATTACCAGGGAACTCACGCAGAAGTGCTAACATCTTGCTGCAGGGATGGATGGATGGCTGGACGGCAGGACAGATGGATAGATCGATACTGTAGAAACACTGACAATGATATGTGAGGGTGACATCAACAAGTGGAAACTTTTTTTTAATCCTGGTGAGTTCAGCAGTTGGTAATACAGTGTTTAAATAAGTAAAGCAGTGGGTGATCTGTGACGGGATAGTGAAATATGTACTTAAAAACTGCGGCTGTAGGGCTATGCTAGCTCCTCCATACCCTCACCACCAGACGGGATAAATATGCAATCAAGTCAGCATCCATTTTCCATTCGCTTTTAAACCGTCCGCTTTTGGGAAGCCCACACGTAGCCTACATCCAGTGGCCTGTGTCACATGCTCACAATGGCCTGAGGTCCATTGTGAGCATTTATCCCACTTGTTGCACTGCTAAACTATGAAAAGGTTGCTCACCCCACTAGTTGAAAGCGGGCAAGGGCTCAAATCAACAGCCAGCCTCTCTCCATGCACAAAAATATAATCCTGTGAAATAATACACATTTTTAATAAATGTATCTGTAATCTGATGACATGTATTATTTCTGTAACTGTACCGGATTACCATTTTATATACAGGGTGATTGAAAAGTAACTCCCTATTTTAAACTACTTATAATTTATTCATATGTTGTAATATTTTCCTCAATTTGTTTCTGTATGTTCCATGATGTATGGGAATTCAATCTATGTTCTTGTTTTCTTTTCAGATGAATTATTTTGTTTAAAATTCCAAACCAAATTTTCCAACCAAACCAAAAAACATTCCACCATCCTTGTGAAATCAGTTAATGTGGTTCCCAGGAGGCTTGAGAAACTGGTGGCTAATGCTTGCGCCCATATAGAATTTTAAATAAAACTCCATACAATACACTTTCTTCTCATGTTCATTTCTTGTAAGAATTATAGTTCAGAAATAAATTCAAATGTACTTAAAAATAGGGACTTACTTTTCAATCACCCTGTGTGTGTGTGTGTATATATATATATATATATATATATATTTTTTTTTTTTTTTTTTTTTTTAATTTTATTATATTTTTTTTTTTCCTGAATATGTACATGGTACATGTATTTCGTTACTCCCAAACCCTAAAATGAGATTGTGTCAGCGATAATGTTTTAGTTCATAGATCCGATCAATGAAGTCATAGAATATTTGCATTAAATGCAAAATATAGGCCAATCTGATGTAGGCAATCAGATTGTTGGAAAGTAATTTCCAGTACTATATCGTATGGAAAGTAGTCGGTTAGCCAGTGTCCTGTAACAGATGTGTATGTCCTTTCCACGATATGATGGTAACATCAGCCACATGCTAATCATATTAGCAATATCATTCATGAGATTTCCATTGACTGGTCAAAGAAAGCCACTCTTTGAAAAGTTACTGTCCCGTGAAAGACAATGGCATCTTATATTGCTCACTTTTATGGCAATGTAAGGATGCAGTGGAAGTGAAGGAGAGCTGAACTACTGAAAAGCCAATACCTCATCTTTATGATTTTGTTAAGAGCTTCCAAAGCTAAATGGATATTAGAATCTTTTTTACAGCCGGAATATGAACTTTTTCAAGATCACGCTGTGTAATGAAGCCTGTCAGTTGGAGTTCCATTCTATTTTAGTTGACCATCAACTGGTCAACTGGTCTTGTCACTATTGTTGAAGAAACTATTTATCATCTGCTACATTATATTCATTCTTGCATTGTCGTTTATGTCATTTGTTCAGATTAAAATAGCGTTTTGGAGCCTGAATATGCATTTAAAACAAGTGGATGATTACATGTAAATGCTGAAAACAGACGATGAAAAGGGTATTGAGTTTGACAGCAAAATGTCCATTTGCAGCGTTGCCTTACTTACAGTCCTTCGAATTTTAAACCCATAGCTGAAAGTGAGTAGTCAAGAGGTTTCCGATAAGAAACCTTCTAATCCTCCAATCCTACCTATCGAACCTACCAATCTTAAACATACGTTCATAATAATAATTCATATATATATATATATATATATATGTATATATATATATATATATATATATATATATATACAAAATACAGAAAATACAAAAGAGTGGAATTTTATAGAATATTTAAGCCCTATATAGAATAGAATATTTAAGACCTCTACAAGGGATCTAGCAGGAAACACACAAAGGGGTCCAACTAAAGAAAGAAAATAACACTAATAATGGTAAGAAGAAGGAAATTAGGCGTACGACAAGGGAAATAGCACATTGTGTGTTGGACTAAAGTGGAAAACGCGAGCGTTTAACGGATCCATTCCGGACGAGGGAGAGAGAGAGAGAGAGCGAGAGAGGACAAAGTTGAGATTTTGTCTGAAGCTAGTAATTTCCCCTAAATTATTAGGCACTAATATTGTAGATTCTGGCAAACACTTGTCTACTCACGAGCGTAGTTCAGCTTGCCTCTGGGAGTGGTCTCGCTCTGGGCGCATCTCAGAAGCACGGAGACAGGATTGGTTGCGTGCACGTTTGATTATTACGTTGATTGCTTGTTGCTGTATTTGCATTCCATTGACGACCGGTCCCTTTTAGACTGTTGTGAGTTCAAACGAAGAAAGGACTCTTTGATGACCGTAAACCAAGACTGCGAGGGGGCCTGCTAATTAATTTAGGGTCCACCAGGCGTCTTCTTGTGGGAGTCTCACAGCAGTGCGGCTTTGAAGAATGCACTTTATCAAACTGTGGGGAGTCACTGTGTCACCTCAGTTTGCGGGGAGCGTGTCCGCTACAGTACTGTACAGCATTCAAACCGTGAAAAGGACAGCGATCCCTCTTGGCCTCTCGGTCTGTATACAAGTGGTCGGGATCAGGCAAGATCATGTTTGTTATGGCTCAAACTCAGTCTGTTTCCCCATTGTGTGCCTTTGCTTGATTAAACACATTGAGCGGCCAGTCAGGAGGTTGACCCCAATCTCTGCAGTAGTCCATCCGTATGTCACAATGCTGAAAGGTGATGTCATCACAGAGGAGTGGAGCCACCAGTTACTAGATTATCTGACACAAATTAGATATTGCAAATTGTAGAAAACCAATATATTGCAAGCAAAAAAAAAACATTACCAATAACATGAACAATGTTATGTTTGTTCATTCTCTTACTTTACTTTTTATCCTTTCTATCTAACATCGCTACTAATGAATGTTAACTAGATGCAAGTGCTTAGCATCCATTTGTGCATTAATCCTTTCTGACCTCCCTCCATCCCCCTGTCTGTCTCCGTCCAATTGAATGCAGCTAATGATGCAGGGATTTCATATTTAGAAGCTAGCGTTTGTTACTTTATGATTTTCCACCTCACCGCATATATACTAGTATTGTCTTGAGAGTAAATGAGAAGGCACATTCAACTGTCTATACCCTAAAGAAATAATGTCCCTATACTACAATAGGACCAAAGCAGCAATTAGTTTCACAGAATAATGTTCTGAAACCGGTCTGACGACCATGTGAAACACTTCATGCTAACAAGCCAGAAAGATTTAAAAAAAAAAAACGAGATGACCATTTTATCCGCAAAAATCTGACTGGATGATCTTGCTACAGTTGCTTCCACTGGGTAGTTTAATTGGAGGTTTAACAATTATGGAAATTTGAGTGTGAAAAAAGCGCCTAAAGAAACACACGGTTCAGTTTTATTGTGACAAAGGAATTCAATCAATATCAACTAAAATGGATTTGCTTTCTTCCTCCCCGCGGATATGTACAGTAAACCTTATAACCCCCTGTACAATGGACATTACTGCCCCCTGCAGTTCAGTTGACACACCAATGAAAATAGTCTTTTGAATGACAGTTAATCATTAGCAACGTGACAAGTGGCCGCCATCTTGGTGGAATTTTCTGAAAAACATGGAATGACCACTTCAAATGCCTCTAAAATCCTCCATAACAAATACTTTCAAGAAAAAAAAACAATTGATGATAAAGGTACATGACCTGTTTTACTGCCTACGCTGCTCTGCTCGAATAAAGTTCAAGTTGAGCTATTGAAGTCAAGCTTTTTAGGGCAAGTGACACAGTTTAAAACGTCGGTAATTCTGACATTTCACACTTTGTAATTTCGGCCCTCATGAGCTTTAAGCTTGATATACGGTGGGTACGGAAAGTATTCATACCCCCTTAAATTTTTCACTCTTTGTTATATTGCAGCCATTTTCTAAAATCATTTGAGTTCATTTTTTCTCATTAACATACACACAGCACCCCATATTGACAGACATTGTTTTTGAATTTTTGAAATCTTTGCATATTTATTAAAAAAGAAAAACTGAAGTATCGCACAGCCATAAGTATTTAGACCCTTTGCTTTGACATTCATATTTAACTCGGGTGCTGTCTATTTCTTCTGATCATCTTCTGAGATGGTTCTACACCATCACTGGAGTCCAGCTGTGTTTGATTATACTGATTGGACTTGATTAGGAAAGCCGCACACCTGTCTAGATAAGACCTTACAGCTCACAGTGCATGTCAGATTCAAATGAGAATAATGAGGTCAAAGGAACTGCCTGAAGAGTTCAGAGACAGAGATTTGGCAAGGCACAGATCTGGCCAAGGTTACAAAAAAAAAATTCTGCTGCACTTAAGGTTCCTAAGAGCACAGTGGCCTCCATAATCCTTAAATGGAAGACGTTTGGGATGAACAGAACCCTTCCTAGAGCCGTCCGGCCAAACTGAGCAATCGGGGGAGAAGAGACTATCAGTCCGCATTGAACTCATGTATTGACATGGAGGAATTTGCTTGAATAGTACACCTCATGTTGTGCAGCAAAATATTCAGTATATCTTTAGAAAACTGTTGAAGAATGTAATGATTTTGCATGGAGATTATACAGAAACAATGAATCCGAGTTTATTCCTTAAAAAGCGGACGTCCGTGGCATAATTACTGACTAACTTTTATATAATCTACTGTATGTTCTGTACTAGCTACTCAAGATGACAGCTTTAAATATTCACAGCTTTTCCGTGATACCTTTCTTAATGCAAATAAGAATCTTCCACCATTTGTAATGACCATTTCCCAAGATATTGTTGTCGAGGTTACGAAAGACTATCTTTGTGGGGGGGTCTTACAAATTCAGGCATCAAGTTGAATTAACAGTGTAGCACCAAACTTGAGAGTTGCACACAATAGCTTTATAAGTACGTGCATAACAAGTGCATAACAGTGAGGACATTTTCAAATATTCTATTCTATAATATTCTATTCTATATATATATTATGTCCAAATTTGAATAGCTCAGCTTCATATATTTTCATTATGAAAAAAATAGACTAGTTTAAAACAAAAAATGAAATTTGGACAAAAAAATATACTAATTAGGGCCTTTCACTGATCTGCATCTTCAGAGAAATAATTTCAAAATCGAATTCAGCATGGCCACTTACCGGAATATACACACACTCCCAAAATCGCACTTTCGCAGCTGGATTTTCCTTCTAGATACAGTATGTATAATACGTACCGCAGAATTCCTGGTATCCACGCTCATAAATGAAAGTATTTTCTGTGTAGTAACTTGTATTTTATGAGGTTTTTCAAAAAATAATTGCAAATGCCTACCTTCGCACATGCACCAAACAAAACGAAAGTGGAAAATGCTTGCCTTGCTCTGTGCACATGGGCAACATGATTTTGGTGAATCTGACCGGTGTACATGCAGGTAGCTCCTCGGACGTGTGTGGTGAATGACAGATTTATTTCCACAGTAAGCATGCAACCCTCCGCATGGCCCAACTTTTCCGCATTGTGCACCTACAAACATTTCTGACTACGCAGACAGTCATTTTCATCTTCATTTTAGTTTATTTAGTCTGGTCTAAGCTCATAAACGCACAACCACAAACCTACTGTATTATTATGCCACATCCTAAAATGCTAGCTGCTAAAGTGAAGTTGCTCCATATGCCTTTTTTTAATTAATGCCTTATGTTGTTTTATACTTACAAGTAATGCTAAGAATGCTAAGAAGAAAAAAAAATATTAATTTGTATTTGTTTGAAATTGCCTCACTGAAAATATTTCTAGACAAGAAATAAAACCAATTGATTATCTAAAAAAAGAAAAACAATTGGAAGTGAAATGGCTTATTTTTTTCTTGTGTATTCATAATTGCTCTTTAACCAGGCAAAAAATATAATTATCCAAATACTCGATTATTCCATAAAAAGTTTAGGAGGATACTCGAATAATAAAATATTCCATAGCTGCACCCCTCGTATAAATGCTCCAAAAGTTGGCAGCCTGATTATGCGCATCTCACTTCAGCGCAGTCACGTACGGATCGCAACTTGGGGTTAAGTATCTTGCTCAAGGACACCGACATGCAGGTCGCAAGGGCTATGGCTTGAACCCCCAAACCATCGGGTCGGGAGACGACCACTCTCCCACCTGAGTCATGCCGCCCCATTTTTGGAATGTGGGAGAAAACCACATGCATGATGTGAACATACAAACCACACACAGCTCAAATTTCAAATCCATAACCTCTAATTTTGTCAAACATTTTTGTTGAACATGAAAAGGAAAGGAGTTCAACGTACTGCTCTATTGGCCTCCACATTCACAAGAGCTCAATCCTGTCAACAGGCTATTGGCGACAATTGTAGATGGTTTCGAGCAACAACAACAAAATCAAGGCATGCGCTCAAAAGGCAAAATGGGACTGAACCCAGATTGCTAACCTTCAACATAAGTGAAACATTCAACATTAAGTGAAAAGGTTTCAAAATGTTCTCAAGTCGGTTTGTATTATTCTTTCCTTGAGAATTTTCTCCCAGCATATCTGCACATTTCACTAACAATCTTCCAAGCTCTCAGTTGGCACAGAGCGAGAGTGCTAAAAAATGAAATATTTCGGAGGCAGCCTTGTGTGTTATTGAAAAGAAATGCTTCTGTCACTCCTACACACCCTTTTCCCCCAACAGATATTTATTAAACATAGCTGTGATGCGATAGACAGGCCTACCTTTTGGCTCATTTCACGTTCTTATTCAATGAAAAACATACACAAAGAACATTTTGCTCCTTGTTTTTGTTACTTCGTATGTATTCCACTGATACATACAGGTCACAACTAACAAGCAGATAGCATAACCTGATTTGACAATTTGTTTATTGTTCTGACTGATTGGAAATGGAGGGAAGTACAAACCCCAATTCCAATGTAGTTGGGGCGTTGTGTAAAATATAAATAAAAACAGCATAACATTATTTGCAAATCTTTCTCAACCTATATTCGATTGAATACACGACAAAGACAAGAAATTTAATGTTCAAACTGATGAACGTTATATTTCATCCATCCATCCATTTTCTGAGCCGCTTCTCCTCACTAGGGTCGCGGGCGTGCTGGAGCCTATCCCAGCTGTCATCGGGCAGGAGGCGGGGTACACCCTGAACTGGTTGCCAACCAATCGCAGGGCACATACAAACAAACAACCATTCACACTCACATTTACACCTACGGGCAATTTAGAGTCTCCAATTAATGCATGTTTTTGGGATGTGGGAGGAAACTGGAGTGCCCGGAGAAAACCCACGCAGGCACGGGGAGAACATGCAAACGCCACACAGGCGGGGCCGGGGATTGAACCCGGGTCCTCAGAACTGTGAGGCTGACGCTCTAACCAATCGTCCACCGTGCCGCCGAACTTTATATTTAGTTTTGCAAATATTTTCTTGTTTTGAATTTGATTCCTGCATAGAAATAGTACAAGTCTACAGTCTATGGTCCATAATATAAACAATTTAATAAAGGTATTCGTTAAGGCTGAAAACCAACCCGTGAATGCCCGTGACCTTCTCTCCCTCAGGCAGCACTGAATTTAAAACCGGCATCATTGTGTAAAGGATATTGTCACGTTGGCTGAGGAACACTTCAGAAAACCATTGTCAGTTAACACTGTTCGCCTCAACATCTACAAATGCTAGTTAAAACTCTACCATGTAAAGCGAAAGCCATTTGTCAACAACACCCAGAAATGCCGGCGGGTTCTCTGGGCCTGAGCTCATCTGAGATGGACTGATGCAAAGTGAAAAGTGCGCTGTGGTCTGACGAGTCCACATTTGAAATTGGTTTTGGAAATAGTGGACGTCAGGTCTTCTGGGCCAAAGAGGAAAAGGATTACCAGATTTTATCGGCGAAAAGTTAAAAAACGAGCATCTGTAATGGTATGGGTGGTTGTTTGTACCCACGGCATGGGTAACTTGCACATCTTGTAACTTGCAATGGTGAAGGCACCATTAATGCCAAAAGGTACATCCAAATTTTAAATTTGACACAGCACGGAGGAGAGTGTTGTTAACAAACCTGGCACATTTTAATGATAACCCCAAAATAAAATCAAGTGCTGTACATAAACTGAGGCTTCATAATTATGAAAAACAATGCCGTTCTCTGCCGCTGAATGTGCTGCCCGCCTCAACTGTCAAACCACTACAAACTGGAAAAGTAGGTGCTACATTGTCTAATACTGTACCCGTAACTACCTTTGAGCCGTGAAAATATATCCGCTTAAAGCCTCCAGTGACTTGAACATTTTCCACACGAGAACAGCGAGGTGCTCTAAAACGGCTAAGCTTGCACGAGGCTCCTGCCCACACATTGGCTGTCACTTCTGACTTTTTCCCCCCCTTGCTCTTCTGTCTTCCCTCCAAGAGGTGCACACACTCACAGCCAAAAACAAGGCAGTCTAAAGTGGCCATACAAGCCTTAAGCCCTGGTCCACACGCCGGGTGTCAAGTTGGACATTTAAAAAAAAAAAACATCTTCGCTCTTCCGCCTTTCTCTGTGTGACGTGCATGCACTCACGTCCTACAACAAGGCGTTTAAAGGTCCCACACATTAGCTATTTAAAAAGTGTCAATTTCATTTTAAAAAAACCTTGGTTTTGACATACGAGTCTGAACACTCGGCCCCTCTGACAGCTACTTTTGTTTGACCCAGTTTTGTTTCCGCTTTTTCCATATTTGTTTAAGACCGCCCCCTTTCCTCTGATTGGTAAAAGACCCTCTTTTGATAGCAGACGTGTTTGTCATGACGACAGCGCCAGCTCGTGTTCGGAGAGGTAGTCGGAGATCTTCGCCAGTGACGTAGATAAGCTCGAGAAATTCAAATGACCTGTTTTCAGGCCTCTCGGCAGAATAACGTCAAACTCTGGAATGTGTGGATGATTTTAATTCATATTTCACATGTTTATGTAGAGCCAATATAACATCAGAAAGACCAGAAAAAGTTGGTGTGGTAAAATATGGGACCTTTAAAGCGGCCACGCCAGAGGGAAGGAAAGATTTATTTTTAGGGTGGTCGGCATAGCTAGTTCGCTAACAGCATGTTGCAAATGTACCGGATAAGCGCAGATCCAAAGAGAGGCACTCAAGTTCTTATTAGTGAGGGAGGGACAACTGATGCCGAGGGCGGAGGGGCATACCCGGACCCCATTTTAGCAACGCTAAAAAAATCAGGTAAACAAAAATAGTGAAGAACAGTTTAACGCTATAGCTCCACAATTGATTACTACATAGTTCTTAGTCTTTGCACTTGTTTTAAGGAAATGTCTTCAAACGTGTATAATGTATTCAGAACCAAATCTTTGAATTCACTTTACAAGGTCTTTTAAGTTACCCTGCCAACATGAGCAGCTAATAGTTCCCAACCGCCAATCCAATTGAGTGGGCACAACTATATTCAGGACACAGAGAATATATTGGGCAATACATAGAGTATGACAGATCTGTGGAGCCTAGTCGCTATTAATCAGAATGGATAACTTGGACCACCAAAAATGGTGTCCTTTGCACATGCATTCTATGAAGCAAAATGCATAGAGTATATATATATATATATATATATATATATATACTGTAACAGTTACAGCAAACACAGATAACGTGTTATGGTGAAATTCACATTGTCTTAACTTGTTACACTACCAATATTTATCCTTGGCGGACCTACATAATTTATGAATCATCTCTTTTTTTGTAATTACTGTTTGTTTGACTGTATGTTGCATGCAGACCATCAATAAATGCACTTTAACATGATGCCATGCCAAGAAATATTTTAGCAGCTTCATAAAGCTGATCCCTAAAGGCTGAGTTGTTAGCGTGCATGTCTTCAAACAATGTGTTGTTGAGATTTGACAGAAATTGTCCAAGTCAGACATGGCGCCACAGCTGACTTGTTTGAATAGATGCTGGTTTGGGACTTGGGAACAGATGCACTCTGTCAGCTTCTATAACAGCTCACTGTCACCTTCAATCACTGAGCTGATCAAACAACTGGCGCCAAGGACAAAATACGTGATTTACATGTTACCAAAGCAGATTGGCTGCAGTCAGTCCGCATTTGTCCCAGTGTAAAAACACCAAACCCTGACTTAAATGTCCTTTTAACTGTTACTGAAGTTCAAGTTGATAAATGAGCTATCCATCTCTACGTTATGCTCCTTTTCTTAATCCCCTTGGTAGCAGCAGCCCATTTGTCCTTGACTGTGACGGAGTCTTGGGTCAATGAAGGCACTGCAGTGCTGTTGTGGGGCCGCCCAGCAAAGCCTCTGCTTGGCACAGCAATACTCTGACTGGCGTCCAAGATAGATTGAAGAGACATGTAAACGGAATCACCTGAGCAAGTCAGGCCAAGCTGGTGGACAGCATTAATGCATATTGTTGAGTCCTCTGCTCCTGCCTCACAATGGAGTGTCGGATACTTAAAGGGGTGTACAAAGATACAATGGTTTTAGCGGTTCAACTCGGCATTAATTCAGTGGACGACATATTAAATCACATTGTGTAGTAGGGCGTGTATAGTCTGCATTGTCACAATTTCGCCAAATGGACAGCATGGTGGAATATTGACTAGCAAGTCGACTGCACATTCAGAGGTTCTGGTCCAAATCTCAATTGCTTCTGTGAAATAAATGAGTGAGAATGAATAAGTGAGAAGATAGCATTTATATTCTCAGACAATATACACACATGAACAGCCTTTTGCTTTCTTTGTGTATTGTCCCCTTTTGAAAATATTTCTTTGTCTTTTCTTACAGTTTTTACTGATCAGAATGAAAGCAATTCCTTGCATAATCATCATTTTTCCTGTATACTTGATGAACTCCTGCCGCAATCTAAAATTCACCAAATAATCATGTTATTTGGTAATGATGTCATTTTCAGACCAGCTCTTAAGCACGCAAGTGGCCTTGGATCGATTAGACTCTGACACAGGAGAACAAGACACAATTAAGATCAGCATATAAATTCAGCTGGTGCTAATAAAGGACAGCTTGGCGTGATGAGGGAAAAATAATTAAGAAAAATCTTTTAATTTGCTTTATTGTCCTTTGGATGAGCATGTGATTTTCTAATTAACCTATCGCAGCGAGGACACTGGTGAATACAATCAGTCTGACCCATTCATTATTTGTCATGAATATATGTATGACACCGTTATCATCAGTTGCAGTCAGGTCTCGTATTATTATGAAGCACAACGGATTCACACCAGCTCATAGTCGACTACCTGAAGACGAATTAAGCATTATGGGCTCTATTTTCATTGGCGGTGCATCTGCCGTGGAGTGCATAAACTGGTGTATCTTGACTTTCGTTCTCGCTACGCGTTTGCCAATTTGGCAGACCGATCTGCGACAAAGTCACTGATGGTGTAGTGGTACACTCGCCTGACTTTGGTGCAGGCACCGTGGGTTCAATTCCCCCTCAGTGACGGTGTGAATGCGAGTGCGAATGGTTGTCCGTGTCTATATGTGCCCTGCGACTGACTGGCGACAAGTTCAGGTTGTAGTCCGCCTTTCGTCCGAAGTCAGCTGGGATAGGCTCCAGCGTCCCGCGACCCTAACCAGGATAAGCGGTGTTGAAAATGGATGGATGGAAAAATGGATCTGCGACAAGCTGGGCATACCATAGGTACGCGGACATCTTGAAGTTGCCATTCTGTATTTAATAAGGGTACCCGCTCACGTTGTCTGTTGCCACACAGGCCAAGAGCAGTGACAATGCTCCAGTCATGAGATTTTCACACCTATGAGTATGTGTGTGTGTGCGTGTGTGTGTGTTTTTATATATATATATATATATATATATATATATATATATATATATATATATATATATATATATATATATATTTGTGTTCACATATCTGTTCCTTCAAGAGCTAAAACAACACCACATAGGTGCTATTCGTTAGCCATGGCGTTTCCTATTATTTGAATTTCAGTAAAAAAGAAATAAAAACATTTTGGGAAACAGTCAAACGTGTAATTCTCTCTGTTTTATGTTTAGCTTGACAGTAAACTGTAACTGAAAGTCGTATTAATAGTTTGAAGGCTCTTTTTGAAAGATTTGTTTACTATTTGCAAAATGAGTGATGTGCATTTCTCAAGGCACCACTGTATTTTTTAAATGTATTTACTATAAGTCATTGGACTATCTATTAAATGAGATTCATTAAAAATAGATACATAAATTTTAACATACTGATGTATGTATTGTAACATGTGAGTAAACAGGTGTTTTTTGAGCTTTCCCAACTTTTTTGGAATGAGTTGCAGGCATCAAATTCATCCATCCATCCATCCATCCATCCATCCATTTTCCGTACCGCTTATCCTCACTAGGGTCGCAGGCATGCTGGAGCCTATCCCAGCTATCTTCGGGCGAGAGGTGGGGTACAGCCTGAACAGATCGCCCTCCAATCGCAGGGCACACATAAACAAACAACCATTCGCACTCACATTCACACCTACGGGCAATTTAGAGTCTTCAATCAACCTACCACACATGTTTTTGGGATGTGGGAGGAAACAGGAGTACCCGGAGAAAGCCCACGCAGGCACGGGGAGAACATGCAAACTCCACACAGGCGGGGCCGGGATTTGAACCCCAGTCCTCAGAACTGTGAGGCAGGTGTGCTACCCGGTCGTCTATCGTCTATCTACAACATGCTGGCAATTTTTTGACTTGAGTTCGTTGTCACATTTCTGTGGGGCCAATCATACATTACTCGTGCACTCACTGGAGTTGTCTCGCCATGCTGCACTATTTGCATATACTGGCCACTCATGCCAGAGTAGCATCTGCTCCATTTGCACACTGATTGAGGAGTATCTGTAACATTTGCACAACCAACATTGTCCCAGATGATCGCACTACTCGTCACTTTAAACCGCATATACTCCTTGAAGTCTCGGCGCCCTTTGCACAATGGTCATTGCACCGGACTATTGCAATATTAGTCATTCGAACTGCTCTAAGTGCTAGAGGACTCTGCCTCTTTTTGCACAACTGTCAAAAAAAAATAATGTACCGGGATTACCAGATAACTAGCAACCCTTTACTGCCCAGTGACTGTTTTTTGTCAATGTCTTTATGTCTCCAAAGTGTTCTCTGTCAATTGACTATCTGTTGTCGTACTAGAGCGGCTCCAACTACCGGAGACAAATTCCTTGTGTGTTTTTGGACAAACTTGGCAAATAAAGATGATTCTGATTCTGATTCTGATTTGATTCTGATCGTGCCACTCTTTGCTAACTCTTCCTTTAAAATAACCCCTACTTCATTTCTCTTCCCATTTACACCATGGTAAAATCATTTGAACCCTGCCCCTAAACTTCTAGCTTCACTGCCTTTCCACCTGCTCTCCTGGACACACAATAGATCAACCTTTCTCCTAATCATCATGTCAACCAACTCCCGAGCTTTTCCTGTCATGGTCCCAACATTCAAAGTCCCCCATTCAGTTCTATGCTCTGTGCTTTCCTCTTCTCTTTCTGCCTAAGAACCCACTTTCCACCTCTCCTTCATCTTCAACCCACAGTAGTTGAATTTTCACCGGCGCCCTGTAGGTTAACGGCGCCAGTGGCCACGACCGATCTGGTATGGAATTCTTTGAATGAACGCTCATATTGATTTAGCAAAGTTTTAATCCGGGTTTGGGACCAGCCTACAGTTTACACTGGGTTTTTTTCCCCCATAGGGCTGCCTTTTTATCGCCATGGACATATGCACACGACATTCTTCTTCTATATTTAACCCACCACAGTTGTGGACACAGCAAACACACCATGTTAGTGGTGGCACACACTGGAGAGGGCTGCTTAAGCGCCCAGGGTATTGGTGTCTTTCTCAAGGACACCACAGCCTTGTGACAGGGGAATGTTGGCGGTGGATGGTCCATTGCCACAGGCATAAAAAAGTCAGATTAAAATTTTAAATTTGCTCACAGGGGCAAATAAAATTTTTTGATCCATGTCCGGTGGTCTGATAAACAAAAATTGAAATTTGGGCCATCATGAGCATTGTTACGTTTGGAGGGAAAAGAGGGAATTTTGCAAGCCTGAGAACGACTTTTAAATACGTGGGTGGCAGCATCATATTGTGGGTTTGTTTTGCTATAGGAGGGACTGGTACACTTCAGGAAATAAATGCCATCATGAGGTAAGAATATTATACGGAAATACTGAAGCAGCATCTCCAGACATAAGCCAGGAAGTTAAAGCTTTGGTGCCAATGGGTCTTCTAAATGGTCAATGACACGAAGCATACTGCCAAACTGGTTATGAAGTGGTTGAAGGATAACAAAGTCAATGTTTTGGAGTGGCCAATGTAAAGCCCTGATTTCAATCCCATGGGAAATGTATGGGCAGATCTGGAAAGGCATGTGCGAGCAAGGTGGTCTTCAAACTTGGCTCAGTTACACCAGTTCTGTCAGGCGGAATTGCCCCAAATTCCTGCCAAATATTGTAAGAATCTTGTGGAAGGAATCGAACGTTATCAAAACTGACCCAAGTCATACAGTTTAAAGGCAATCGTACCAAACAATAATTTATGTAAACTTCTGACTTTGAAGAAAGTTATGAAAAATATCCTTCTAAAATTTATTTTGTTATTATTTTGGCATTTAGTAAATGGAAATAATTTTGGTCATCCTAATTGATATAAAACACTAAATGTTTAGTCTGATTTAATATTAGTCAGTAAGAAGAAAAAGCATTTGTGTCTTTTTATTTAGTGTATGTTAACATCTGGTTTCAACTGCTTGTCATTTGGCCACACAGTTACTTTTTTGCATTTAAAAAAAAAAAAAAAAAAAAAAAAAAAGCCTGTCTACTGACAGTTGGTGTCCCAGAAAATGTGTCAATTAGTGATCCTTACTGTCATCATATTTTGAATAGTTTAAGAAAAGCTTGAAAGTTGACGCATATTCTACATAAAATGCATGTAAATTCCAAATTTGTAAATGCTATATTTTTGATACCTCCTAAATCAAAGCTAAATGTCTACACATCTTGATTATCCTATCTTGTTTCTTATCCGTTGTGGTGGTGTAGGAGGGCAAAATCATAAAAATGCCAAATAACTAAAAATACATTGACTATATATACTGTACCCTACTGCTTGAGACAATCTTTTATATACAACTTCCTCAGCACTCGTGTATGTGCATAGACTCATGCTTAGGCTATGTACAGTATAAATTTGTATGAGTTGCTGTCGTTCCACTTATTTTGTCAGATCTGGTGAGAAGCAGATATTCAGCTTCCTACTTTGTCTTCTGATACAAAACATAAACATTTCACTGACTCAAGTTTCCCATGTAACATTTGGGAAACTCATGCAATTTTCAATATACACTATATTGCCAAAATTATTCGCTCACCTGCCTTAACTCATATATGAATTACAGTGACATCCCATTCTAAATACATAGGGTTTGATATGACATCAGTCTACCCTCTGCAATTATAATATCTCAAACTCTTGTGGGAAGGGGAAAGTTTATAGGACTTTATGGATATTTTTCCAGAAGCACATTTGTGAGGTCACACACTGATGTTGGACGAAAAGGCCTGGCTCTCAGTCCCCGTTCTAATTCTTCCAGAAGTGCTCCATTGAGTTGAGGTCAAGGATTATGCAGGCCAGTCAAGTTCATCCACATCAAACTCTCTCACCCGTGTCTTTATGAACCTTGAATTGTGCACTGAAGCACAGTCATGTGGGAACAGGAAGGGGCCATCTCTAAACTGTTCCCACAAAGTTGGAAATGTCCAAAATCTTAGCGCCTGAGCTCCAGTGAAAGAAACTCTGAATGCTTCAGCATACCAAGAGATTTTGGACAGTAAAACAGTTTGGGGATTACCCCTTCCTGTTCCAACATGTCTGAACTTGACTGGCCTGCACAGAGTTCTGCCCTCAAACTGATAGAACTCATTTTGGTTGATTTCGAGTGGACAGTGAGCTAGGCCTTCTCGTCCAACATCAGTGTGTGACCTCACAAAAATGCTCCTGGTAGAATGGTCAGAAATTCTCATAAACTCACTCCTAAACCTTGTTGAAAGCCTTCCTATAAGAGTTGAAGCTGTTAAAGCTGCAAAGCGTAGACCAACATCATATTAAACCATATGGTCTTAGAATGGGATATCATTTCAAATCATATGTGAGTCAAGGCAGGTGAACAAACACTTTTGGCTATATAGCGTGTTTGCAAAATGAACTGCAATGGTTGAAGCCAAAACAGCTTGTCATTGTCAGAGTGTCATTTCCTCTTCTCAAAACTTTTAGTCACATGCCCCGTACCGGTGCGACTTCCTGTTTTGTTACGCAGCAATACTGACACTTGGTATTTAATTTGCCTCTTCTGGGCTGTGTGTGACAAGCGAAATTACACTCTTCATTTTTAGGAATGACGAGTTGATCTGCTATGGATCAAGATCAAGAGAAGCTACCTTTGAGATCTTCAGCTTCATCAGAAAACCACATGGATTTATCAGTGACAAGTGAAATCAACCTAAAAAAATCTGAAGCACTATGGTATGTACAGTATGCTCAATATTTCTCTTAGCAGGTAAAATATGACAGATGTCAAACCATGGGGCTAAATAAGATATTGACAAGACATTATATGATTTCCTGATAATGTTCTGGTGATGTCATCTATTGATCAATTTCCTATCCTGTTCATGTTAGGTTTATTTGTATGATGAATACTGGCAATTTGTTAGATTTTGGAGACTCCATAGATTCCTTACTGATTACCTTTTTATGTTATTTTTGGGGAAAATAAATTTATGTTGCCAAATGAAGAGGTGGAACAAAAAAGTGACCGTTGAGTTTCCAATGAGGTCATCACAAGTGATATTATCTAACTTCCTCCCCACAATCTCATGTGTCGTTATCCAATTGATGTCACATGTTTTCCATGCAATATTGTAATCTCATCATGGCTACACAAATGTTGACAATATTCAGTCAGTTGTCCGAAGATAGGAGCAGGCTCGATAAATTTGTTATCACCCTCTTTATCATAGAACATGACAGGGTTATTAACATATTGCTTGGCATGCAGTGGCATTTCAGTGCCCTTCCAAGATAACTTTTGATAGGAAACTTTGTGAAACTGATTCACAATGTTTATTAGCTGCCAGACACGCAAACATGTGGACCAGGACCTTGGGCTGGTGTGCCTGCTTAAAAAAAAAAAAAAAAAATCCTGGTTGTGAAAGTACCTTGCATTGACAATGGCAATAAAATTGATTCGAATTCTGATGATCCGGTGGGATATGTTCCAGCCACCAGAGGCTTTAAAATATAGTTTCACATCTGAAACATGTAGTTACGGTATGTGTAGACATAAGAAAGATCCAAGATGAAGTAGCATCCATTTTTCCCGGTTGTCATGTATTGTGTCTGCCTGACAGTTGACAGATGGGCGGGGCGTGGTCTTTATTCTTCTCCCTGTGGCGTTGGTGTGTGTGGCAGTTACTCTGAGCGATTAACAAACCGTATTTGTTCTACTTAAAGTCATTATGCGCAGGTGCCATATTGTTACCAGCTTGTCACTGTCCAGACTTTTCTTTATATGACTTTGATGTGAATGGTTTTTTGTTTATATATGCCCTGTGCTTGGCTGACAACCGGTCCAAGGTGTAACCTACCTCTTCCCTGAAGTCAGCTGGGCTAAGGTCCAGCCCGTAACCCTAATGATGACACGTACGTGGTTGAGAAAATGGATGCATGAAAATGTTTGCTTCTCGGCAATACAATTCGTTCATTCTTGCAAATATTAATGCCCAGTAATGTTCTTTTCAAAACCTCAAATTAATCTATGACCTGAAAATAAATAAGAATTTCAGATGTTCACAATCGGTAGAGTGGCAATCTTCTCTTTGTGAGTCCTGCAGTATGCACATGTGAGAACGCCCAAGGCGCTACATGCAAAGCTGCGTGTGTTCTTCCAGGAGGATGTAGTCTCTATTCCCTCTCCACCAACTATTCCTCTGAGACGAGACCTCACAACACGACCACTGAGCAAGCTGCTCTGACTAATTGATGCCAGCTAATATTTTTTCTTTGCTGTCACCCAAAATGATTCAACATTGATTAATGGTTTCCAGGGTAATGCACATTCATATAATGGTAAACATTTCTTGGGCTGTCTTGAGTGCCTAATGTGACTACACATATATATGCGTGCGTGGGCAAACATAATGGCTCAGGTTTTATTCTCCGAAAGTGCACTCACTCTATGCGAGTGGGTGTTAAAAGTATCCTGAAGTTCTTTTGTGCATATACAGTATGTGTTTGCTTTTTATTAATGGAAAGCTTCTGCTACAACTTTCCTACTGCTACTTTGTCTTCTTTACTTTTTTTTTTTTTAAACACACAAATACAATGATGCCTTGAGATTTGAGTTTAATTTATTCCGCTGGTAACTCAAAACAGTTGTTTATTCAAGCATCTTTCCCTTTTTAATTGGATGAAAATACCATTAATTTGTTCCAGCTTCCCCCCCCAAAAAAAAACAAGGAATTGTGTAATGTTTTTTTAATAAGATAAAAATAGCACTGTTTAATATTGTACCTTATTAAAAAAAATACAGGAAATACAATTAAATAGACTGTAAATAAATAAACCATTTTTGCCACATTTTTGCTTCAATTCAATGGACATTGTGCTGCTCTTGATTGGGGGCAGTATGATATAATAGGTATACGGCTATACTTTACATGGAGACGGTGACTCCTCAGTAAGCAGTCTTTAGAAGAAATGAAGAAATATCAGTCTTTCTTCTCAGAGGATAAAACAATATATGCCTGTGGGTATTGTTATATTATCTCCCTTCATGTGTTGTTCACCATGTGTGCAAATATCCGTCGTTTAAAGTGTTATAACACTACGACACCGATGTTATTCGTTAGCACGTCTATGGCATTTTGCATTCATTGTTAGTACACTATTAAACTAAATAGGCTTGTTAGCTGAAGCTACATGGATGTTTTGAATACACATTTAATTTTCTTTGTTTCATGTTTCGTTTGACAATAAACTAGGAACTAGGAATGGCAATAAACAGCTTGTCGACTTTTTCTGCTAAACTGCTGCTTGTTCTGATTAAGTTGTGTTGAGTTTACTGCCACCATACAGCGCTCGTAAGTCACCAGTCAAAGCAAAAAAATCATAATTCGAACAACGGCTCGTAACCCGAAAAACTTGTACGTTGTGTAACTCGTATCTCAAGACTCCACTGTGTCTATACTTCCACTTAAGTACAGTGTGTGAGTACTTTGGCCACCATTACTTTTTGGCGGTCACCTTTACTGTATGTGCGTGCAGGCGAAAGAGTGTGTGTTCGGTGTCTGACGGGTCACCCTCTATGGAGCAGCATATCACTGAAAGTATGAGCGTCACCTCAGCTGACCAGGAGAAGGTGCAGCTCCTCAACAACAACACGGAGCTCCGCAAAGTCAACAAAAAGGTACAACTTCACCTTCGCAGGCTCTGCGCTTTCATGCACAGATTGTACTGCTGATGTTGGAAATGACACAGTTCTCTGTTAAAATCAGAGGATGTGGGCGGTGTGTGAAAAATTGCAGCTGAGGTGTAGAAATTACTTCCTTTTTCCCCCACATATCATACAACCTTGGCCTACTTCCTGATTTTTAAAAAATAGGACAAATGATTTTTTCTCCTGATACAGCTATTATTTTTTTCCATTTGATATGAATTCACCCTCTGATTAATCCCACATCATTGTGACATCAGTATTAATGTGAGTGGAGTGGCTAAAAGTGTTCAGTTGCATTTTTACAGAAAGTAGGTTACACAACAAGAGAACTACAATATAGTACTCTCTTTTACAGTCTCTCATCAAATAAAAAAAGGCATGAAGACACACAAAAAAAACACAATCCTTTACATGTTCACTGAATTCCCACGAGATTTGTTGGAGTCATGCAATATCTGCCCCAAGTTGCATGCAGGAACAGTGAGAGCTGGCAGGAACTGGAATTCAGACACAGGAAATCATACCAAAAACAACACTGATTTGTATCAATTCCACAATGGAATCACTACTCTGTATTGAATAGAAAATCCACAGAAAGACAAGCTTTTTTCACCACCATACCATGCGGGTATTGTAAGCCACTCTTGTACTTGGCCCTATGCAACATCAGGCAGAGAGGCTATGATGATATTGATGCTAATGATGGTAGTGGTGATGAAATCTTTGGGTTTCAGCTGATGAAACTGAATGGGGACTGGGACCAGATGTATCGCAATACCACCCTGGGGTTGCAGCACAGGCTGGACGGTTTGGATGTGGAAAATGCCACCCTCAAAGAGCTGAACAGCAAACTACTCCTAAAGGTCGAGAACCAGCAGGTGAATACACTCACCAATGTGTAAATGAAAAGGAAAGACTGAATACATCAGGACAAAAGTATCCATCCATTTTTTGACCGAGTTGCAGGTGAGCTGGACCCTATCCCAGCTGACGTTACACTCTGGACTGTTCGCCCATCAATCATTGGGCACATGTGGACAAACAATAATTTACATTCACACCTATGGACAATTGCGCTGAGATTCAGACCCAGAACCCTTTGACTGTAAGGCAGACCCGCTGCAACAAGTCCTGCAACTGTAGACAAGGATTGCCGACTGCTGGGTTGTGTAGTGCATAAAAAGGTTCCCTCCAATCTCTTCTACAGAGGGCCATTCCACAATGGGGCGCAATTACCTATAAAAATGCCAATGAATGAATGAGTCACATGTCATGCATTACATAATTGAAAACCAATTCACGTAGCAATTTATTTATTTGTGTGTGTGGGGGTCGGTGCCACATTCCAAAAACATGCATGTACAAATGCATAACTGAAGACTCTAAATTGTCCAAAGCGACACTGTGAATGTGCGTGTCAATGGTTGTTTTTCTTTCTATTGCCCTGCAATTGGCTGGCGACCAGTCCAGTGCAGGTACGGCCCAAAAAAATTTTCGGGGCAGGTGCTCAAGTGGAAAAATCAACAAAATTATTCATACAAGTGACAAAAAAAGTACATATATTTAGCATCTGTATTTATTTTATTTTTCCATTTAACTTCTGTATTGCTGTTAACACAATCAACACGGTCAATAATACATTTATGAACAATTGTCAGGTTTTTGTGATATGCTGTTAAAGAATGAGACCAAGATAAGTAATTCTAAGATTTTTGGATGATGTAATCTATGACTTGGTACAACTCAATTAAATAAAAATTCAATTATACCAGCAGAATTAGTGAAATATTGTTTTTTTTGTTGTTGATTTTTTTTAATACGACGGCTGACTGAACAACAACCACCATTAATTTCTTTATGGTTATGTTTTGTTTAATGATAATGCTTTTCTTGACAGTTTAATTTGAATCCCATGAAAATAAAATTTAATGTGTTTCGCCTCGTCCGTTATGTTTTCTTAAAAGAATTGTTATACATCTTCTGCCTGGGTAATCAAACATTGAGCACAACTGTGTTTTTTCTCATTTACTAAATAAAAGTATGGCTGTGAATTTCAAAATAAGAGCAAGCAATTAAAAAGTAAGTATTGTGTTCAAGTGTTTAACTTCAGAATAATTGTTTGAAAAAACTAACAAAATACAGATAATACTTAATGTTTTGATCATATGGGTCGAAGCAAAATCATGCATTGTAAAAATGTATTATACATAGGTAGAAGGATTTTCCGGAATTTTGAGGTCAATTTTGGGGGTGCGCATTATACACGAGAAATTACGGTAAATTTGATATCATAGACACGTTTATTTATTTCCATAATTCCATTCAAAAAGTTAAACTTTCACACACTATAGATACAGGGCCCACAATTTAAACAATTTCACGTATTTCTTTGTTTATTTTTACATAATTAGGGCTTCCAGCTCATAAAACCCATGAAATCAGGAATTCAAAAAAAATAGTATACTGTGAAGAAATCACCATTTTCGTCTCACTTTTTGTAGAAAAAAGAAAAAAATTGGGGTCCCATTAAATGAATCAAAATATGATACTTTCAAAACGATATGTTTATCTTCAATACTTGGTTGGGAATCCCTCTGCTTCAATGACTGCCTTGATGCGCCGTGGCGTTGAGGCAATATATATATATATATATATATATATATATATATATATATATATATATATATATATATATATACACACACACACACACACACACACACACACACACATACACATACACACACATTGTTGAATACCGAAAGGAAAGAAAATTTGGCTGCAGCAATAAGGGCACTTTTTTCATCCAGGGCAAAAGGGCTGGTCCTTGAGCACCACTGGGGTCTATGTGTGCACGTGCCTGGTCCAGGGAGTAGCCTGCCTCTCATTCAAAGTCAGCTGGGATAGACTCCAGCTTACTCACAACCCTAATAAGGACAATCACTATAGAAAATGGATAGACAGCTGTAGAATTGTATAAAACTCGATGGTGGTGCCAGGCCATTTTGTATGACATCAGAAATATTCTTCTGGATGAATGGACAAAACTGAAATCTCGTAGAAAATTGTCCCAGAAGAGCGGGTGAACAATTCCATATTAATTCCTAGAACGGGAAGTTCACTACATGGGGAAATTAGCTATTTAACTATTTGAGATTGTGACTGTATATACGGTATGTTTCTGTGGGCGCAGAGTGCAAAGGATTATTACGAGCAGGCATTCACGCTGGAGCTGAAGAAGAATCAAGAACTACAAGAATATGTCAGGCTACTGGAGGGCCGAAGGTACCAGCCACCTGTCCAAAAGGTATCTTCACCTGTCTGTTATGTCCGGCGATAGTCGGTGAGTACTGATGCGGATTTTGTTTCCCATAGCAGGACAAGGTCTGCGCGACCATCCCCGGCCTCTCATCTTCAAGCTCCCCTCCATCATGCGTCGCCCCTGCCTCTTCTAGTCTGGATGCGCAGCCGCAACCCAAACCCCCGAGCTGTGACTCCCACCGAGAGATTCTGGACCTAAAGGAGCAGCTAGAAGCAATGAGGTGTCAGGTGGGATCTTCATTTCATCACTGAATCCAAATGCTCTCAATTTACTGTTGCTATGGAGAAAGAGCGTGGGATTAGATGGACAAAAGCACCACCAAGTGGCTGCTGGGTTCTAGCTGTTCTTCAATTTGCTTGGTAGCACAGGAGACAATTATACTTATTGGCCCGGTGCCATGATGATGTCTTGCGTCCGCAGACGGATATCTATGAAGCAGAATATCGGACGGCGCACAGCAACCACAAAAGCACATTGCAGGACAACCAAAGGCTGAGAAGGAAGAGGGAGGAGATGCAACAACAGCTGGCCCTATTGCAAGAGCAGGTAATCTTCAAATTTGTAGGGCACCTTCACTTTGATAGGCTTCACAAGGAAAAGTACCGTCCTCTTGCTTACCGTGGACGTGAGGTTTTTACTGCAAATGAAGTTTTCCTCCTTGAGATAAATTATAAATCACACAAACGACACTAATAAGTTGTGATTGCTCATAAAACTTAGAAGCTGCACTCAAAGATAATTAGAATTGTCCAGATTCACGTTGCCGCTTGTTGCTATACATAATTTGTGGCGCAGAGGCAGCAGGAACAGGAAGTTAAACACATACAGCTCTGTATTTTTTATTTTATTTTTGGTCGTTTTTCTTCACTGTTCTGAATTACATACAAAATACATATTAGAAAGTAAGAACATGGAAGAAAAATATAAAGGCCTCTTGTATATTTCATTTTTACTTTTTGTATTTTTGTTACGTTTTTTTTTTTTTATTTAATTGTTTATTTGTTGATGACCAACCAAGCTTCCTTATTCATTTCCATAATTGGTCACAGCTCAAAGTATACGAGGATGACTTTCGACGGGAGCAATCGGACAAACAGATGCTGCAGAGGCTGCTGCTGAAAAAAACAGCACCCAACAAGGACCCAGTGCTGGTGCATCGCTGCAATAACGGATCCCAGCCACAGGGAGGAGACACGTGGACACAGACTGCAGCCGGAAAGCAACAACACCACCCACTCTGTCCCAAGCATCCAAAAAGGGGCAACGACTGAGGAAGAAGGAAACCTGATCCATACACCCCATAAATTATTCATAATGTTTCAGAAACCCTCATAATATACTGCAAATAATGATGATACCACACAGTATCATACCAATCTTTTGGGGGGATAGAGCTGCATTATTATTATTATTATTTGTTATGCTCCATTTGTCCCCTTACCCTAATGACGGTGACGATAGACAATGTTTTAAAAAAAATGCAGTATCAAAAAAAAAAAAAAAAAAAAGCAGTATAGAAAATACGGATGAATGGATGACTCACCCATGGGTATACCCCAAACATGATTATATCTCATATCTCATTTGGCCTGCGAACACCTGAATGTCACCCAGGAAGTGTAAGATTACATTGTTTGAGAGAGAGGTGCATTACAGCAACCTGATTCTAGATAAGCAGCAGGAAAAACATTAAAATAGATGTGTTAAAGACTGAAATCTAAACAAAACTGTACAAAAAAATGTAGTCCTGAACATGCATGGATGCAGATTAAGAATTTAAATCATCATCAATATATACAGGTATAGATATACAGTATAAAGATAGAAGCCTTGCTTCAGTACACAAGACTGACTGTTATGATTTTTATCGTGAGTCTTTATGTGAATATTATGGCAATACATAATGGTAGGTTAGGGTCCTAGAAAGGAATGAGATTTTTCAAGCATTCCAATCAATTATACATTTAGAACATTGACTATGTATGTAATCAGATAGTTGGAATCGTTTTGGACTTGTAAATATGACTCTTTCTTCTTTTTTAAATGTTTAACAAAGAGTCTTTCGCGCGGCACGGTGGACGACTGGTTGTTTGTTTGTATGTGCCCTGCGATTGGCTGGCAATCAGTTCAGGGTGTACCCCGCCTCCTGCCCGATGATAGCTGGGATGGGCTCAGAAAATGGATGGACGGATGAGTCTTTTGCAACTGTCAATTTTCAACAGTATACTCATTTACCCAATAAAAATGCACAATGTGGTAATGGTATTAATAATTGTAAGACATACTTCTTTATATACTGTACATACATACACAAAATGAACGTGCATGTGTGCCATGTGATTTTCCTCTAAATAGGTTGCCATTGCGTCACTCCAACATTTTAAACAGGAATACAACAACATGTTATCAGTTTTCATCATTGCATACAGTATAAGGTTGTGATGACGTGAAAGAACCGCGTGTATCAAACAAATGAGTTGGTCCAGGGTGGCTCAAGTGCAGTAAAACAAGCCAATTTAACAAAAAGAGCCTCCCTTTGAGTAGAGATCAAACAGACCAGGTGTAAGGTGTGTGAAAGGAGAGCTTTCTCTGGAATCCACAGTGTGCGTCACAGTATCATGGATGCCATGGAGTTTCCTCTTACAAGTCATTTGTTCTGTCAGAATAGGGGGAATGAATAGCTCATCAGATAGAGTTTCATCTTATAGATCGTCAAACTCAAGGCCCGGTGGGCCAGATGCGGCCCGCCACATCATTTTATGTGGCCCGCAAAAGCAAATCATGCTCGTCATCTTCCGTGATTTTTGCTAAGATCTTTACCCAAATTGTCATAACAATAAACAATAATGTTGAGATATTGCTTTTTTCTGTTACCAAACCCTTCTTCGACAGTAACTTAAACAATACTTGAACAAACTATTATCCTTGTCTTCTGATTTCAAAACTAGTTATCCCTCAATTTGTTGTGTAATAGTAATAATATGATTTTGTGATTAAACATTTCACTGTTCTAACGGCCCTCTGAGGGAAATCATAACTACAATGCGGCCCGAGACAAAAATGAGTTTGACACCCCTGTTATATATGCTAGATCCATTCCCAGACGTTTCACACTACATTACAAAATGCCCTGACATGGAGTTCCACTTAAAAGCACTACCCGAGAGCCTGCAAAGAAGACTGGACATTAAGCAGGTATTTGTGGATTTCAATTGCTATGCTCTAAATGTTGCCTGCTCCACTAAAGTACAATGTACATGGAGTTAAATTGGACATTGCATGTTGACATGGGTCAGAAAAGAAAAGGTAGTGTGTAGGGATCTTTCCCTTCAGTTTAGGTGGGCCATGTGTAATCATACATACATAAACTAGTTCATGGAACAGTCTTTATTTTTGCTGCAAATGGAACACGAGCAGACGTGACAACATCAACAAGCAAGCTTCAGGAAACCTACGGGAAGCAGGGCTTCCTCTCGGGCGTGCCTGTGTTGACCGACGTCGGGCTAACGGAAGCCAGGCTTGCTTTTTCTGAGCTAGAGAGAGAATTTGGTAAAATAAATAAATAACACTAACTAGTAGTTCTGTACATAATAGTTGAATATTGTGATTGTCTTTGTGGTTTTGTCACCAGGTGAAGAATACACCCAGTACAACCTCCATAATGTTCACCTTCAAGTATCCTTGGGTGATGGCCCTGACAAAACACCCTCGCATCTTGCAAGTGCTAAAAAACTTTAGTTGTTTTTGATTTTTTCTTCAGCGCACCTAACCCTAATTTTATTGCAGTTCACGGTAGGTGACTTGAAGACTCTAAATTCATCGCAGATTTGTACCTGATAGTGGTGGGTCCGGAGCGTATCCGCCTGATGTCTGTAAATGGTGTCCACAGGTATTGGGGTATTGCTGGTGGACCCGTTCTGTCTGTGTGGCTGGCTCTAGATGATTCGCTGAAAGAGAACGGGACCCTTCAGGTCATCCCAGGTAGCTGAATGGCTCTCATCATTTGCAGTGTGTTCTTATTACATGGTCCTTCACTGGATGTTCACAAATCAGGCATTTCGATTTGACTATCACAAAGCTCAGCAGAGTTTAGAATATACTGTATGGCAAATTATATTTATTTACTAGCAATTGTTCAGAATCAGGGTTAGAGGTTTATACTGTGGATACAAAAAAAATATAAACATTTACTTTTGTTCAAACTAATACACATTTTGAAAAATTAACTTTTGTAACTTTGCAAGATGTGTGGGGTGTATGTGCAAAGCACTGAGGGATCCATAATGTAACAACATCCATCCATTTTCTTTACCGCTTATCCTCACTAGGGGGCGTGCTGGAGCCTATCCCAGCTATCTTCGGGCGGGAGGCGGGGTAAACCCTGAACCGGTCGCCAGCCAATCGCAGGGCACAGTGACAGACTGGTTCGCACCTCTGCCTCGGGTTGATTGAAGACTCTAAATTGCCCGTAGGTGTGAATGTGAGTGCAAATGTTTGTTTGTTTAAATGTGGCCTGCGATTGGCTGGCGACCAATTCAGGGTGTACCCCGCCTCTCGCCCAGAGTCAGCTGAGATAGGCTCCAGCACACCCGCGACCCGAGTGAGGATAAGGATCTTAAAATCACTGTGACAGTATACTGACTTTTATCAATGCCATGGTGACAGTGGATTTCCTATTTTAGAGTTGTTTGTGAGCGTTAAGCACAGGATGTATAATCTTTGCCATGGATTATCAGGTTCATGACATGGCAACTACTGTGTACTAAAAAAATTACAGGTGCATTTTTTTCTGTAAAAGTACTTGTACTTTTTATATTAGCCTTGATTCCAATTGATGTGTTTATATGGAGCATTTTCATTTGGTTTAGGCTTCTAAACCAATTATAATCGGAACACAAGGCTCTATGTAAACCCCCTAATAATAATGAAATAAAATCAATGGTTTGGTTAGCCAACATGTATGTTGAAAATTCACATGCATCTCAAACGTTTCAGTAACAGGTTGTATTTATTTTGGAGATAGTCAGAGTCAAAGCAGTACACACACAAATGAATGTGGAGACTTCTTAAGCAAGTTTCAGTGTTTCTTTAACCATGACGCCGATTCCATCAAAGATCTTGTGAATGGGAGCGTTGCACATGAAAGCCGGAGTGGTGACGAGTTTGTGTTTGACGTCGACATGCGCTTGCTCCGCTTCTTTATTCACATGCGTGCAGCCCATCTCCTGTAAGGCGCCGGCCGTCTGGGCGTACGGCCACCTGAGAAGGACGAGAGCAAACTTTTTCAAACTTGCACGATGCCGCATTTACTGTGATGATGCCGAATATAGTCACTCACACGTCACTCTCTTTGTCTTGGCCCACTGTGAGCTCACAACCAGGCAGGATTTTGGCAGCAAGGACTGGAGCGATGCAGCACATGGCCAACGGCTTTCCCGCTTTGTGGAAATCCTTGAGGGTCTTCTCCACCTCTGGCTTGATGGTGAAGTCCTTAGTCTTCATGCCCCAATCACTGAGGTTTTTTGCCACACCAAAACCACCTGAACAAGAGCACCAGAATATAGAATTTCTTCTTTATTTCATCAAATTTCATCAAAAGTGTTAACCCACTCGACCATCCCAAAATTAATTCAAGAGGGACACAGAAGAAAACACAGGCAGTCTACTCTGACAAATGTATTTATTATATTGATCAAGTCTATATATTATAAATATAACAAATGCAACATTTTCTTGAATAAATTAATATAATACATATAATATATTATACATTTAAAATACTATTATATGCATGAATTTCTACAATGGTGTTTTAAAATTGAATCTAACCGTATATCGCACTGTGAGTCAGAAATCGAGATACGAATTGACTCTTAACTTTGGTGTATTGTTACAGTCCTAAATTGGTCTGGTTTTCTATATAATCACAAGGCACATATAGAGACAAACAACCTTTCACATGGTCACTGACCAGGAGATGAGATACTGTATGTATAAAATGCAAAATGTAAATGATGAAATCTCACCAGGGATGATGACAGCATCGAACGCTAAAACATCTAACTTGGCCAAATCCACGATGTCGCCCCTGGCAATTCGGGCGCTCTCCTGCAGGACGTTTCTTTTGCCATCTGAAGGCTTCCCCTCACAATGATTGATAACATGCATCTGATCTTGGTTTGGTGCAAACATCTGTGCCTGGAGGAGGGATTTCACCCATTAATGCATGGCTACCAAAAAAAACCAATGTTTTGAAAGCAGCGGTGGAAAGTAACAAAGATTCTTTGTGCTAAGCAGGGCTGTCTTTCTTTCATGCATTGCAATAACATGGTCTGTCAACAAATTACAGTACAAATAGTCAGGCACATGCACAGACATTTTGGGGGGCAGGTGCTCTAAAAAAAAAAAAAAAAAAAAGGGACCCCATCGCAAAAATTACAAAAGTACAATTAAGGGAAAAAAAACAGCATTATGCATTTGTGTTTACACAGTTCACACCGTCCATAATACTACTATTGACAAAGGAGCTAAAAGGAGGCTACAGTAGATATAAACAAGTCAAGACATCCCTGTTCACAGGTTTTTGGAAGGAGAAGGGGGGGGGCTGCGGGCAAGGTGGGAGCATATGTACAATTCTCCAATAAATGTTCGTCGGATTTCAAAACACTTTGGGGAAAGGTGATGATAGAGAGGGTAATTATTCTTTTAAATATTTGTAAATGAAGAAAAAAATAGACCGCAGCAAAAAGGACACTTTTTTCGGTTCAGGGAAAAGGGGACGTGCTTGAGCATCATCTAGTTGCTATGTGTGCACGTGCAAGTGTAAATGAGAATCTTGTCCAGTCTCTTGCAATCAATTGCTCATAAACACTAACTTACATTTTAAAATAATTGTTATCAAATGTTTTCATCAGAACATCGCCCCAGAGAACACAGTATTGACAACAGCAAATTGACTTATCTGAACACAATGACAGACAGACTTGACATTTTGATGGCGCTGAGATGTTCATTGACACAGATATTTACTTATGAGAGATGAACAAAGGATTTTCAGTAACTGACTTTTGAAGGTAATCCTTGGTGTGTTGCTCTTTTTACAAATTGTTTGGAGAAAGGCGGCACGGTGGACGACTGGTTAGAGTGCCTACCTCACAGTTCCGAGGACCGGGGTTCAATCCCCCGGCCCCGCCTGTGTGGAGTTTGCATGTTCTCCTGCCTGCGTGGGTTTTCTCCGGTCACTCCGGTTTCCTCCCACATCCCAAAAACATGCATGGTAGGTTGATTGAAGACTCTAAATTTCCCATAGGTGTGAATGTGAATGTGAGTGCGAATGGTTGTTTGTTTGTATGTGCCCTGCGATTGGCTGGCAACCAGTTCAGGGTGTACCCCGGCTCCTGCCCGATGATGGCTGGGATAGGCTCCAGTACGCCCGCGACCCTCGTGAGGAGAAGGGGCTCAGAAAATGGATGGATGGATATTTTTCTCAACCTCTTACACCACGTAAAAAAGACGTAAATAGTGAGAGAGATCATGTCAACCATGGTTGAGATTTTTATTTATTGACCGACCGACCGATCGATGACCAACCAGCATCAATAATTAATGACAATGGCGGAATTGGCGAAGCAAGATATTCCCCGTTCATAGCCTTATTTATTATTTGCAATAGATATTTGTGTTTGGTGTTGTCAGCTACAATAGCTATTTGTAGTGAATGCGTTGTCTTGTGATAGCCTAAAACCACCAACCTCTGGTGTTCAAAGGTTTTCTGTCTTCTGAAAAGTTATCATTTGCTAATTTAGCATTAAAATCTCATTTAGTGTTAGCAATTTTTTTTTTAGTATTTTCTCAGAAGGAGTTGAATAGAGGGAAACTACTTATTGTGCAGAGATGGATGGATTCATATTGTGACTCTTTGCAGAGGCTAAAGAATACAGTATATGACTGTGAGTACGATTATATTGTCTTTCTATGTCTGTTCCTGCACCATTTGTTTTCAAATATCCTTTGCTCAAAGGGTTATAACACAGACAAATAGATGCTAATCATTAACTATATTAGCATTGGCAAGCAGACTAAAGGATATGTGGCTGTTTTAAATGCACGAGTAACTTTGTTTTATGTTTAGTTTGACAGTAAACTTCAACTAAGAGTGGCAATAAACAGCTTGAAAATCATTTTTTTTTTTTTTTTTTGAATAATCTGATAAGAATCTGGCGCTGCCACCAAACAGCACTTTTACCTCAAATTCGCGCTCGCAAGTCAAAGCAAAAAAATCATCCGAATGACTGCTCGTATCTTGAAAAACACGTACGTCAGGTCACTCATATCTCAAGGCCCCACTGTATACGCACTTCTATTTTAGTACAGTGTGTGAGTACTTTCGCCACGTCGGTGTGAAAGTCGATATGAATAGTCTTTTGAGTGTCTTACTTGGGCTCCAGCGCGACTCAGATGGACGAGGACAGCGGAGGCCTCGTGGATCTCTGTGCCATCGTAGACTCCGCAGCCCGAGAGAATAATTGCTACTCGCTTTGCCATGGCGCTGCTAAGAACACACACACACACACACACACACACACACACACACACACGCGCGCGCATCACTTCAAGTCAATAAAAATTCCATAACACATTGCACTTTTCAAAATGTTATTGGTGTTTTTTCACCTGCCTTAATTTGGATGGTAAAGCACACTTGCACCAAGTCAACTCAAGAAGCTTCTCTAGATTTTCCTCATTAATTTGCAGTTTCATAATTTTTAGGAGTTTTGTCATGTGGATAGAGATAGAGAAAACTATCAACAATCCTACACTGTTAAATGGATAGATGAGTAGGGAAACAAATGAGAGCAAGAGAGATACTATTTTGTATTGTTTTAGTATTGGATTGTTTGCAGTACTGTTAAACTGTTTCTTAAAACAGTGTTGGTACAGTTAACAAAGTTTTTTTTCGTGGTGATGTTTTAAATTCAAAATTTCCTGTGGGAAGTTTTTTTCCACTCCAATTTAACAGAACATGTAGTATGATGTAAAACATATGCACTATTTATTGTACATTAAAAAAATGCATCAGACTGGCGGACTGCCACAAGTGAAGCTAGGTTTGGAGTTATGTGTGCAAAGGCACCTTTAAGATGAGCAAGTACTGTATAAAACCAATATGACAAACTCAGTTTACCCTTTTTCGTTAAGAAGAAAACAAAAAAACAATGAAATTGATATTTTTAGACACAGTTAAAACTCCAGACAAATATACTAACTCGATAATAACCATTTGTAGCTTCCAATCTGCTAAATGTTACAAATCTAAAGACATTACACCAAAGCAGTCTCACCTTGCACAGTTCTGCACGATGTGTGTAATCAGTCCACTCCCCAAGAAGAGATGTGACACTTGTGAGGTGCACACTCTCTTTTATTTGCTTCTCCAGTCTCCGCCCACCGGGATGACCTCATGCCATTCACAGGAGCCCACATTTACTACCTGGTCCTGCATGAATGTGCTGAATCATCCCTCCTAGTTTCTTGTGGCCAATGGACAATGCAACTGTTGTGCAGTGATTTCAGCATTCTGTGTGTTTTGCTCTTGTTTCATGCTCACTTTTCCTATTGCTTCCTCTTGTTGCTTCAGTATTTTAAATTCAGTCAATACAGTAAATACATGGGTGTGTAGAAATTCTGACCTGAAACATCAACGTAACCATTAACCTAAATTTTGACTCTCATTATGATTATTATTATTATTTAGTAGTAGTGGTAGCAATAGTATTACTACACTAGCAATATTATTATATTATTATTATTATTTTATTATTATTGCTTATGATTGAAAACACTGAAATAAAGAAGCACAAAAATAATTGCATTGGAATACGAAAAATGTAAAAGAAACATTAAACCCATCGTTAATTTAATAAGGTTAACGAGGCTGAATGTGACATCTATTTTACAAGCTCGTGTTTCCATTTAAGAGCTGTACATTATTTAAGGTTGTTTCCCAGTAATATGATATTTGTGGGTGTGATGTCTGCATGATGTCACTCAGGTCCGTATAAAGTGCAGCCGGGTGGAACGTCTTTCCACATCTCTCTCTGCAATGGCTCAACTGCATGTGTCCGTTGGCATACTGGGCATCTCTGGTGGTAAGCCATTTTTATACACTTCAAAGAAAATGTTTCCGATCCATTTGAATTAAATGGTAATATTTAATAGAAGGTTAAAGAGCTGGAGCACATTGCAAAACAGCCCTCTGAAACCTCTTTACATATTAATGAATTTGGAGCTTGGAAGTCACTCTATTGAACTCTTTTCACACTATTGCAGTTTATGGGAAAACATATTTCATACATTTATTTTATTTATATTTATCTAAAATCTCCACGACCCTTGTGAGGATGAAGCGGTACAGTCAATGGATGGATGGATATATTTATCTAAAATCATATTTTTCAAATCATTGTATGAATGTTGAGAATCAAACATTTGACATATTTGTTTCAACCAAGAATATGCTGTGCCCTTTAAAATGCAACATTTACACTATCATACTAATGCTGTTTTTTGCCAAAATATTTTATATATTACTTTATTTGAATTCAGAATTTGTGTATTATGAGAAAGCAAAGAACAAGTTATTTACATTATTAGAAATATGTTCAGGTAAAATCTGAATGCTTTGAATGACACATCCACGCTAGCAAACTAATACAAATATTTTTTGTCAGATTATCATACGAAAGCTGAGAATCAAACCTTATTATAAAATATGTGGTTATTTACGATTATTTCAACATATGCTTGTACTCAATCAACATGGTGACACTAATGTTGTCTTCCGTACCACTTATCCTCACTATCCTCGGCCTATCCCAGCTATCTTCGGGCGAGAGGCGGGGTACACCCTGAACCGGTCATCCAGCCAATCGCAGGGCACATAGAAACAAACAAGCATTCACACTCACATTCACACCTACGGGCAATTTAGAGTCTTCAGTTAACCTACCGTGCATGTTTTTGAGATGTGGAAGGAAACCGGAGTATCCGGAGAAAACCCACGCAGGCACGGGGAGAGCATGCAAACTCCACACAGGTGAGACCGGACTTGAACCCGGGTCCTCACAAATGGGAGACAGATGTGCTAAGCTGCCTACTTTAAAAACATCGCGCTCCTCTTTTTATTGAGATTTACATGAATAATTTTTTAAAAATCTTCTTTTATTGTTGTGTGAATGCTGTCAGACTGCGTGTGTGTTGAATCAAAATGCTTTATCCTGTTGTCTTTAGGTTCCCTCCTACTTTTGCTACACAACTATGGCAGCTCTCCGAAAAGAGACTTCATCCCCCAAACTGCATTGGGGGTTCTGCTGCTCATCGCTGCTGCTATCACAGCTTACGCAGGTTTGTTCTAAATTTGATCTAACTATTGATTCTCTCTATTAAAGTCTAAACTATTGCATAATAAATTGTGATGTGTTTCTTGTTAAAGGTGTATGTCGGATCCTGTCCAGAGTGCAGTTGTTCTCAACCCTGTGTCTGACGGTCTCGGCCCTGTGGTGTGCCTCCAGTGTGGTCTACATCCTGACAGGACAGGGGGTGCTTGAGCCCAAAGACCTAAGATTCTCTTTAGTCCCTGGCTTGGCCGCATTTGCCTTGGCCCTGTGTGTTATCGCTGGTGTTGCTCTACTAGTCAGAAATGTGCTTTTTTTTCTGATCGCCATCAGCATCAGCTTAGCTTGTGCCCATCAAATCGCCAGCCTGTCGGCTGAAGGTTTCGGCCAGACTGCCACGGCTGCAAACTACCTTCTTGTCTGTCTGGTGGGTGGTTACTTTTGTTTAGGGCATTTGTTGGCCACTATTACTCACAGGAAAGTGGAACTTCCAGGGACAGGCACGAAGACAAACGTCAAGCTGAAGACTGAGACACGGCACGGATGTGATGACGCAGCGTCAGTGGGCGTGGTGATGAACTTGCTGTCGGCCTCGGTGTCAGCCTGCCCTCTGTTTGGCGTGGTCCCCCGACTGTCCGTCGGTCACGTCCCCTGGCTGTGGACAGCTGGCGTGTTCCAGCTCGGTATGTGCGTGGTCTTCTATCGAGCCATGGACCCACTCTCTGCTACCTTTTACGGATTCACAGCAGTGCTGAGGTTTGCTGAGGGCTACAGTGCTCTCCTATCATTCTACTCCATCGAACCCCTCTCACCCATTCCATTCCCAGTCGTCTTCTCTGTGCTTTTCTTTGTCCTGTCTCTGTTCAGCTGTCAGAAGAACTTGCTGAAAGCCCTCTACCATCTATTATTTGTGGCTTATTGTATAGCCATTGCCTCGCAACCTCAAGGTTTCTTCCAGAAAGGAAGTCAGGGTGTACAAGCGGTTATATTTATCAGCTCTGCTTGTATGCTTTTAATAACAACATATAACATGGTCTCCACTCAAAGGATCCCTCAGGGCCAGAACCTTTTTAAAGCCTTAGTAACCAGGATGAGAGGCCTCACTCTCCGAGCCCATGGCAAGGACCTCTGTGCACCTCATTTGGGGTACTCTAAATATGCAGACGCAGAAGTATTAGGTCACGCATGCAGTGTGTTGGCTACTTTCGCTATGACAGCCACAGTTGGGGAGGGGGCGCCGTTGTCTGTGCTGGTGCTCCCCTGGGTGGTGGTCACTGGCGGGCCGCTGCAGCTGCTCTGCGGCTCGGTCGCTTTCTCCCAAGGAAAAACCTTCGAGAGCACCGTTTTCATCCTGTACGGCGTGATGTGGACAGTGTGGGGCTTGACACGATACGGAGGGCTGTACGGAGACGTTAGAGGTTTTAACGTGGCAGTCGGCATTATCGGTTTCCTGATGTTTAACCTTTTGGTGACGGCCGCAGCGCTGTTTGTCAACGTCGGCTGGTTTCTCTATGCGCTCACCTTCCAGCTCATCATCATCAGCTTCCTGCTGGATGCGCTTGACATGCTGCCTTATGGTTATGACATGGGAGTCACCATTATCTTTGGCCTTGTCAGTTTTTATTGTTTTTCAGCTCACATTTTCAACAGCACCTTCCAGTCCCCTCAGATCCCCCTTGGGAAACCTTTGATAAGACTGAGCGGTGTTGGGGGTGGTGCACATATCTGCCCACATCTGCCAGCTCAAAAGGCCACATCTGTTCAACAAATTGCAGGTACGATTATACAATAGAATTTGATGTATTTTTGTAGGTTTTTTATTTGTACAGTGATACCTTGACTCGGGATTTTTTTTGAGTCGCTTGATAGATTTTTTTGCTTTGTGTTTTCCAGCTATAATTTGAGTCACGAGACAGCTTCAGGTACGGGGCTGCTCGAGTGAAGTGAAAAAAAATGGGGGCGCAACTGTCCAGGCGCCGATGTACTTTCAGCCATTCATTGAACAGTACAAACAGTCAAATCCAAAAATAATTGAATAAATGGGGATAAATCGGCAATAACCCCGTTTTTGGTTACCCTACCCCCCTCCCCCCAATAAAAGAAAATGCAAAAAAATAAAAAGAAAACAATTGGGGGAAAAATCCACGAATAGGTGAATCTGCAAGTACCGCGAGTATGCGGGGGTCCACTGTATGAATAAATTGAGTTACGAGCTTGATCTCCCAGAGCATTTAACTCATAAGTCAAAGTACCACTGTAAAACCAACTTAATAATACAGCACTCGCATGTCTCTTCCGCAGACATTATGAAGAATGGCGGAATATGCGGCATGCCAACTGACACTGTCTATGTGCTGGTGGCAGCTTGCAACAGGCCCGATGCAGTTGTCAAAGCATACAAGTGAGTTTGTCCTCACTCAGAGAGTACCAGGCGTTTATTGGGAATGGAATGCACAAGTGCCTCACATTAGCAGTTTCTATTCATTACCAGCAGTAATGAAGTGCACTTGGAGGCAGAAAGAATTCCCTGCTTAAGTTTCCAAATGTCACGTGTCATAGACAAACATCGATCAAGTCTTATCCTTCAAGTTTCAAGCAGGTCCCAAGTCACTATGGCAAAAATCAATCCAGTCAAGTCTCCACTAAATTTCAAGCAAGTCAAGTCATGACTTGGGTTCAGCAAGTAGTTAGAAGTCGTCATACAATCTTGCTCAGTGACAACACCATGTATTTTAGCTACTTTGCTCAGTATCTGTACAAAACCAATATCCGTATTGTCTATTACTTTATTGTTTTCTCAGTTAAATGCATAACCGACATGGAAGTTTAGTTCATGTTTGACCAGCTATTGGTTAGCTAAACCTGTGTTTCCCAACTAGAAAAAGTAAATATTCTCTGTGATTTTAATAAGCCCGTCAATAAAATGGTATATGTGCGCTACAACTACTTGCCCGGGAAGACAATAGCCTGTGGCACAGCCTTGCCAAAATCAAAACAGCCGCCTACCTGCAGGCAAATATGGATAAATGGCTGAAACATCAACATGAGGCTCGTGCTACACAAAAATATAGCTTTCCTTTCAATAACAAAACAAACACTACCAATTTTCAAATGTAAACAGACGAGACCAAGCAAGGCCCTCCATCCATCCATCCATTTTCTGAGCCGCTTCTTCTCACAAGGGTCGCGGGCGTGCCACAGCCTATCCCAGCTATCATCGGGCAGGAGGCGGGGTACACCCTGAACTGGTTGCCAGCCAATCGCAGGGCACATACAAACAAGCAATCATGCGCACTGTCATTTGTTTATATGTCCCCTGCGGTTAGTTCGGGTTGTACCCCGCTTCTCAAAGATAGCTGGGGTAGGCTCCAGCACGCGTGCGACCCTAGTCAGCCAATCGCAGGGCACATACAAACAAACAACCATTCGCACTCACATTCACACCTACGGGCAATTTAGAGTTCTCAATTAACCTACCATACATGTTTTTGGGATGTGGGAGGAAACCGGAGTGCCCGGAGAAAACCCACGCAGGCACGGGGAGAACATGCAAACACCACACAGGCGGGGCCGGGGATTGAACCCCCGCCCTCAGAACTGTGAGGCAGACGCTCTAACCAGTCGGCCCAGCATGCCCCTCCAAGCAAGACCCAAGTCCTAAAATTGATGACTCGAGTCAAGTCAATTCCCCTATCTCTGCACACACATGCTGGAAAGGGCATTCAAATCAGAGTGTATCATACTAAATTGTACACATGCACCAGAAGAACTGACCCGTTTGAAGCCAACGTGGCTCCATCTGTTCGATTTTTCCTGAGGGGGACACAAATTGAGGCACCAAGTCTTTAGAGGCTACTATTTGAGTTTATGTGGTATACTTGGAATCACTGCTCTCTAACAGCTGTGCTTTGCCATAGGGTGAAGAAGCAGGCACAGGACCGACCCATGTCCATGTGGCTGTCCTCCCTCAAGCAGCTTGACCCAGTCCGACACCTGCTGAGCCCCTTGCTCCTGGACTTCATGGAGGCCGCGTGGCCGTCATCTATAAGCATGGTTATAACTAGAGGTGTGTATGAGCATGTTCTTTCTACTCTCTGGGTACTTTCCTCTTACATCCTCAAAACATGCATCTTAGGTTAACTGAAGCCTCTAAATTGTCAATTGGAATGAATGCGAGCCCAATGATTGACAAAGTCATCTGGAATAAGTTCAAGCTCAGCTGGGACCTTAATGAGGTGGTATCGAAAATGCATGGATAGATGATATTTAATTAGGAATTTATGTGTATAAATATAAATAAACAATTTATAATCCATATGGTGTTGCAATTCTTGTGTTCCTTTATTGTGTCTGCATGATCATTTGGAATTTATTTCAGTTGTGAAGTCTATATAATAAATTACAAAGGAATTGTACTTAACTTTCCAAAGTGTTTGATGCCCACCATTTCTTTTTTCTATATATAAACCGCCTGTCTGGTGTTCTCTCTCACACAGGCCCATGGATGGACACCTTTGGTTTAGGAGATGCTGCCAAACACATCGGGACTCCCCAAAGTATTGCAATCAGGAACCCAGACTGTTCTGTGGCCACCCACCTCATAGATCTAGTAAGGGCAAATGGACATGAATCAGTGAATGTAGATCTTAGAAAGCCTGCATTCACATATATCCGCCCAAAACTGAGATAATGGGGTAACAACACAAGCTCTGTATTAAAATGGCCTTGGTTTTTTTAATGTTTTTTTTTGTAAATTTGGGAATCAACGCAAACATTACAAACATTAACAGATCCACATCATCGGCAAACAGCGGGAATGCAATACTAAGGCCATTAAACCGGACCCCGTCTACGGCTCGGCTGCGCCTAGAAATTCTGTCTATGAAGGTTATGAACAGAATCTGTGACAAAGTACAGCCTTGGAGGAGTCCAACCCTCACTGGAATAGAATCCAACTTACTGCCAGCAATGCGGACCAAACTCTGACACTGGTTGTACAGGGACCGAAGAGCCCATATCAGGGGGTTCGGTACCCGATACTCCCGAAGCACTCCCCAAAGGACTCCCAGAGATTCACGGTCGAACGCCTTCTCCAAGTCCACAAAACAAATGGAGACTGGTTCGGCAAACTCCCAAGCACTCTCGAGGACCCTGCTGAGGGTCTATAGCTAGTCCACTGTAGCCAGGCAATAGTGACTCTGGCTCATACTTTATATTGCAAAATGTATTGTTGGGCAAATACGTGCGCCACACTAGAATCTGGTGTTCTTTGCAGTGCATACACCACCTTATGTGCAGCCCTGTGTATTTTAGTCTCTCCAATATCGAGACTTGGTGGAGACTTGTATAAGTCTACAAAAGGTCGGCAATAAAATCGAACAGATTCAAATTCACCGCGACTCCCTGGCGACCCAGCTATTCTCAAGGAGATGTTGCGGAGACATCTCTGCTGGTTCGCCATCAGGTCATAGACTAGTCTCCAGGCCAGTGAGATCGGCCCTTTACCTAGTCTGTTATGTGTGGCAATCAGAAGAATCATCCCATCACATTATTGCCCTTGCATTTGATCAAATTTTTATGATGGATAACTAGTTGTGAACAGAAAAAAAGGAAGGAAAAATTGTGTCAACCCTTCGCAGGCACATAAAATGACGTGGAGGGCCAGATTTGGCCCCTGGGGCCATGTGTTTGATAACTGTGGCTTAGATTGTACCTAATATTGGGGCCAACAAGAGTAAATAAGTGTTCATTTCAGGTGGGGCCTGTTGCTGTGACCTCAGCCAACCCTACAGGAGAAGCAGACACGACCCATCACAACCAGGTTTATGCCAAGCTCGGAGATGAGGTGGCTTTAATTGATTGGCTGTTTCAGCTTTATTTGTTGTTACTTTTAGTGCCATGCTTGGAAATTACATGTACATTTTACATTGTTAGGTGGATGCTGTTTTATGTGATGGACCATCACCAGAGAACATTGCATCCACTGTGGTAGACTGCACTAAAATTGAAACAGGACACATTGGCTTCTTCAGAGTGGGTCTTATCCCTAAATCCAAGGTAATTTACATATCTGCTCTTCTTAGTTCTCTCTAAGCCATGTTACCACTTTCACTCAATGTCTTCCTGGAAGGTTCTTCAAATTTTCGAGGAGGCTCAGAGGCGGCACAGACAGGGCCAAACCAATCCAGTTTTTGAAACCGATCAGCCAGAAAGAGAAATAATATCATCTTCAATAGAGGACAACAGCAGAATCTGAAAAGTCACCATCAAACACAGTCTGGAGTATATTATGCCACTCCCCCAGACCACCAACTGTTCCCAGCCATTGGTCACAAACAGACTTACAAGCATTGTGAACAAGTGAAGAATTGCATCATGGCTAGCTGTTAATTTGATGTTCATGTTGATCATGTCTAATGATGATGTAAATAAACAAAGGGCATTTATCTACGAGATACAGTACTGTGTGTCATCCTCAAGTGTTGCAGTTTACACACTGTATTAAGTATTTTATTATGCAACATATAAGCCGTCGAGCTGCTTTTTCTCCTTCCTCCTCCATTTAAAAAAAAAAATCACTTTTCGTACCACAGCATACACATAGCTGGAGCCTATCCGTTTTGGCTTCGATCAAAAGGGCAGGGTTACTGTACAGTCTAGAAGGTTAGTCTTGGTACTCGGAAAGACATCTGGTTTGGGGGAGGAGACTTGCGATTTTCAACGTAGATACGGTGTGGTGTTCTAATACACAACACACAAGCACACACTAGCAGATACATTGAAAAGTTGGAAAAGTCTGGAATTTAATACTTGATACATGTGATTTTCAGCTTGTCCTATCTGGGGTTGCCACAGCAAGTCACTCGCATAATTTGTTTGTCCTTCCTAACACAACCCACCCATATTTATCCGTTCTGCAGCAGGACAACGATACGAAACACACCAGCACGTCAATTTCTGAATGGCTTAAAAAAAGAATGAAAAAAAATGAAGGTGTTGGAGTGGCATAGTTAAAGTTTGGACTTGAATCCGATTGAAATGCTGTGGCATGACCTTAAAAAGGCCGTTCATGCTCGAAAACCCTTCAGTGTTGCTGAATTAAAACAATTCTGCAAGGAAGAGTGGGCCAACATGTCCCCACAGAGATATTAAAGACTCATTGCCAGTGATAGAAAATGCTTGATTTCAGTTGTTGCTGCTGAGGGTGGCCCAACCAGTTATTAGGTCTAGGAGGAAATTACTTCATCCACACAGGGCCGGGTAGCTTTGAATATCTTTTTCCTTAATAAAATCACCATTTAAAAACTCCATGCTATTTTTACCCTAAAATCTAAAATCTTTGATATTGCATTTGTTTGACAATCGTAAACATTAAAGTGTGGAAACTATGCAAAAAAATAATAATTTGAGAAGGTGGCAAATATTTTTTTATGGCACTGTTTTATGGTATGTTATCAGTGCTAACAGTTAGCATGCCGATGGCATTTTGCATTGTTTTTTAGCATTAAGCGAAGCAGACTGTCTTTGTTTTAAATACACAGGTAATTCTCTGTTTTATGTTTAAGTTTGACAATAAACTTCACCTGGGAGTGACAATAAACAGTTTGAAGCCTCTTTTTTTAAATCAATTGTTTACTATTTGCCAAACTGTTGCTTGTTGTGAAGTGAGTTGAATTGAGTTCCCTGCCACCATACCGTGCTCGTATCTCAAGTGTATGCTCGCAAGTCAAAGCAGGAAATTGTCCGGATGACGGCTTGTATCTCAAAAAACTCATAATGTATGTCGGGTTACTCATATCTCAAGGCACCACCACATAAGGTAAAAGTTAGGAAAAACAGATAATAATAAACACACAGACAATTCCTTCCCAAAAATAGGAATGCCCTGTTCTCGGCAAGAGACATTGTATCTTTTGTCATAACAAACTTCGGTTTATTATTATTTTAAGCCTTTTTAAATAACTCATATCTGTTCTTGTCAATCAGGCCCACGCCCTGCAAGGAAAGGGCGCATTTTGTTGAATGTAACCTGCCACCGACATAAACAATTAACGGTTATGTAATACCGAACTGGGACCTAAAGTGTACCAAGACTAAAAGAAAGTTTTCCAAACAGCATTTCCTCCTCAAAGTCGTCATTGAGTAAATGGTCTGTCTGGACTAAATATGTTCCACTGACATATTGCACCACATGGATACACTTTGACGAGGGCAACATCCTGCCAAGAACATTAGTTAGACTCTCACTGTGTTTTACAGATGTATAAACATGTCTGTCTTGTTTTCTTCATCCAAACATCAATTTACACCAAGCAAACAGAAGCCTAACAAAGTTTTCCCTGTATACAAAGCACTTTTGGAACACATTTGTTTTTGTTCCAATTTTTCATGAACTGAACTCGAAGATCTAAGACTTTTTCAATGTACACAAAATGCCTATTTCTGGCATATCAAGATGCTGATTAGACAGTCTGACTATTACACAGGCATGCCTTAGGTTTCCCACAAAAAAAAAAGGCCAGTCTAAAATGTGTAGTTTTACTGTTTCTTGTTTCTATTGATGATTTGATACCTAAGGGTTTTGTATCACAATTCACTGGAGTAAGTGGAATGATTCTTAAGGTCCTCCACCTTGACTAAAACCCAGTTCCAGGTGAAGAAAACAAACTCAAAGAATGATACCATCTTTTTCTGTGGTATGGTGGCCTTCTGGTGACACAGTGTTTTTTTCATGATGATGAAGAAGCATACATCCAAATTAACAAATTAATTTGTTCATCAGAAAAAAACAATTAAGATTTAGAATGGCCCAGCTAACTTAAAATATGCGGTGACCTGAAGGGGCTTTGCAATAAAGATTCCCTTGCAATCTGACACATTTGCAATAAAAAGTAAAGTCAATGTATTTCATGCTGAGAGACTCCTACCCGCAAATACTATCCATCCATCCATTTTCTGAGCCACTTCTCCTCACTAGGGTCGCGGGCGTGCTGGAGCCTATCCCAGCTATCATCGGGCAGGAGGCGGGGTACACCTGAACTGGTTGCCAGCCAATCGCAGAGCACATACAAACAAACAATCATGCGCACTGTCATTTGTTTATATGTGCCCTGCGGTTAGTACGGGTTGTACCCCGCTTCTCAAAGATAGCTGGGGTAGGCTCCAGCACGCGTGCGACCATAGTGAGCGTAAGCAGTATGGAATATAAAATGGAGTATATGGAGTATAAAATGGATGGATTGAGTTCACATTCTCTACTGAAATGGCAAATGCAAATCATGAAAAGTAACCTCCTTATCTGGCGTAAGTCTTCACATCATTGAGATACTCGTCAAGAGCCTCAACATCCTTTGTTTCCTCATATTTAACACCCATTACACAGAACAGGTCATAATTTATTTTATTCCATGTAGTTTCAAATACAGTTCATGTGACACACCAGGAAAATCAAATGCTCAATTGCACAAGAAGGGAAGCATTAAAGATACATTACACGCCCCATATGATCTGCTCGTCAACAAAACTACAGCACACGTATTAAAACACTCCTTTCACAACACTGCAGTCAGATACGGATTCAACAGCGTGCTGGATACACTTGTACAGGGGCGTCGAAGAGTGGGGGAACAAAGGAGGGTACAACAGTGCTGGGGCCCTGAGCATTTGGGGTGCCCCAAACCAACCAACCATCAGGCCATTGTGCTTTTCACTCTGTTAAAGATCTCTCTGACTTGTCCTGCAGGGACGCAGCCTTCCCTGATAATGGCGATGCCCCCTGTGGATTCAAAAGGACAGATTCGTTCAAATTGGCATGGTAATAAAGACAAAGTGAGACGAATCTCCATTGTACCCTCATTGATCTTCAGGCAGTTCACCACTGTTGAGGCAACAACTTCATTCGTCTCCCCATCACACAGAACACCTTGGATCTTGTGCCCCAGTCGGCTGAGACAAAACAAAGACCAGAGTTTAAATGTTAACTTGCACATAGTGACATCTGTACATCTGTAGGGCTTACTCGATGACCATGCTGTGGTGGGTGCTGTCTGGTTCTCCACTGGGATTGGCCGAGGTAATAGCGAGGGGTCCAGTGATATTACAGAGATGACAGGTCACAGTGTGGTCAGGGACTCGGATCATGATGCTGTCCCTGGTGCCAAGGCGGTCATAAGCTGCTCCCACCCCTACATGGCATCGACTTTTAACATGTGGGAGGATGACTGGATGATAAGATGAACACTTGTGGGTTGTTTTACAGGTTTACCCAGTTTCAAGAGCCAGTCTCCTTTGCTAACGATGCAACTGATGCCTCCTGGATACACGTTCCGCATAAACTCCCATAGCAGAGGACTAAAGGGAGGTTTGGCTTCCACCAGCTGCTTCAGACTAGAAATGCAAATACAAATGGGCTTCTCTGCTGGTCGGTCCTAAAATGTCATAAAAAATATGACTATCTATATGAAGAATAGGCAAATGCTTGATGAGGATTAAATTTAAAATACTCATCATTTTTCATTTGTACCTTGATGTTATAGATTTTGTCAATAGCCTGTGCATTCTTGCAGGATGCTGCCAAAGCATACACAGTGTCTGTGGGAATACCGCATACTCCCCCCTTTTCGAGAATGCTGGCAATTTTCAAAAGCCCAGAGGTGAGTCGGGAGTTTGCCAAAGGGCACGGTAGCTCAGCCACAGTCTCCTGCTTCACTTGCTTCTTAGACAAATCACACACATTTTTCTTAAGCAAATTAAGGCATTTATAACACAGCATTTAAAGAGAGAAACGAGAACAAATCGGGAATACTGTACCTTTAATAATGGAGGACCCAAAGGTAGTAATCTCTGGGAAAAGAGGCTGTTTACTAATGATGACATTGCTCCATATGTGCAAATGACAGAAAAGAGTGCAAGCATGGCCACTGCAAAAAAGCAAAACATTTATGAACATTGAGCGTGAGAATAAGCGGTACGGAAGATGAATGAATGAACGATAGTGTTTAATTAATATCTAATACTCTTTTTTTGGACTCACTTTCTAGTTGGTATGGCAATCGCTGCAGAGTCGAAAGAAGAAAACAAACAAGGACCACCTCCATGGTTGCTGTTAGCAACAACAGGACCAGGTTCTTGTATGTAGCTGACATAAATTGAAATAATTACAATCTGCCTGATGGCATTATTATAACCCTCAAAAGATAATTTGGTAATCCTTACCACTGAATAAGAGGAAAGAATTGATAACCAGGAAAGCGATGGCTCCCGCGGCAAAATCATAAGCGACTTGTGTGGAAAGCTGAAGTAGGGTACCTAGAAAGTCAAAAGTTGGGATCAGAATTATTGACAAGAAAATCAGAATATTGGCGGGTACACCTGTTGTTTGGAACAACATACCTGCAAATCTAAACCAGGTCCACATTGCCCAAACTGCTACATAGATAGACGCAATGACAGACCCAAACGTTTTTTCTCCAGTGACTTTCAGCCGACTGACATAAGCCTGGATGACAGCTCCAGGGATGAGGACCCAAGGGACATTCAGATGGAGGAATGAAGGATTTCTGCTGTGTACACTTGTATGGAGAGCAGACAGAGCCGCAACCCCATTTGACAAGTAAAAGAGGGCATCTGACAACTGTTCGGTATGGAACGGTAATTCTTGTTTTGCTTCTTTGGACCTGCTCCAGTTCAACACACTCTTCAGCTGGGCAGCAGAGATGGGCTGTGGTCCAACAATGATAAGCGACTTCTCTGCAGTAGTGTTGATGAGCCGAGAGAAGGTACCATACAGCGAGGCGCCGGTAAACATGGTACAAGCTATACCAAAGAATATGTAATAGTGATTGAGGGAGATCTGAGGGATTGTGGAGATGGTGAGCAGGAGAAACAGCATGTTGTGGCTCAGTTCCAGAACATCCATGTTTAGGCTTCCACAACAAAGCACCAGGGCTCCCACCACAAAGAACCAGTTTCCTACCATTGGGTCCCTCGCTGAGGTGACTTTGGTGTCCTCCACAATCAGAACAGATGCCACAAACTCATCCCAAGCCTTGACCAGCCAATATTTGGCATGAAAACCAAACTTAGTCGTATGGTAGCAGTCTTGGCGTAGATGGGAGTAGTAGCTAGAGAAAAGCTGTGCACCTGTGATTATTGACACCCAGGCAACTCCCAAACCAAAAGATTTCATGAACCCAAAGCTGTAAAATGCAAGAATAAATGGTGGCACTGTGTCACAGAAGAAACCTAAGGCCATGGGTTCTGCGTACTTTGTGTTTTTCTTCTTTTCTGTGTCAGGCTTCTGGGCATTGGCTGAACTGGCAGTACCAAGCAGAAGGACGTTAAAGAGAGGTGTCCCAAAGCCTTTGATGGCTAGACGTTGAGACAGACCTTTTATGAGCAGTGCTACTGAGCCGTAAATGGCAAAGATCAGGATGAGTAACTCAAAAATCCCGGCTGCCACAAGAGCCCATGAACCTGACACTAAAGCTGCTGCTTCAAAAATTAAACTGGCTGTGATGGCTCCAAAAACAAAAGGCATGATATAGTTGACTGTGGCTGAACAAAAGGTAAGGAGAGCCGATAGGAGGATATATGGGAGTAGACCAGCAATAACAGACTCCTTGAGGGACAGGCATAAATAGCAAACTGGGATTTCCATTGTTGCATTCAATTGTGTTATGTTGGCGAACAGAGACATGTTGTTTGTTATTGGGTGTGGCCCTGAGGGGGTCTTGGATAATGCGCCAAAGTAGATTCGGGATGCACCATAACTTGCCCAAAGAGCGGCGTAGCCGATAAAGGCAGTGCCACTCAGATGATCATATTTTCGGAAGGACAGCAGGCCTGCCACCAGTTGACAGATACCACCAATCAGGATGAGATGCACACCTAAATAAACAAAGGTCAATTCTCATGAGTTGGGCCAATTTACATGTTACCACCTATGATATGTCGAGACACTAATTCACATTTTACCTGCAAGTATGTTCTCCACCCCATGTGGTGACATGCCGGAGTGTGCCGTACTGAAGTTCTGGAGAAGTACAAGGAATGCGCTAATTCCATTTGATAGTAGGCCTAAAACACCCGGCTCACTGTAGAAACTAGCTGGAAAACCACTCATTTTCGTCATGATTTATATGATCTGTTGAGATGGGAGGAAGGGGGGGCAAGGGATTTATTGTCTGTCAACTCAGAATTACTCATGGATAAATTGCAAAAGTAAATATACAAATACTGTACATAAAGCAGTGTATCAAGATAGAGATACACTGATAAGATATCAAGATATTATTTATATTTATTGTTATTCTTATATCCAGAGTGAAGGCTTGCATGTGTCAAGCGGACCAGGAGAAGCTCATCCATGCTTTTATCTCAAGTAGACTTGACTATTGTAATGGTCTTCTGACTGGACTCAACAAAGAGAGCATTAAACAGCTGCAGCTCATTCAGAATGCTGCAGCTCGGGTTCTGACGAGAACAACGAGGTCAGAGCATATTAAATTCTAAAGTCTTTACACTGGCTTCCTGTCAGCTTTAGAATAGATTTTAAACTTTCGCTACTGGTCTAAACGGTTTAGGTCCTGAATACAAGAATGAAATGCTAATGGAATATAAACCCAGTAGGGCTCTGAGTTCGACAGACTCAGGTCAAATAGTGGAGCACAGAGTCCAAAGCAAACATGTTGAAGTAGCATTTAGCTATTAGGCTGCCCACAAATGATTTTCTTTGTTTTAAAATGCTTTTAATCATGTAAAGCACATTGATTTACCTTTTGTATTTAATGCGCTATATAAAAAAAACATTTGCTTTGCTTTTGCTTAATTGTCTGTAACACTAAGGTGTATAACTGTATAAGGCTTTTTGTTATCTAACTACACATCTCAGAAACTGCAGTCTCTGCTTGTACAGAACTGACCCATTTCATAACAACAGAGATCTCAGTCTTTTTTGCTCTAAACAGCACAGTACAGTACAAATAACTACACATAACCTGGACAAAAAAGCAATTAAACTTTATAGATATTGCAATGAAACGCTTTAAATGATAAGTTGAATAAAAGCTTCCAATTAAACTAGCTAAACTTGTGTTTTCTAAACACAAGTTTAGCTAAAAAAAAAAAAAACTAAACTAAACTTGTATTTTCTTGCAATAATGCCCAGAGTAGTTTTACAACTGAATGCCTGTCAAGGAATTATTCTGCCACAGTGAAGCAAGTTACCACACATGACACAACAATGTGGTCATTCAGTATAACATAGAATGTATATTATTGGTTTGTATTAGTAAAATTTAAGAGTTGATAAGGTCCTACCGTTTGAAGATGTTCCGATGAAATGTTGACATTGTCCCAGGCATGGATAAATAGCTTCCTGAGGTTGGATGGGTGGGATTGACGAAAATTCTAAGCACAACTATCCTGTCCACTGTGCAACCCAGGAAATGATGTCATGTAACTCAATGGAGTCCCAGACCTTCCTCTTTTGCTTCTAAAGAAGGTGGTGTTGATTACAATAATGATGACATGCACACATGTGGAAAGTCCTTCCTTTACCAGATAATATTGTGTTGTGGAAAATCCGTGATCTTCCTTGTTCCACCTTCGTCACTATTGTAAATCCTTGACTATATAAGGCTGGTCCCTGCTCCACCTGGGCAACATCAGCATCACTCTTAATCTGCTGACTACAAAGCTGCTGCATCAAGAAAAAAACTTGGAAGACACACCTGACTGAAGCCATGAGCTCCATCCTACAGGTATACATTCAGACATTGTTTTTTATATATATACCATAATCGTGTTGTTTGGAATGACAAAACTACTGGTTTGATTTGATTATGAAGAATATCATTCACTATCTCAAGACCTCTTATCAAACTATATTGTTTGCATTTGTGTGACACAGATTACATTTACTCACCTGTTTAACACCTAAGCATGTATAATAATATAAAAAAAATATATTCACCGCTGCAGAAAGGCATCAGACCAATGTGGGTTGTCAGAGGACTGCACAAGTCTGCAGTGGAGGGTAATGTCATAGCAACAAAACTCCTTTGCCACTTTGTCCCTCTTTTTAATTTCCCCATTACACTCCTCTTTTTTACCCCATGTAGTCTTGAAGTACCCCGCCCATGAGGACACGGTCACGGCGACTTTTGGAAAGTTCATCAGTGAAGTGAAGCCTCAACACTTGTCCCCTGTGGTCCTTCATCGCAGTAAGAGGATGGTGCTGGACAGTATTGGAGTTGGTCTCCTTGGCAGCACAACAGATGTCTTTCAACTGGCTCTGCAGCACTCCCAGGTGAGGCCGAGGGAAAAAAATTCAACATCATTTTTATCGGTCTTATCTAAAATAAGGCAGCATGCAGACAGGTGAGTCAAAGAGTAGTGCGGGGTAATCCTTAGTTATTACATCGTTTGTAGTAAATGTCATGGCTGTCTTTACTGAATGTCAAAGAACCATATTTAGCAACTGAGGAGTGATGAACCAAATTAAATTTTGCGTATGTGTGTGTTTCTTTGTGTCGATGATGACGCTAACTGTTTACCTGACTCCATCCTACTCCCCCAGCTCATGTACGCTCATCATGACGTCAGCTCTGTCTACGGACCCGAGGGCATCAAGCTCTCGCCAACACTGGCAGCTTTTGTCAACGGTGTGGCGGTGAGCACAGCCAGCTGCAACCGTACAAAAATATAAGACATGTTCCAAGGCACCAGTCCTCAAACTAAACTGAAACATTTTACATTCATTAATGGACAGTCTAGGGGGGAAACTATTTACAGAAGTTGTTGATGGCACCATGACTTCACTTAACTCAATTTCCAACTATTAAACCGACAAATATTCCTTTGCTTCCTGACTAATCCACCAGGAGCTTAAGTCATCATTTAAAGCCATCATTTTCCCTATGATTTAAGTTTCCTCCACACCCCGATAAAAGCACCTGGGATTTGAGAGGTATTTGATTTTTTTTTTCTTCTTTGATACAGACTCACGCCATGGACTTTGATGATACATGGCACCCTGCCACTCATCCCTCAGGAGCTGTGCTTCCTGCTGTGCTGGCTCTAAGCGACATGATGCCTGCCGACGGCAAACCCAGTGGCCTGGACTTCCTGCTGGCTTTCAATGTTGGCATTGAGATCCAGGGACGTCTCATGAGGTTCTCTAATGAGGCCCATAACATTCCCAAGAGGTAAGAGTAAAGGTGCATGGGTCAAACCAGATAACAGCTGTTTTGTAAGGCTACCTATCATCATAAAAAGTACTGTTTCTTGGGGAATATTTGACATTTTACAAACCAAAAACGAAAAACAGGTCAATAGTTGGTATGATGACCTCTGTATTGTTGTTTACAACGGCATCACAGTGCAAAGTGTGCTATGGTATTTTACAAAATACAATTATATTTGCATTTGTAAAATAAAACATTACTAAGACTTCATGAAATTAATTTAAGAATACACTAGTTATGAATAACGTAATTAAGGTAAGAAAATAATTGCACAGCAGTTGCAGATACCGCCTAAAACATGAAATGCAGTTATGTCATTACACAGGCTTATAATTATTCCTTTTAATTTACAGTTTTACATACAGTAAATTATGGAATAGTGGTTAGCACAAGCCTTTCTGTGTAGAGTGTGCATGTTCATTCTCCAGCTCACCCAATGACCACAAGCGGTGGTCTATGACTTTTGCACACTTACCGTATATAAGGAGTCCTACTTTGGAGAGAAATACCAACATGCTTGTATTTGTGTGTCTATCCTTGCCAGGTTTCACCCTCCCAGTGTGGTGGGGACAATGGGAAGTGCAGCAGCCTGTGCTAGCCTCTTGTCGCTGACTCCATCCGAGTGCAGTCATGCCTTAGCCATTGCTGCGTCTCTCTCTGGAGCCCCGATGGCTAACGCTGCAACTCAGTCCAAACCCATGCACATAGGCAATGCCTCCCGCCTGGGGATGGAGGCTGCTATACTGGCCTCTCAAGGACTTCAGGCAAGCCAGCTTGTCCTGGATGCTGTGGAAGGAGTTGCTGGTTTCAATGCTTTCTACAAAGACTACAAGCCACAGCATTTGAAATCACCTAACGATGGTGACCATGTATTCTTGCTAGAAGGGCAGGATATAGCTTTCAAGCGCTTCCCTGCACATCTGGCCATGCACTGGGTGGCAGACGCTGCGGCCTCAGTGCACAAGCACCTTGTGGGCTTTGGTCCTGGCACTGTGTCTTCGGCTCACATTCAGGCCATCCTTCTCAGAGTTCCCAACTCAAAATACATAAACAGGGCTTTCCCAGAGTCGGACCACCAGGCCCGCCATTCTTTCCAGTTCAACGCTTGCAGTGCTCTCTTGGATGGTGAGGTGAAAGTGCAGTCCTTCACCCCTGCAGCCATGGCTCGTGCTGAGCTCCTCCAGTTGCTGAGGCGTGTCCGTGTGGAGCATCCCTATGACAACCCTGCCAATTTCGATCGCATGTATGGTGAAGTCCAAGTAGCACTTGTCGGGGGAGACATTCTGAGAGGGCGCTGCGACACATTTTATGGTCACTGGCGCAAACCACTAACCGATGAGAGCCTGCGAAAGAAGTTCAGGAATAATGCAGGGGCTGTGCTTCCCGAAGATAAAGTTGAGAGACTGATTCAAATAGTGCAAGAGATGGAAAAACTCAACGACTGTACGCCCCTTCTCTCACAACTGCAGTGAAAATACAGGATTACAGCTGATAGTGACTCCCCTATGGAGTCTTGTGAAACAATATGCATCCAATGTACATTGTACTTTGCGATGGAGCAAAAAAAAAAGAGTAGTGAAGAAGTATCTATATGCACATAGAATGTTACAATATCAATATCGTATATATCTGCTAATCATTTTACTTGCTTTACTTCAGTTTATCCCAAACAATGAACTATTTGTGTTAAGTACTGAAATTAAAAAAACTGATTCTATTAATAAAGCTATTAAATAAAGCCTTCAGCCGCTCTGCCTTTATTTCCACACACACACTGTGCCTGTTTTCTGCGCATTTGCAACATGACGTCAGGGTGCATGATGTCGTGTTTTGTGTGCACGCGTGTCACTTCGTGGGTTCATTCCGTCCACGTTTGAACTCAGATTTGCTTTTGTAATGTGAACGACTACACAAAAAGATTGGATTTAACAAATAATCTGAATTGGACATCATGCCCTGCAGTGTGAAGGTCCTGTTGCCCAATGAATGGCCCGCTCCTGAGTTTTAGGAATATTTGCTTTAAAAAAAATAATAAAAAATGCAAAAAAAACAACAAGAGGACCTCTCATTAAAATTATTGTGATGTTTCTTGGTGATAATTGGACACTTCAATGAGGTTGTCATCTGGATTTTGGAAGTATAGTAACGTGATTGTCCCCACTGCTCCAGTCCTATCCACTGGGCCCTCCTCTATCTGCACTCTACACACCTACAGACACGACAATAGCAGAGGGTGGGGTGAAAAAACAAAGCAAAAACTACTAACATAGAAAATAATTCTGTATTACCGGTAGACAGACCTTCAAGTGTGCAGCAACAGTAGTTAGAGTTTTTCTTTTAATTTGACAAGTCTGCAGAGCCTGGAGTTGGGTACTTTGCTTTGGGCTCAAACTCCTTGCCGAGATGATGGAATCCCAGAGCTTTACGGTTTCCCTTAGTTGGTGTAACAGAGGTGCCATGCATGAGTGAAGAAAGTTGTCAAAAGTATGTAATTAGTGAATGAGCAGAGCAGCAACTACAATATGTGACAATTAAATTCTGCCCTCTGGTGGAGGTTTTCTGAAAATCAGAGAACATTCACATGACAGTGTCTATGCAAATACATAGATCAGTGTGACTACAGAGAGAAGCACTAATGCTATTATGCCTCAAAACAATGGAATGCTTGTTTTAAAGGGGGAAAACGGCATTTCTTAAAAGGATCCACCCATTTTCTATAACTGTTGCCCTCATTCGTGTCGCCAATGAGCTAGAGCCTATCCCAGCTGACTTTTGGCGAGAGGCGGGTACCTTCTTGACTGCTAGCCAATCACACACATTCACAATTTAGAGTCTGCAGTTGCAAACTACATTTTGTAGATGTGGGAGGAAGCTGGAATTAGTTAGTTAGTTAGTGCTCTTAGTGCCATGAGGCACAAATAGGTCGCAATTGCGGTTTCTGTAATCCGTCTGTTTTTAAAGGGAACAGGTGATTGGCCTACTGCCCATCCTCCTGTGTGGCTGTCAGAGGTTGTGTATTATTTTCTCACCAGATACATTACTTTGCCTGCTATTTTGATGTTCAAAGTTGATTCCTCTCCGTTGTAACAAGTGTACTCTATCACCCAATCAATTATTTCGCTGTTTTGACATCTTAGCAATTAGCATGGGGTCCCCGTCTTTCTCCTGTTAATGACTCCTTGTCCTCGCTTCATGAAAGCGATACTTGTCAGAAGTGTAGCTTATTCGCTGCCATGAAGGCGATGATTAGTGACTTATGCTGCATTGACACCGGACGGGAAGTGAACGTTCGCCTCCGCAGCTCGGAATCGCATTTAGCCACGTTAACTGCAGCTCGCAGGAAGCTGGGACGGTGCAAAATACCGTGTGACAAGCGTTCCCTGATATGCAGAGGGAGGGAAAGCAGAGGTTGTGGGACTGTTCAATGCGGACTGGCCAGCATCTGAAGCATTTCGGTAGCCTGACACAGCGCCGTACTGGCCGTAAAGGTTGGATACTGGATTTTTTTTCAATATACAGAACAATCAGTGTTACGAGAGGAACAAGTCAGCGTTCAGTGATTTCTTTAACAACATACGGACAATCCGTAATAATTGACAGCTGTGCAGATGTATTCAGAAAACACTTTGTACGTCTACTGTAATTCCGTGTTGCAGAGTGATGCAGGCTTATTTTGTGGTGTTATAATGCTAGCTTGTGTTAAGCAAGCCTGAAATGGACCTGTTGATTCGATTCTTTTTCCTGTTTATGCCATTAGAGCTTTTGGTAGCAACGTGTCACTTGTTTATTTTCTTTTGGTTGTTAGGTAATGTTTGGGGAAAAAATAAGTCGTTTTGTGTTGAGCATTTCTCCGCTCTGAGGTTTTGTAGTGCTGTTTAGTTTTACTCTATTGGTGTTTGCACTGGTCTTGGGAATGGGACAGGCAGGGGGAACCACGTCTTAAAGCCTTAACACTGAAGCAAAGATCATAACACAAGAAGAAAGAATTGATCATTAACAAAACAGCAATGTGTGAAGAAGATAACCAATTCATTTTTTACAGTATTTAAGTGAATAAAGCAATAGTATTATGATACCTTGAGAATGTCACGTGGTAATTACTCAGGGTTGGCACTGGGTCATGAAACCTCTTAGCCAATAAGCAGTAAGGCTGGAAGTTTAGGGGCACGGTTTACATTATTTTACCATTGTGTAGAAGCGAAGAGAAATGGAGTAGGGGTTATTTTAAAGGAACCATTAGCTAAGAATATCTTGGAGGTGAAAAGAGTATCAGATCGAGTGATGAGGCTGAAACTTGAAATTGAGGGTGTTATGTATAATGTGATGAGTGGCTATGGCCCACAGGTAGGATGTGACCTAGAGGTGAAAGAGAAATTCTGGAAGGAGCTAGACGAAGTAGTTCTGAGCATCCAAGACAGAGAGAGTCGAGATTGGTGCAGATTGTAATGGACATGTTGGTGAAGGAAACAGGGGTGATGAAAAAATGATGGGTAAGTACGGCATCCACTAAAGGAACTTGGAGAGACAGATGGTGGTAGACTTTGCAAAAAGGATGCAAATGGCTGTAGCGAACACTTTTTCCAGAAGAGGCAGGAACATAGGGTGACCTACACGAGCGGAGGTAGAAGCACCCAGGTGGATTACATCTTTTGCAGATGATGTAATCTGAAGGAAATTACCGACTGTAAAGTAGTGGTAGGGGAGAGTGTGGCGAGACAGCAAAGGGATGGTGGTGTGTAAGATGACTCTGGTGGTGGGGAGGAAGATGTAAGAAGACAAATCATACAAGGAAAGAGGTTAGCTAAGAAGAAGTGGGACACTGAGAGGACCGAGGAGAGGCGAAAGGAATACATTGAGATGTGACGTAGGGCAAAGGTAGAGGTGGCAAAGGCTAAACAAGAGGCATATGATGAATGTATGCCAGGTTGGACATTAAAGAAAGCGAAAATGATCTAGACAGGTTGTCCAGACAGAGGGATAGAGATGGGAAGGATGTGCAGCAGGTTAGGGTGATTAAGGATAGAGATGGAAATGTGTTGACTGGTGCCAGTAGTGTGCTGGACAGATGGAAATACTTTGAGGAGTTGATGAATGCGTAAAATGAGAGAGAAGGAAGCATAGAAGAGGCAAGTGTGGTGGACCAGGAAGTGGCAATGATTAATAAGGGGGAAGTTAGAAAGGCATTAAAGAGGATGAAAAATGGAAAGGCAGTTGGTCCTGATGACATTGTTGCCATCTGGTGGAATCTTAGTGTTGCTGTTAGGTTTAAGTCATTGATAGTTTTTTTTATGTCTCCATTTGAGATGTCCTGTTTTGTTTGTTGTTCTTGAATGCACCTCGTGCAGTCAAAAGTGAAACTGAAAGTATGTTTGCTTCTCTCCCGTTGCAGCTTCTATTAACCTGTACAATCTACTTTGCTGTTACAATCTGCCTGTATTCCCAAACATTTATTATTGTATGTGGATGCCAAAAGTTGAGTTTAACGACTTCATAACATTTATGTAAAGTACTCGTGCGCACGTTTGTTTGCCCAGGTGCGAGCATTTTAAGGTTAGTATGCTGATACTAATTACGAGCCTCATGTAAAGGTATTTTTGCTTTGAATAATTAACTACTGAATATCGTTGTTTTTATCTAATATGGGTATGATTGTGTACACGCTAGCTGCATGGTGTTGCTGCTTTACAATCCTCTCCGTTTTATTTGCTTTGCCACCATCTTGTGGCATCTACAGGCAATTACAAATACCTTTTCATCAATTATTCACATATTTTTCACGGCAGGCCTTTGGCACTGTCCCTATTATTTACTGTCCGTTGAAAAAAATCTCACAGCACACCACCAAACAAATCACATCTTGTCTCAATTTACTCTCTAATTTCGTCAACTCAAGTGTGAAATCTGTGCCTTTTTAGTTGAACATAAAAACTAATACTGGCTACTTGCAGGTAGCCATGACTTATTCTGTTGTATAAATGGCAAGGCTACACAGGTTAATTGTACCTTCTGCCATCTAGTGTACGAGAATGTAATTGTTCTGCCTGCCCCTATATGTCGCCGGCATAGAAAGATGAACAAAGATACATTTGTTTTCAATAAATAATATTCAGACTAATTAAGTGAATTTACCAATTTCCTGTCATTGTGGTTGGGGATAACTGTTGTAGGCAATGGAACAAATAAAGTAAACACTTAAAGGGAGTCATTTGTATTGACACACAACATTTCAAGGTTACGCACGGCATCCACTGAAATAGTTTCAATGCAATTGCGACCTGACATTCTTAGTTAGATAACAGGGAAATAGACTATCTATCGGAGCCTAACAGATTGTAAATCAAGAAGCATCAGTCACCAAAATAACCCCTCATTGGTCGACTACAAACGACTACAAATTATGGCAGTATGAAAAACACATCTACCACGATGACCATGGTTAACTCATTCCATCTCGTAAATTAATTAGCCAGTCCATCAATGATCATGTTGTCTGAATTTCCATTTTCCACCAAAAATGTTTTTTTTTTTTTTTAATGTACTGTACATTACACGTCTTCCTTCCAAACAGTTTACCTCTTATTGTAACATCTTTTTGACTGACACATCTCAAATTCAAACTAAAGTGGTAGATTAGAGAAGACTTCACATACCACTGCGCAAAAAGAAAATTATTTATTCAAGCCATGTACCATGTTTTCTCAATTGCTCTGACTAAAATGACATTTCATTTTTTTTTTTTTTTTTACTTTTAATCAATGGAGTTGAATCAGTACTTCTACTTAAATCGGTCTTTTCATTAAACAAATACCTGTACTTCTACTTCAGTATAGAGTGAACGTACTTTTGCCACCTGTTGTTGTTTTATATTTTATCGCAGGTTGTGACTTTACTGCTGCGTTAGCAGCGTCGGTTACTGATAGGACTACGTCGCATTTCGACTTACATACGGATTCGTACTATGACGTCGCGGGCATAACGGACATTATCCGTAATACGAGGACCCGTCATCATTCATACCTTGAACGTGACAACCTCCGTGCCCAGAGCAGAGCTGACGTATAGAACCTGATGGTGTCCTGTACACTTTTCACTGTCAGCACGAAATAGTCCACAGGACTCACTTCTATCGGACACGTCCCCTTGCGTTTAACAGCTTCTTGCGTTGGAGCGAAGGCTTTCTGGAAGAAACCAACGATGAATTCAATGAAACCACACGCTTAAGGTTGCAGCTTTTTGTACTTGAGCGTCCGAATCTTTATTTTAGCAACACGTAGCAACGCGTTAGCTAGCTCATGACACTCGAGAATCGCGTCTCGAGATATGTTGTTTAGGCAAATGGAATTCACTCTACAACATAATTATGTGTCGCTCTGATGAATTACCAGACACAAACTCCTTTGGACGGGCCAAAGACGATTGGCAGCTCTCCGAAATACCACTATTGTATTGTAGCTAAAAGCAGTGGCTTCCACGTTTGTCCACCTTTAGTTAAACATTAGTCACAGTGTTGCTCAACCTTTAATGAGCCCATACACGGCATCACACAAAGATGTCACAAAAACTACGTGTATGTACTCAAATGATGGATTTTTTTTTAATCTTCTGCCATCTAGTGGAAGATGTACAGTAAATATTAATGAAGACATTTTTTAACTATTGGAAATCTGGTTATTTGTGAACATGGTATAACCACGCATCAGCAAGAACATCACACAGTTACAGTGTTGAATGTGGATGGGCTGATGAATTGCATTTCAGCATCAGGTAGTCAGCACACAGTAGTATAAAACAAGAACATACAGCAATAAATACATCACACTCTTGAATACATCCATCCATCCATTTTCAACACCACTTATCCTGGTTAGGGTCGTGGGGCACCGGAGCCTATCCCAGCTGACTTCGGGCAAAAGGCGGACTACACCCTGAACTGGTCGCCAGTCAGTCGCAGGGTACATATAGACAAGGACAACCATTCACACCCACATTCACACTGAACCCACGCTGTCCACACCAAAGTCAGGCGAGTGTACCACTACACCATCAGTGACTACTCTGGAATACAATAAGGCAAAATACATTTTCTTCACAGAGAAAAACGTATTTACACCGCTGAAGTACATGTTGACGTACCAATTTAAGATCACAATTAAATTTGCCTCATTTCTTTGCTTTTTTGGTTTTGGCCTCCAAGTTGAGCGAGGCCCATCTCCACCTGCACCGGATGCCTGCTTCAAGCTTTATAGTACAGGTGTCAAACTGGTGGTCCAGGGGCCAGATCCAGTCCACCACATCATTTTATGTGGCCCGCGAAATCAAATAGAAATTGCTAGTTTTGTTCTAGTGTAAAATCATTGAGATATTTGCAAGCATTTTTCGTTACGAATCTCCCGTTGAAAAGAAATGTAATAGTTGAAAAACATGTTTTTATGGGCTTCTGAATTTACAACTGGTTATTCATTGTGTCATGTATACTATATGTAATTACAGTATATGAGGTAATCTTTCATTTATATGGGTTCACAGTCGTAGAGGCCCTCCGAGGGAAGTCATAACTACAATGTAGCCCGTGATAAAAATGAGTTTGACACCCCTGCTTTATAGCATCCTCCTCTTTCAGCACTCATTCTGGAAAAGAAAATTTTTCACTATTACCAACTTCACAGGCTAATCCCAAATGCATCCTCCAGTAAAATATTAAATACAATATTTTTCTGTTTTTATTGGCCATTTCTGAAGCTGAAGTTAGTTCATTCTGTGCTGTGACATAATCCTTAACATCACTCCGTCGTTTAATACATTTAACATTATCATCCATAAACTAATTAGATAATTGTAGGCGCGTTTCCTAATTAATACAAGATGTAGTAGCAGACCAACTCTTGTCGCCGATGTTACGTGTGCTTCGCGGTTCTGCTGGGACCACAATCAGGGCCATGACCCGCAGCACCTCAACGCGAAAATACAAAAGACCAGTGCAACAAATACCACACTGGCTGATCTGATGAGCACAAATGTTGCTTAAACGTAAGAGTAGCAATAGAGGATATCTGCTCCAGAGGAGGGTAGAGTAGCCAAACATTGTCCTCAAGAGTACTTGTTACTTGGTGTGACTCAAGTAAAAGTAAAAAGTACAAAGGGAAATTATTACTCAAGTACTCAGTAAATAGTAACTCCTATTTTTTTTTCACCACAGCATGAACATCAATAAAAAAAATAATAATAATTACAAAATGTGAATGTGCAAATTCTGATATTGTGTGCGTACGTGTATGTGCAGAGTCAAAACTCCCACAAAACATCTGCAATTTACTGCAGTAAATTTTCTCATAAGTGAGCTGAAATATCCACGTTTGGGAAGACAGTGCTAGACAAATACTACAATACATGAAAACTGTTGTTTTTGTTCATCTAAATGTAAACACAAGTAGCAGACCGTTGCCTTCATGGTAACGACGACCCCCCCCCCCCCCCCCCCCCAAGACAGCTGCACTACGATCAGCGGTGCTGGTTATCTCGTTAATACCATTGTCCCGGAAGCCTAATGGAAGACGACGTGTGAGGTCATGTGGCTTTGTGTCGTTTGAATGGTGAACTACACTTAAACGTCACTTGCGCTTAAATTGGATTGGCGCAAATAGCGCCCAATGCGGAAGTCGTGAAATAGTTGATAAATAAAATTAGCAAGCGACATTTAGAACATTGTAACGGAGTAAAACTACCGTTACTTCTTAACAGCGGAAGCGGCGGAAGTTTTTCTGGTCTCCTCAACTCCTGTGACTTACCCAAACCAAGTCCCGCACAAACAGGCAGAACCTCAGGCCGCATGCTAGTCCGCCGTGGAGTAATCTTCACAATTACCGTATTTTTATGACGATAAGGCGCACTTAAAAGTCTTAAATTTTCTCCAAAATGGACGGGCGCCTTATAATGCGGTGCGCCTTATGTGTGAATTTGATGAGCGCTCCGCTTGACTGACTGGGAGAATTTCCTGCCGACACGCTGCTTATATAGTGGAAAGGCGGACGTGACTGAGGACAGCATGCTGACGTAAAGGGGGAAGGGTGCACGTGACAGAGGACGCTGAAGGCACGCCCCCAGTAGGTCTATAGCGGCGGTATGTGCATCGTGCAAAACAACATCGGTTTGCCAAAGGACCCCCGAAAATGGCACCTACGAAGAGACACACTTACGCAGCACAGTTTAAACTGCAAGCTGTCAGTTACGCGGAGGAACATGGGAATCGAGCAGGCGCGAGAGAATTCAAGATCAACGAATCCATGGTTTGCAAGTGGAGGAAGCAGGAAAACAAGCTTCGCCAAGTCAGGAAGACGAAGATGAGTTTCCGCGGAAACAAGGCGAGGTGGCCCGAGTTGGAAGAGCCGGGAGAAGCGTCTCTACAGTCACCATTCGACTGAGGGCAATAACGCTTGCAGAAGATATTAAAATCGAACATTTTCAAGGAGGTCCGTCTTGGTGCTTTCGTTTTATGAAAAGGCGCCATCTATTCATCCGGGCAAGGACTACCGTGGCGCAACAACTTCCGGTGGATTACAAGGAAAAGCTGGCCATCTTCCGCTCCTACTGCAGTAAAAAGATTGCCGACAAACACATCACCAACATGGAAGAGGTGCCGCTCACTTTGGACATCCTGGTGAACCACACTGGAGACGATGCGCACAAGGAGAAGTCTGCTTTTACTGTTGTGCTTGGTTGTCATGGTAATGGACAGAAACTGCCACCTCTGGTGATTTCTAAGAGGAAGACGCTGCTTAAAGAAAAGATTCCAGCCGAAGTCATCGTTAAGGCCAATCAAAAGGGCTGGATGGATGAGGAGAAAATGAGAGAGTGGCTGAGTGAGGTGTACGTAAAGATACACGCGTCACCGTCCAAGTTGATCTATGACTCATCTCACAGCCGCTGTGAAAAACCAAGTGCAACTAAGACTGGGAGGCAACGGCGGGCGAGTTACACCACCATATGTGAATGGATTGTGGATGCTTGGGCTAAGGTACCTGCTTTGACTGTTGTCAGAGCTTTCGCGAAAGCCGGCATCATTGCTGAACATCCCCCCGCAACAAGACTGACTCTGACAATGACGAGAGGGAACGCGATGTGTTTGTTGGAGAACTTGCCCAGCTGTTCATTTCGGATACAGAAGATGAGGACTTTGATGGATTTGTGGATGCGGATTGATCAAAATATAACGTGAGTACATTGTTAAAAACTTCAATAAAGTACAACTGAACTCAGTTTTGCTCCGGCTGCCTTTTTAAAAACATTGTTTTAGCGTTCATGCATGCTACCGTATGTTTTAAGCTAGCGTATGTTTTACCATGCCTGTGCCCAATAATACGGTGCGCCTTATTTTGTGTGTTAAATACAGAAATAGATCCCACAACTGAGACTGCGCCTTTTAATACAATGCGCCCTATGGTGGTGAAAATACGGTACATCTGTGTGTGGATGGTGAATGTGTGGACTGGCTCTAGCTGCCAGCGTTCAAGGAGTACGAAACAGCCTATGACGCCAGCGTCTTCCAGGGAAAAACTCATGGGCTCTATACGATTCACGTTAATGGCCTATTATGAGGCCAAAGGGTGACTGATTTGCATGTATATCTTCTAAATGTGACCAACTAACTGCATGTAGAAAGTCATTGCTGCATGCTTTCAAAAGCTCACAGAATTGATATCTACAATGTATTAGTAGCATAACTTGTTTAATTCAGCAGTTAGTTTCCATTCAAACCCAGTCAAATTGGGTGGATCACAGAAAAAGGCCAAGCATGGCCCAAAAGGGAACACAGTTTTACATAGTTTGGAGACAAGTTTGTGGTATTCAACAACGAGAAAATTTTGCATTCAATTTCATGGCCCGTGAAAAAAAGTGTAACAATGGCAAAGACATGGAGAATGATATCCCCCTCTTCCATGTAGACTGTGCCCTTGTTCATCAATAGTGCCATCAAAACTGACATCCTCGAAAACAGAAATTTACTTTTAATAATGCAATAAATCTTTATTAAGGATTTCAACCATTGACAATAGATTTAATAATAGCATACATTTATATCATTGTTGTTTGTTTTGTCTTTTGCATGTAATGTAATGAACATCTGTGGCTGAACATCTTGAAAGTCTACCAGGACCTGATCAAGACACACTTGGCCAATTTCAGAAGGAAAACCTTGGAAATAGATGGAAATTAAGTTTTGTAAATAGTATTATTTCATCATGACTTGAAAAGGTGAAGCCGCATTTCATTTAGCTCAGTAACGCTGACAACAACTACAAAATGTGTTATTGTAGAATTGAAAGTAGACCAGCAACTGAACGATTGGGGGGGAACTGTGCAACATTTCTAAAATCCAGGAACATTTTAAAGAACAAACCAGGTATGTGATGCTTTTTAGTCATGGTAAAATGAGGGATTAACTGCCAACAGCATGATTTCAAATATGTACAACCAATATTGAGGAATCTCTAATTCGTGCCATCGTTGCAAGTAGAATTATTATTTTTTTGTTTTGATGGCAAAATGCATCCAAATCCAAAAGTTGACTTGTGTTTATGTAACTTGTGTTCCAAGTTCTTTTTGCCTGAACAACAATCTACTATAAAATTGTTTATTACACATGTACATTATGCCATAGCAAACATGGCAGCGTATACATGAAATGGCAAACCAACAATGTCCTCATTTGGCCATATCTATCAGTAGATAAAAATCAGTCGTATACTTATCCCAGCTATGTTTATATTTAAATTAAGGGTTGCCCTGGTAGATAGTAACACTGGCCAATAACCCCTAATCTCAGATGATTTACAATCCAAAAATAAAACCACTGATACAAAGAATGACTCCAAAATTATTTATACAAGCTTATTTACAGCTAATACTTTGACCTGGAATAACTGAACTGTACCAATACACACCTTATGATTTATAAGGCATTGTTTAGGAACTAAAAAAAAAATCGGTGCAGATTTGAGCTGCTGAAACTGCCTGCAGGTGCACAGCTTTTATAACCAGATGGTTTTCTTCAGAATAGTGGCTCTCTTTCACACACAACTTGACAGTGCAAAAAAAAAAAAACCCAGAATGGACACTTAAGGGGTTGATTCAAACAACATGCATGGTGTGTGACTAACTTTGGAAAGGTGGACACTGGCACTGTAATAGTTAAGTTTATTAACTGACAGTTTCAAAGGTCTAGACTAGGGTTGCAGTGATAAGCCATTTTCAATGCACACGAATTGTCTGCACCGTATAACAACACGTATTTGTTGTACCTGGTCTTTTTTCTATGAGTGCACCTAAACCTTAAAACCAGGAAAGAGATGGACATGTGCCAAGGTAGACTCTCTGTTGAAAAGAAAATGTGCACACATGATAACCAACAATGTTCAAATAGGGTTTCTCATGATACCAGAATACCACTGAGCAGCCCTAACCTCCATCAGTGCCAGCGTGGAGCAACCCAAATCCATCTGGTGATTAGATAAAAGTTGCAAATGGTATGGATGGTATACATTTCAACATAGACTTTTCTCCTTAAAGTTATTTATGAATTTGGGTTATTACATAATTAAAGTGTAGACAAAGAGGCTTGTTGTGAGCTACACTACACTCTCTCTATTAGTAGACACCAGAACAGCCCTGCGACAGATGGGGCAGGTGGAGTTTTCCGACAGCCAGCGATCGATGCAATGCACGTGATACTCATGGGAGCAAGGAAGCTTCCGCAGCTTGTTTCCTTCCGCATACTCTGTTATACAGACACTGCAAGTCTTCAAGGCGTCACTTTCGCCAAAGTTGCGCATGGCAAGGTTGTCAATCTGTTCTTTGGTCAGCCCTTGGGGTTGGTCCTCATCTTCATCATTTAATAGGAAGAAGTGAGCCAGTCGGAGGAGGGGCAATGAGCTTGGCTCCTCAAGGTTGATAGGGGCTCTGGGTCTAGCCCTGCCACCAGGGGCTGGAGGGGTAGTGGCAAGTCCTTCATCCATATCGGTCTCAACTGTCCTTGCTCTGACTCCAGTAGCCACAGGTGGTTCATCTACAACAGGAGCAGCAGGAGCGGTGGCATCTGGGTTATTGGAGTGTTCAGCCAAATCTGCGGATGCACTGGCTCCACGGTTGGAATCGGAAGAATCTGAGTCAGAATCCATGAGGTAGCCGAGCTCACCGAAGCCAGTCATGATCTGTCGAATCATAGACTGGAGAGCCATTGAGGTCGCCTCTCCCAAACTTGCATCCGAAATTCTACGGATAGGGATACGAATTGTACTGACATAGGTCCGGACACCAGCACGCTCAGAGCGTGAGAAAGTCCTACGAAATCCACCACGCTCACTTTCATAAAGAAATGTGTTGTTTGAGTTCTGTGACCGCGAACGTGTACGACTGGCAATGCTGTCCCTTTGGCGATATTCGCCTGGACGCACCCGACGCACCTGAAGATCAAGCATTATAGTAGGTGGCCTTCGTCCAGCTGCACCACCTTCAACTCCACTTTCTCCTTCATGAGAAGCAACACTTTGGGTTTCAGGAGTTTGTTCAGTTTCAACCCTGGGCTGCTGAATATCACTCTCAGCACCACTTTGTCTAGAAAGCACATGCTGTCGAGTCCGAGAACTACCCTCCACTTGAAGCGCACGTGGAGCACTGGTATCGGTGCTAGGTCCTTCAGATGTATGAGCAAAGCGGGGATTAGGCAGCTCTTCCATCTGATCTGAACGGAGAGGGGAACGGCTCCTGGCTGTACGAGCCCTGGTTCTGCATGGTTCTGAACTGCGGCTGCGAGCTCTCCTATGTCCTCTACGTAGAGACAGAGAAAGCGTAGGTTGAACTGACACAACAACTGGTGAGCTGGGAGGACCTGCATGCGTCTCATTTGAAACAATCTCTTCCCGTTCAGGCTCAGGCTCTGGCTCAGGCTCTGGCTCTGGCTCTGGCTCAGGCTCTGGCTCAGGCTCAGGCTCTGGCTCTGGCTCTGGCTCTGGCTCTGGCTCTGGCTCTGGCTCAGCCTCAGGCTCTGGCTCAGCCTCAGGCTCAGCCTCGGGCTCAGGCTCAGGCTCAGGCTCAGGCTCAGGCTCGGGCTCGGGCTCGGGCTCAGGCTCTGGTCCTACTATGACAGCCATCTCCTCAACAACTCGTTCTTCTACCACTCCTGTCTCCATGAGAACAGGTGGTTCAGCATTTCCATCTACTTCTTGAGACTCTGGAGGCTGTTGTTCTCCTTCAGCAGCGGCCTGCTGCTCAGCTAAGTTGCGATTCACGCTGATTTCCAGGCTGAAGCGAAAGTCTCCACTGTTTGGGTTGGTCTGACTTACTGCCCTCCATGACTGGTTTCCACGATGACCAGTTCTGGTTGTGTTGCCTGTGCGCCTCACTGTGTTCAGCCATTCTAGGAGACTATCGCCATTAGCAGGATCTTCTGAGGTTTCAGGTTGTTCTAAAATTGACAAAGATGATGTGTTTGAAAATGTGTCACTATTTCCAAAATTTGATTTAAATGGAAAGCAAAGGAAATGTCTAACTTACCACTTGGCTCTTCTAAATTTTCTGAACTGGGCGTGTTCGTCTGTTGCTCTGCACCATTTTTGATATTCTGAAGTCTACTGAACAGCTCATCCTCTGTTGCCTCTCCTGAATAAAACAATCAAAAACATAAGAACATGTTATCAAAAAGAAAGAAAACATGCTATACCCTTGCTATTCCTTAATGTCATTTTGTGTCAAGTTCATCATAAAAACTCCACAAAACTACTTCTCAGACACGAAAGGTGCACACCATTTTGCACTAAAATCAAATGATCAGTCAATTCGGAGGAAGCCCATTATAAAACAGAACGCAAAACCTTTTAATAACCTCAACAACAAAAACTACGAACAGTGAACACATATCCGGTTTGTACTGTACAGAATTTATAGTTTGTTATTCCCAATAGTCCCTCAAGGTTTCAATAGGTGCTATATTGCAATAAATGCACAGGACACAGGAGTTGAAAATCCGTCCCGTGGTCCATACAGAATACAGTGGACGGCCGCATACTTGCGGTTCGGCACCCGCGAATGCATTTATTTGCAGATTATTCCCCCCCCCCAATTTTGTTTAATCTTTTAGTTTAAAGTTTTTTGGGGGGGACCAATCCTGAAAATGTCTTTTGGCAGTTTGTCCTCGCTTATTAGATTTTTTTTGGGGGGGGGGGGGGGGGGGGGGGGGGGGGTTAAAATATTAAAATAAATAAATATCTTCCCAATGCAGTTCCAATGGCCGTCAATTATACATAGATTTTCGGCATTCACAGTCAAGCCCAGTCCCTATCCACCACGAATATTGGGGGTCCACTGTATTTCAAAAATACTGATCATAATACTGATCCATATAGCTGATTGGTTTCCCTAAAATACAGCAACAGGACAATGCTTAAGACCTCTCGACTTACCAGGGCATGCCACCATCCAGTCAATGCCCTCTCCTCGCAGGATGATCCACTAAAGTTTGCTCCAAATTTACACTCACCCTCACACTGTCCTGGGACACAAACGGATTGGCGTCTTGAGTAGAGCGCAAAGGTTGTGGCATTTTCATCATAGTGTGAAAACCAGGCTTCCTGACCTTAATGCTCAGCACCGCATCTTCCGGTACGGGCAAAAATGAGATTTCAACAAACTGTGGAGAGATTTATTATTATTATTTTTTTTTTTTAAATGACCAGATAGTTGATATCAGACGAAGTTATGTCAGAGACTTTCACAGTAAACAAAATGTCCAAGGTTCATTGTAAGGGAAAAGTGATACAACTATGATCACGTCAATCTCCACAAATAATCTTCCTAAATGAGCAAATAAACAATTTGCTGTGTAAAAGATCTCAATGAGGACCATAGGCTATTTTATATTTTTGGACAGAAAGACAGAAGCAGATCAACATTATTAGAAATTTCAAATTCATGTTCACATATACAGAGATTTTGATGATTCACATAACAGTCAATTAATGGACCAGAGTGTTGAAATCTGACACAGAATGCCAGAAGTATTGAGGGGGTTTGGGGGAACCTCTTTTATAGTGATTAAAGAGAAAAAGGCTTCTTTATACTCGCACGGACGGCTACCGCGCTGATGTCACTGAGGCTGTCCCACACGTAGTTTGCCTTTATACTCGAGTGCAACCCACGCGCGCTGTTTTGAAAGTGTACTGCAGTTCTCCAAGTCGGGGGTGTCGCTACGGCTGGTATTGGCTAGGACACCACAGGGTGGAGTTTCCTCTTCATTTTTTTTGCCTTTTCCAGTAGCCGTTTTCACTTTCCTTTCAGTAACAAGGAACAAAGCAACAACAATGGCGACCGCGACAGAACAAATGGACCTAAATGACCAGATGATACGTTTAATTATGCTGCAAAATCGATCGATAAGGCGGCGACGGACATGATCTGTAGAACCAATGGAACGCTGGTACATCACAGCATGTGACTAAAACGGACCAATCACGAGAGATGATCTCCGCGGCGCGCAGCAACTATTTTTGTCGAGTGCGCGGCAAGTTACGCAGAGGTGCTGCGCGGGGCAACTCGTCAGTCACGTGATGGAATGCGGGCGTTGTCGGCCGCGCGACCGCGGGAGTATAAAGAGGCCTTAACACTGATATAATAAAACAAAGAGATGGTTTCAATTTTAAAAAGGCAAACGTAAAATAAATAAATAAATAAATAAAACATTTTTTTAAAAAAGGAATTGATTGGAGTACAATACTTGGCAGGACACATCAATGCCTAATTTCTTAGGCTGTATTTACAAGAGCCACATTCTGACTTAGTGCCTGAATATTTATTGACTATTTACAATTTGTCAAGTTACTCATTCGATATCACTGTGTTTTACATGTTTTGAACAAAAAACAAACTTAACTTGCATGCACACAAACAAATAATACAAATAGTAAACATTCAATAGTTGAGTTGGCTTACTGTCCCCTCTGATTTTAATGCAGGTAACCGCTGTATTACTCCATATTGTTCTCACTATATATCGGGTTTAGACCACATTTAACAGGCTACTTTCACTGGAGTTTTGATTTACTACACGTGATTTATGCACTGTGGTGGTTGCCAAAATAGGTAGGTACAATGAAAAAATGCCAGGTTTTTGAGATGTAAAAAAGTAAGACCAAGATAAATCATTTCAACACTGTTTTTCCAACTTAAAGACACTAGGTAATCCTGTGAACACTGGCACGTGTTCCATAGCTCTGGACTTACAAATGTCATCTGCAGAAAAAAATGCCCTCCAAAATAGATTTAGTAGTAATTTTAGGCTTGCTTTCTGATGAAATGTTTGATTTTTACACAGATTTTAGCCTGCCCCAATTTTGGACACGTCATCCTGTCACAACAAGTGCAGAAGATGAGGACATTTCATCATTGAACTACTCCGTGTTCGGTCTTGTAATTTTTACCTGTATTGAAAATCTTTTTCCCCCCCAAATAATAATGAGCGAAAATACTAACAGTGAAACATTTTAAAGGGGGGGGGGATTTGGGTGATGAAAAAGTGGCGTTCCAAAGGCAATTAGTTGTTTACCAATTTCTCATAAATGGATTAATACTACTGGAAACGACTGCCAGTTTTCTTGAGGGAAAACAAATATATTAAAAAAATATTTAAAAACTTGTTAGTGAAATATGGACCATTATGACCCACAGTCCCTTTAATAGGACCTATAAACTCAATTTTAAAAAAATAAACCTTTTAGAGAGGTGAATTATAAATGCACAACTGTGCACAACCTTGAATACCTCGGGATGAAGCTATGTTCGGGATCAACAATATTAAGTTAAAGTTAAATGGGAGTCAGCACATACCTGCCACAATTTAAGGTGCCTTTGACTGACCCCAAATAAAGCTTAGCTATTCTAGTAGTCTTTTCCTGACATTTTTTTTAGTCACATACAGCATAAGCTATGGTCTGCAGAGAGCTTCCACAACATCAGAAGAATCTCATTGTTCAAATGTATCAGTCAGGAGAAGGGTACAACATTTTTTTGAAGCTATTAAATATTAGGGGTGTCAAAGTTAAAATGTTAACTCATGAGGGTTGGTCACAAAAAATATATTGTATTCATCATGCATTCACTCAGATAATCACAATTTATGTTGACCACACAAGCTCCTTTACCTTAATTGTGGATGGATATCTGAAATAGGGATGTCCCATCCATCCATCCATTTTCTGAGCAGCTTATCCTCACAAGGGTCGCGGGAGTGCTGGAGACTATCCCAGCTATCATCGGGCAGGAGGCAGGGTACACCCTGAACTGGTTGCCAGCCAATCGCAGGGCACACATAAACAAACAACCATTCGCACTCACATTCACACCTATGGACAATTTAGAGACTTCAGTGACTGCTAGAACAAATGGACCTAGATGATACGTTTAATTATGCTGCAAAATCGATCGAGAAGGCGGCAGCGTAGATGGTATGGAGAACCAAGGGACACGCTGAGTACGTCATCACAGCATGTGACTAAAACAGACCAATCACGAGAGATGATCTCCACGGTGTTCGGCATGCATCAACAAGTTTTGCAGTGCACGCGTCAAGAAGAAGAAAATGTCTGGCAGTATTGTTATATTGCCTGTTTGTTTGTGTTTATAAAGGTTTGTGTACCAATATTCATTATTTTGAGAGAGAGATAAGTGCCCCGGGTTCGATGCTAATCTTTGTTAGCTCATCAATGGTTTTTCTCATGCATTGTGTGTTAGCTTTGAGCTAGTGATTTTTGTGAACAAAAACGAAGAAAGAAATCTGATGTATTTGAACATTTAATAGGTATAATTCTTTTGTTGTGTGTGTTTAGTTTTACAGTGAACTTCAACTGGAGTTTCAATAAGCGACATTAACCAAACAACATTCACTCTTACTGCTTGCTACTTTACATAGCAACCTGTTGTTCTGATCACGTGGGCTGTGCATGCCATCCGAGCGCAGCTGGATAAAAGTGCTGGAGCAGATCATGAAGTGTACTGCTTGTATAGGAGTGGTAAAACCGGAGATTTTTTTATCCAATCCTATCCACGTTTTTTTTGCTGACATCGGACCGATTTCAAAGATTAGATTGAGATGCGGTGCAGGTTGCTCTAAGGTTAGTGATCAGGTCAATGCTTACGCCAGTGAAAAGACAAGTGAGAAAACTCCGACTGGTGTGCTCGGCGGAAAATTTTGCTTGAAAAGTCACCCCGATCGGATGACAAGTGTAAAATACCAACTCAAAGCAAAATGTGGTACTGTGTGTGGTATATTTGTTGCCTGTGATTGACTGTCAATCAAAATTAGAACGTGATGATAAATGACTGACAGCAATATACAACGACACAGTCCAGTCCTCACTAAACCTTGTTGCATGAACTGATGAAGCCTGCTCAGATAACAACTGAAACATCTTCTAAGACAACCGGAACAGTCCATTTCCGATCAAGTCAGTGCTCAGAGAATTATATAGCATACATTTGTATGTTTTTGTGTGTTGGTCCATTGCCTATTGTACAGTTATTTGACCTAAACATATAGTTGTTGTTGTTTTTTTTTTTTTTTTTAAATATAAAAAAATAATAAATAAAAATAATCCTAATTTTGTAACGGACACGCCATGAAAAGATGACACCCAGCAGGGTTAAAATGAGTTATCTAGGTCTCATACTCTTATAATCCCGAAAACGCTGACATAGTGGATATCCAACCTGTCGATTTACGCTGCTGTCACATCGGCAGCTATCAAATACATATCTGATTTGTATTCCACCTTTTTTGCTGGGACAGAAAAAAAACATCTGAAATCCGTCATTTGAACCACACAGTGTAAAGAAACACCTAAACCAGGGTAGTATTTATTATATACAGAGACTATGGAAGAAATGCGATGCAGGCTTACGCCTAGATTTACAAGTAATTATCAATAAATTAGAATATGGTAGAAAAGTACTCATACATTACATAGACTCGTTAAAACACTTGGGGAAAATACTTTTCAGAGGGAAAAATCCTTCCTAATTTCTACATTAAAAATAATGTTCATTGTTTCTTGATTGGCAGCACAGTGGAGAACTGGTTAGCACATCTGCCTCACAGTTCTGAGGACCGGGGTTCAAATCCCGGCTCAGCCTCTGTGCAGTTTGCATGTTCTCCCTGTGCCTGGGTGGGTTTTCTCCAGGCACTCCGATTTCCTCCCACATCCCCAAAAAATGTGTGGTAGGTTGATTGAAGACTCTAAAAAACACATATAGGTGTGAATGTGAGTGCGAATGATTGTTTGTTTCTATGTGCAGTTGCGATTGACTGGCGACTGGTTCAGGGTGTAACCCGCCTCCCGCCCAAAGATACCTGGGATAGGCTCCAGCACCCCGCGACTCTAGTGAGGATAAGCGGTAAAGTAAATGGATGGATTGATGTTTCTTGATTGTCTTGTAATAGTCTAGTTTCTAGGGATGGTGAATTTTTAGTTTTCGTTTGCTATAAAGGTATAATCATCAAAATTCTACATGATGAATCATTAAAATATTTCAATGTGTTTGTGTAATATAATGAGTTTTAGTTTTTGCATTGAATACTTATTTTAAGAAAGAATATGGCACTCTTAATATATAGAGCTCTACCTGGAGATTAAACAGACATTACATTGATTGACCATTGATACATTGACCTCAAGAGCATCACAGGTCGCCTGCTGGACCCCCTGTAGTTTGCCTACCAAGCAAACAGGTCTGCCGACGATGCAGTCAACATACGCGACGATCCTGTTTGTGGACTTCAGCTCTGCGTTCAACACCATCATCCCTGAACTCCTTTCCTCCAACCTTCTCCAACTCAGTGTCTCGTCTGCCAGCGGATTTACAGCTTTCTGACAGGCAGGACACAGCAGGTGAGGCTGGGGGAGGCCACCTCATCCACACGCAGCATCAGCACTGGGGTACCCCAAGGCTGTGTCCTCTCTCCGCTGCTCTTCTCTCTCTACACGAACGACTGCACCTCAACGCACCCGGCTGTCAAACTCCTGAAGTTTGCAGATGACACCACTGTCATCGGCCTCATCATAGACGGTGACAAGTCTGCATATCAACGGGAAGTGGAGCGGCTGGAGCTGTGGTGCGGCCGACACACTGACTGTAGAGATGATCGTGGACTTCAGGAGGCCTCCTTTGCCACAGCTGCCCCTCACGCTGTCCAGCTGCCTTGTTTCAACCGTCGAGACCTTCAACTTCCTGGGAATTACAGTCTCTCAAGACCTGAAGTGGGCGATCAACATCAACTCCGTCCTCAAAAAGGCCCAGCAGAGGATGTACTTCCTGAGGCTTCTGAGGAAGCATGGTCTGCCACAGGAGCTCCTGAGGCAGTTCTACACAGCAGTCATCGAATCAGTCCTGTGTTCTTCCATCACAGTCTGGTTTGGTGCTGCTATAAAAAAGGACAAACTCCGACTGCAACGGACAATCAAAACTGCTGAAAGGATTGTCGGTACCCCGCTACCCACCCTTGAGGACTTGCACGCTGCCAGAACAAAATCCTCTCGGACCCTCCACATCCTGGTCACCAACTCTTCCAGCTCCTTCCCTCAGGTAGGCGTTACTGATCAATGCAAACTAGAACTAGCAGACATTCTAACAGCTTCTTCCCTCTTGCAATTAACTTATTAAACAGCTAACCTACAATTCCATTGCAACATGCTGCCAATTTTTTTGTCTTGAGTTTGTTGTCACATTTCGGTCGGGCCAATTATACATTACTCGTAGTAGTCTCGCCACGCTGCACTATTTGCCTATCTGTTGTTGACCAATACTGGCCACTCATGGCAGAGTAGCACCTGCCCCTTGCACACTGACTGAGGAGTATCTTCAATATTTGCACAATCAACATTGTCCCAGATTATCGTTCTATTAGTCACTTTAAACTGCATACAATCCTTGAAGTCTCAGAGCCCTTTGCACAATGGTCATTGCACCGGACTATTGCTATATTAGTCATTCAAACTGCTCTAAGTGCTAGAAGACTGCATCTTTTTGCACAAAGAAACTTGTACCGGCATTACCAGATAACTAGCAACCCTTTATTGCTCAGTGACTGTTTTTCTCAATGTCTTTATGTCTCAAGTGTTCTCTGTCAATTGACTGTCTGTTATTGTACTAGAGCGGCTCCAACTACCGGAGACAAATTCCTTGTGTGTTTTTTGGACATACGTGGCAAATAAAGATGATGATTCTGATTTAACTAATGTTGAGTTGACAGAATGTTCCGCGAAATCAACTGCCCAAAATAAGCGAAGGTTATTACCTGGGGTGCCCAAAAGATTGTTGTCTCTCATAAGACGATAGTCATCATCACTCAGATTGTTGACAAATTGGTAGAAGGCTTCTTCTCTGTCAAGACGATCCAGCTGGCTCCTGCGCTGCGACTCTGGCTGGTCACTGCCGCTCTGCTCTGAACTGTCAGACCCTTCCATTGGTTCAGAAGGGGAAGAGGTTGGGAATATTCTCCAGTCTCCAGCAAGATCTAATTGCTGCATCATACACAGAAATATACATTATATAAATGGTTCAAGAGGAGATGACTATTGCCAATTAAAAGACACAATTAGGTGATTGAAAAACAGGGAATCCTGACAAAAAAGGTCTGAATTTGACATTTTAAAACCAGTTTTAATATAGTACAGATAGTATTTTATCTAGCTATTTGTAGCTGTGACCAAGTGTATTCGATATTACCTACCTCAAACTTCGAATTAACATTTCAATACGCTCAAATGATCAGGAGGCAACTTGGACGCAAGTCGTACTTCTCTATAGTTAGCTGACCCACAGGAGAGTGACTAATATACTTTACAACACAGATTGTATTGTACTGTTCTATGGAATATATTAGATTACATGGAAAAGTATCATTTGAAAGTAAGAGCGCCATGAATGGCACAGTGGAAATATAAACAAAATGGTATCAGACAGCTTAGTTTACGTACATGTGGCTAAACACTCGAACTGAACACGGTCACTATAATTCACTACCAGAGACAAGTGATGCACTACCAGAGACAAGTGATGCTAATAACGTGGATTGGCAACTCTTTACGTACAATTATCAATAACAAATGTAAGTTGTAACGTGTCGTATTGGCTAATAGTCGGAGTCGCCGAAACAAATGGCTAAGTGGCTTCAATGCTAAGTAGCGGAGTAGCAACTAGCTACGTAAACCTCGAGCGGGCCTCCCAATTAACGCTACGATAGCGATGAACTTCTCAGGATTCGCCAAATTGGCATACTCGGCACAAGGTCAATCGCAATGTCAAGCCAGCTGACAAAGCTCCAAAGAATGCTTCACGGCAGGATAGGTTTGTTCCATATCCATAAAATGTAGTGTCATCGATAGCGGCCGTGGAGCTAACACAGCGGACGGCAGCTAGCAATGACGTTCTCAACCAGCACTCGGCAAGCACAAACTGGACCGAATTAGTTCGCTGAAAATAATACAACTGGGAAACATGAACCGTCTCTTAAAAGGCCACCAGTACATTACCTGTTTGGTGATGAGAGTAATTAAATGATCACAGGACCCAGTTCTTCTTCCAATAACCTTTAAAAACGATAGACTATAACGTTAAGTGGAGTTTCAGGAGTCCATTTTGTTTCTTTTGGGAAAGCTACAACTGTCTTCCGACTTCCTGACGACAGCACATTTATTTTCCCCGAGTTTAGCCTCGCAGGTATACCTGCTGATTTTAAACACGGCCATTTCAGTACGTCGACGCTTGAACCAATTGCGAGAGACGCTGCCTTAAGTATAGTTCAGGGCAAGAAACTATCCATCTATATCAAAAGAAGATAGCTATAGATACGACAGCACTCTGTCGGACCCCAGCTAAGCGACATGCTTACATAGCGGCCACGTTGGTGGGGGCAGCGTTCCCATTAAAAGCAATACATGTACATTGAAAACGACGTAACTTGCTCATTGCTCCTCCATTTTTCTTGAGTTTTTTTTTGTGGGTGTCAACGTCAAATGATGTGCTTTTAACCCTTAGATGCACAATTGGGCCATTTTCTCGTAATATCTTTGTTATATAAAATTATCATAAATTCAGGTAATCCTAAAAAAAACGTGGTTTTGACATCCTGCCATTGGAATTTTTAAAATTACCTTTTTTAAATTTTACAGTATTTTAATTTTGGTATTACTTCCCCCAAACTTCCATAAGTGGGTAAACAAATTACCCACATTTATTTCCGATGGAATGTTATGATAATTTTATTCTTTTATTTATTGTGACTGTCAGGAATATAGATTTAGTCGAACACACAGACTGTTTAGAATTATCACCTCTTACACCACCTATTTTACTCACAAAAACCAATTCATCTACTATAATCTTAAATTTAGACCTAAAAATGTGTTTGCATGGAATTCATGACAACTCAATCAACACAATCACCAAGTTTGCAGGCAGCTAAAACCAGATAGATAGCTAACATTACTCTATGTACTGTGTGTGTAGATTGTATGTCATTCATAAGTATTGTGTAAGAGTAAATGTTATTATCAGGTATCAACAAATAAGCCAACGTTACTGTGTTTGTCAGTGTGTCTCATTCATGACCATTGTGTTAAAGAGTATGTGTATCAATAAGTGTATCTAAATATGCCTATTTAACAATTTGTAGCTAGAAGCGTGATAAAGCTACTGCATGTATTGCACAGTTGTATGCATGTTTGTGTGTGTGCGTGTCTGCTTTTTTTCTATAGGTACATATGTATTAATAGGTTTCCTTGTCACTCAAATCATTCTCTTTTTTATAGCCTCTCTTTTCTTATCCAAGATATCATGGCTGGTAGGTATACAATTGCTAATTTATTAGGGTGTCATGATTAAATGATACAATCACGGCGGCGAGTGCCACACATCCTTGCAAGCCTCATTAACCCAAGCAATCACATACCATTGCTCTGACATGAACACAGCAGCTATAGCACCCCGAAATTATGTTAAATTGCTAATCTAATATAATGAGGGGGGGGGGGGGAGCAAATTTACTAGGGTGTCATCAATTAAATTGGTAAACATGATGGCTGCCGCAGGGACAATCAGAAAAAAAATAAAGTTAGCATAAAAAAACTATGTCACTTAATGTCAGAAAATTATCATCAACCATCACCAAATTTTTATGTGGACATCTCTACACTGTTAGACATTTCATAGGGTTATTACTGTAACTTACTTGCAATACTGTTGACAAGCTAATTTTACCTTCACTTAGCATGTGGTAGAACTGACTGGGAATGTTACTCTGTTGCACACTACTCAGAGTCAGGGTTTTTTTTTTTTTTTTTTTTTTAAATGCAACAAACAGTAAATGCCATTAAATAAATGCTAAAATTCTGAACTCTTGCCTCATATTCATATTTTGATCTGAAACCCAAATGTCTTCAGTCTACAACAAAAACAAAGGAATTGACCTTGCCATTCCAATACTTTTGGAGGGGACTGTACATGTAACACAAGAGTTACTGTAAATAAGACACACATTCAACGCACTATGGGTAACATAAACACATGATCAATGTTACGTTAATCCTTATCATTCATGAACATTAAGGATTCATGTCTTTATTACAGCAACAGTTCAACATTTTATGGGGCAATGCATGCAGGGAGCACATGGCTTCACAATTCTGATGCATGCAAAATACAGTATTTCGCTGTGTGATGTCAACTAAAATCCCACGATGCAGTGGAAACTGTAGTTAATTCCTGTAAAATCACTTTAAATTATTTTACTGTAAGGTATGAAAAAAAAAAAAGGTAATTAATTGTTTAATTTACAGGAATGTCTAACAGTGTACTTATGCCCATTTCTACCTCTGAAAATATTAGAACAATAGCCCAAATATTAGGGATATTATGAATGTTAACTGTGTTCCTCGTTAAGCAACGTTAAGCTTCTCCTCTAGTGTAGTGGAGCGGAGAGGAAAATGCTTAAACAGGTTATGTAAAGTAAAATTAAAAAAATAGCATAGTGTAAATCTGGTGCTGAATGTTATCCAGAAGAAAATTTCAAAACTGTTTTTGCAATTTACCCAGTATTTTCGGAGTTTGTCCCATAGCCACCCCCTTTAGCAATGAAGATACAAAAAATTGGCAATCTTCTGCAGGAATGTCATTTCCCGGAGACTCGTTGTATAGCACGGTGGTTATTGTGAAAGAAGCTATTCATTGTCTTTTTTTTTTAATTTGTTATTTACTGTATCTGCGTTCCTGAGATTCGTGTTGCTGTGTCGCGATGCATTGTTCCCATTTTTACAAGGTTAGAGCGGTGAAGTGGACTGCTTTTGTAAAAGCAAAGCGGGTGAATTTTTTTCCCAGTCTGGACAAGCGTGCTGTGTTAGAATCAATGGCTTATGACAGTGGATACACTTAGAGGTGAGGCTCCAATTTGACTTTTATTGGTCATTTATTTGCTGCAAGTTGAACTAGCAGTTGGGTTGTTTACAAACGGCACATACTGTCTATTCACTACGTAGCTGTTACTCTCCGTGAACACTTGTTACGCTCCGTGAACACTTTCTAAATCGTCCGTGATCGGAAAACTACTATCTGGATATCTTCCCGCCCCGTTCACAGAGTGAACACAAAAACACAAGCGCTTCAACTGCTACCACGATCACTACGTGGCGTTGTTTTGTTCATGTTACATGGAGTTGCAGCTCTCTTTAATGTGCTTAATCTTCAGGTGTTTTTACACGGATATGCCTGTCTTCGTCGTAACATCTTTTCTAAACTTTTTGGAGACCATGGTTGTTTTTCCAAATGATAGACGTGACCTTTTTGGGACTATTTATGGCTCGCTAGTCGCTAGCATCCTCTCCTCCATGCAGGCGGAAGTCTTCCGGAGTAGCGAAAAGTATAGAAAATAAAATTGGTGACCACCTTTTTTCATATCGAGCATTAATAAAATATCGATCGAATTGAGCTTCACGATATATACTAATTGTACTGACACACCAGTCACTCAGTCTCCTTGTGTCGAGACGCCATTCCATATCTGGTTGGTCTGGAACAAGCTCGACGCTGGCATCCATCGCATCTGGCTCGTACATAAATGAACCAATGAGCAGAAAATCTTAATGCTCTTCGTCTCCAAAATTCTTGAAAACAACTGCCCCTTGTCCAGATGTTTCAGTTGATACACTCTCTGTTTCAGAATCAGAATAGCTGCCTTTTCCTTCAACCATGAAAATAGTGCTTGTGTAGGAAGCCAGCTATGATGTTTTGAATCACGTCCTTGAACTGACATCACTTCCAGGTTGCGGGAGTTTTTCCAGAAAAATTTGAAGTTGACTTCAGAAAAGTCATAAAATTCTTCAAAATTTAATTATATGGGATTTATTGAGTGATTTTTATATCGGTGGTTTCCAATCTGGAAATACATGAGGCATCACATCTGACAAAAATCATCATTATCTGGTATTACTTCACAGCACATCTTTAAACGTCCATAAAATCAAAAATATCGGGCCGCTTGTTCTGACATTTTCAGAGGTGTAAGTGGACATAAATAGAGATGTCCATGTACATTTTGGTGATGACTGGTCCCAGTTTTGGGTCATTAAGCGACGCCAAGCTTTTGGCCGGAAGATCCTCGTTAGGTGTCCGCCGTGATAGCCAGCAGATCCTATTAAAGTCCGCGGTCAGCCGAGCCCCATGACCATACAAAAAGTCTTTAACCTACCACAAAATCAAACGCCTTTTTAACGTCATCATCCAAAACTATTTTATCAAGCTTTCAAACCTGATAAAATAGTACGAACAGAGGGCCGTGATGTCACATGCCCACCGTGACAGTCAGCAGTGCTCATCAAAGTCTGCCTGTGTCACACAATGCCACCATGCACCCTACAGAAACACCTGTGTCATCCATCAGAACTCTTTTCAAAGGTCTTAGAGGCAATCAATATAAAATTGAGCTGACGAAACTGGTTTATTTATGCGGAAATGAATCTGCAAGCACTTACCTCGTGGGATGACATGGCTGTCTACTTTCCTCAAGGAGGCATTTCAATGAATGAAAAAAAAGCCTATTAAAAAAAAAGACATTTTCATTTGAAAACAAGCCTAAAATTACTGCTGAATCTATTTTTATGTTTTTCTTCTTCTGCAGACGTCATTTGTAAGTATATATATAGATATATAATATTTAAGTGAAGTCTAGAAAGACTACCTTTATTGTTATTATTTTTATATAAGAGCAAGTATTTTCCTATTAATATCTGATATGAATGGGTAGATATGACACGCCCCAAACTTGATTTTAGTGAAGGTCCACCCAAATTATATTTCTCGTTGTTCCATGCAAGGTAATCCTTGTTCTACTGGCCTATGACGTTGTTGGGAAATTACCACCTCGTTTTTAACATTTTCAATTCATATGATATTTTCTGTGGTTCTGACAAAGATGAAAATGTTCCTTAATTTCACACATTGAAATCACACATTCATAAAATTTTGACATGAATGAAAGGTATATCGACGTGATGAACGATTATTATTCTTCTTTTTTGTGAAGATAATGTAAATGTTTAATGATGTAAATCTGACTATTACGTTGGTCTCTGCGTGGTCCGGAATGAGATGGCTCGAGTGGATGCCACCATTGAAAAATCTGAAAATGGCCGGTTTAAATATTTTAATGGTGTTTAAAATTTCTATCCAATTATATCCTCTAGTTTATAGTTTAGTTAGTTGTAATCTATGTAAATCCTATACAGGTGGTTTGAAATTTTTAGTAACATACCTAGTCCTTGCTATTAAAGTGATTTTGCACAACTAATTTGAATATCAGTGAGGAGCCAAAGTAAACTAGCACAGTGCAAACGCAACTTCCAGCAGCATCTAAACAGGCTCTCAGATGAAATGCCCTTGGTGTTTTTAAAGCATTATAATTCAGACATTAAAGCTGTTACTTTCGCACTTGTCTTGTTTTCACCTCAGATTGCACAATACCTTACAAAAGCAGAAATAGCACTGTTCAACAGCACCATCTACTGATACAAAATGACTGTACTAAAACAGAGAAGGCTATCGGGAACTGCCTGTTCTTTATCTCTTCACATCTCCAATATTTTGTCAGACACTTGTAATATGGATTCTGATTGTCTATAGTCAGGTTAATGTGATTAATATTTGTGTGTTGCATATTTAATTTTACTAATTGAAAAAAAAAAAAACTAGCATGTGAAAAGTGTGCAATCACACATGGCGTCATGGCTGGGGGGGGGGGGGGACGCAGGGAGAGGGGTTTTTGATATGCGGGATAGTACCATCCACACCCGACGATTGGATTTATAATGTAAAAGATGTACCACCCATTGCTTTTTGACCATTGCTGACAGGTGAAAATTTACCATCAGGTCACCTCCCTCCCCTCACCCCGTTGACGATTAAATCTACAATGTAAAGATGTGGCGGCACGGCGGCCGACTGGTTAGCGCGTCAGCCTCACAGTTCTGAGGACCCGGGTTCAACTCCACAGTTTGCATGTTCTCCCCGTGCCTGCGTGGGTTTTCTCCGGGCACTCCGGTTTCCTCCCACATCCCAAAAACATGCATTAATTGGAGACTCTAAATTGCCCGTAGGCATGACTGTGAGTGCGAATGGTTGTTTGTTTCTGTGTGCCCTGCGATTGGCTGGCAACCAGTTCAGGGTGTACCCCGCCTCCTGCCCGATGACAGCTGGGATAAGCTCCAGCACGCCTGCGACCCGAGTGAGGAGAAGCGGTAAAGAAAATGGATGGATGGATGGATGTAAAGATGTGCCACCCTACTGTCTTTGAACCGTTGTTTAAAAAAATTTACTGTCAGCACCCATCCGGCACCCACGCCCCTTATTTTTTAACAATACATTTTCTTTACTGCTCTCCATTCATCCATCCATATACTCCCCCTTATCTGAGGTCAGGTCACGTGGGCAGAAGCTTAAGCAGGGAAGTCCAGACTTCCTTTTCCCTCGCCACTTCATCTAGCTCTTCTGGGGGGATTTCCAGGAATTCCCAAGACAACTAGGAGACATAGTCTCTCTAGCGTGTCCTGCGTCATCCCTGGGGTCTCCTCCCAGTGGCACGTCACCAGAACACCTCACCAGGGAAGCGTCCAGTAAGCATCCTAACCAGATGCCCGAGCCACCTCATCTGGGTATTCTCAATGTAGAGGAGCAGCAACTCTGAGCCCCTCCCGGATGACCAAGTTTCTCATCCTATCTCTAAGGGAGAGCCTGGAAACCCTGCAGAAGAAACTCGTTTTGGCCGCTTGTATCTGCGATCTTGTTCTTTCGGTCACAACCCGCAGCTCGTGACCACCGGTGAGGGTAGAAACGTAGATTGACTGGTAAATTGAGGGCTTTACCTTTTGGCTGACCTCCGTCGACACAGACCAATACAGAGTCCGCATCACTGCAGACACCGATCCGCCTGTCAATCTTCTGCTCCATTCTTCCCACACCAAAGAACTCCTCCATCAAACTGGAGCCCTCAATGCCTTGGCTGCACCTAGAAATTATGTCCATAAAAGTTATGGACAAAATTGGTAACAAAGGGCAGCCCTCACTGGAAACAAATCCAACTTACTGCCAGCAATGCAGACCAAACTCTTGACACTGGTCGTACAGGGACCAAGCAGCCTGTATCAGGTACCCCATACTGCCAAAACAGCCTTCACAGAACTCTCCGAGGGACACGGTCGAATGCCTTCTCCAAGTCAACAAAACACATGGAGAATGGTTGGGCAAACTGTTATACACCCTTGAAGACTCCGTTGAGGGTATAGAGCTGGTCCACTAGTCTGTTCCACGGCCAGGACGAAAACCACACTGCTCCTCCTGAATCTGAGATTTGACTTCCTGGTGTACCCCCCTCTGCAAAACCCCTGAATAGACCTTACCAGGGAGGCTGAGCAGTGTTGTTTTACGACTATACGAAAATGTGAGAACCACTGCCTTAGACAGCCCTTAGAATAGTCATCAGCCCCCCCCCCCCCTACATGGCTTCCTGATTATTAATAAAACTCCATTGTTGTTACTAGTTATACAACGGTAATTCTTATTATACTGCATTTGTTTACCTTCCCGTTGAACAATTGAACACAAAAAAACAATTATCCTTACAAGGTGTTACGATATGCCACCTTAATGGAGCTGCTTATCTTCTTTTCCTTTCGGCTTGTCCCTTTAGGGGTCACCACAGCGCGTCATCCTTTTCCATGTAAGCCTATCTCCTGCATCCTCCTCTCGAACGCCAACTGCCCTCATGTCTTCCCTCACGACATCCATCAACCTTGTCTTTGGTCTTCCTCTAGGTCTCTTGCCTGTCAGCTCCATCCTCATCATCCTTCTGCCAATATACTCACTATTTCTCCTCTAGACGTGTCCAAACCATTGAAGTATGTGCTCTCTAACTTTGTCTACAAAACATCGAACCTTGGCTCTCCCTCTGATGAGCTCATTTCTAATTTTATCCAACCTGGTCACTCCGAGAGCAAACCTCAACATCTTCATTTCCGCCACCTCCAGCTCTGCTTCCTGTTGTCTCTTCAGTGCCACTGTCTCTAATCCGTACATCATGGCTGGCCTCACCACTGTTCTATAAACTTTGCCCTTCATCCTAGGAGAGACTCTTCTGTCACATAACACACCTGACACCCTCCTCCACCCGTTCCAACCTGCTCGGACCGGTTTCTTCACTCCCTGACCACACTCACCATTGCTCTGGACGGTTGACCCCATGTATTTAAAGTCCTCCCCCCTTGCTATCTCTTCTCCCTGTAGCCTCACTCTACCCCCACCACCCATTCATGCACATATATTCTGTCTTACTTCGGCTAATCTTCATTCCTCTGCTTTCCAGTGCATGTCTCCATCTTTCTAACTGTACCTCCACCTGCTCCCTGCTTTCACTGCAGATCACAATGTCATTTGCAAACACCATGGTCCACGGGGATTCCAGTCTAACCACATCCGTCAGCCTATCCATCACCACTGCAAACAGGAAGGGGCTCAGGGGTGATCCCTGATGCAGTCCCACCTCCACCTTAAATTCGTCTATCACACCTACAGCACACCTCACCACTGTTCTGCTGCCCTTGTACATGTCCTGTATTATTCTAACATACTTCTCTGCCACTCCAGACTTCTGCATGCAGTACCACAGTTCCTCTCTGGGTACTCTGTCATAGGCTTTCTCTAGATCTACAAAGACACAATGTAGCTCCTTCTGACCTTCTCTGTACTTTTCCATCAACATCTTCAAGGCAAATAATGCATCTGTGGTAATCTTTCTTGGCATGAAACCACACTGTTGCTCACAAATACTCACTTCTGTCCTGAGTCTAGCCTCCACTACTCTTTCCCATAACTTCATTGTGTGGCTCATCAACCTTTTTCCTTTATAGTTCCCACAGCTCTGCACATCATCCTTGTTCTTAAAACTGGGCACCAGCACACTTTTCCTCCATTCCTCAGGCATCTTCTCACATGCTAGAATTCTATTGAACAAACTGGTCAAAAACTCCACGGCCACCTCTCCTAGATGCGTCCATACCTCCACAGGAATGTCATCAGGACCAACTGCCTTTCATTTTTCATCCTCTTTAAAGCCTTTCTAACTTCCCCCTTACTAATCAGTGCCACTACCTGGTCCACCACACTTGCCTCTTCTACTTTCCCATCTCTCTCATTTTCCTCATTCATCAACTCCTCTAAGTATTCTTTCCATCTATCTAGCACACTACTGGCACCAGTCAACATATTTCCATCTCTATCCTGAATCACCCTAACCTACTGCACATCCTTCCCATCTCTATCCCTCTGTCTGGCCAACCTGTATAGATCCTTTTGTCCTTCTTTTGTGTCCAACCTGGCATACATTCATCATATGCCTCTTGTTTGGCCTTTGCCACCTCTACCTTTGCCCTATGTCGCATCTCAATGTATTCCTTTCACCTCTCCTCGGTCCTCACAGTGTCCCACTTCTTCTTAGCTAACCTTTTTCCTGATATGATTTCCTGTACTGTGAGGTTCCACCACCAAGTCTCCTTCTCTCCTTTCCTGCCAGAAGATACACCAAGTACTCTTCTGTCTGCCTCTCTGATCACCTTGGCTTCAGTGGTCCAGTCTTCTGGAAGCTCCTCCTGTCCACCAACAGACTGTCTCACCTCTTCCCGAAAAGCTGCACAACATTCGTCCTGTCTCAGCTTCCACCACATGATTCTCTGCTCTGTCTTTGTCTTCCTAATCGTCCTCCCCACCACCAGAGTCATTTTACACACCACCATCCTATGCTGTCTAACCCTCCCCTACCACTACCTTACAGTCGGTAACCTCCTTCAGATTACATCGTCTGCACAAGATGTAATCCACCTGCGTGCTTCTACCTCTGCTCTTGTAGGTCACCCTATGTTCCTCCCTCTTCTGGAAAAAAAAGTGTTCACTCCAGCCATTTGCATCCTTTTTGCAAAGTCTACCACTATCTGTCTCTCCAAGTTCCTTTCCTGGATGCCGTACTTCCCCATCATTACTTCATCAACCCTGTTTCCTTCACCAACATGTACATTACAATCTGCCCCAATCTCGACTCTCTCTCTGTCTGGGATGCTCAGAACTACTTCGCCTAGCTCCTTCCAGAATTTCTCTTTCACCTCTAGGTCACATCCTACCTGTGGGCCATAGCCACTCATCACATTATACATAACACCCTCAATTTCAAATTTCAGCTTCATCACTCAATCTGATACTCTTTTTACCTCCATGACATTCTTCGCCAACTCTTCTTTTAAAATAACCCAGACTCCATTTCTCTTCCCATCTACACCATGGTAAAATAATTTAAACCCTGCCGATAAACTTCTAGCTTTACTGCCTTTACACCTGGTCTCTTGGACACACAATATATCAACCTTTCTCCTAATCAGCATGTCAGCCAACTCCTGAGATTTTCCCGTCATAGTCCAAACATTCAAAGTCCCCACATTCAGTTCTAGGCTCTGTGGTTTCCGCTTCTCTTTGTCCCGAAGAACCCGCTTTCCACCTCTTCGACTTCGACTCACAGTAGCTGAATTTCCACCGGCGCGTGGCGGACGTTGTTAACCCAGGCCACGACCGATCCGGTATGGAATTCTTTGGATGAACGCTCATTTTTGTTTGGCAAAGTTTTAAGCCGGATGGCCTTCCTGACGCAACTCTCTGCATTTATCCGGGGTTGGGACCGGCCTACTGTTTGCACTGGCTTGTGCCCCCCCCATAAGGCTGCATTCTTAATGGAGCTGCTTATGCAGTTAGGAAATATTTGAGTCTGCTCGTCAAACAAAGTACAGTATGTCAATGTGTTTGTTGACTGGGGGAAAAGAAAGTTGCACATTTTCATTCATAGTCCTTCAAAACTGTTCCTCCTTAAAAAATAATAATTAAAAAAAAACACTGACAAAACAATTAACTGAAGGTGTATACCAGAACCATTGCATGAGACACTCTATATTTTATAATTCGCTTACTTAACTGCTATGGCTGTCTATGGAACAAACACAATATTATTACCACCTGACAATTTTGGAGGCATACATCACAGGGTGTTTTTATGGTCTCAGACAGTAGCTCCAGCTCCAATTAAGCAAGCGAGAATGAGTTGCAGTGTGGACCACAATGCCCAGCTCAGAGTTATGGATGAGCAATCATTCAAGCTATGCCTGACCCTAAGTGCTAATTAGATCTGAATTAAAATGTCTTTTGCCAAAGAATCTTACAATATTGCGAATATGGAAGGTCTAATTGGGATGAATGATGCTCTATTTTCAGGAGCAGTGCCCAATCCTCCCAATTCTTTCTATTAAAGGTCCACCAGGAAAGAGACTCCTATTAAAGGTCCACCAGGAACGAGACTATTTGTGGCAATTTTAATGTGCAAAAAGTGTTGGCAATATTAATTTCTATTTTTTCCAAAAAGTCTTGTTCCGGACCTTTAGACTGCATGGTATTATGACTTTAATTTTTGTTCTGTATTCAAATCTTTTACGTACTAGGTTTATTTTTTAAAATATCTTATTTAATAAACTCTCACTCTCTCTTTCCTTATGTCTGTCTCAGAATCAGAATCAGAATCATCTTTATTTGTCTTTCTCTCTATCTGCCTGTCTCTCTATCCATTACAAAGTAATTCATTAGCACCTATGCTGAAGTGAGGGACTTAGACAACGGTTGAATAACACAACCCGATTCTCTTCAGAAAGCAGCATTCAAAATCTTATTTTAATTTGTATATTTACTCCATAAACATTATTACAAAACTCAGCAATTTACCAATATTACATTATCACCATACAGGCTTGATCACAAATATTTAAAACCTTTGCAACAGTTACAACAAAACAAAACAAACAAAAAAAGAATACTCGAATAATTTACATGAAAATCTATAAAACAGCAAATTGTTCACAAATTATATTTTTTCTCGCCAAAGTTTTCTTTTTTTTCTTTGCTTATTTGTGTTTTACACAGCAACACAACACTCTCACAACAAGATCATGATCTTATTACAAAAACTCCCAACAAAATGTAAATATTTCTAGTTTTTTGTTGATACTTTCATATTTTGGTTTTTAAAACCAGAAACTTGTCATTGTATATCCTTTCCACTGCCCATAGAGGCGCATAAAAGGTTACTCACACACACAAATACTTCACAGCACTTTCTAAGAAAAATATACACTTACAAAATATGTTACAAATTGGCACACAAAAAATATACAAGATTTTGTTGTGTCAAGAGTTCATTAAGATTCCTTCTGGTAACAACTCTAGACAGTATATATAAAGCTTGGCAATATTTTAATGAAAAGAGCAAAAGTAATTCCAGTCAATGTCAAAGAATAATGAAGTGAATACATCAAACATAACATTATAATATACATTCATAAGGAGGATTAGGAACCTAATCTAGTTTGCATTTCTTTTTTGTTACTTCTGGGAAAACAAATAAAACAAAACAAAATGTCAGCTTTCTTAGCACCATTAAAATGAGGCAGCTCAACAGTGGCACATTTTCAAATCAAAAAGAAAAACAAAACTTAGATAAGTACATTCAATATGACAATAGGCAGAAATGAGAGAAGGCAGACTAAATGGGTTTGTAACCCATGTGGAGCTTCCTATCAGCAGCTCGTCTTGGTCCTAACCCTGATATTCTGGAGGAAAGAAATGCAAGGATCAGGGCAGAGGGTAAAGAAAAAAAGCAATTTGATTTGAGGTTATTACCATCATCCTTGTGCCACAATGGTCTTTGTGACAAGGCCCGTTTTTAAGTTTCCATTTCTGCACTCATCGCCTTAAAATAAAATGTCCCAAAATAACACAGGCCTTTATCCTGTGTATATATCTGTAAAAGAAGCTGCATCTTCTTTAAAAACAGTTTATAAAATATTTTTCTGCAGCCATTTGCAACAGATCGATTGTGTTTAAGGTTGAATCTTTAATCAGTAACGAATGAGCAGTCGTTGATTAAAAAAAATGGAATGCAATTGTTTTCATATCTTTTTTAAAACTATGCACTCATATGCTATTGATCTTCTGCCAAAACATGGACCAAAATTTTGATGACAATTAAAGACAACCATGATGAAAACAACGATATACCATGGAAAAAGTAAGCAGAAATAATCAGAAAGTGAATGCACATATGGTGCAAATAATACATAGTACCGGGATATACATTATTAAAAAAGAAACTCCACAAGAATGTGAAGAAAACGATGTAAAAATGAGCTTTCCACATGGAATTAATGAAAACACATGCTTTCCTTCATTTACAAGATTCCATTTGTACTGAAAATCGCTTTCTCATTCACATGGAATTGAACTGCAAAGGATGTCATGTCCAACGCCCATTCAGGAATGATGCGTACATCTACATTTCTGTGTTATAAACTGCCTTGAATTTTCAGTCCAAAACAGCTATTCAGTGAGGCTCAGCCCCAACTGACAAATAATTTCCTTGCTTAGCACTAAACATCTTTACTACATTCTCCTCAGTCCACTGAAAACTTGTTTGACTACATCTTCCTCTCATCCTCTTCCACTTCAGTAGCCTTCAGAGCAGATTTCCCCTTTTTTCTCTCTCTTTTTGCTTTTCAGTGCCAGGCGATGTTGAGGTAAATTGAATTTGGCAAACAAAGTGTGATGGTGGTGGGGGGAGGGAGGGGGGGGGGGCAGGGGGCATAAGAAGAGTGTTTCTGATTTGGTTTAGTGAGTGGTGGTGTACCACTGCTAGCTGTTGGTGCCTTTCATCAGACGAGAGAAGAGAGAGTCCCAAACAAAGATTTCCTGTTGTGGTAAGTCTCTGTAAGGAGCCAATATTCCAGTAGATAGAATATACTGTAGGAACAGCCAATATTCACACATATATAAGAGGTCATTTACACAGCATTGTTACTTTTGGCACATTGATTAAGGTATAATTATCTCTTTTTTGTTGTTGCAAATATTGCATGTCCCTGTACAGCAACAATGACAAAAATACTCTGAGGGTGAAGCTTTTATGACTTTGCAAGGCGTAAAAATGTAAATGTAGATAATCAGTTTCTCCACGCTCCAGAAGAAAAAGAAGGGCTTGACAAAAGAAAATAATTCCGGCCTTGAGGGGGAAAAAGACGTCTGATATGTCATCAATACAAAATGGTCCCATCTTGTGTTTTCAAGATGCCTTGGGATTAAATAAGGCTCATTAATTGTAGGTTTTCCTCTTGTAATGAGCCAGGCAGTGTATGAAGGACAGCAACAACAGGACATCCACATTCTGCATACAAAAACAGATGAGGAGGAAGGGTGCGTTCATGTCACTCAATGCATTTGTGTATATAGCTACATCTTTAGAGGGAAAGGGTATAAATACATACTTCAGGGGAGCATGTTTTGCTGAGAAAATACAAAAACAAAGCTCCTCAAAAAGCTTACGGAACATTTTTCAAGGGTTATTCTCTTTTTTTTCCCCTGACAAAAATAAGAAATAAAAACGACTATAAGAAGAACGAAGCAGAAACAACAAAAGCAAGGAAAATGCAGCCATGGTTGTTTTAAATCTCAATCAAGCTTGACACAATCACTCAATAGGTAGTTTGCAACGTACAAGAAGTTTTTCATGCAGATATTAATTTCCTTTTCGGGGTTAAAGGAAGTGAGAGAAATCAAGGGGGAACTTAGTTCTCATGCAGCTCTGGCATAGTGTCAGTGTAGGTATGCTTGTGAGGGAGGGCTCAGGTATTGTGGGCGAAGGAGAAAAGGGGGTGCAACAGCAGCTGATAACAAAATATTACCTCAGTTTCTCAAAAGAGGTCATCAGTGCTATGTCCTTATTTGAATCTCTCTCAGCTCGCTTCCCCTTCAGCGTTTCAATGCGAGGAAATTTCGCACTGGTCTTGTGGCGGTACAGCTTTTTGTGTGCAGGCCCAGGGTTAATAAAGTTGGGTTTGTCAAACATGTCACAACCCAGAGCTAGCTGAGGAAATAAGGGATGTGTGGGGTTGAATTTGGCCTGGTTTTTCCCTCCTTTCCCCCCTGCCTTCCTGCCTCTTCCAGCCCCTGTTAGCATGGCACCCTTTTTCTTCAGATCGGATTCAGTGCCCGCCAAGATTTTAAGGGTCTTTAGGTTGAGGCTATTGGCCTCAGATGGTGTACCGGCCTCAGACATTGGATTCCACAGTGGCTCAATGGAGGCCATCATGAATCTCTGTACCTCAGCCATGCCAGAGACAATGTTTGACAGAATATTGGAGGGCTCCTCAAACTCTCTCTGGTCGTCTCCGACTAGGCTGTTGCTCTCTGACCAGCCAGTGCCACACCAGTCCCCGCTGCTTGTGCTGTCAGTCAGGCCTGTACCACACCCCTCTACCTGATTCTTCGCTGCCTTACCCTCTAACATGGCCTTAATCTTTTTGGTTGAACGGGAATTCTGTTTGGGGGTTTTTACCTTTTCTGACTTGGGAGTTCTGGGGGCCCGGACTTTTTTTGGGCTCTGTCCTGCAGCTGCCTGTTTGTAATTACCTTTCCTCTTTGACTTGATGCTTTTGGCCTCTGCCATTTCATCATTCTGTTCATTAAATTCTGTAGTCCCCAGTTCCCCCTTTTTATCTAAACATAAGACATCCTGGCTATTAAAGTTGTGCAGTGGAAACTGACTGTCCTCCACTGTGTAGGCATTTCCTGTGTGCTCCTGTTGCTGCATAATGTCACAGTTCCACTTGACGTCTCTGTTGCGCTCTGTAGAAATATCATTCACATCTTGATATTTTCCAACATTCCCAGGTATCTTCATTTCACGTCCCGCAACCTGTGGGGAGAGGTTGGGCGTCTCAGGCGGGGAAAGCTCTGACAATGACGAGTGTCTAAATTTGTCAGGGGTAAAGTTGGAGATGTCCAGCAGGTCTGAAGACTCTCTGAGGGGTGTGAGGGCATCCATACTCTGCTGAATCACCATTTTTGGACTGCAATGTGCTAAGAAACTGTCCCTACCCTCCTCCTCACCCTCTCGCTCACAAGATTTGAGGCTTAGTGAACTGTAATTGCTTGAGGAGGCTGATAAGGAGCCTACTGAGTCGTAGCTGATGAGTCTTCCATTGTCAGTGCACAGAGACCCCCTCTGGTATTGCACCTGGCCCTCTACACAGGTTGACTGACACACTTGCAGATCTGCCCCAGGTTGTAGTCCAGGCTCAGTCAGGTAGCTCTTCTCGTAAAGTATCCGCTCACCCTCAGGGCTTACTTGGCTGTAGTTAGAAACGGGCAAGTTCTCACTTATGGGAACAGCAGCTGGAAAGCTGTTGGGTAAGATGGGGGTCTCAGGGGTCTCAGGTCCAAAATTCTGGCTATTATTGGTGCAGAGCTGTGGATGCCACATTTGGGGGAAGCTGGGGCAATTCTGGGGAGACTGTTGAAGTTCTGATTCTGAAGGAGGGGAGAGTACACAGCTTTGAGCAAGTTGAAGAGAGCAAAATTGTTTCTCCTCTAGGGAAAGGCCCACAGGATACTGTTGCCTGGAGGGCTGCTGAGGGAAATATGGGATAGATGTACCTCCAGAGGAGTCTGTAGCATCTAGCAGAGTCTGCAGGTAGCCCCCTGGGATGACAGGAACACCAGTTTCCACCTCCTCTGAGGGTGATGCTTTGCCAGGAGAGCAAGAGGATGAAACAAATGGGAACTTCACCTTGTCGGTGTCAGTTGTGATGACACTGTCAGAGAAATCTGGTTTGGCTGTGGTTGAGTGCATGCTTGCATCTTTTAGCCCAGCAGCAAGGTCCTCCGTGTTTGCTGCAGTGGCATCAATTTCATTTGTCAGGCTCTTCTCTTCTCCTTCTGCCTCTTTCTTTTTCAGGCTTCTCAACCTGGCCTCGCTTTTGAATTTTCTTATCCTGACCATTTTATTTCTTCCCAACCTCCTCCCCTCTCTCTCCTCCCTCTCTTGTGAGCGACTCTTGATTATAACTGTGTCAGAGATGGAGTTTAAGTCCAATGTGACTGGGATGTTCGAAGTTGCTGTTATCTCCTCCACCATGAGGGTGCCCTCCTCTTTAGAGACACCACCATGGGCCTGATCAGAGGGCAGAGAACCATGTACAATGACTGATTGTTCCACAGTGTGAATCCTCTGAACCTTTAGTCTGTTTGCGATCTTGTATTTTCTTTTAGGATGACCAGAATAAAAAGGGCGATGGTGGCGTCCGTTAAGATGAAAACCACGTTGTTGTCTATCTCTGGCGACCAGCTTAAGCTGCTCCTGTCTCTCTCTTTGCTTCGCCTGCCAGTAATCCTTCAGTGGAGCCAGTGTCTCATACTTGCTTATTGTGTTGGCGTTTAAGCTCACAGTACCATCCACAGGGTTTAGTTTTCCCAGTTTCACCGACATGAGTCTTTCTCCTTTAAACCTGTTGATGATGATGTACTTGATAACCACGGGTGGCTCTTTACGACATGATTTCCTTCGTTTTTTGGGACACCAATCTACATCTTCTTCTTCTTTCTGACCAGGTGGGGATTTCTCTTTTTTCTCAGCATTCTTCTCACTCTCAAGCGAGTCAACATCATATAAGTAATCATCACTGTATCGAACCTTTCTTTTAGAGCGCAAACCATAGTTAAGTGGATTTGAAGGACTAAGGAATCTTTTGGAGTGACCCTTCTTAAATTTACCCTCCTGCACAGTGTCTGAGGAGGAGCCAGTGCAGGAGCTGTCATCACTGAATTCTCCTGATTCCTCAGTAGAATTAAAGTCTATTACATAATTTACCTTAGGTGTTGACATGGGTGAGCCTTGGGAGCCGTCAAGAGGACTTTGGCCACTGCAGTCCCCCGGGCTTTCCTCTTGTTCTGGTTGCAGGATGAGCTCATCGGTTTTGGGCTGAACCTCATCAACACTCCTCCTCAAGACGCCTACTCCTTCTTCTTTCTTGGCACAGTTAGCCAGGACACTAGGAAAAAAATTAAACTGTGTCTCCTCCTGGAGCACGTTAGTTTTTTCCCTCATGTTGTCCTGAAATGACTCGTAACGAATCTTAAGCGAACAAACGTCACTGCTTAATGTAGAGTCGTCATCTTCGTCATCAAATAAATTGTCAACATCTTCCTCAGAGAAGAGGTTGACTGACAGCTCATTCTTAGAACATAAATCCAGCAGCTCCATCTTACTCTCGCTGATGAAGGATTCAAAGTAGCCCCAGTCCTGGCTGGCGTTAGCCAACAGTACTTCCTCCCCACTGACTTTGTCCAGTAACAGTCCTTCATACAAGTTTTTAGTTGTTGCATCATCCTGGGGGTCATCACAGTCATTTGTAGTTTTGTTTCCTTCCACCCTCTTGGCTTCATCGGAGGCTTTCGGCAGGGGAAAACTAAGTAGCTGGTCAGAGAGGAGCTGTTCTCCGTAATGACTCACTGCCTCCCCTGCATGGCTCAGGCACTGGATGCTGATGTTGTTGATGTCAGAGAAATCCTCACGGTTCACGTCCCCTATCTGCACACTTAGTCCAGTTTCTGAATTAGGGCTCGTGCTAGGCTCATGTGGTGGGTCCTGTACGGAGGTTGTGTCGCAGGTTTCAATAAAGCAACCGAGGCAAGTGCGGCTCTGCTGAAGGAGACAGTCCTCTGTCAGGGTCGATACGTTGTCAGGCTCCATCATTGTTAGTGACAGAGAGGTGGCAGCAGGCAACAGAATGCTCTTCTGTGTATCTCCCGTTGCGCCCCAGGAGTTTACAGCTGGATTGGGAAGTGATGCGGCACTGGGGCTGTTTTGAAAGTTAGGGACTAGGGTTGGAACCTCATGGGAGGGAGGGCATGGAGCTGCTGTCAGACTCAGAGAGGAGTCAGTGCCAAGTTGGAGGGGGAAGGAGAGAGTTGGTGATATGTGTGTGGTTCTCTGGTGTGCTGGGCAGAGTCGCTGTGATGACTCCACAGCAGGAGAAGGTGGGGGATGGAGAGCAGCATCAACAAGTCTGCATAGACTCAGGTCACCACTCTGCTCACATACCCCTGCTGGGAAAAAGAAAATATATTTTAGTTCTTTCAGTTACTCCAAAGTAAATATGCAGCATTTTTTTTATTTGTTCTGTGGCCGTGAAATACAGTTACTGTTAATTAACCGCCAGACTTGGAAATTTCATCCAGCAAGGACTGTACTGATTCAGTTTGTGACTACTATAGATGCAATATCATGTACTATCAACACTGAAATGAGTCGTGACAGTGACTCGAGTTCAATGGTATAGGATGTGGAAAGGAAAGAAATCAACAAATCTAAAACAGTAAAATAAGAAGCGTACAGTGTAGTTATGATTCACTTGCGTCATTATAAACACACTGTAGTGGCATACATGTAAACAACAAAGCTACAAAACTCCACATCTCCAAATCACTATTTAAAGGACTTACTGAGATGTTAGCAGCCACAATTGCAATACATGTTCAGCTTGTTCTCACAATAATTTGGTATAATTCCTGCATACAAAAAGGTATGCAGTTGGGTCACCTAAAATGTAAATATTTTAATCATTGAAATGTTATGAGGCAGCACGGTGGACGACTGGTTAGAGTGTCTGCCTCACGGTTCTGAGGACCGGGGTTCAATCCCCGCCCCCGCCTGTGTGGAGTTTGCATGTTCTCCCCGTGCCAGCGTGGGTTTTCTCCGGCCACTCCGGTTTCCTCCCACATCCCAAAAACATGCATGGTAGGTTAATTGAAGACTCTAAATTGCCCATAGGTGTGAATGTGAGTGTGGATGGTTGTTTGTTTGTATGTGCCCTGCAATTGGCTGGCAACCAGTTCAGGGTGTACCTTGCCTCCTGCCCGATGATAGCTGGGATAGGCTCCAGCGCTCCCGCGACCCTTGTGAGGATAAGCGGCTCAGATAATGGATGGATGGATGGAAATGTTATGAAAGTAATATCTATGCACTGCAACTGTTTTGAAATAATGGCAAAATACTGAATTCTGTCGTGTTTGTGTGTAGATGGGCTGTTTTATTGTGTTTTTTTGGTTATGTTTTGTAGCTGGACTTGCAGTCTATCCATCCACCTGGGTCATGGGTGAACTGGAGCCTATCCCAGCTCACTTTTGGCAAGAGTTCACAATGGACTGGTCACCAGTCAATCGCAGCATTCTTAAAATCTTAAATTATAACAAAATGTTTATATGTCATTCAGTCAATGTACATGTAGTAAATTTACAGTGGGGTGACACGGTGGACGACTGGCTCGCACACCTGCCTCACAGTTCTGAGGACCTGGGTTCAAATCCGGCCTTGCCTGTGTGGCGTTTACATGTTCTCCCCGTACCTGCGTGGGTTTTCTCCAGGTACTTCGGTTTCCTCCCACATGATAGGTTGATTGAGGACTCTAAATTGTCCATAGGTGTGCATGTGAGTGTGAATAATTGTTTGTCAAAAAAACATTTGAATGATTCCCAAGACTTTTGGGAGATTACATGGACTGACAAGATGAAAGTTGATCTTTTTGTAAGGTGTGTGTCTCGTTACATCTGGCCTAAATGTAGCACAGCATTTCAGAAAAAGAATATCATACCAACAGTCAAGCATGGTGGTGGTAGTGTGATGATCTTGGGCTGATTAGCTCCTTCAGGACCTGGACAACTTGCTGTGATTGATGAAACCATGAATTCTGGTCTTTCACAGAAAATCCTGAAGGAAAATGTTCAGCCATCAGTTTGTGGCCTCAAGCTGTTCAATTTGCTCAAATTCAAACGATGCCCAACCCAACAGGGCACATACAAACAACCAACCATTCACACTCTCATTCACACCTACCGGCAATTTAGAGTGTTCAATTAACCTCCCATGCGTGTTTTGGGGATTTGGGAGGAAACAGGAGTACCTGGAGAAAACACACGCAGGCACGGGGAGAACATGCAAACGCAACACAGGCGAGGCCAGATTTGAACCCGCGTCCTCAGAACTGTGAGGCAGATGTGCTAACCAGTTGGTAACCGTGCCCTGCAGCAGGATATCCATCCATCCATTTCTGTACCGCTTTTCCTCACTCGGGTTGCGGGCATGCCGCAGCCTATCCAAGCTATCTTTGGGCGAGAGGCGGGGTACACCCTGAAGTTGTCGCTAGCCAATTGCAGGGCACATACAAACAAACAACCATTCGCACCCACATTCACACCTACGGACAATTTAGAGTCGTCAATTAACCTACCATGCATGATTTGGGGATGTGGGAGGAGACCGGAGTGCCCGGAGAAAACCCATGCAGGCACGGGGAGAACATGCAAACGCAACGCAGGCGAGGCTGGATTTGAACCCGGGTCCTCAGAACTGTGACGCAGATGTGCTAACAAGTTGGTAACCCTACCCAGCAGCAGGATAATGATCCAAAATACACCAACAAGTCAACTTCTGAATGGCTTAAAAAAACAAAATGAAGGTTTTGAAGTGGCCTAGTCAAAGTCCAGAAATGCAGTGGCATGACCTTAAAAAGGCCGTTCATGTTCGAAAGCCCTCCATTTTTGCTCAATTCGAACAATTCTGTAAGAAAGAGTGGGCCAAAATATCTCCACAGAGATGTGAAAGACTCACTGCCAGTTACAGAAACTGATTTAGGGGGGCATTACTTTTTTTTACACAGGGCCAGGTAACTAGTTATAGTTTTTTTCCTTAATAAATGAAATCAACATTTAAAAAGAGCATTTTAAGTTGTTTGATCTTCAACATTAAAATGGGGGAAACAATTAAAAAATAGAAGAATTTGACAAGGGGACCAATACCTTTTCACGGCACATTGTGAGTATGTCCGTGTGTAAATACGCACACATAGACAGGGATCTCGTTTGATGTGTGTCTCACGCACAAAACATTTGCAGGGATGCATGAGGGCATAATGTACTCCAGCGTGGTGCTGGAAATCCGAATTCTTATATATTTTTTTTAAACGAGACAGGGCTCTAGAGTGTGATACGTAAATACAGTACAAACACAGACACACACACAGATATATATATGGTCTCTCTCTCTCTCTCTCTCTCTCTCTCTCTCTTTCTATATATATATATATATATATATATATATACATACACACACACACACTAGAGCTTCAAATCAGTGGTGATTCGAATTGATTCGCAACGTCTGAAAAAATTAATTCCAAATTAATAATTTTTGCATTCGAATCAAAACAAGTCAAAGAATAACATATTACATACTTTATTCTGACAAGAGCTGTCATGCTGCAAAGCAGCACTTCCATTGTTTACGGCCATCAGCATTTTGATTTAGTGCGCATGCGCATATACTCATTTGTACAATAACTACTGTAACCGATCACATGGATCACAGAGCCGTCTCCCCCAAAGCGAAAATCTCTGCGGAATGAGGCGTCCGATGGCTGTGCCTGTTGCTGCATTGATGTTCATGGCAGACAGCTACTGCGGCAGATTAACTGGATCAAGTTGTGCAAGATTTATTCAACACATCATGGCAGGTGAATCATGAGAGCGAGCCAGCTACTGCTAACTAGCAGCTGAGCTAACTAGCTGGCTCGTGAAGCCGATGTTCCCAGTTAGCTAGCCAGCCAGGATTTACGTCAACAGCTCTTTCCGGAGGAAAAAGCAGGTACCAAAAAGAAGCATTTTGGCAACATCTTTTTCTGGAGGAAAAAGCAGTTACTAAAAAGAAGCGTTTTCGCAATAGCGTTTTCTAAACGAAACAGCGGCTGCTGAAACATGCCAGCCAAAATGCGTCCTTTTTCGTTTGCTGTTGTTTTCTTTGATTGCAGCCTTTTTTTAACTGCAGCATTTTTCTTTTGCTGTTGTTTTATGTGCTTATGCAATTAAATGCATTTCTACAGCATCAACAATATTCCCATGTGTGTCAATTATTTGATTCAGTTGTCCGCTGAAAGCCATTAAAATTAAAAATATGCTGATTTTAGTACAAATATTGGTATACGATTAAAATGTGATTAATGAAGTTTAATTAATTAAAAAGACTCAAATTAATTAGATATGTTTTTTAAACGACTCCAACCCCTAACATTTATATGACAACACAAAATTAAATCCACAAAGGTGCTAGTTACAAAGTTAATGGGTTTTCATTTTTGGGTGGTTTTCAGAAGGCTGATTGGGACATTGTCTTAATCAGTCGAAGACTGATGAGGAACAATCAAAATCCACAGAAGCAGGCTTGTAGTAGCAGGCAGATAAATGTGTTTGGGCTGCATAATTAGATCACAGCCGTGGAGGCAGTTACGTATATTTGGTACATGGCGAGCCCATATGTTGGAAACTGTAGACGTAATATCATCCGTACCTGTCTCTGTGTGCATTCCCTCTGCTGAGACTCCACGCCGATTCTTATTGGAAAATTAAAAAGTAAAAAAAAAAAAACAAATAAAATGAATGCATTCTTAGAGGTTAACAAGCAATGTTACCCATCTTTTTATCCATCCATCCATCCATCCATTTTCTACCGCTTATCCGGGTCGGGTCGCGGTAGCTTTAGCAGGGACGCCCAGACTTCCCTCTCCCCAGCCACTTCATCCAGCTCTTCCGGGGGGGATCCCGAGGCGTTCCCAGGCCAGCCGAAGGACGTAGTCTCGCCAGCGCGTCCCCGGGGTCTCCTCCCGGTGGGACGTGCCCGGAGCACCTCACCTGGGAGGCGTCCGGGAGGCATCCGAATCAGATGCCCCAGCCACCTCCTCTGGCTCCTTTCAATGCGGAGGAGCAGCGGCTCTACTCTGAGATCCTCCCGGATGACAGAGCTTCTCACCCTATATCTAAGGGAGAGCCCGGACACCCTGGGGAGGAAACTCATTTTGGCCGCTTGTATCCGGGATCTTGTTCTTTCGGTCACGACCATCTTTTTATAGATGTGCCAAATCATTATTGATGTAAGTGTAAATGCATCAGGGAAGACTGCTTGACAAAACAGTCCTCACCATGTGTGTGTTGCTTTTGAGCACAACTTAGAATATGCATATGATCTGAGAGTGATTCAGAGAGGTAATGAAATTTGCAAGAGCGCGTCTCATGGGCTTCTGTCCTGCAGAAATGTTGCCTGCTGGTCATAAAAAGCATACATGTATGCTAAATCATTTAACGACTGCAATCTCCTGAGAAATATGCATCCTGTAGCTTACTCTCAAAGTAAGCTAATGTGGAATTGTGGCAACTTCTAAACTTGCAAGAACATCACAGCAATATACTGTACTGTATTTGCCACCAGTTCCCTATAAACTGACAGCATACAACTGGCCTCACTGATGATACTAACACATCTGTTCAGTGAGAAGGAACTTTTCTTCCACAAATATAGAATTTGCAGCAGGCATAGGAATATTAAGACAGTAAGCGATTAGTCATTTAATGGATTGTTGAGCATTATGTGAATTATGAGCATGGCTCTACACTAACTTTTGCACGAATAGCACTTTTTAAGTTGGTCGCACCAGCACATGATTTGTTCGCACCATTTTATGAGAAGGTACAGCATGACCATACTATAGTTTCATATGAAGTAAAGATTGACAGTGACTCAAGATATCCATCCATCCATTCTCTGAACCGCTTATCCCCACTTCGCGGGTGTGCTGGCGCCTATTTCTGCTGGCTTCGGGGTACACCCTGAGCTAGTTGGCAGCCAATTGCAGGGTACAAATAGACAAACAACCATTCACACTCACATGACACCTACGGATAATTTAGTCTTCAATTAACCTACCATGCATGTTTTTGGAATGTGGGAGGAAATCGGACTACCCGGAGAAAACCAACACAGGCACGAGGAAAACATGCAAATTCCACACAGGGAGGCCGGGTTAGAACCCGAGTCCTCAGTACTGTGAGGCACATGTGCTAACCAGTCGTCCATCGTGCCGACAAAACAAGTCAATTCGATTAAAAAAACAAAACAAAGGCTTTACTTGTATTTGTTTGGCTCTTATACTGAGGGCTCCTAACCCTCTTCCCCCAGGAAAACCACTTAATTTTGAGCATTACCACAACCATATGATTGACGTACATTGAAAAACGATTGCATAAGTACCACTATAGGCAGAAATATGTGCCAGCAGGAACAGAATTTGAATCATTTATATTTGAATTTCTAAACTTGAATTATTGTATTAAAAACTGAATTTGAACAACGTAATTTTAATTTGTATCGTTTACTTTTAAACATTGCATTTCAAAACTGAATATGAATAATATAATTTAAAATTGAATTCATTAGTTTGGAACTGAAGTCCAATAAACTTGAAAGTGAATGTAAAATTATTTAATCTGCAATAAAAAATTCTAATGATATGTTTTCACATTTAGTTTGATCATTTCATATTCAGTTCGACAAATAATTTCAAATTAGCTGTGACAGACATCCAAAAGCAATTGATCGGCGATGCACAGATCTCCTCTTCGGCCAATCAGCGCCTTCGTTTTTGAGCATGTGACTTAGGGACTCTTTGGAAAGTCAACTCTTCTAACGAGCTACAGTGTTTGAACCTTTATAGCACCTTTCCTTAACCTTTGTGGAATGGATCATATAGTCAGAAAGAGATAAAAAGGTGCTTCCTTTCGAACATAGGAAAGGACAGTGTACTGTAGAAACCCATCACACTGACGTGACTAGGTAGTGTTTTTGTTTTTTCCCCCCAACATAACGTCATCCAGTCATTGAACTCCATGCCTTCGGCTTTACTGACACCTTGGGGTAGAAACAGCACACAGCACCTATCAATACAGACAGCATCGTTTAAAATGAATTTTGAGGGTTTACATGAATGAATTGTAGTCCAGCCCTTATGCATAACTTTTTTGGGACATTTTTTGGACTTTTATGTTTTCCACCAGGCGGCACGGTGGGCGACTGGTTAGTACATCTGCCGCACTGTTCTGAGGACCTGGGTTCAAATCTGGCCTCACCTGTGTGGAGTTTGCATGTTCTCCCTGTGCCTGTGTGGGTTTTCTCCAGGTACTCCAGTTTCATCCCACATCCCCAAAACATGCATGGGAGGTCATTTGAAGACTGCTAAATTGCTCATAGGTGTGAAAGTGAGTGCACGTAATTGTTTTTGTTTATATGTGCCCTGCGCTGCAATTGGCTGGCAACCAGTTCAGGGTGTACCCCGTCTCTTGCCCGAAGATAGCTGGGATAGGCTCCAGCACGCCCGCGACCCTAGTGATAAGCGGTATGGAAAAGGAATGAATGTTTTCCACCAAAGACAAATCAGTTAAAGGCCAAGGTGAGAGGGCTGAAATTTGGCCACACGGTTAAACTTGAAAATGGCACCATGGCTCCATTTCTAAGATATTAGTAATAGGAGATAAGCAGCTTGGTCTCTGGTTCCATTTGGTGGTTTCGGGGTGTAAATACACAGTTTATGCATAAAACGCAATAACATTAGTCTGCAAGCACTGACTTTTAATTTGAAAATCCCCGTTGTCAATATAATGACTTGTCAAGGAAGGGCACGTCCCCGTTGTTCTGCTTGACCATTGGTCAGTCGTGCACGGTCACAAAATGCAAAGAACGCAACAGTTGTGATTTCCCTCTCTATTTACTCCCGGTGTTTTTTTATTGCGCTCAGGCCAGCCGAAAAGTTGGAGTCAAGTAGTCAAACACATGGGTGGCCATTTTTGGACAACAACAGATATGCAAGTAGCGCAGAGTGACGAGACTACCCAGTGAGGGCACAAATAATGTAGTAGTGTCTCAACACAGATGTGCGAAATTGGCAGCATGTTACAGTGGAATTGTAAGTCAACAGTTTAAGACGTTAATGGCAAGAGGAAAGAAGCTGTTGCAATGACTGCTGGTTTTGGTTTGCATTGTTCGATAGCGCCTACCTAAGGGAAGGCGCTGGAAGAGGTGGTGACCAGGATGTGGAGGGTCCAAGAGGATTTTGCATGCTCTTGTCTTAGTTATGGCAGTGTGCAAGTCCTCAAGAGTGCGTAGGGGGTACCGACGATTTTTTTCGGCTGTTGCATTCGGAGTTTGGCCTTTTTTGTACCAGCACCAAACCAGACTGTGATGGATGAACCCAGCACTTGTTTTTTTGAACAAAGCACTGAGAAGACTGAATTTGTGGCTTCTCTTTTTAGAGTAGCATGTGCCCCATTTGCACACTGACTGAGGAGTATCTGCAACATTTGCACAATCAACATTGTCCAAGATTATCGCACTGCTAGTCATTTTAAACTGCATACATTCCTTGAAGTCTCGGCGCCCTTTGCTCAATGGTCATTGCACCGGACTATTGCTATATTAGTCATTCAAACTGCTCTAAGTGCTAGAGGACTCAGCATCGTTTTGCACAATTGTCAAAAAAAAAATAAAGAAAATAAAATTTGTACCGACCGGCATTACCAGATAACTAGCAACCCTTTATTGCTCAGTGACTGTTTTTGTCTTTATGTCTCCAAAGTGTTCTCTGTCAATTGACTGTCTGTCGTCGTACTAGAGCGGCTCCAATAACCGGAGACAAATTCCTTGTGTGTTTTTTGGAAATACTTGGCAAATAAAGATGATTCTGATTCTGAAAAGAATTGAGAACTGATTCGAACCGGGACTAATGTTCTGGTTCTCCCAGGATCGTTCAAATAACAAAAATAAAATTCACATCAACATTGTCTCACAGTATCACAAACACTAACCTTGTGCCTCATCGGTGAAAATTGGGAAAGGAATCAGCGTTTTATAGCATTATAGCACCCCCAGCCCCGCCACTGTATTGGTGGCGTTGTTGCAGGGCTGGAGTGATGTGCTGAGTGAAGGGGTCCTTGTGAGCAGCAGCTCGGACAGCAGAGTCCTGGAGAAGCTGCAGTTTTTGTAGTGACTTGTGGGGGAGACCAAACAGGAAAGATTTGCAATAATGCAAGCATGGTATTGATGGTTTCTATAATTGTGATGTGATGTGGTGGTATAAAGAGGTGGAATAATTTGAGGTCCCCACTGAAGGCCCAGGTACCAAATGCGCGGCCCACCACTGGTATAAAATCTGTTTTATAATGAATTACGCAGGTTGGTGTTGTTTCAATATTTTCAATGAAAGTGAAATTGGTAAAAATAAAGAAATACAAATAGCATAGGTGTAGCCTACAGTACTCCAGTATATTCATTAGTACTACTCAAATCACCACTCAATTATTATGTTGGAATCCTACAATGCCAAACAGTCTGTTCAATTTGCCGAAAAACATTAAATGCGTATTGAAAATGTATTTAGACTGGCTTCATATGAGATTGAAATTCATACCCAGTGTGTGTATGCCTGGAATGTGTGTGTGTGTGTGTGTGTGTGTGTGTGTGTGAGAGAGAGAGAGAGAGATGATGCGTGTGGGGGGCTTCGGGGGTATAGTGTTATCGAGGGGCCATCTGTCTCCAGCTGGACCATTAGCTCTTCAGCTGTTCAGAATGTGCCACAGATCAGTCAGGCAGGTACACAAAGACACACAGGCATGCACACACACACACGCACACACACATGCACACACACACACACACACACACACACACACAGAGTGTCTTAGAGCAGTGACTTTACTGAGAAATCCTGTTTGACATGAAAGGTTAAATGGGGATCGGAACCCACACATTCACTTTCTGACAACAATGTCATGTTACTTCTACATGTAAGATGGCAGATGTGAGTAAGACAAGTATTTCAATTATAGCAGCCGAATTTCTCATAGAATGAGACACTCATATATGGAGCTGATAGTGTTGTAGGACAAGCTGTCTTTGAATAGAAACGGAGGCTGAATGCGAAACAGCTCATGCAATCTGGCACTGACATTCGCACTGACCATATGGAGCAACATCGACTGCTGGCAGGCGGCAGTGAAGAGTCGGGATCCTCCGCCCTACTGTGCCCGACCATGTTAGATAGTCTAACCCTCTGCCAAGCTAGATGAGACCTGACTAGACTGGGCTCATATTTCAGGACACAACATTCAGGGTTTCATCCACCTGAGGGAAGCTGGAGTTGCCTTGTGCCATGATGAGACTGTGTGTGGAATGCGTCCTTGCCAAAAGCAGGACCATGGAGAGAGACAAATGGGCAAGTGTGACTCAATTTGTGAGTTTGTCACATGACACACATCCACACATGATACTGTCTTTGCCTACCTCTACTTTCTATCAGGAGCTCTTGCTACAAATTCAACCGTACATGCCATGACACCACATGAATGAACAAGTCAATAGATAACTCCACCTTTATTGAGCTATGAACCATATTTGTTAATTCATCCCTTAAGAAATTTTTAACCTAATTAAAATAAAAAAAATCCTAAGAATTCAATTCCTATTAATTGTATACTTACACTTATATATATATTTGTAATATTATCATGACCGTTCTTTGCTAAGTGGCTATGAAAAATATGGTTCCACTGCCTTATAGCAACATGGTGGCCATTTTCTACTTAAAAAGACTTTATGGGTGTGGGTGCTTCACTTTGAGGCAGCAGAACTGTATGATTCATCCATCCATCCATCCATTTTCTGAGCCGCTTCTACTCACTAGGGTCGCGGGCGTGCCGGAGCCTATCCCAGCTATCATCGGGCAGGAGGCGGGGTACACCCTGAACTGGTTGCCAGCCAATCTCAAACTGTATCATTCATTCTAGCCAATTACCAAACACAATAATGAAAAAGCTATTTTCATAAAAGTATATTATACGGCTACCGTATATGTCTTTTGCTTATCAACTATGGGGAAAATGCTTCATCCATCCATTCTCTACTGCGCTTGTTCTCATTAAGGGCCGCAGGTGAGCTGGAGCCTACCCCAGCTGAGTTTGGACTAGTCACTAGCCAATTGCAGAGCACAGAGAACATTAATGATATAATATTCAATACATAAAAAAAAAAACATGAATTTTATATTTATTTAATTTATATAAATTTTAAATGTCAGAGCATACTAAATCAATTGTTGTTTCTTCTTTGAAAAAAATTGCTAAAATCCTATTACCCTGACAGCAATTCCTTTTCAATTCCTTCAAGATACGATGAATCAGCAATCAATTCCACACAGTTGTTCTTAATAATTCAATGAGATACTAATTTATCCATCTGTCAATATAATAAATGATAAATATTTGTTTTCTTGACAAAATGTATTCAGGTTAAAAAGGTCCACTGCACGCTAATGAGTTAGAATTGAATTAGTGCTTATAAATGATATGATGAGATATCATGTAGGACTAACAGAATACCTACTTATTCTAAAAATAAATAAATAAATAAAAAACAGACAGGAAGTTAAACACAGAAACAAACAAAGCCCTCAGCCGATGAAATATAAGCTCCTTGGTGGAGGTAAATACCTCCAATATCATATCACTATAGTGGAGAGCTAATGAAAATAGCTGGGTTAGATTTTTCCGCTGACTTTTAAGCATTTTTTTTGATAGTTCCCCCTCCATTTTTATCACTTCTACCTCTGCATCCAGACTATCTCCCTGTTCTACTCACTATCTGCTTCCTTTGCAACTCCCGTGCACCTTATCCTTGTTATATCAAGGCTCTTACATTCATAAAATGCTGATGTAGCTGCAGCTAGCTCAGCCACCTGGGGTCTTCCCTCATCCAGCTGGTAGGCCAACTACAGAAGGTGTTTGCTACCTACTGCTCCATCTTCAATAGAAGATATATCCTGTGTGAATAGTTGAGGGAGATCAATTCAGCCAGTACAGGATGTGTATAATAAGTGGTGAGTAAGTGCAGCATGATTCATGACTGTCCTTATTCCAGAGCTTGTCTCCCTTACTGCCTCTTTTCCACACATTGTCTCCGAAGAAATTGGCTTTCATCGGTGTCGACACCATTCGGGACCACCACACCATGTATGATATTCTGAGCAAAAGAACTTCCTCTGAAACTCCGTGCTTTTGGTTCACCGATCACATGCAGTTGGCTCTAATGATCACCAATCCATTTACGGCTTGTCCTCATTAGGTTCGTGGCTGAACTGAAGCCTATTCCAATTGGCTTTGGGTGGGATACTCCCTGGACTGGTTGCCAGTCAATCACAGGGCACATGTAGACAAATAAGCATTCACACCTGTGGTCATTTAAAAAATCTTAATTAACCTAACCTTTTTGGTTGTTTTTGGAGTATCTGGAGAAAATATGCCAACCCAATGCAGGAGGCTGGAGCCTGAGATTTGAACCTAGAACCTCTTATCTTTGAGGCGCCCAGATGAAAAGAAAAAATCCAATATTTTCCGTTTCTTTTGTTTTTATCTGTAGGTAGTGTGAGTTCACCTGTGTTCTCCACTGCAATTGCATTATCTGCCTGGGAAGTCTTCACAATCAGTGTGAGACCGTTGTCCGTTAACACATCCATCAATACGGCTCCGCGCTGCACGTACTATGCATCATTTTGATTGTCCCACCTGTTGAAGAGAGCCAGAGAGAGAGAGAGAGAGAGAGAGAGAGAGAGAGAGAGAGAGAGAGAGAGAGAGAGAGAAAGGGAAGCCATCATTAAAGGGTGAATGCAGTTGTGTCTAATGTGTGATGACATCAACGCTAGTATACTAGATTTCATTACAGCAAAGATCTGCATGAGGCTTTGAGAAGCACAAAGTTACAGTAATTGAGGGAAAACATGACAGAGACATCAAACAGGCCCTCAGGGTAGCAAACCATCTCTCTTTCTTCTGTGTATCACAGATTCCAGTCTAAGATTAATTTAAACTTTGCCAAGCAAGAAAGTACACAGCTGAGTTCACTGAAACTGTTCCAATCTTTCCTATTTTAAGCTTCATTTAACATTTATAGCACAGTTGTTAACCTATGCCAACCTCACATAGGCAGGTCTGAGCATATTTGTTTATTGTAATTAGCCGACTCACTCCCTCCTATGTGCCTTGACGGTAAGGCAAACCAAAGCAGCACAAAGAGGGGAGATTAAAGAGACGTGGCTGAGGCGGTGACAGCACACTGTGAACGCCGACTCGTTTACTGTGTTACGACTTATGGGGAGAGTGGGGAGGGCGGTGGGGGAATGACTGAGTGTTTATGCGGCGCAGGAGAGGCAGTGCGCTGGCAAGCACGCAGTTTGACACAAACAGTCCCGCTAAAAAAAGAAGACAGCGGTTGAAGTTTGTCAGCCAAGCATATCACACTGAAAATGGGTTGGATGGCACAAAAGCCATGTTTCTACCCAGCAGTACACTTTGTTTCAGTTCACTATGGTGTACCTGGTTTTACGTTTTGAATGTGACATCACTGCGTTAGGGGCTGCAGGCGTTGTATTTTCTATCTTTTCCCACTAGTTTTCTAAATGTTTAATTTATCCATCCATCCATTTCCTGCAACTTATCCTGTTCAAGGTCACGGGGGAGCTGGAGTCTGTCCCGGCTGATTGTGGGTGAGATGCGTATTACACATTAAATATATATACAGTGGGACCTTGACTTAAGGGTTTAATTCATTCTGTGACCGAGCTTGTATTTCAATTCACTTGTATTTAAAATCAATATTCCTCATCAAGATTAATTGAAGTGCTTTTACTTAACTGAAATGCTATTCCAGCTCCCAAAAAGAACCCACCACCCTGTACGCTGGGATGAGGCTGAGTCACAACAACAGCAGCTCTAGTGCTTTATTTGTAGCTTACTTCAGCTTTTTGCTAGTCTTCTCTTTATACATATACATCTGCATGTTTTTACGTGGTTTATGGCAAGACTTGTAAAAAAAACAACAACAAAAAAAACAATGCAGATACAACATGCATTATTTATTTTGCAGCATACAAATTTTTATTAGTGAGCGTGTGTGTGGTAACATATCCCTAACCTCTCTGAAGCTCAAAAACATACAGAAAAACAAAAAGAGAATACAATCAAATAAAATAAGATAAACTACAAACAAACCAACAACAACAACAAAAAGTTTACTTTTAATTCTTCAACATCCAGAAAGGGCGTGATGCACTGTATGTGAAGCAAAACAAGACAGACAAAGAAGTAGAAAACAGAAAGGCAAGAATTCAGGAGTTGCCCAATTTATACTACATGCATCCCCTTCCACCCTCAGACCCGGGAGTCCTTACTTCCTTACATAGAAAAAAGTGTGACCAAAAAGACTTATGCAGCACAGATTTTGGGCCCGACCAATGCTGAAGATTGAGTTGAAGTGGCTGCAGATGTGATAGGGTAAGATCATGCAGTCAAACCTTCGCCAATGCAGAAAGGTCCTCGCACCATCCCACCCCTAAGCTAGCCAAACCCAGAGGACACAGACGCCCAGGATCTACTGAGACCCCTTTTTTCCACTTCACTCGAGCTGTGGCATATCTGAAGCTTGCTCTTAACTCAAATTTTGGCTCGCAACACAAAACGAAAAAAAAATAAAGTAAAAAATCAACCAAGCAACGTTCGTAACTCAAAAAATTCAAAAGTTGGGCCACTTGTAAATCAAGGTACTGTAGTTATATAAAACATTTTTTTTTATACCCTTTCTCCTCATTATGGTTGCGGGAAGCTGCAACCTATCCCAGTAACCAGGATTGCGTATGTTGTGGGAGGATGATATGCAAACTGATTAATTTCAAATCTGAGACAGATTGCTTTGTCTTATTTTGCTTCATTGCATTATGTGTCTGAAAGGCAGGCGCAAACCGGCACGCACAGCGGTGCCAGCATAGCACAGGCAAAATGAGAGTCAACAGGGTGAACTTTTCCGCTCTTGTAAACATTTATGAAGTGCCCAAAAAAAATCATATAAAAAACATATTGTCCATTCAGCAATGCAATGTTGGTGCTTCTGAATGATCTAAGGACAGACTTCCTCACAGAAAGGAGTCATTCCATATCACCTGTGACAAAAGTCGTCACAACTCTGCGCCATTTAAGCTCACTGCAGCAATTGAGACTGACTGGTCTCTCCCAGAGCAGTTTTCCATGTTTTTAAACTTAACTCCTTTAGCGGCAGCCGTTTTCAGAAAAGAAAACTCCCTGGGTGCCAGCCGTTTTTAAGGATTTTGAGCCACTTTTAAAGGCTTACTGAATATTTTGTTCGATGATTATATTCATACAAAATCTATCAAATTAAATGATGAACTATCTTCTTTCAGCAGCAAAAAAAGCTAGATCCTGCCCTTTTCCATTCTTTAGTTATGTGCAGTGAAACATAGGTAAATTTTCCATTTTTTGGTCACGTCTCACAGATTATGGAGATAATTAGCTTTTTGTGAAAAGCATTTATGCAACAGTAACCTTTGATTCTTGTATATATATTTATTTTTTTATTGGCCAATGGGGCAGTTATTGTATGTTTGAGCTCTATGAAAGTTGCCTTGCAACAAGAGATGTGGCCAAAAACAAAACAAGAATCCAAGCAATTTTATTGATCTGCTTTGCTGTGGAATTACTCTCAAATTAATGCAATTTGATAGCATTAATTTGAGAGTAATTGGAATTTTAAGTATCTCTTAAAGGGACTCTCTAAGGCTGTGAACATTGGCAACTATTTTATTGTTCTAGACTTAAAAATTATGTCTGCAGAATGAATTCCCCCCCAAAGACTCAGTCATAATTTTAGGCTTATTTTCTAATGGTTTTAGCAGATCTTGGATTGCCCACATTTCCCTCAAAAACGTTCTAGTGCAGGGGTGTCAAACTCATTTTTGTCACGGGCCACATCGTGACACCTGTGAACCCATATGAATGAAAGATTACCTCATATAATTACATACACTATACACAACACATTGATGAAGAACCAATTTTGCAATCAGAAGCCTCTAAAAACATGTTTTTCAACTATTAAATTTCTTTTCAAAGGGGGATTGGCAACAACAAAAAAATGCTTGCAAATATGTCAATGTTATTACACCAGAACACAATTAGCAATTTTGATTTTCTTTTGCAGGCCAGATAAAATAATGTGGCGGGCAAGATCTGCCCCCGGGCCACCAGTTTGACCCCTGTGTTCTAGAGCCTCTGACGTCAGCGCCAGAAGCAGATCTGATTTTCCCATACTGGTTAACGTGCTTGTTGGCTCACAAGCAAGCTGTAAATGTCACCTATATTCAAAGTGAATTTTGAATATTTTTTTTGACAATAGCGAGTGAAGATAGTGAGGTTAGATACATTTGTGGAGGCTTGTTTTGTTCAAATCGATCGCTGTAATGCCTCCTTGCAGAAAGCATCCACCTCAGGTAAGTCATTCATTTCCGCCTGTATTCACAAGTTTTGTGAGCTGTTTGTTTGGCTTTATTGCATCACTCACCTTAGAAAAACTGATTTGGAAGATGACAAAACATAGGGGTTTGCTTTTATGAAATTTATGAAGTTTTGTGTGATCTGTGGTGGCATGTAACCACAAACTTTGATGGGCATTCGTGGCTGTCAACAAGACAAACACCTGCTATTACAGCGCCGTGTTCATGGCATTTTATCAGGCTCTTGAAAAACGTTTTTGATGGTGAAAAAGGGGCGTTCCAAGTGCAATTACTTTTTTTTTTTCTACCAATTCCTCCATAAAATGTTGATATTATTGGAAATGACTGCCAGTTTCATTTTCTTGAGCATAAAATATATCAAATCAACTTTTTAGTAAAATATGGACCATTAAAATGGGCGGCACTGTGGCCGACTGGTTAGCACATCCACCTCACAGTTCTGAGCTCCCAGGTTCAAATCGGGCCTTCCTATGCGGAGTTTGTATGTTCTGCCAGTGCCTGTGTGGGAATTCTCCGGGTAATTCAAGACTCGTTCATAGGTGTCAATGTGAGTGTGAATGGTTGTTTGTCTATATGTGCCCTGCGATTGGCTGGTGACCAGTTCAGGGTACTGATTTGATGTCAAAGTATGGATTTATGCGGATGATGACACAGAATTACCCTCCTATTTTACGCACCCTATGCAGAAAACACAAGCCAGATCAGGGTTAAACACCCATACCATATTGTGGTAAACTAAACTGAACTGTATGTGAAAATGTGGCTAATGTGGAATATTAATCTGATGGCAGTATTGTAAGGAAAATGATGACAGAGACTCAGAGCCAGGAAATTAATCATTTGATGATTTGGTCTTGATAGTCTTTCGTTGCACCCCACTTTTTCTCCTAGCTCCCACATTTCCTCTCAGGAGGGCTGGAGATGCAGGATGACAGATGAGCCAGAAGAGGGGATCTAATAACATGATCTCCTCGTGGTGAGAAAATGGTGTCTGGGAGATTAAGACAGACGGTCAACAATAAAAGAAAGGGAGTGCACAGCTGACTATAAACAGCTCGTCTCTTTCATCCTATTGCTTCCAGATTTCATTAGCTGGCCACTGACCTGGGAGCAAGGAAGCTGGAGAGCTACCTGAAGGGAACTTATCTTACAACACCATACTCAGTGGCTCAGTGGGTGACTTCAATTCAGAGCCATCACATGTGCTTATATGTGGAGCTGGTATAAGGACCCTGTAGGCACACCCATTCTGAGGATTAATATCATATTTTGTTTACATTATGGGATAACATTGTCTTGTATTTATGCAGCATTGGGAGACATTTCAACTTCAGTCAGTAAAAGTACAGTATGTTTGCACCGGTTTATATTGTAAGGTTTACCAGTGTATGGTATGGAAAGGTAAGCCCTGATTTGGTTTTCATTTCCCACCATAGGGTGAGTAAAGCTACAGTAGCTGTATCAGCTATGCAAAAAGTGTGACATCATAGTCCCTAATGAATTCAACAATGAACAGAAACCCAGCCAATTAAACAATGGACCACAATGGAGGACATCTTTCTTATGGATTTTGTTTTGAGAAAATGACACACTTTGTTTCAGAAAAGACATGTTTTCCATTCCTGCAGTCACACGAAAGTGATGATTCTTTGTGGACCAATCAATAGAGTGTAGCCCTCTAGTGGTTTACAGTTGGTACAAAAACTGAAAGGTGAGAAAAGAAATTACAATATAAAACCCACCCAGGCAAGGGGAGAACATACGAACTCCACACAGGCGGGGACGGGATTTGAACCCAAGTCCCCAGAACTGTGAGGCGGATGTGCTAACCAGTCGGCCACAAAGGTTATATCCAATTACCAAAGGAAACATGGACCGGGACATCCCTATAAAAAAATTTATCCACATACACAGATTCATGAAATGCCACGGTCAGTGTACCTTCCAGGCATGAAATTTGTGATTTTGGAAGGCAGACAAAAAACAAACAAAAAAATTTGTTTTTTCAATAAATGTAAGCAGGAAAAATGTTTTATGTTTTCCATGAAAATACAGCCTTAAAATTGTGTCATTTTCTTATTATGGATTTTTGTATTACCAGATTAACACAAAGAATCCAATCTATGTTAATCCAAAATCCATAAATGCAGGGATTCTTTTTTTTAACATCTGTATTATTAGGCGGCAAGGTGGCCGACTGGTTAAGAGCGTCAGCCTCACAGTTCTGAGGACCTGTGTTCAATCCCTGGCCCTGACTGTGTGGAGTTTGCATGTTCTCCCCGTGCCTGCGTGGGTTTTCTCCGGGCACTCTGGTTTCCTCCCACATCCCAAAAACATGCATAAATTGGAGACTCTAAATTGCCTGTAAAGTGTGTACCCCGCCTCCTGCCCGATGATAGCTGGGATAGGCTCCAGCACGCCTGCAACCCTAGTGAGGAGAAGCGGCTCAGAAAATGGATGGATCTGTATTGTTACCACGTAAACCAAAAGCAGTATACTAAAAAGTAGTATTTTAAAATATCAGAACGATCGCCCCAATATTTTGGATTTTATGTGCATTAAGCATTACCCTCTCCATAGATGCTTACTCTTGAGAAAATTTGATCTTAACTTCACTTAATGTCACGAAACTGCAACCAATGGTCACCAAGATTTACAGTATGTGGACATTTCTACCTATGCCCACTTCAACCTCTGAAAATATCAGAACGAAATCTCTAATACTTTGGATTTCATGGACATTAGCGACAAGGCTAAAAATAAACTAGCTTTTGGATTATAATATACTGTGCACGCGGCGACGCGGAATAAATGTCTTTTGCGGAGCCGATCAATGACGTTACCATGTGTCCCCAATAATGCTTGCAATACAGGTATCCATCAATGACGTCATTGATCGGATCGGCGAATTATGACATTAAAGCCGATCAGCCTAGAATGCTAAATATCCGCCGATACCGATCAGCCCGATAAAATCGGTGTCACTTCTAATGCGAAGGAAGGGATTTATTATTGTTTATTATTGTTATTGTTTTTTATATTTGTGGGCCATGAAATGTTTTTGGCATTGAGTTTGATGTCAAACCATTTTTTTTTTATTTCAGAGCCTGCATGCTCTTTTCTCTGATCGATAGAATCAACAGCAGCTGTTAAATTCTCCCACCATCCCATGCATTTTTTAAAATTAATACATACGCAATTAATACATGAACTGACCCATAATAATGTTCATACTTTAGATTTGGTAGTACCCCGTGGCATTGCGACCTTGAATGTAATGGTACTCCCTTATACCACGATGTCCGACCATTACTTGATCAAATTTGAAGTCTTGGCCCAATGCCATCATTTTGACCACAATCAACTTCGACACCTCAACAATACTATTATTACTCAATTACTCATGCATAACATAGCACTAGATCACTTTGAAATCTATATCGGTATTCCAGGTAATGTGATCTCACTTTCGTAGTCCCACAGGGATCAATACTTATCCCTCTTTTGTTCAGTATTTAAATGTCGCCGCTTGGGTGTCTCATACAGACAAAATAAGATTAGATTTTTACACTTTAGAATTTAGTTAAAGTACATGTAGGCCTGTTTAACTGCCGCTTCTCCTCTCTCCTCCCCCCTCCTGTCCTAGTCGGAGTGGGGGCTTGTTGGTGATGACCGAATCTGAGGCGGTTGCTGTATGTATTTTGCAGTTAGACAAGATCTGAGGTGGACCACATCCCTAGAGGCGTTTCTATGGAGGATTCTGCATCGACTGATCGGGCCAGGTCCTGTGGCAGAACAACTTTCCTGAGGCATCTACCTGCAGCGCTCATCTCTTTAAATGGACTCTCATGGCATCTTAATTAACATTGTACAGCACCATAGTATGTAAATGTTGCCCACTCGACATCCATTGCAGCCTGGTCATCCTGAAAGGGGGATCCCACAATCTGTGGTCCCTTCTCAGGGTTTCTTATTTCTCCCCAAATGAGGTTTTGAGTGTTTCCTTTCCCGATTGGGAGGCTTAGATCAGGAGGGGGCCTGTGAAGCCCTTTGAGACTCTTGTGATTAAGGGCTATACAAATAAACTGGAGTTGACTTTGATTAATAAAGTTGACAAAAAAAAGTGACTGAGGTGGGACGTTGCACAAGTTTTAATGAATAAAGTTGGAAAAGTAAGTGAAAGTAAGCTATTGTTTTATAGGCGTGATTGTTGTCACTTCTGGATTGTCATAAATCATCAGTGTTCCAACTTTGTTCATTAAAACTTGTGCAACTTACCGACTTAGTCACGTGGTACGGTGCCAATAGGAGTCCCCGGTAACCCAGACAAATTATACAGTCAGAGGGAGTCCTGTGGTCACTTCCTTAATGTCACTGTGATGTGGGCTAATGTTGTTGTATTTTGGCATTTGCATTTATGTTGGGGGTCAATGTCATAATGTTGTGCCGTTTGTGTGACCTGTATCAGCCATTGTGGAATATGGACATCAACAGGGCTTGACATTAACGCCTGCCAAGATTTCAGCAGTTGCAGGTAACGCCGCCACTCCCACTAGCCACTGTAGCGGGTTGAATTTGATTCACATATTTTCTACCATGCACAGTGCGCATATATTCTGCTGCTCTTCTTCTCTGTCTGCCCCACACACACAAAAAGCACCAGCCAAGCCCTACCCCGCTCACACACTGGCTGCATGATGGCGGCGAGATGGCAAGGCAAGTTTCAGAGTGCTTATTTCAGTATTTGTCATGTCGTTTGTATCTTTGCGGACTAAACAAAGACGTGCAATTGTTAACACCTATGTCCACCGTTATCTAATATAAGACTCCTATACAGCGTTTTAAAGTTGTATAAGTTGCATCTTTGTAGGGAAAAAAACCCACTGTGTATTAGGACAGGGCATTCACTGCCACCCTTCTCAGTTAACATGGATATTTGACTTCTAAAGCAGTCAATGGCAGTGAATGTGTTTTAAGAACCTCCTGATTTGGCAGTAAAGAGTAAACAATTTTGAAATGTTTATTTTTGATGCCATGTAAACGTTTTATGACACATCAATTTTGATGATTTTGAAATATTTATTTTTGATGCCATGTAAACATGTCATATGTAATGTCACATTTGTTTAAGCAATAAAACATGAGAAAATAAAAATGTATACATAACATTTGTGCAAATGGAGTGAAAAGGTAAAAAACATGACAGTCGTGTACAAACACTGAAAAGGTAAAATGCATGTAAACTTAAATGTTTATTTCCTCTTGGAAATTGCAATAAAAAAAATAATGTTCCCAATAACTTATTTGCACACGGAGTACAAAACTAAATATGTTGACAGCTCTGTATTGAAAAAGTGAATGTATACTTAAACAATATTTATTTATTTAGTAGGGTGACTATTATTATTTCCAGGGTTTTTAAAGCTCCCATATTTTGCCAAAGCAACTTTTTCTAGTATTTCGGTTGTTATACTGGCTCTGTGGTGCCTCTTCAATTAACCTACCATGCATGTTTTTGGGATGTGGGAGGAAACCGGAGTGTCCGGAGAAAACCCGCGTAGGCACGGGGAGAACATGCAAACTCCACACAGGCGGGGCCGGGGATTGAACCCCGGTCCTGAGAACTGTGAGGCAGACGCTCTAACCAGTCGGCCACCGTGCCGCCAACATTGGGACTACGACAGGAAAATCTCGGGAGTTGGTTGACATGATGATGAGGAGAAAGGTTGATATATTGTGTGTCCAGGAGACCAGGTGGAAAGGCAGTAAGGCTGGAACTTTAGGGGCAAGGTTTAAATTATTTTACCATGGTGTAGATGGGAAGAGAAATTGTTATTTTAAAAGAAGCGTTAGCTAAGAATGTCTTGGAGGTGAAAAGAGTATCAGATCGAGTGATGAGGCTGAAACTAGAAATTCAGGGTGTTATGTGTAATGTGATGAGTGGCTATGCCCCACAGGTAGGATGTGACATAGAGGTGAAAGAGAAATTCTGGAAGGAGCTAGACGAAGTAGTTCTGAGCGTCCCAGACAGACAGAGAGAGAGAGAGAGAGAGAGAGAGAGAGAGAGTCGTGATTGGTGCAGATTGTAATGGAAATGTTGGTGAAGGAAAAGGGGGTAATGAAGACGTGATGGCTAGGTTTGTCATCCAGGAAAGGAACTTGGAGGTACAGATAGCGGTAGACTGCAAAAAGGATGGAAATGGCTGTAGTGAACACTTTTTTCCAGAAGAGGCAGGAACATAGTGTGACCTACAAGAGTGGAAGTAGAAACACGAAGGTGGATTACATCTTGTGCAGATGATGTAATCTAAGGGGGGTTACTGACTGGAAGGTAGTGGCAGGGGAGAGTGTGGCTTGACAGCATAGGATGGTGGTGTGTAAAATGACTCTGATGGTGGGGAGGACGATTAAGAAAACAAAGGCAGAGCAGAGAACCATGTGGTGGAAGCTGAGAAAGGAAGAGTGATGTGCATCTTTTCAGGAAAAGGTGAGACAGGCTCTCGATGGACAGGAGGAGCTTCCAGAAGACTGGACCACTACAGCCAATGTGATCAGAGAGAGACGCAGGAGAGTACTTGTGTATCTTCTGGCAGGAAAGGAGAGAAGGAGACTTGGTGGTGGAAACTCACAGTACAGGAAATCATACAAGGAAAGAGGTTAGCTAAGAAGAAGTGGGACACTGAAAGGAGAGGAGAAAGGAATACATTGAGATGCGACATAGGGCAAAGGTAGAGATGGCAAAGGCCAAACAAGAGGCATATGATGACGTATGCCAGGTTGGACACTGAAGAAGGAAAAAGGCTCTATACAGGTTGGCCAGACAGAGGGATAGAGATGGGAAGGATGAGCAGCAGGTTAGGGCGTATTAGGATAGAGATGGAAATGTGTTGACTGGTGCCAGTAGTGTGCTGGATAGATGGAAAGAATACTTTGAGGAGTTGATGAATGAGGAAAATGAGAGAGAACAAAGAGTAGAAGAGGCAAGTGTGGTGGGCCAGCTACTGGCAATGATTAGTAATGGGGAAGTTAGAAAGGCATTAAAGAGGATGAAAAATAAAAAGGCAGTTGGTCCTCATGACATTCCTATCGAAGTATGAAAGCATCTAGGAGAGGTGGCTGTGGAGATTTTGAGAAGCTTGGTCAACAGAATTCTAGCGGGTGAAAAGATGCCTGAGGAATGGAGGAAAAGTGTGCTGGTGCCTATTTTTAAGAACAAAGGTGATGTGCAGAGCTATGGGAACTATAGAGGAATAAAGTTGATGAGTCACACGAAGTTATGGGAAAGAGTAGTGGAGGCTAGACTCAGGACAGAAGTGAGTATTTGTGAGCAACAGTATGGTTTAATGCGTAGAAAGAGTACCACAGATGCATTATTTGCCTTGAGGATGTTGATGGAAAAGTACAGAGAAGGTCAGAAGAGAAATCCTACGACAGAGTACCCAGAGAGGAACTGTGGTACTGCATGCGGAAGTCTGGAGTGGCAGAGAAGTATGTTAGAATAATACAGGACATGTATGAGGCCAGCAGAACAGTGGTGAGGTGTGCTGTAGGTGTGACAAGAGGAATTTAAGGTGGAGGTGGTACTGCATCAGGGATCAGCCCTGAGCCCCTTCCTGTTTGCATTGGTGATGGATAGGCTGACAGATGAGGTTAGACTGGAATCTCGGTGGACCATGATGTTTGCAGATGACAGTGTGATCTCCAGTGAAAGCAGGGAGCAGGTGGAGTAACAGTTAGGAAGGTGGAGGCATGCACTGGAAAGGAGAGGAATGAAGATTAGCCAAAGTAATACAGAATATATGTGCATGAATGAGAGGGGTGGTGGGGGAAGAGTGATGGTACAGGGAGAAGAGATAGCAAGAGTGGAGGACTTCAAATACTTGGGGTCAACAGTCCAGAGCAATAGTGAGTGTGGTTAGGAAGTGAAGAAACGGGTCCAAGCAGGTTGGAACGGCTGGAGGAAGGTGTCAGGTGTGTTATGTGACAGAAGAGTCTCTGCTCGGATGAAGGGCAAAGTTTATAATACAGTGGTGAGGCCAGCTATGATGTACGGATTATAGACATTGGCACTGAAGAGACAACAGGAAGCAGAGCTGGAGGTGGCAGAAATTGAGCTTCTCTCTCTCGGAGTGACCAGGTTGGATAAAATTAGATATGAGCTCATCAGAGGGACAGCCAAGGCTAGATGTGTTGGAGACAAAGTTAGAGAGCGCAGACTTTGATGGTTTGGACACATCAGAGGAGCGATAGTGCATATATTGGTAGAAGGATGATGAGGATGGAGATGCCAGGCAAGAAAACTGGAGGAAGACCTAAGAGAAGGTTGATAGATGTAGTGAGGGTAGACATGAGGGCAGTTGGTGTTAGAGAGGAGGATGCAGGAGATAGGCTTACATGGAAAAGGATGCGCTGTGGCGTCCCTTAACCGAACAAGGCGAAAGGAAAAGAAGATGTTAAGAGAGTTACTCTCTGGAAGTTTACCGCATTTGGACACGTTTAAGTTAGCAGAAAGAGCAACTGACCCCTACGTACGTAACTATCCATCCAACCATCCATTTTCATTACCACACTAGGCTCGCGGGCGTGCTGGAGCCTATGCCAGCTATCTTCGGGTGAGAGGCACACCCTGAACTGGTCGGTCACCAGCCAATTGCAGAATTTCTGTTCATGTACAGTATAGTGTATATCCTGTGTATACAAATGTTTATTTTGTATATTGGCCAATATATTGGCTTTTGGCTTCTTCTTTTTTTTTATCCTCAAATAACATTTAAAAAGGTGCAAATCTAGTTCTTTAATCTAGCTTTAATCATACTAAATGCAATTACCCAACAAGAAAATTGTGGCTCATAAAAATGCTGAGTGGTTGGTAACTGGGAAAGCAGTATCCACAGTGGCTGGTGAACAAAAAAATTAAATGTCAAACCCTGACCATCAACCAGTGGAAATACAACAATTTCAAGGACTCGGAAAAGATAAATTTGAAAATTGGCTGTGGCCTCTGAGCAGTGTGTCGCCACAGTGGCATGGACACCAAACACAGCAGGAATGCTGGTCAGGCCACAGAGGTCCTGCCAGACATCAGAGCGTGGATTGGGGATATGTCGTGAGTAAGGTTTGTGTGTGTGTGCGTGTGTGCATTTATATGTGTGTATTTCGCAAAGCCCCAAGGGCGAGCATTCACAGCACCATTATGCCTTGGTAGAGGCTGCACATGCAACCATAGGGGAGAAACCCAGAGCGAGAAAGGCAAAGGCAGGAATTTTGCAACAGTCCACGCCCTGCCATTCAGCTGTAATACCGTAAATGTGTTTACTCACCACATTATTCATGATTGTCCTCCATACTTTACATATCATTCGACATGTTGATATGCCCCCCCCCCCCCCCCCCCCCCCCCCCCCCAATTACCATCTCCACTAACTCTTATGAAGACGTGACCAGAGGCCATTTCACTAACAATGATGGACTAACTGTAATAGAATAAGCATTTTATGTTGGAGCTGCAAGGCCAACAACGGTGAAAGCTTTGGGAGAATTCCAGTGCACAGGCTTGTGACAAAGTTTAAGTGCACTTAAACAGGAAGAACCACCAACACAGAGTAACTCCCAAAACATACCACAATATATTTTGCCAACAATAACAACGGTATATAATGTCAATAATCAACAATGGCAATAAACTTCTGTTCGATTAATCTGAAAACATTCACTGTCGGAGGTTATCAACACTTGAAAAAGAGTGCAAAGGGAACAAAACGTTGGTTGCTTGGATACACAGTTTTCACAGTACTATGTTGGACACTTCAGAAATTTACATTATATTCAAAAGTAAAAATTTATACTTGATTTTCATCTGTCGAGTGAACGAATTCAGTATCATTAGAGATAACAATACGAGGCGTCAAGATTTCAATGTTTTGTCTCTGCCCTAGTCGTCCCTATGCACTGTTTTGACAAGGTGTAGAAAAATGTTCAGTTCATAACCCCTGTAGTGCATGTGGACCAGGGTCTTTATTAGGATAAGAAACAGAAATAGAGCAAAATGGGAGAGAATGGGAAAAGCCAAACAGAACGATTAAGGTTTGCTGTACTCCTCCACATCTTCTACGCATGATGTGTTAATGTGCAAGGTGGATAACAAGATAAGAACATGTTTACTTGCTCCGTATGGAACCTATCTGGAGCACAATCTAATTCCTGCAAGCCTCTTCCTGGTTCACTGCATGGCTCTCTGATTGGATAGTATTATTTTTTCCAATGAAGCGGCAAACAGAGGAATGGCTGGAGTACAGGGCCATGTTTAATTGTCGAAAACTCTGAAACAAGATCTCACAGTAGAGATTATATGTGCGGAATGTACAAAGGGTCCATTGTGTCCACAGAGGGGATGAGTCAATGGCCGAGGAAGAGACTCCCACCTTAGCAGCCATCAAAGCACCAAAGGGAACACTGAACCGAATTGCACCACCAAATTGGCTACTCGTCCTTTGAGCACAGGTTGACCATTTCAGCGAAGGTACATTAGCTGTGTGCTGAAAGGTTGCATAACCTGTGTCACACGCATTTCATTGTAAGACTTCTAAGTTTACAGTCCTGGTTAGGAAGAATGCTGCAAAACATGAATCCATGAAACCAATCACTCTATTCATGTCATAGGCAGAACTTGGACATCTTTGCTCTGCACTATCCCCATTGATGGAAATGGTGGTGAGGGATTAGACTCGGTTTGGAGATTAGTAGCGGCACGGTGGATTACTGGTGAGCACATCCGCCTCACAGTTCTGAGGACCGGGGTTCAAATCCCGTCCCCACCTGTGTGGAGTTTGCATGTTCTCCCCGTGCCTGCGTGGGTTTTCTCCGGGTACTCCGGTTTCCTCCCACATCCCAAAAGCATGCGTGGTAGGCTAAGTGAAGACTCTAAATTGCCCGTAGTTGTGAATGTGAGTGTGAATGGTTGTTTGTTTGTATGTGCCCTGCGATTGGCTGGCGACCAGTTCAGGGTGAGGATAAGCGTGAGGATAAGCGGCGCAGAAAATGGATGGATGGAGGGAGATTAGTAGTAGTGGGTGCATTTGAAGTTGACTCTGCACGATAAACCAGCCAGAGACACACTACACATTTCTGACATGTTTGCTGAGTGTGAAAGCACAGCAGAGAACGTGATGTTTATGGAAAGCTGCCTTCTTAATTGTTCCTCTCTTACTGTCGTAGTATTGTTGAAGTCTTCCTATTATTCTAATTGCTGCAATGCGGAGCGCTTAATTTCAGTTTAGGAATGTATCACTCTCTTTGTGTTGTGCTGTCACGAATGGGAATTGTTCTGTCGAAGGTCAGCAGGCCTCCATGCTAGTAATATAGTACTGGTATATAAGCAATGTTCTTCTGGGGGCACACACAGCAAGCAAATGCAACAAGTCAAACCGTTTTCATCAACACATTCATGTTATGTATATTGAAAATAGCAAAGTCTTTGTCAAAGGTTACAGCAGACTTGTATTTTTGGTTGGGGATTTTTAAATTTTTTTCTTATTGCTGTTGGCTATTAATGATTGCTGCTGATAGCAGCAGATACTTTTATATTTCTGGTAAGGAGATCTTCCTCAACTAAGTTCAGTAAAACCCCTCATCATCATATTTGTATCATTGTAACGTAAAATTACATTTCATTGCATTACAGCAGGATTCATATTCAGCTCAATAAAACACAATTAAATGAAGTTTGAAAGCAGATAAAAGTGCCTTTCAGACTGCTACATATTACTAACCGTTTGTCCAAATATATTACGATTAATGGTACTTGGTTTAAGCAAACAAATCAGTTTGTGTTGAAGCCAACTAAACTTTTAGCTCGCCAAACATCCCAGGATCCACTTGTATTATTGCCATCTACAGTTACAAATTACAGAATTTCTGTAAGTGTGAAAACCAACAGTTGTTTTTAAATCTAGTAGATATGGCTAAAAGTTATTTCACAATAAGAGCTGTGTGTGATGAGTAGGCTTGCAAAATACCAGGAATGTTGAGTAAATTAAAATCTCTCTGGAAATGTACAAGAATTACTGGAGAACCTAAATGTGTTCAGAATCAGAATCATCTTTATTTGCGAAGTAAAAACACACAAGGTAGTCACTGGAGCCGCTCCACTGCAACAACAGACAGCTATTTGACAGAAAATACCTTTGTGACATAAAAACAGAAAACACAGTACCGAGAGTTACTGAGCAATAAAAGGTCACCAATAATGTGGTAATGCTAATACTTTTTATTAATTTTTTTTGTGGGCAATTGTGGAAATGATGCTGAGTCCTATAGCAATTTAGAGCATTTTGAAACGACTAATAGAGCGATAATCTGGTACAGTGACCATTGTGCAAATGGCGCAGAGACTTCTCAACCACATGAGTGGCCAGTATTGGTCAACAACAGGTATGCAAATAGTGCAGAGTGGCGAGACTACTACAGTGAGTGCAGGAATAATGTATAATTGGCCCGACAGATACGTTACAACTATCTCAAAACAAAACTGGTACCAATGGAATTGTAAGGTTAGCTGTTAAAGAAGTTAATGCCACGAGGGAAGAAGCTGTTGGAATGTCTGCTAGTTTTAGTTTGCATTGTTCGATATTGCCTACCCGAGGAAAGGAGCTGGAAGAGGTGGTGACCAGGATGTGGAGGGTCCAACAGGATTTTGCATCCTCTTGTCTTAGTTCTGGCAGCGTGCAAGTCCTCAAGGGTGGGTAGGGGGGTACCGACAATTTTTTCAGCAGTCCTGATTGTCCGTTGCAGTCAGAGTTTTGCCTTTTTTGTGGCAGCACCAAACCAGACTGTGATGGATGGACACAGGACTGATTCAGCTCCTATGCCAGGGCGTGCTTTCTCAGAAGCAGCAGGATGTACATCCTCTGCTGGGCCTTTTTGAGGATGGAGTTGACCTTTTCAAATCTGCAGTAGAAGGTGTTCAAGTCGTGAGGTAGTCCTTTATTGTTCTCTGCTTGGGGGTATGGTCGCCTGTAGTTGGTTAGCGATTGTATTCAACGCTAGACTGACTTAGAGTCGTTAGCGGTAAACTGTTTTTCCAGCTTTCCAACAACAACAACAAAATCATCGTCATCATCACATTAATAATACTCATTTGAGCATATATTGAAGCTAAACAGCCACTTAGTGAGCCACAAAGTCCACCAATATAAATACATTTCGAAATTAAAAAATATCTATGAATTTTATTAGTTTACGAATATCTAATTTAAAATATATCTCAGCATGACTGACTGATGATTATTATAAAACAAAATGCTCAATATTATTTGAACGTACAGTTGAAAAAAACTTAATTCTAATTATCATTTATTTCCATGGAACGTCACCATCTGAATCTTTTCAAAATTTCATATCTTGCCATAGAGATTTTCTAAGAAATATTCCACCCCTTTGCAAACCTAGCGTTATCTCTGTCATAGCACACTTCCAAAATATAACAAGAGAAAAACTCAGCACATATAAATATTACGATAAATCCAAAGAAATTATAAATCAATTTCAAGTGATTACTTTTTGAGAGGACAGAGGAGTAAGGTGTAAACACTGGCATGCTGTATTCTAATCTCAATGAGTGAATACTTGCATGCTCCTGCGAGACACATCTGTATCCACATATCACTACGCTATGATCGCCCGTCTTCTCTGCTGTTTCCTTCTGCGTGGGTAGTGAACAGTGGTTTCGATGAGATTTTCCGTTTTGGAACCGGTATTTATTGCTTGTGCACTTCAGTCTCAAGAGAAAAGCTGCTACTGGTTATTCTATCAAAACAAGAGGCAGGAAGTCCAGCAGCATGAGGTGGGTTGACACTGACACACCACAAATTATTAAGGTCTTTTACCAATTAACATGACAATATGGTTAATGGAATCTAAAATGTCCTGTTTTCGGCACAAGTTCCCCCTATCATTATCATCCTCCATCCATTCGTTTTGTATAGTGCTTGTCCTCATTCGGGTCGCAGGTGACCTATAGCTTATCCCAGCTGACTTTGGGCAAAAGGGCGCGGTACACCCTTGGACTGGTTGGCTGTCTGTCTCAGGGCACATTAGCATTCATACTCATGTTCACACCAATGGGCAATTTAGAGTCTTCAATGAACTTAATATTCATGTTTTTGGAATGTGGGAAGAAGACCAAGTACAGTGGACCCCGCATTGTCGTGGTTCAGCAATTGCAGAATCACCTATTCGTGGATTTTTGGAAGGAACTTATCCCCCATTATTCACTGAACCACTCGCTTATTCATGGTATTATTTTCCCGATCCCCTGCCTATTTATGTCTTTTGTGTGTGTGTGTGTGTGTGTGTCGGGGGGGGGGGGGGGGTAAATTTCCTAAAATAGCGTGTCAATTAGTCACAGATTTTCGCTATTAGGCAAGGCAAGACAACATTTATTTAAATACAGTAAAAGCAGATACATCTCCGTCATTTTGTCAGTGTGATGTAAATGTGCCAGAATTCTATTGTGTACAGTGTATGAGTTCCTGTTTCTGCGTGTCTATACAAACAATTGTTTGGTGATACATTTAATCAAATACCCTCACTTAAAATGTCTCACATGGTCATGGTGATGGTGATGGAAGTGATGTGGCACCCGCTCATGATAATCATCGTCAATCAGAGGCGGCTGAAGAGCCCAGGAAGCAACTGATATGCACGGATTCACAGTGGATCATGATTAAAAAAGTGGCTCTTTAACAGGACAGCATATAACCTGCAGAACCAGATGTAAACAAATACCACACTGCCTCCAGAATGTAAGAAACATGAGAAGTAGGGCTGTGAAAAAAAAAGAATTAATTATTTATATACAATTAAGTTGACCACAAAAATTGGTTGTCGTCCAGAACCATTTGGCCACTGTCTATGTTGACCACACGGACTTTTGTTTCAGAAGGACACACTGGTGGACCAGTGAAAAACATTGCCAAAAATGACAGAGGATCATCTGTAAGGGATTTTTAAGATAGTATTAGATGCGTAATATACATATAACATGATGTATGAGTGAGCTGAATGATAGTTAGGTTGTTTTTTTTTTAACCTAAAATGTTAATCGTTAGCGCGCTAGTACTAATCACAAATGCCAACTGTTTTTTGTTGTCTCAAATTCTATAGAGAGCTTATACCATACACTCAGTACCAAAATATGCATTTTAAGGATAGAAGGCCAGCCCTCTTAAATGAAAAGAAAATGCTTGTTTGTAGTTTGAAAACAAAGGTTAGGGGGGGGGGGGGGGGGGGGGTTTAGTACTCAATGAAATAAAGCGGCTTAAATAAGTATTTAACATGTCACCATTTTTCTCACTAAATATGCTTCCAAAGGTGCTATTGACCTGAACATTTCACCAGATGTTGGGATCAACCCAAGTAATCCAAACATACAAAGAAAATAGAACAAATGAGATCAGAAATTAAGTTGTGTGTAAAAATGTGAAATTACACAGGGAAAAAGTATTGAACACATGAAGAAAGGGAGGTGCAAAAAGGCATGGAAAGCCAAGACAACACCTAAAATCTATCAGTAATCAAACAGCAATCCAGCCCCTTGTCAGTGCAAATGAATATCAGATGGTTCAGTCCTAATTGATGGCCTACTAAAAGGTCTCATTGCCAAGGTGTGAGTTAAGACACATTTCATGTTGGGTAAGAGCAGAGAGCTGTCTCAAGACCATCGCAAACTATCCATCCATCCATCCATTTTATGAGCCGCTTATCCTCACAAGGGTCGCGGGAGTGCTGGAGCCTATCCCAGCTATCACCGGGCAGGAGGCGGGGTACACCCTGAACTGGACGCCAGCCAATCACAGGGCACATATAAACAAACAACCATTCGCACTCACATTCACACCAACGGGCAATTTAGAGTCGTCAATTAACCTACCACGCATGTCTTTGGGATGCGGGAGGAAACCGGAGTGCCCAGAGAAAACCCACACAGGCACGGGGAGAACATGCAAACTCCACACAGGCGGGGCCGAGGATTGAACCCCGCTCCTCAGAACTGTGAGGCTGACGCTCTAACCAGTCGTCCACCGTTCCGCCCATCGCAAATTAATTGTGGCAAAACACAATGATGGCATTGGTTACAGGCGCATATCTAAGCTTCTGAATGTTCCAGTCAGCACGGTTGGGGCCATAATACATAAGTGGAAAGCCAATCCAATGGTGACGTGTTAAATACTTATTTCAGCCGCTGTATCTATTCTAAAAAGATTCAATCGTGACAGCCCTAATTAGAAGAACTCAAATTAAAAGCAACCTCTCAGTCTAATGGTACTTTTGAAAATCTACAAAGTAACTCTTTCCACTCATAAGGTCGTGGTTGGTCCATCTTAGCTATAAAGCATAGTATCTCTCGGAACAATCCTTATAGGTTAAAGGAAAATATAAATATGCAATTCATTTTAAGATACTAAATTTATCCTTCCTTTTTATGCAATTTTTTCAACTAAAAAAACAGTGAGTGCCAACAGCACTGTGAAAGAAAATATACTAAAATCCACTTAACAACAGCATAAACCCTTCTAAAAGCAGACAACAAAAATAAATAATATAGAGCTATAAACAATATATTTTTCACTGTGGTTTCAACCTGAGGCATGTAAATCAAAATAGAGCTGCACAATTCTTCCCTTTAAAATCATGCCACAGTGATGTCAGTCAACAAGAGATTCTTCCAACAGTTAAAAATTGCAGAGTCTATACATTAGCAAAATCTCACATCAGCATCCAAAAAACAGGAAGTAGCCTGTTAACTAACAAACTAACACAAAAAGGATCTCCACATTTTTGTCAATTTTCTTAACAGTTTGGAGTTCTGCAATCTCCTGGGTGGCATTCAAGTTCAAAATGTTGTATTTTTTTCATGATTGAATTTCATTATAGGGCAGCACAATGGTGTGATGGTTAACACATCTGTTTCACAGTTTAGAGGGCTCGGGATCGAATCTCGGCTCACCCCCTGCTGTGAGGCGTTTGTGTGTTCTCCCCGGGCTTGTGTGGGTTTTCTCTCGGCTTCCTCCCACATTCCAAAACATTCATGTTACATATTAATTGAAGACTCATTTGTCTATAAGTATCAATGTGAGTGTCAACGCCTGTTTTTCTATATGTGGTCTGTGATTGGCCTGGACTGACCAGCTCAGGGTGTACTCTCACCCAAAATCAACTGGGATTGTCTCTAGTTCAAGAAAATGGAAGGATTGATGAGTGAATATTATTTAATGTAGTGTCATTATTTACCCTACTCATAATTCACACACTTAAGATACTCAATGTGGTTTCATACCTAATTTAGTACTAAAAGTTCAGTATATTTCTATTCCTCAACTTGATGTGGTGCCTCCAAACATCCTCCTTTTTCTTTTGAGGCTAGACTCCAATGTGTTTCCTTTCAAGACTTTCGTCTCTCTTGAGGCCAGACTACACTTTATGCCCTTTAGCCTTTATCTCTACACCTGTGTCTCCATCTGGTCCCACTTTGTGTCTCGATAGACTGCCCGTTAATAGCCTTAAGCTAGGGTTTCTCCTCAACAGACCTCATGGCCCCCAATGTTGCCCCTGGCATCAGGCTTTCTTCCTGCTCTATTGCTGAATAGCTGCTAAACTACACAGATGCAGTGTGTGATATCTGGCCTTTCTGTTTCCTGCAGTGTCATCTCCTCTGCATCCACAGTCTAGCATCCTGACCCTGTTAATCCACTTGATAGCTGATCATGTCATTATTTATCTCCTCCATGTAGCGTCAACCTCTCACCACTAGAAGTCCTTGAATTTTGTGCTGTTGTATTGACCTTTGTCTCATCATTTAGTCATTTTCCATAGCACAACTTCTCTCAAGGTCTCACTTGTTGGAATTTTACATGTTTAATTTTCTTTCACACACATGCACACACGCCCACATGCGCACGCGCGGGCACACACGCACACACACACACACACACACACACACACAACTAGTGACATACAGCAGCGACATTATGACCGCTTGCACAATATTATATGGTCCAATACAAGAAGGACTGTATCATAAATCCTACTTTTAGAAACATACTAATACTTTGATAATTATATTTGTGGGTGTAGATTGTAGTGGTGAACTGAACTCTATTGCCCCAAGAGCTGTGTCTAATATTATAACTCTCGTGCAGCTCACAGAGGTAAGCAAAATATTAGAAATGTGTTAGTATGATTCAAGCCAGTTCTTCACCACTGCAAAATACCGAAACGGTAACAAGCATATAATTATATCTAAAGAAGCACTTTTAACATCGTAATGGAAAGTCTTTGATAACTCTTTCATTTGATTTTATTAAATTATGCAAGACCACTTTTCTTTTCCCCAAGTAACTTTTGTAGTATTATCGGTTCTATCTTTTTTTTCTTTCCCCCATCTCAATCTCACACACCCATAATACTGCAGCAGAGAGGACAGCGAAAGCTAAGGAGAGGAGAGAAATAAGCAGAGGGAAGGTCAAGACTGAGCAGAGCGACAACCAATTACCAGTACAATACATCACTGCTTGCTTCCAGGGTGTTTACTACACTGTGTTGGGGGCGTGCAGAGGTGGGGGGGCTTTAGGTGCCCGGGCACCTGACCTAGATGCCCAAGTTGTCCTCTGTCAATGTATTTATTTTTTTGTGCGTAATGTGTGTAGTGTGTGTAAACCTGTCTGGAGCCTTTCATCAATAAAATCTAAATCTTGGTGTGGGCAGCGGGGGTTCAATTCCCACTCAATGACGGTCTGAATGTGAGTGCGAAAGGTTGTCCGTGTCTATATGTGCCCTGCGACTGACTGGCGAGCAGTTCAGGATGTAGTCCGCCTTTCGCCTGAAGTCAGCTAGGATAGGTTCCAGCGCCCAGCGACCCTAACCAGGATAAGCGGTGTTGAAAATGGATGGTTGGATGTATGTATCTGAAAAGAGAAAGACTGCATGAGAGGGGAGGGGCTGTGGCGAATCTCTCCGCGTGCCCGCATGAGCTGCTCATCCACAAATGAGATTCACGTTTTTAAGACATACTGTAAAAGTTACACAAGTTTCACCAGAATCAGAGGAACCGTAGCAGAGCAATAACATTTTTAAAATCCTTTTTGACATGCTACAGCACACATTTCCGACCTACACTTGAATGCATCATATGCCATGGCTCACACACAAACAATCAGACCGATCAAATGTTGGACGAAAAGTCGAGTAACGCTTTTACAAGTTAATGTATTCAATGTATGATAAATTAATAGGTCATGTATACGTTAGGAGGGATAATGTGGAGTGAGTCGGTGATTGCATATACTTTGCATATACAGTACTATTTATGGAACATTGTTTTATTAAAAATTATTGATCTTAGCCTCATATGTTAAGTTTTGATTTAAGGTTTTGGTGGGCCTTAGGATTGGGGAGACCGGGCACTCGTGTTAGTGTTTGATTCCAAACAGAATCAGAAAATAGGCAATAACACCGATCACTTTTCCAAAAGCTGAACTCCATGAATGTCTTGTTTTGCTTAAAACATTAAGGTAACTTGTTTGCCTAAGAGGACTAAGGAAATCAGAAAGTACTCCAATCTGACTAAAAACTTGGCTTTTGAACTTTGCGTCCATAACAGTCCGGATGGTTCTTTACCTCTTTGGCCCGGAGGACACGACGTCCACAATTTCCAAGAACAATTCACAGAACACTTTTTCCACTTTGCATCAGTCCATCTTAGATGAGCTCAGGCCCAGAGAAGCCGGTGGCGTTTCTGGTTGTTGTTGATAAATGGCTTTTGCTTTGCATAGTAGAGTTTCAAGTTGCACTTAAGGATGTAGCGCCGAACTGTATTTACTGACATTGGTTATCTGAAGTGTTCCTGAGCACATGTGGTGATATCCTTGACACATTGATGTCGGTTTTTGATGCAGTGCCGCCTGAGGGATCGAACGTCACGGGCATTCAATGTTGGTTTTCGGCCTTGCCGCTGACATGCAGTGACTTCTCCAGATTCCTCACCCCATCTTTGCTTGTGAATGACTGAGCAATTCAGGGAAGCTCCTTTTATCCCCAATTATGGCACCCACCTGTTCCCTATTAGCCTGTTTATGTTGTCTTTGTAGTGTATTCAATTAAATACAGGTTGAACATGATTTGCAAATCATTGTATTCTGTTTTTATTTATGTTTAGCACAACGTCCCAACTTTATTGGAATTGGGGTTGTATTAAAAAAGCAGTTCAATTCCTTTTCACTTTCTTTCCATCTTGTGTCATCATTGGACAGTTGATTATCTGTCCAGTTGTGATTTAATTTCATTGTATTTTAACTCAATAGAAGTTATGCAATTCCAATTAATGCATTTTCCTTTCATGATAATGGTTTGGTAAATTTAGTCGAGATCAGGAGTGTTATGAATGTACTGTGAAGATATTTTATTTACTGTCCTGCAGAAGGAGCTTAATTAATGTGTCTAATTTATACAGTAAAAAACAAAATCTATATAATTACAAAGTAATCGAGGGCAGAGAAGCAATGCCATGCCATGGATGGAGAATGTAAGGTGGGCCACCTTCTAAAATCAATTTTTAAACAAAAACAGTTCGAGAGACTAAATCCACTAACATGTACAGAGCTCCAGGCATGACATGGAAACTTTATTTTGGCCACAATATAGTTGTGACATGCGCACAAATGCTAATATATGACCACAAAATAGGTGTAATCTGTCCAGAAAATACGAATTGGTGGGTTTGTCATCATTACGATCAACAACTAAGCAAATGGTGTGCACCTTTGCTAGAAACTGCAATTCCTTGTGTCCTTACGGCAAGTGTATTTTCTTATTCTGTTTTCATGAATAGCCTGCAATGCTATGCTAAGGCGTTTCAAACTCTTGTTCCATGTGCCCACCTTTTAACTTTGAGCACCTGCCCCTACAAGGGTCTCTGCACGCCCCTGCACTGCGTCTTTCATACATGTGCAGATTAACTGCCTAAAACAGGACTCGGGCCTGAAAATAACACAAGATGAAGTTGAAATGAGGATGGAGGTATGATGCTGAATGGCAGAGGGAAGACTGGCAATAAGGCAGGCAGGTGGCAAGGTGTTAAAAGTTGATTAGGTTGTTAAAGGTCACATAGGCCTCATCAGCTGTCCCAATGGAGCTCAAGAAGCAACTCTGGGGGCCTCCACACTTCTGCTAATGAGACAGAAGAGAAGGAATTCCGACAAAAATATGGATATATCCGATTCCCATGTACAGCTCTTCTATCATGGTACACGAGGCTATCTTATAATGTAATGACATTACAAAAGAACATCTCGCCTTGGCTCAAGTGCCTGGAACAAGAGTTCCACAAGAACACACAAAAATGAACGCAGGAGGAACATGTGAAGCTAAAAGCACCAGTGACATTTCAAATGTTGGCAACTTAGGCCCAACACACAGCAAGTGATGCGACTGAACAATTGCATAAAAAAATACAGTTGGTGTCTCACGCCCGCAAACCAGGAGATGAACCCTCACACACATAATCAACTCGCCGCATCGGAAAAAATGTGTTATCTGGAAACAACGTTTTGAGGTGCAACATACAACAGTTTTATTTTTTTATTGAACCACATTCATCCATCCATCCATCCATTTTCTGAGCCGCTTCTCCTCACTTGGGTCGTGGGCGTGGTGGAGCCTATCCCAGCAATCTTCGGGCGAGAGGCGAGGTACACCCTGCAATGGTCGCCAGCCAATCGCAGGGCACATATAAACAAACAACCATACGCGCACACATTCACACCTACGGACAATTTAGAATCTTCAATCAACCTACCATGCATGTTTTGAGGATGTGGGAGGAAACCGGAGTGCCCGGAGAAAACCCACGCAGGCACGGGGAGAACATGCAAACTCCCCACAGGCGGGGCCGGGATTCGAACCCCGCTCCATCCTCCACCGTGCCGCCCCCACAGGTACATATGAAATTATAAATATAGTCTAGTAATTTTTTAAAACACTATATAAATGTGTATATTTACAGGGAAAAGCTGAAAGTCACTTCTTTTTCATACTTTATACAGTGGTGCCTTGACTTGCAAGTTTAATTTGTTCCCTGACATTGCTTGTAACTCAAAACACTCTTATCCCAAATCATCCATCCCCATTGAATTGAATGGAAGTTCCAACAATCCCGTTCCAGCCCTTTTGCTACTTCTGGTGCACACCTATTATAATAAAGTCATACAGACACAAACGAGGGGCTTCACAACTGAGTCACTCAGTAAGCTGCAGTAATATTAATTGTTCTTCTTAGAGGATAAAGAATACATGCCTGTAAGTATTGTTATATTTGCTCTCTACTTGTGTCGTTACACCATTTCTGCTCAAATATCCTTGCTTATTGCGTTATAGGTTAGATTGTGTGTTAGCATTAAACTCATGGCTGACAGTAGGCTAACAACTAACTAACAAAACCTTGCACACAGCGCAACTGTTCAGTAGCATTTGGTCATGTCGCTTGGGCCAAATAATAATAATAACAATAATGTGTGTGTTTTCGGTGTCCCCGACACTGTGATGGGTAAAATGCAGAGGAAACATTTGTGTGCTTGTGTTCACGACGAATAAAGATGACTTCTTCTTCTTCTTCAGATATTGCTTGTTCTTGCTAGTCTTATAACAATATTGGATTTTTAGGAGAGTCACTTATGGTGTAGTGGTACGTTCGCCTGACTTTGGTGTATGTGTGCCCTGCGACTGGCTGGCGACCAGTTCAGAGTGTAGTCCGCCTTTCTCCTGAAGTCTGGGATAGGCTGCAGCACCCCGCGACCCTGAACAGGATAAGCGGTGAAGGGAATGGATGAATGGATTGATGGATTAAGCCCACACAGACATATCCACTCACACTCATATTCAGTACACAAATATTACAACCACGCAGTTCCTACTCATTCATTCACTCATTTTCCGAACCGCTAATCCTCACTTGGGCCGCGGGCGTGCTGGAGCTTTTCCCAGCTAACTGCAGGCAGGAGGCGGTGTACACCCTGAACTGGTTGCCAGCCAATCGCAGGGCACATATAAGCAAACAACCATTCGCACTCACATTCACACCTACGGGCAATTTAGAGTCTTCAGTTAACCTACCACGCATGTGTTCGGGATGTGGGAGGAAATCTGAGTACCCGGAGAAAACCCACGCAGGCACAGGGAGAACATGCACAGGCAAGGCCAGATTTGAACCCAGGTCCTCAGAACTGTGAGGCGGATTTGCTAACCACTCATTCACCATGCCGCCGGCTCCTACTCAGTTCAATTTCAAAATACACTGATATATGATTAACTGCATATGAATACAGACGATGTACTGTATATTCCTTTCAGAAGAGAATAACGGTCTTCTTCTTCCAAACACATCCCCATGCATTACATCCTCCATATTATCTGTACTGCCAGCGTTGAGCCATCTGGGAGGCAATTATATTTCCAACAGCTGCATTTATTAGCGCTACACTTTGTTTACTTTGCTGCATCTAAATCACGTCGGATAGATTGGGGACCATTATGTCCCTAATACACTGAAATAATGTCCTGCAGGTTCACATGACAGCCAAGACGCTCTGTCAATGTCTGTTTCTGTGAAACACATTTTGTGCTGCTGTGATCAATATTTTTTTATTGCCACCACTTTGTTCTACCCCTCACGCATAAGTGCCACAGTAATTGACATTTATGCAATTTTCCTTTCTTTGCCTTGCAAGTTATTAACGTGTATGTGCCCGTGTGTGTGCATGCCTGCGTGTTCCCTTTCCATACTCCAGCTCTGTACAGCTGTATCAATACAATGATGGATTTTTTTAGGATTGATAGATAGATTTGAAATAAAGTCATCAAGATGTGATTGAAGAGTAGACCCGGCACCGTCCTGTCGGTTTTGTAAGTACAGCGGTGCCTTGACTTACAAATTCACACAAAAATGAAGTTTCACAACTGAGTGACTCAGTAAGTATACTTACTGTATTTTGTAGCAGAAGCTGTATGTCTCGGCATGCATTGCATCATGAAATGGTGAACTGTTGCCGTAATAAAGACGTCATCCTTAATGTTCATGAACGTTCAGGAGTAATGTAACATGAATAATGTGTGTTTATGTTACCCGTACTTTGTTGACGCTGAGACTTGTTTAACTCTCATATTACATTGATGTTGCACTTTGTTTTCATGAAAACCTGACTCTGGGTTGTGTACAATCAAATGACATCCCAGCCATTTCAGCTGTACTCTATGCTAAGCGATGGTGAAGTGTATGCTAAGCTAACCATTACCTGATGACTTATCAACTGCATGAGATACAAGTGTGGACTTCCTTGTGAGTACTCAATTTGGCCTACTTCTTCTGCAAGCCAAAATAACTCCCATTTTCCTTATGTGTCTCGTCAGCACTACAATGAACAAAAACATTGATTTTAAAAACTATATAGTAACTCTGTTTGTAGTGTGTGACGTCAACCAAAATCCCATGATGCAGCGGAAACTGTATTTAATTAAAGTATAATCACTTTACAGTATTTTACTGCATGGTATGTGGTAAGTAACTAGAATTTACAGGAATGTCTAGCAGTGAATTTAAAACAGCCACATCACTTTGAATGTCCTCGAGCTTAATGGTAATGCACAATGCAAAATGATAAAGACAGGCTAACGAGTTGCATCACTGTGGCAGTGTTATAATGCTTTAAGCAACAGATATTTGAACAAGAACTTTGCGACAACAGATGAAGCTGTAAAGCTTTCTCTACTGTCCAAGCTATCTCCAAACTCTGCTATACTGTAAACACACTCCAAACTCGAGAAACCTCTACAAACTACACAATCTATATCCAAACACTGAGCTGACTGCGACTCTCTCAAAAAATCAAAAAATAAATAAATAGTTTGAATGGAGCCTGCATGAGGGGTTTATATTGCTATCAAACCTTGCGGCAAACTCTGAAGCGGTTCCTGAATCGGTAAACGTCTTCTCCCGACTACCGGTGACCACCATCACACGTTTTTCCCCCATTATGTTCTTTTCTGACCAACACAATACATGTGCGATCCATAGTTGTTGTCATGGCCGTGGTAACGAGTGTGGTTGTGTTTGATTTAACAAAGCCCAGTGATCGTAAATGACGTCAAAAGACATGCGACAAGGCTAAAAATAAACTAGCTTTTGGATTCAAATATAATGTACACGATGGCAACGCTGAGTAAATGTCTTTTGCAGAGCCGATCAATGACGTCATTGATCGGATCGGCGAATTATGACATTAATGCCGATCAGCCGAGCAGCATAATATGCAAATTATCAATCAGATCGGTGTACAGTCTACTATGCGCATGTTGTGACGTGAGCCGTCTTCTAGTGCTTGTATCATAATTTTTGCTCCCAAATCAAAGCAAAAAAATCGGCTAAATGACTTCTCGTATCTCGAAATCTCATTAGTTATATCACTTGCGAGTCAGGGTACCACTGTACCCTGACTCGCATTAGCAGCCATACACCAAAGATGCTTTTTAAAATATTTTTTTCTTTTAGATGTTTAATCAAAGTGTAATCGGCAAAAATTCAATTGGGGCCTCTCGGTCGTTGGACATTTCACCTTTAATCCAAAAGGCTTCTTCAGTTCACAAACTTAATAATGCTGCTGTTTTGCAGCATCAGCAACAACATTAACAACAACAACAACAACACTCATGTGACCACCCCAAGGTGATATACCCACCAGAGACTGAAAACAACTTTTTTTTATTAAAGGTGAAACTTCTCACAACTAAGAAGTTTTGTGGATTACCATGACTAAATCTGGTCATGACATTGGACTCCACATTCCAGGCAGTCATTGACTGCTAAATATTTTCCACACAAAACTATAAAGTATAGTTTAAAATTAATTTACTTTGCCCAAATCCTCCTGGAAATGGCTTTAATTCCTACATGAGAATTGTGATACATTTGAAACCTCATAAATTAAAACTGAAAGTCTACACCTTACCACATGTTGACTGTTTAATTTCAAATCTATCGTGATGATGTATTAAGACAAAACAAGAAAAAATTATTGTCCAAATCATTGTGGGCCTTACAATGCAGGAGAGAACCAGCATGTCAGTGTGTTCATGTTTGTTTATTTTGCAAAGTATGTATATGATCGTGTGCAGATAGAATTGAAGTCTTTCATAAACAAACCCGCTTTCTGATGAGATGGATCACAGGGTAATGCCATCAGATGTGACGGCAGCCACCGCTGGGCCCAGCCTGTGTCATAGCCAATCACAGATAAGAAAACATCTTGCACACCTCGCTCCACACTTGTACTGGAGCCAATCGAAATCAAAAGGGCACACACTCTGCAAGATCAGACCTGCCTTCAGCGGTGGGAGGGGTTAAAAAAAAAAAAAAAAAAAAATCACAACTCAATATTAGTGGTGGCTACATCTGCCATCATTGGCTAATAAATAGTAGAGGACCGATTGGGTGGATGTTACATAACCACTACATGCCCCATCTTGATGTGCTACCCCATATTGCTCTGCTGATGTGTATCAGTGATCATCCCCAGAGTCCTGTCAGCCAATGACTATATGACTCGCGGTAGGAGAAGGCAAATACATACAACCTATAACCTTTCTGCCTGTTTACCCAACATCTGCACCCTAAATAACCCTAAATACAGATGTGAGTTGTCTCATCACAAAACAAACATCATTATACAGTAGCTAAAATGTAATATATTGTCGCTGTTGGGCGGAAACCTTGTACGTCCTAATTAGGCTTTACACGATCAGGATTTTTGGGGCCGATCACCGATCACCAAGTTTAAAAAAATCAATAACCAATCACCGATCTGATCACAAGATGGAGCAATGTGTCTATTTACATGACTTGTTCATTTATTGTATATACTTGTGTACTGTATACTGTATCCATCCATCCATCCATTTTCTGTACAGCTTATCCTCACAAGGGTTGCGGGCGTGCTGGAGCCCGTCCGTCCCAGCTCAAATTATTCTCTAGCATTTTAGACAAAAGTTAAAACATCAATGACCTCGAGGGGGCATTCAAGGATTGGCCACTGACAGGTTTAGGTCAAATCATGTCATTACATGAGAGAAATAATGGGTGCTAACTTACTGTAATTCAATTACTTTATTTCAAATAAATTAATTTAACAAATACTGTTAATGACATGCTTACTCTAACTTTATCACTGTCCCAGCTATATGGACAGGTGTTGTCCAGAGTTTTGAGTCCGTTGGACATTTCCCCCCCAACCTGCGTTGCTTGAACGCGACATGCTCCTTGTGTACATTCTTCAGGTGCTCGATCAAATTTGTTGTGTTAAAGCATTTAGATGATGTTCCCGACGACGTACTTCAGTTGTGCACAGACTGCAAATAACTTACGTGTTGTTTGTCTGAGACACCGCAAAATAGTCCCACACCGACGACGTGTGGGACTATTGAGGTTCAGGGTTCAGATCTTGGTTGTAGTCTTCCTGTGCGGACTTCGCATGTACTCGCAGTGCTTGGGTGGGTTTATGCGGGGTACTAAAAAAACATTCCTGTTGGGTTCATTGAAGACTAACATTTTTCATACAGGTGAATGAGTATCAATGCTTGTTTTTCTATATGTGCGCTGTGATTGGCTGGTGACGAATCATTTATGATGATAAGCGGATAAACTGTCACCATGTACATGACTACACGGGTGCACACCAAAGCTAGTAATTAACCCTCTATCATCACTTATACACACACACACACGCTAAAATAGCAAGGCTGTGTGTAGATGCGTGAACCTGCCAATTATTCTGCACTTTACTGGAACCTCGCTTCATCTGAGGTGTGATTGGAATAACAAGCATCCTCCAAAGCATGCCATCCTCCATTCCCTGCAGGGTATCATTGAAGCTGCAGGGAAAGAGGGACGGAAGCGTGACAAGGTAAGGAAGAGGATATGTACACAGGGGTGCCATTAAGGGCTAGAAGAGGTGGTTGGCTGAATCTACGGGATCGTAACAGAAAGGAGCTTTTGACACATATTAGTGTGTAATATTAAACAGTTCATGGAGGTCTCGCTTTTGTGTTCTCATAGAGGCCCAAAATGACCAAGAAGGGGTTAAAAAATGAGAAAGAAGTCAAGGATTAGGTGAGGAAGGAATGAAGGGGGATAAAGTCAAAGCCGGGGCGCCCTGGCAGCGCTCCGATGCAGAGGCGCTGTGAGAGAGAGCGCTTTCTGAGTGACACTCACTCTCATACCCACCCCCCGCTCTGGGGAAATAACCCTCTTAATCCAGCATGCTCTTTCAGCTAGACAAGATCCCCCTTCTTCGAACAGCGAGGATATGAAACACTCCCCCTTGCGATTCAAATACCTGGGATAAAGGCTGGAAATCTAATTGACAACAATGTGACGCGGAGCAGCTCAGGAAAGACATCAATGTCTCTCGGCTGCCTCCTTTCTAGCAGGGAAGGCACAAGGCCATTGGTTGGCGATATAGGAAGTGACCTGTCATTGGCTCGCTGGTTGGGAAGGGGCTTTACATTGAGTGGCACAGGACTGTATCAGCATGATATCAGCAGTTGTTTTAAGTCTTAAACAACACCTTATAGGTGACCCTTATTATTTTTAATGTAAGTCTATCATAAGTGCAAATAATGTGACAAACACTTGGAGACTTGAGATAATTAACAGTCTACAATGCTGACCAAAAGAAAGGAATTAATAGAGTCAAGGCAGGCCCTGTCGCAGCAGGCCGAGCAATAAGACCCGCCGACCCCACAGCCTTTTCAGAGTGAACCCAGGGAGGTCTTTTTCTCACCATACTGCAGGGGTGTCAAACTCATTTTTGTCACGAGCCTCATCGTAGATATGACTTAATTCGGAGGGCCGCTACAACTGTGAACCCATATAAATGAAAGATTACCTCATTTACTGTATTTATATACAGTATACACAACACATTGATGAAGAACCAGTCTTTAAATCAGAAGCCTATAAAAACATGTTTTTCGACAATTACATTTCTCTTCAAAGTGGGATTGGTACCAAAAAAATGCTTGCAAATATCTCAATGTCATTACACCAGAACACAATGAGCAATTTCGATTTGCTTTCGCGGGCCACATAAAATGATGGGGCGGGCCGGATCTGGCCCCCGGGCCACCAGTTTGACACCTGTGCCGTACTGTAAAATCACTCCGCAGACAGGCTGCTCAGTTTGTAGCGGGCAGACACACACACACACACACACACGCACACACACACACACGCACACACACACACAGCATGATATTACATTAGCATTACAAAGGCTTTCCCACCATCTGTGTCATGCTGTTTCCAAGCTTTGAGTGCTGATGTTTCCATAGGTGCTGTCCTGCACACGGCTGATGGCTTGAGATGACAAACGTACTTATTAATGACTCTCAGACTTTCACCTGTAGGTACAGAACATACAGTAACACTGTCAAAGCCCTTTGTCGAGTTGAAGATTTGAAGCTTCCTGTGCAATTCATGTACAGGGGTACTTTGACATGTGAGTTTAGTTTGTTCTGTGATTGAGCTAGTAACTTAATTTACTTGAATAAAAAAATCTTTTGTGCCGATTGAAATAAATTGAAATGTCATCCATTCCAGCCCTCCAAAACACTACCATTTCTTTGTTACGTTTTTAATAGGAAAAAATAGCACTGTATTTAAAAAAATGAATATAAAAATATATCAAAAGAGAATGGAAAAGAAGAAAAATGGTTTTGAGAATATGTACGTATTACAGTTTTTTACGATTGCTCCAACACAATTTTGAAAACGGGGCTAATTTTTTCAAAACCTAGAGAAAATTCAGACAACCACACACAAGTAGCAGAACACCTCAAATTCATTGCAAAATGATACATGAAATGAAACTACTGCACCTGCAAAAATACTCAGGACTGTAAACTAGTGCACTGATGTGTTATATTTTTTTCTGCATTTGTTGCACTGCTGCATGAAAGTTGTTCTTATATTTTTCTATATGTATTTTATTCAATTTGCCTGATTTGTTTAGTGTGCTAATATAATGTTGGGCTTACTGTTTTAAATAATGGCCATTAGGAGTGTTGTTGGCAAAAGGCATTAATAAAATGTTGAACTACTCCCTAAGTTCTTTTGTTTTCAGTACAGATGCTTTAATCCTACCATGTTTTAAAACAACTTATAAAACAATGGTGATAATAATCAATATCGGACGATACGACAAAATAAATTGTGATCTTTCTTTTGCCATATCGCCAGCCCTGTTCATAAATCAAGGTACGGTGTACGCTGAGTCGTGTTTCATGAACGGGGCATTCTCGGTTTACCAACATCACGGCCTATGACGTTTCGTGGAAACAATGCCACCTTCCGTATATAATTAAGAAATTGTTTTGACTTGTGACATACTTTTATTGCTGCTGTTTTTAATTTGATTATTTTATATTTATGGCTGAGAAGTGTTTTACATAGCAATATTTACTGTCATTATGACTTAGCATACAGTAGGTTAGAGATACAGATGACACTGTTCTGACTCAGGTTACGTCGGTGATGTAGGAACCAACTTCGGCAGAAACCAAGGAGTATATTTCTATTCCAAATAGAGTGGAACCTCTAAGATCAAACTGAATCTGTTCCAGGATGCTGGTTGACCTATGATTTGTTCATATTTTGAAAAATCTCCTGCAGTAAGTAACACAAACACCACCATAAAACCATTATTGTTAACTGTACAGGCTCGCTTTAAGTCATTTGTTCTCAACTGTTGTCACCCTGGGACCCGCATTTTCTTATTGTCACTAAGTCGTGACCCACTTTTACAACAATTCCGACACATGCTTGTCAAAATGTTATTTTCCAAATAAAAGGCAAGTCCGACCTTGGATGCACGTTTAATATTTCACTGCTCCTACGAAAGCAACGTAACCCGAATTTGTACGCAAGTCAGAATGTGCCAAGGTCTATCACAAACCTATGCTAATGCAGTACTAATGAATAAATAATAATAAACATTTTAACAACATCCTAAAAGGCAGTGTCATCATTACTCCAAGAATCAAACTCAATCAAAGCATGGAAATTGCCGCTTTTTAGTCACAGTATGACAGACAATGATGTCATGATATTCCCAAATAATCACAGCACATAAGTGTCAGAGTAGAATGCTATGATGTATGGCCTAAACTACACACGGTCCCACAGGGGCATATTGTTTTAACTGGGGGTTGCGCTGTTGTGATTTGATATATTAGCCAATGTTATAATTCTGTAAACAGGCAGCACAGTTTAGCATGTGGAAAAGAGAACATTTGTTTGGTACCCAAACTATCCACCCACATCCCAAAAACATGTTAGGCCCATACATTTTCCATAGGCATGGATGTGAATGTGATGGTTGTTTGTCTATGAGTGCCCTTTGAAAGACTGGCGACCAATCCACGGTGTACCCCACCTCTCACCCAAACTCAGCTGATAGGCAAGCTCACCTATCACCCTAAACTGGATAAGCAATAGAAAATGGATGGATGGATAATCCTCAATTGATTTTGTTAATATTCTAGTGACATCCTCTCTCAACATGCACAGTCAAGTTAGAAAGGAATTGTAATGTCCAGCTCACACGGATTCCTAAAATGTGCTGGCTTTGTGACCTTCACTACAACAGTAGTATGGAAAAATCCTATAAAGAGCTATGTTGCGCTCAGTGAGAGCAGATAGAGCTCAGTGCTTTACTCGGCGGCCAAGGGAGTGAAAAGTCTTGGCCCGTTCACACAGCTCCCCTTGCTTTCCACTGTAGCCTGTTGTCACTAGCCTCTGGTCCAACGCCAGTCGCCTACTTGGCAGGGAGAGGTGCTGTACAAAGCAAATGACAGCACTGGTAAATAATGCTGATAGACTGTGATACCGAGTGAAGCGGCTTCTTTATTCTACAATCCACTTTAGCGAGGAGAAAGCCGCCACCGTTTGTCCTAATCACTTTCGAAAAACAGGGAAGAACTGATATACCCTATGTGTAATCTTACATGATGAACAACAAATTGCTCTGAGTCGATGGTTTTCCATTGCCAAGTCGAATGCTAACAATCACGCAGAGGAAAAAGGAGAAAATGGACACTGAGGGGAAACACTCATCTGAGCAGTGATGTTTTTAAATGGAAAAACATGGCGGGACACAAAACACTCAGGTAGGCTTCATACTGGAATGCATTTGTTTGGTTCCTCTTTTAAAGGCAATATGCTAAATCACACCAACAACAACAAAATATGTTGATTATAATTGCAATTTTATAATTGCAAAGCAGTGGGAAATCTTTCTGAACTGTCTTTTGCAAGTTAAGCTGATAATATTTGGAAATATTTATTGTTGGAAACCAAATGAGCTAAAAGGAATCACCTGACAATTTAGCATATACACAGCAGTACACATTTTGTTTTAGCATAACCATCAGTGTGATTAGCACCTCCGCCTCACAGTTCTGAGGATTAGAGTCCAGGCTCCGGCATTCCGTTTGAAGTTTGCGTGTTCTCCCCGTGCTTTCGTGGGTTTTCTCTGGATACGTTCCTCAAACACGCATGTTAGGTTCAAGGAAGACACTAAATTGTCTTTAGGTGTGAATGTGAGTGTGAGTGATCATTTACTATATTTTCCCTGTGATTGACTGGCGGCCAATCCAGGGTGTCTTCAGCAGGGATAGGCTCAAGATCTCAGTGACAACGAACAGGATAAACGGTATAGAAAATGGATGGATGAAAAAAAATCCAGTTCTCCCCTTTCATTTCGAGTCATCATCATGAATTCCCATGAAAAGTGTCCAACTTGTGCAACTGAACATTTCCAAAATTCCTTTGCTAAACTTTCCATGGAAAGTTTCCAGAAGGTTTTTTGAAAATTGACACTTTCCCTCACAGTCATTTCTAGGTAAGATGTGGCTCAGAACATCTAACCTTGCAAAGACAGCCCGGTGAGAGTGAAGATAGTTTATGGTTAGCACACTTTTCAAAACCAATATCCACTTGTAGGAGACGATAATCGGAGGAGGCAGGCAAACTAATGTGCATAAAGGAAAAGCACTAAAAATCACCTCTCCCAAAATGCCACAGGGGACCGGGCTCACACTTCTTAAAGCACGATGAAAGGATTGGAATCCAGCAAAGCTTCCTGTGTGGGGATAATCAAACAAGCCCGCCACTAAAAGCGCGGAATTCACATTCAATTGGGAAAGTTTCTGCAGTCTGAGACACGGGAATGATGCAAGGAAGAAATGCATTCGTGTTGAACGCAGTGGGAGCACAAAAGATGTCTTTTATAATTTTCCCCATTAGACATAAACACAAGTTTGAAAACCAGAATTTCTTTTCACTTTAAACCACAATTTAAAATGTTTTTTTTTTTATTTACTGCCAATTTGGCAATTTATCTTACCAGATTGCAGGTACATTGGCCTCGCCCCCAACTATACAGAAGTCCGCCAAAAATCTAGATGAAGCCAGTTTTGACAGAATGGCATTGATCAATTAGCTCTGATTTTGAAATTTGTGAGACAAAGCTTCCTGTAAATTCTACAGTTATTTACCACACACCCTACTGTGAAATACTTTAAAGTGATGTATTTCCACTGCACCATGGGATTTTGGTTGACGTCATGTCACACAGAGAGTTGCTCTACTTTGCATGCAGCAGAATTGTGAAGCTGTGTGGCTCCCAGCATGCATTGCGCCATTAAAATGTTGAACTGTTGCCGTGTTAAAAACATTCATTCTTAATGTTCATGAACGATAAGGATTAACGAAACATTGATCATGTCAGATTACCCGTAGTTCATTGAATGTGTGTCTTATTTAACTCTGGCGTTACATTTCTGTTGCACTCTTTTTTCAAGAAACCCTGACTGTGGGTTGTGTGCAACAGAGTGACATTACGGTCATCAGCACCACAACGAATACAAATATTGATTTAGCACTGTTGACAGTTAGTTGCTGTCATTCAAGTTTACAATGATTTCTGAGCAAGTGTCTTAACTGCACTTATCCAGGTTTTACAGTGTACTTAATAAGCAAAGTTAAATGAGTCGTAGAATAAATATTCTCTACATATCTAGGTTTGCAATGCGCTTAAGCCAAGTTAAATCAATAGCTGGGCAATGATTTTGATTACTTAGAAATGTTAAGGCAATGGGTTACCTGAGTATTTCTGTGTAAACACTAGTGATCCGGGTTTCGAGTGAACAAAGCGGCCATGGGGGCGATGATCAGTGACTGTGACTTTGTCGCAAGGGCAGCTCCGCGCTGCAATGAATGACACTAGCTAGCTAGCTAGCCTGGCTAATCAAGGTACAGAGGCGGGGAGCTGGCCGGGCGACACAATCTCGTACCTTGCTGCCGTTTTTTTAATGCATTATTGGACAATCTGGCTAGCCGGCCTGCCTAATCACAGTTCAGAGCTGCGAGGCAGGCAGACAGATTGGAGCTTTTCTTGTGTCTGTACAGTATAAGCGTGCATGTTTTTTTCTTTTTGGGGGGCGGGATTTTAGGTTCAACTTCTTGGGCGGCTGTCAATTTAGTTGGGCGGACTGCCCAAGTAAAGCCTATGTAGAGGAAACCCACTGGTATTATACTGCTGCCAGGTGGCCAAGGTGTGCACACCAGAAGGAGCTGCACAATGTCAATTGAATTGAAGCAATAAATAAATAAATAAATAAATAAATGTGGCAAAAATGCTGGAAAAGATTGTTAATTCCATTCATTTCAATGGGGAAAGATGATTTGAGATACGCGTTTTGAGTTACATGCGTGGTCACGGAATAATTTAAACTCAAGGCACCACTATATTATTTGTGTTAGTTACCTACATTTTTATTACCTCTATTATTCTCTGAGACTACAACTAGAAAACATACCAAAACAGAAGATAATGACAGCTGGTAAAAGTCAAACATTTGTTCAATACTTCCTTTTTATTTTTCATATACTTACTTATATCATCAATGTCTGCAAAATAGTAGTGGACTACCTCATCAAGGCCCAATTTTATATGACCTGGGAAAGCAAATCATACTACTTCACGGAGAACCCATTCTATTCATAAATCAGGGTCCAACATTAACGGTGGCCGGATGGTCCTGAGCAAGTGCGCCGCTGTGTTGGGCTACCACGTACCTATTGACGTTGGCCTTCAAAGTACAAATTTCTCAGACACTGAAAATTATTATATATATATATAATTATATTATAGGCCGTAAAGGGCCTAAAAGTGCATTTTGTTTTGTATCAGACCAAAATACTTTATTACCGAAACATTTCGGCCAGCCCAAGACAGACGACATAAAGAAGAACAACAACTGGCACGCGCTTGACTCGATAAGCACGAATCGGGGTTCGCCTCAAGTTGATAAGGTGGCTGCCCACGGGCTTTCTAAAAGTGGCCATTTTACAAGTGACACCAGGGGAATGGAATAAGTGGTGACTGGACTGTGCTCACTGGAGTACTTATTCATTCTAAATAACATTTACAAAGACAAATGTGAGCTGTCAACTCATCTGAACTGCGGGTGAGCGAGCTAGCTTGCCCGCTCGCACCTTGTAAAATGTCGGTGAGAATTTCTCCTCCCGCCGCAAGTCACCAGCAAATTTTGTTTTGCAGCAGTAATGATGCATCCATTTTCTGTTTAGGACTATGCTTTTAAAAAGGTACATTGGTTTGTTTTGCTGGTAAATAAATTGCAAAATAATCAGAAAAATCATGAAAAGTTTAGATGGTGGTGGTGGTACACTTATGCAATCGTTTTAAAATGTATTAATGTTAATCATATAATTATGGTAATGCTTAAAATTGCTGTCCCGCTTTACCCCAGATGATTTTTCTTAATTTCTGTACCGCTTGTGCAAACTTGCAAACTCCACACAGGCGGGGCTGGGATTTGAACCCTAGTTCTCAGAACTGTGAGGCAGATGTGCTAACCAGTCATCCACCGTGCCCATTTTTTTCATTCCTCTATTTTTTTCTATTTAATGCCTGGATACCTGTTTATTCACGTAATTTATGCAATTGCAATGCCTTGATTTTAGTGAGTTTATCACAAATTCATGCCCATGAATGCAATTTTACTAATAATTTGTTAAACTGGATCAAATAATATAGTATAAAGATGCTAAATACAAAATAATCACTAAAACTTAACATGTTATATCATGAATATATGGGGCCAGTACAGTTTCTGACAGGGCAACCACAACTTGGCTCATGGTGCCCAACATGTCAGCGGTCAAGTCAGTGATTTCTTTTCTTTTTTTAAAATGTATTTATTAATTTAAAAAACAAAGCTTAAAAAAATAAACTACAACCTCGACTACAATAAATGAGTAAAAATGTAGCCAGCAGCAGATATCAGAGCAGATGACAGCCACACCACGCAGATTGCAGATGATCACAACAATACATCATCGGCATGATCACAACATGTCAATTCAGGAGATATTCTTGTTGCTACAAACCGTCACCTAGCATGGCTTCAGCGGGAGAGATAAAGAGCAGACGTGAATATGAATAAAATATCAACAATAAAGCATGAATCACTTTCATATACAGTGTACAGTAGCTGGGGTCAAATAACATCAGTGTGCATCGAAGAGGGCAGGCTTTTACATTTGGATTGCAGTGTAGTGGTGCACCAAAAGAGGCCTGGCAACAAGGCGAAAGTGTGAATGCATTACAGCGGCACTGGGAACGCAGAGCGAGAAGGGAGCGTCTCCGCGACAGCCATCGGAGAATGAAGGAAGGAAAGAAAGAAAGCGAGGAGACAATGGCATGCACAGTGCCGACATATGACACAGCTCATAACAGCTCGCCAGTTCCTACAGTTTGAATTTGAGCGATTCTGGTCCCGATTCCGGTTCCTCATTTCGATTCCGGTTCCAAACGATTCTCAATTCCGATTCTTTTAGGGGGTTGGGTCAAAAAAGTTTGCATGGTTTAAATAAGGGGTGTCCAAATTCCGAACATCCATTTTCTTAGCAGCCGGGTAGCATAGACTAAAATGAGCATTAGACTCAGGGTTCTTTATAACCAGTATCAATATCAAACCTATGAAATAAAAGACAGTGTGTGTGGAACAAACCCAATTGACTTAATACTCATGAATTAATGTTTCAGCTAAAAGTTAAATATAGCATTGTTAAAATAGTTATTTGCTACTGTTTTATCACATCAAATGGTTTTAACTTGACTTCCCATTTTAAGCATCCATCCATCCATTTTCCGTACCGCTTATCCTTACTTGGATCGCGGGCATGCTGTAGCCTATCCCAGGTATCTTCGGGCGAGAGGCGGGTTATACCCTGAACTGGTCGGCAGCCAATCGCAGTGTTTTAAGCCTGTGGCCTTTTATTTTGAAAGGTACACACCGGAGCATTTTGGCACGAAAGGTAACTTCACATGACACCGGTGAAAACAAAAGTAAAACGAGATTGCATGAAAAATAGCAATGAATGGAACCAAATGCTCTGTAGATCATTTATTCCTTTAGCTACCCACCGATGAGATACAAGGTTAGTGTTTGTGATACTGTGAGAAAACGTTTTTGTGAATTTTGTCCCAATTCATTGTGATGTAAAGTTGGTAGTTTGACCTTCGGTGAAGTTTTAGCTCAATGTTAAGCTTGTAACGTGACATTTTCTACTTTCTTTCCAGTATGGTAAAATAATTTATAAATAATGTATTTTATTTTTGTGTCTGTCATCAGCTCTAAGGTTGGTTTGTGGTACTAACTGCTAAAAATCATCAGTGCAAGAGTGCAACCCACCGTTTAACTTGTTAGCTGACTCAATGTTGGCATAGACGTATTTTATTGTTTCACATTCACCCAATTGACTTTTTAAATCTGAATGATTCCGGGAGAACGGGAATGTTAGTCCCGGTTCCAATCGGTTCTTCATTCTCGATGCCCAACCTTACTCCTTAATACATATTTAAACATGGAACCGCTTTTTTTGGGTGCTAAAAGTCTTTGCTCTATCAAAACAAACAGTAAATACACCAATCGCCTACTTGTACATTGAAATGGTATCCGATACAGGCAGATCATACAGAGCAATGAAAACAAGGTGAAATTCAGATTCAGAGACAGTTTTAGCCAACTGCAATAATTAACTGAACAAAGCCATAAACTGATTAATGCTGTTACCACACCTTATGAGTTTAAGGGTTTGAGCAATTTGACTTGATTTAAACACAGACAAATGTATGTTTTTTGTTGTTTATATACAGTAGGTCTGTTTATGCTTGATTTTGCACAGATGAGTGGGCAAAATATGTTTTATTTTTCATGTTACAATTACAATAAAGTAATTATATTCTTAATTTATTTCTCCCACGACCCTAGTGAGGATAAGCGGTAAAGAAAATGAATGGATGGATGAATTTATTTCTGTATTTTAACAATACGTCTACGATTGTGTCTGTGTAGAACTGTACAGGATCATACTGAGAACAGCGTCTAAGGTCAGCCACACACCAAGCGACGCGGCCAAAACCAACTAAACTGTTGTGCAGAGTGCGGGGTCCAGCAATTAGTTTTCATAAGTGGCTGATCATTGGTGACTGGTTTCTGCGATTACAAATTTGAATCCCAGATGACTGGTGCTGCATAGTCCCAAATTTAACAGACAAAAATCCATATAAGCTGTCCCTCAAAAAAAAAAGGTTTTCTGGGTTTAAGCGAGACCCAGCTGGCGGGGCGTATACCAATACAGTATAAACAGTACTTTATATCCTCGATGTGAAGTGGGACCCTTATATGTCCATATATAGCCAATTTGAATTTTTCCACAAATCGATATTAATGGTCAATCACCATGTGGTCTGTTATTTTGACAAATTGTTAAGCGATTCAAATTGTTGAAAATAGCTTGAGAGCTACAAACTCTCTTGGACACCACCTCTGTTTCATCTCAAGATTAAAACTTAAAACTACACTAAAAACGAGTGCAAATCATTTAGTTCATAATAATAGTAAAAAGTCAGTTTAGATACAGTTGAGTAGGCCTGATTTGATGAAAATCGATAGCTGTAATGGTACGTTGCACACGAAGACAACATACCCACACACTCTCGTTGATGGTCGCCAATCTGGCTCTTCCTTGACAATCGCACCATGTTTTGTGGTTCAATGAAAAATAATCTTATATGTGGAACCTCAAAGCCCCCAGTTTTTCCTTTGCGGTGTGTTAGACATCGTGGGGTGCTCTATCATTCGGTGTGAGACGAAGAGTCCACTTCAGGCGCATTCATTAACAATCAGTGGCTTGAATATCATTAATTACTAATAATTACATACAATTATAGGCCATTTAAATGAATTTGTTATTTTAGGAGTGTGCATCAAAATGATATCTAAGAAGTAGCTCTCAGTTTCAAAAAGGTGGGTGACCCCGTTCTAATACAACTACCGGCAGTTACATGAAAGAGTATTAATTAGGAACAGCTCTTACCACAACAACATTTCAACTGCAATAATGAACATATTGTTACCCTATAACCCCTCTGATATAATCACATCTGAAGGTTATTATCAGTAGAAAGGAAGAGTATTTGATACAGCTTTTGCATTGGCTGGACATCGTTATAATGTTTAAGTGGTCATTATGTTGTGGCTGGTTAGTGTATATTTGGGAAAATAAGAAAAACAAGGGAGCCACTCCCATGGCAGCGACGAAGCGGATGATGGAGATTTTGTTTCATTTCATTCAAAAGTGAACAGGCTGTTGTGGCTTTGACAAAGTCGGAGAGTGATCTTTCCACATGGGTGTATCTTCAAGGCCCTTTAGTGTTTGCACATGGGTGACAGTGCGAGAAAGTAAGTGGGTGTATTTGCTGGGCTCTATGTCTTCTTGAACGAGAAAGCGAGAGCGGCATTGACGCAGTGTCGATGGAGAGAAAGAGCATTGAAAGGAAGAGTGAAAGCGAAAGAACATGACGGTGTGTGTTGTGTGTGTGTGCGTTTATGTATGTGTGTGTGTGTGTGTGTTTGTGGAGGGGCGGGGGGCTTCTGTGCCAGCCCAGGGGCTAAGTGAGATTACAGATGCACACACAATGTTCTGGAGCACAGGGCTGCATAACAGAGTGTTGCTGTTTCTCCAGAGCTGCTGGCTGCAGCTCACTGTGCCTCGCTGTGTGCTCAATGCCCAGGGCAGCCATTTACAGACACCCCCATCACAGCAGTGGCGACGGTGGTGCATAGAATCTCACAGTCCAAATAACAGACTTCCTCAAACAGCATGGCACGCTTGCACCAAAACAGCCAGCATGGTAAGGATGCAAATTTCCATAAAGAACATTTCCTTTGTCACACAAAAATTATTATTTAATGTGGAGCAGTATAATTGCGCCTCGTCCTTTTAACCATCTCTCTCATAACAGGATTAAAGCAGTCCAAATATCACAACTATTATGTAGAAACAACCCGATTAACCTGGATTAGCGGTCAATTCCGTCAATTAATTGTGGCTTGTTGAGAACCTCTACTGCTTCCTGTTTCTGTAGGATCTTTCTAAGCGTTTCTTTCATACAAACAGCAGCATGACTGGTAGCAGTTTTGTAAGGAGAGAGAAATACACTGAATCATAAACACCAGCGACTACCGATTATTTTCTCTCTGCTAATTTGCTGCTCTTAACAAACAAGAGATTTTCTGCGCACTGCAAGCAGCCCTAATGTCACCATCATCATTAAGAATTATGCAGACAGCGTTTACAAGGAAACATGACTGAGTTACATACAGTATAAACTTAGATTGATCTTGTTTTTATAATTAATTTGCTAAACTGCCAAGAGATCCAGTGCCATTCTTAATGTATTCAGAGAGAGAAATAAGGGTGGCGGCAGACTGTCACAAAAACAAGGTTGTGTAAGTTTGCCTACACAGTGCTGCAGAGCAAATAAAAAAAATGGATAAAGATGCAGTGGTATAGTCTTATTGTGGCACTAAACGTACCGTAGAAGTATGTCAAGCAATCGCATCTGCACACGGTTTCTGTTGGAACACTGCAGTCTGATTCTTAGGTTACGATATGGTGCCTTAGCGCCGTTTTGGGGTAAAAATGTTTGTTTGATATACTGTAATAGGAATAGTTTATAGAACATATATTATGTATGTATATATACTTTATAGTTTAGTATGTCCACTGAATTCTTGAGGCGTTCAAAAATTCAGTGGACAAAATATCCCAAAATGCAATAGGTTTCGTTAGGGCTTTTGGAATTCAGTTATATCTCAGGTATTTTTTGCTGGTAAAATATTCCCTAATAAAGTCTCCATATATGGTTACTTTGCACATATCCGTCACATTTTACAGTATGGGTTACAATGGCAACAATAAAAATGGTCATACCCAGCCCCGAACCAGTAAATAGCCTGCTGACACATATGACGCTTCATGATATTTTTAAATCCTTTGTTAACAATTTGGCCTTGGGGCTTGTGTGCACTATATTATTGATATTCTAGTGATATGTGGTTATTATAGCATTGCTAAAACAGGCTTTCCTTATATTGTGTTCCTTGGGGGATGTAACTATTTTATCTGTGCTTAACTGACGTATATCATTTACTATTACAGTGCTCTACACTAACCTTTGCACTCGTAGCACCATTTTTTGAGGAGGTACAGCAGGACCATGGCATACCATAGTTTCATATTAAGTAAAGATTACCGTAATTTTTCGTGTATAATGCGCCTCCATGTATAATACGCACCCCCAAAGTTGACCTCAAAATTCTGGAAAACCCTTCTACCAATGTATCATGCATTTCTACAATGCATGATTTTGCTTCTATCCATATGATCAAAACATGAAGTATTATCTATATTTTGTTAGTTTTTTTTCAAAGAATTATTCTGAAATTAAGCACTTTATTTGAACATGTAATACTTTCTTTTTATTTACTTGCTCTTATTTTGAAATTCACAGCCCTACTTTTATTTAGTAAATGAGAAAACACACGGTTGTGCTCATATGTTTAATTACCGAGGCAGCATTTGTAAGAGGGGTACAATTCTTTAAAGAAAACATGAAGGACCAGGCGAAACACATTTTATTTTATTTTAATGGGATTCAAATTAAACTGTAAGCATTTCAGAAAAGCATTATCATTAAACAAAACATAACTATGAAGAAATTAATGATGGTTGTTGTTCAGTCATCAGTTGTATTTAAAAAAAATAATAAAATAAATAAAATATAAGATAAATATAAAATAGCTTTTGGATTCAAATATACTGTGCACGATGGCGACGTGGAGTAAATGTCTTTTGCGGAGCCGATCAATGACATCATCGGATCGGAGAATTATGACAAAGCCGATCAGCATAAAATGCTAAATATCGGGCAATACCGATCAGGCCGATCACATCGGTGTAAAGTCTAGCACTGAATGAAGAAACTTCAGCTTAACAGATGCAATGTCTGCTCTACAAGCTGTGTGTGTTGTGGTATTGCAGTCTACAGTGACATATGGGGGTATCTGAGAAAAGCAGCCGTTATTTTTTTTCAAAGGGGAAAAAGGAGTTTTATGGAGAAATGATAAAATAACACTATAGACTATATTTTATAATTTTCCCATAACAAATAAAATCACACAAAACTATGGGATAATAAAAATAAGAGTATATACTATATTTTATCATTTTGCCATAACAGGAGTCTGTCTGAGGTGTGGCATGTATTTATTCAAGTGAATGATGCACCTGATGATTCGTTGTCATTTTCACTTAGGAGTATTATTCAAAAGCTAAACATTTTAAATTTACGAGAGTGGCACATGTATCTATTGGAAAATCCCATTATATTTTGGTTAGTGCAGTATCTGTATAAAGGTTTTCAATTTATTTTCACTTTTGGCCCAATGAGCCCCACCTTGGAATGAGAATGGTGCGTCCCATCCAACTCAATTAATCCAGCTTCCAACTGCAAATTTGCCTGCTATCCAACCAAAATCTGAACAAACACAAGCATTTCTTTTTTTTTTTTTTTACTTTTCCCAGGAGAGGCTTCGGTTCTTCAGGTCTTTCAAATGCTGTTTTGGTGTTGTTTTGGTAGTTGAAAGATTGGGGTGCAAGGTTATGCATAAAATCTGTGTTTCATTCTGTTCTGATAAGCATACTGTATATTCATATTCAAAACACTGAGCCACTGCAATCTTTGGCCTGAACATTGGCTAGAGGTGTAAGACTATTCATTGTCATTCAGAATCCATGGCATGTAAGACAGTGGATGAATATTTACAGTTTTCACCATCTGCTTCATGGAGTTCTGTTCTAATAATCAGACAAGGGAACCGACTCCAAGACCCGCCCCCTGACAATGAATATTTATACTAGCGTGAAAAGCAAAAAAAGTGTCCGCAGTAACATCACACAGGCCTTGACTGTGTTTCAATTTAATGGTGTGCTGCAAAGTCAGAAACCTTGACCTCAATCATCTGAGGTCCAAACATATTAATGCTGTCATGTCAAGGCAATGAATGGTTGTTAAAGCGTGAATTAATTGCAGGAAGAACAACTCAAATAACATTCATGTCTCATGGGATGTTCTAATAAAATATCACGAATACTCAAATAGGGCTGGGCGATAGGCTGTAAAATTCATATCACTGTTTAAATTGGATCCCTTCACTGAAATATATCCTGATGTAAACTTAAAAATGTAAAAATCATACAGGACGCCTTTCTGAGTAGCCTATATATTTTCTTAGCTGAGCTGAATCTATTTTGCAAATGGACTGCAAAAAACAGATATAGCGTAAACTGAAGAACAGTTATCGTGCAGATCTCAAAACTGAAACTCAGCACTCAGTGGTACAAAATTGTTCAAATGAAAACATTGCTGATATATTAAATAAATACCTTTTATCCTTCTGCTATTGCTTCACATATTTGGTCATCAGTAAAATATAAAGTCTGTAAGTATCGGTTGACCAGTTCCCACTCATCAGTTATGAAATGGATCGTGAGGTTGATATACAGTAAGGCTCCATGGTGAGACTTGACCACAAGTTCGTAGTTGTAGTAGTGAAATACCTTAAAGGTCCCATATTTTGGCTATTTAGACTTGCATAGAGTGACTCTCTAACATGGACTATATAAAAGTGTAATTTTCATTTAAAAAACACCTTGGTTTTGTGATACGAGTGTCCAGAAAAGGCCCCTCTGACAGCTACTTCTGTTTGACCCAGTTTCGTATTCGCTTTGTCCATATTTGGCTAAGACTGTCCCCTTTTCTCTGATTGGTTGCCTCCATGTAAAAGACCCACTTGTGAGAGCAAGTGGGTCTTTTACTTGTGTTTGTTATGTTGACAGGGCTGGCTCAGGAGCGGAGAGCTAGGCGGAGATCTTCCCTAGTGACGTAGATAAGCTTGAGAAATTTGAATGACTTGATTTCAAGCCTCGAGGCAGACAAACATCTGGAACTCAGGAATGCATGGCTGATTTTACTTGATATTTCACATGTTTACTGAGGCACCACAGAGGCAATATCACATCCCAAATACTAGAAAGAATTGGTTTGGTAAAATATGGCACCTTTAATTCAGCATGGTCTTTTTCGATTCTCTCTGACAGCTGGCCATTCAGTTTGGGCGATTCGTCTCATGAAAATACCTGCGGCTCATCACTACATGTCATGGATCAAGGGTTGCCCGCCGCACAATGAGCGACGCGGCATAAAAAGCAGCTGAACTCGACAAACACGAAAAAATAATACACATGAACACAACAGGCGATTGGCCCCTGCAAAAACATTTCACCAAATCGCTGCAATTGAGAGACTGTGACCCCCAGTGCTCTTACTGGGACACAATATGTGGAGGCGCCACATTTCCTTACTGTATTATTTATTTTAATTAACCACAAACAACTTGCCGCGATTGTTAAGGAAGAAGCAGATTGACCTGGCAGCTGTAGCTACGTGTGAGAAATAAAGGAGTGTGGCTATTTGAGAGGCTGTTCGCTCAATTCATTTACTGCACTCGTGCATTTCGGCGACGGACTCTACACGCTTCACTTTTACATATGAAATTAAAAATATAGTTGTGAATAATTGGTATACACAATATATAAATAGTGTACATTTACTGTTTGGATACAGCTTGGTAGCAGCCACCTGAATATCGCTTAATATTAGGAAATTTATTTTTTTACTGTGAAAGCTCGCTTACATTTTGGCGTCACTCTCTATGCTTCCCTTTTTAGCCACAGGTACGTACAGTATTATTCTATCATTAAAATAGTATTATTGTGAAACATAATACATTTACTATACATATACTGTATTGGCAGTGACCATCGTGCACTGAGAAAGATTCTGGATTGTTTTGAACACAAAATGCGATTAAAATGCGTAATTTTTTTTAACTGCAATTAATAATAATAGTAATTAATTTGTTTGTAATTCATTTTTTGTCAAAGCTCATGTGATACAATATGGCATTTTTGGATTGGCCCTTACATCTGCAACATTGCAACGCCGTTAACTGGCGTTTAAGATTTTCAATCAAAGCAAAACTAGTGGATGATGGTCTGGCCCTCATGAAAACCAGTTGCCGATCCCCTCACACTGTGTGACAGTTTAGTCATTTTCGGCCGTCGGTGTTCGGCGGGCTTTAATCATGTCTTGAAAGCCGCTGCATTTGAAAAGGCACCGCCATATCTTTGCAAAAGTGTATCGTAATGGCGTCTGCAATGTGTTGCTCTTTTGATAATAGGGAGTACTCTTTAAAAAAGGCAAGCACATTTAGACGATAGAACAAATTCAAAATCGTTTTACATTTGTTTGCAGACACTGTGCCGCATTCAAATGATATTTTTCTGCTCGCTATCTGGCTTTTTAAATCCGAACCAAGTCCATATAACTCAAGTAGGTGGTTTCATTTTTTTTTAAATTTAACCAGATCCTCTTGCTCTGCAGTGTCTCATTGGTCATTGTCAATCTAAGACAGGTCATCAACATGCGTAATCGCGATTGGTCGGTAGAGTCCAAATCTCTACCCTAGGCCACATTCATATCATTTATACTGACCACATTTACTGTGCACTCCAACCCTGAAAGCTTCCACTTAGCTTATTTAAAATAATTATTAAGTGTGCAGGAGATATTTAAGAAACCATTCCAAAATCATCATGCTCAGTACATCAGCGTTTACTATTCTGTGAATGCTTGTGCCGAAATGTGCTCTGCATTAGCCTAGAACGTTCTACTTGAAACTCTAGTTCTTCAGAAAAATGTTAATGTGACACATTCTGACAGATTTAGAATCATGAAACTGTTATTTACTGTATGTTCTGAAATAATCAAACAGTCATGTTGCCCTTCTTTGCCTTATTTAGCTCAAATTACAATTTCTATATTCCTGTAGCCCAAATATGAAGCCTACTTATCAGAATTAAGGTCCCACAGAAAACAAAACAAAAAAAGAAAACAATTTTGTCTATTTGAGTCCATCTGTTGACAAAGACAAAGTCTTTCACAAGAGTGAGCACTGAGTGAAGATGTAGACTTCTATGTTAGCTGCTGGCTAGAAACCAACTTAATGGGTGCCAGGTCCATGTCTGATGTAATCAAAAGACTATTATGCTTAAATGTTTTACATAACATTCGGATTTTATCTAATTTTATTCTTGAAAATTACTCCAAATATGATTGATATCTGTAGTGATACTTTCACCTGACTGACTTCGTTGAAGGCAGCATGGGTTCAGTTCCCACCCAGTGACGGTATGAATGTGAGTGCGATAAGTTGTCCGTCTCGATATGTACCCTGCGACTGACTGGCGACCAGTTCGGGGTGAAAATTTTGTTGTAAACTCCTGGGTTATATATTCCCATATATTCCCTTAATGCCCATCCATTCCTGGTACAGTAATTCTCATGGAAAGTTTCCATCTTTGAAAATTTGGTGGATTTTGCAACCTAACCCACCTCCAGCTCAATGTCTGCTGGGATGGGCTCCAGCTCACCAACGATCCTATGACAATAAGTGGAACAGAAAATGAATGGATGGATGACTGATCTCGATGGGAAATGTAGTTTTGAAAGCAGGACAAATTGGAGGTTGACCAGAAGGGTTTGAGTTTGCCTTTGGAGGTTCAAATTGCTGAAAAATAGCTAAATGAAGTCCATATTTACAGTCGATTGATGAGTGAGTGGAGAAAGAAACTTACCGAGGCTACTGCCTTTTGCCTTTTTTTTTTTTTTTTAAAAACAACTGAACCTTTTTGAACTCATTAAACATCATTGTCTCTTGACAACCTCCCAGTAGCTTTGTCCTGTGCCACTCTGTGGTGGCCAAGCTGCTTGTACTCAGCAGCCCTTGTGTGAATGACAGCTGATGAAAACCACTGGGCTTTTGCTGTCATCACTGCCACTATGTCATTTCACTGCAGGGGAGTGTGCTTTTAGGTACTAACATAGCCATACATTCAAAAAGAAAAAAAAACGTAAAATTGCCCTCTTTGCTCCCGAAACATTTTATCTGGAATCTTATCGACAGAGAAAATCCGTTTATTGCCATCTATTGTATGCAGTGGTGTATATACTGCAGCCAAACAGCTGCAAAAGCTTGCACATCAAGAGCAGCCATCCAAATTATGAGGGTGTGCATTAAATTTTCATAACAAAATGAAAATGAGGCTTCTGAAGTCAATAATGCAGCAAAGGAAAAGAATATAAAGTTATTTTCAACGACAAAGAAAGCTCAAGTGAAATTCAGGTTGCAAGTGTGTGTGCACGTGCACAGGAGACAGAAAGAGAGAGAGAGAGAGAGAGCGAGAGAGAGAGAGAGAGAGAGAGAAAGAGAGAGACCTTGAGTGAAATGGGAGGAATTGGTGCTGCAGCATGCAGCCAGCAAAGCTAACTGTGAGTCAGACTCTCGCCCTCCTTCCACTTCCACTCTTCCCCCTTTTCTGCTCCCTCTCTCACCACTTAAGCAGCGGCCTCCACTTGCAAGGCACATTTCAGTTGATAGGAGGGGTGAGTGTTGGGGATAAAGGGAAGGATGACGGGCAAGGTGGAGGTGGGGGGCAGAGGAGCACGGAGGGATGGAAACAAAAGGTTGCACAATGATTGCACAAGAGCCGCTGAAGGGGGACATTCCATTCTAGGGAAGGATGGTCCGCCCTCCTCCTCCTCCTCCTCTCTGCTCCTAAAAACCCATATAGTGCTATACATCAAAGATGAGAAGGTTAACCGCTACACACAGTAACCTCTGTAATAGAAGTGTTCTCTAATGACCATCAGACAGCGTTTACTACCTCCACAGCGCTGATTAATGGCCGTATGCATAGACTACCTCCTTCGATCTCGCCACCTCTCCATGGCGAGGAGGAGGTGATGGAGACGTGGAGGGAATGACAGCTGGAGCTGTTCGGACGGTTCCCGAGAATAAGCAAGCGATTCGGACGCCTCTCGAGAATAAGCAAGCGATTGTCCTGACTGCTTCTAATACTGCTGCAGTGCCTCATATCAAATCACAAGCGACGGTTAAATGTTCATTGAAAAAGCATTTATTTTAGCACTTTCACTTGGTGTCACAGTGTTATGATCACTGTTCAAAACTTCAGACCATCCCAGCAAATTCTCACCTGTTGCACATCCTCTGACCGGTTTGTAGTTGATGAAACATGAAATATTAATTGTGGTGCGGAACATGTGAAAAATTAACAATGACCTGCAGGCAGAGGTTTGTTTTTAACAAGACTAACCTGCAGGAATTTCAGGGATTGCAGGACCTTTTCTTCCACAAAATGGCCGCTATCCCAAAATCAGCTTAACCTAGAACTGCATGGTATGAGATGGTCACATTGTATCCCAACAGGCATTCTTACAATGTTCATGATGCTGTACAGTGAACCCCTGTTCATCACTGGGGGTACATCACTGATTTTCTTTGTTCCTGTAACAGTGACAATGAAGTTCCAAACTATTCTATTCCACAATGCTAATGTTTCTCCTTTACTATTTTACATATAAGTGGGAAAACAAAGACCAAGGTGAGTAGAGTACTATTCTATACTGGTGGAAAAAAAGGAATCAATTGCAAAAGAGAAGTTGATTTTGTGGTCATAACCACTTGATTAAATCTATGTGACAAGCATTCTTCTTGGAAGTTGAACAGAGTCAAAGTGCGTTCTTCTGTAGTCCAAGTCTTGTTTTGTTCACTATTCATCCTCTCTGACCTCCACCTTACACACTGTGGTACCGATGTCATGTGATTAATTTGGCTACAAGATGGCCTCTGTCGTTTCCGGGCCAATTAGGGCTACAGTAAGGCTTACATCTTTGCTCAAGATGACAACTAAAAACGACCCTTTAATGGGCTGGTAACATCGACACCTCCACCATAATCCCACTAAACCCATCTCTTTGTGCAACCGCTTCTCATGAGAAATTATTAGGTTGACATACAGAAATGAATGACCTGTATTATGTAGAAGACAGGAATTATTTTTGGGTTACTTGAAGATGCTTTGTTTTATGATAATAATCACAACCCATGTATCCAACTGCTATAAAATAATAGAAAAGCATCATTCTTCTTGTGTCAAAGGAATTTGAAAATAAACTGGAGCTTTCAGTAACATAATGCTAGTTTGTTGATTGTTTTTCTTCAATAAATGTCTGAACACTCCACACTGACTGACAGCATGCAAGCTGAGACTACAGGGCTGTCTCCATAGACAAATGTCAAATGCTATGTGAATGTGAAGCCTTGGCTGTACTGCACATGCCGAGCTTACATTGTTTGTCACAGTAAAGTGGACGACAATTAGCCCTGTCTGCAACGGTAAGCTTTTGCTTTAAGATTTATTTATTTGATTAACTATGAGGACAAAAAAAATAAATAATCTTTTGTAAAATATTTGTTGATAAATCTTTCTGAATGTATTGAATGCCTGTTTCAAGTACCAGTAACACTGTTGTACTGAGCAGAATAATGCCTCCTGGTGGAGTTCCTTTTTGCTGATGTCTTGTTGTCTTCTTCAGACAGCAAACTAATTGAAATGGAATCGATAGCAAATTGGTTGGTTGCGGCCAAGGACTACTTTCTGTTTTGCATCACTTGCTTCAATATGCAAATTTATCAACAATCAATTGCGCACAATCCAGAGACTTCTTAACAAGCAATCAATGTCATCCCTTTTCACCCAAAACAGTTTATAGCTGGAATTTGCACTGGGAAAAAAAACACTTTTTGTCAATAATGTTAAAATTGTCTCTTTGACCTGACAGCAGAATGTTATTGAAATTATCTTTTGAAAAATCATCCCTCTCTGGACCCATCTAATGCCTCTAATTTAATTTTAATTATTATTTTACAACTGGGCAGGCTGGACAGGAATAGGCAATCAACGGGTGTATAGACAAGAGGCATGACTGAATAATCTGTCAGTAGTTTGCAGACGTGCACCTCGTGCTCACAAGCCTCGCACAAAACAGACATGCAAACACCAAAGGCATGAAAAAGGTGACCAAAAATAAACATTGTATGGGGGGTCTGGGGGTATGCACCGGGCCCCCGCAGAGCATTTTTTTTATTTTAACATAAATTAAGCAATCTGGAAGACTCTGAAGAGTACAATAAGGAAGAAAAAATACATTAAAAAATTCTTCACGCAGAAAGATTTATTTACACCGCTCAAGTACATGGTGATGTACAAATTTAAGATAAGAATTACATTTTCCTCCTTTCTTTGCTTTTTTGTTTTGGCCTCCAACTTGAGCCAGGCCCATCTCCAACTGCACCTGATGCCTGCTTCAAGCTGTGCCACATGAATAGTATCCTCCTATTTAAGCACTCATTTTTAAAAAGAATTGACTAAATTAATTGTCTGTTTCACTTCATTTTTCACGATTACCAACTTCAAAGGCTAATCCCAAATGCATCCTACAGGAAATTATTAATTACAACCCCAATTCCAATGAAGTTGGGACGTTGTGTTAAACATGAATAAAAACAGAATACAATGATTTGCAAATCTTGTTCAACCTATATTTGATTGAAGACACCATAAAGAATAATCATTAACTTGGAATTTCATGGCTGCAACACGTTCCAAAAAAGATGGGACAGGGTCATGTTTACCACTGTGTTACATCAACTTTTCTTTTAACAACATTCAATCAACGTTTGGGAACACTAATGACACTAACTGTTGAAGCTTTGTAGGTGGAATTTTTCCCATTCTTGCTTGATGTACAGCTTCAACTGTTCAACAGTCCGGGGTCTCCGTTGTCGTATTTTACGCTTCATAATGCGGCACACATTTTCAATGGGAGACAGGTCTGGACTGCAGGCAGGACAGTCAAGTTCCCACACTCTTTTACTACGAAGCCATGCTGTTGTAACACGTGCAGAATGTGGTTTGGCATTGTCTTGCTGTAATAAGCAGGGACGTCCATGAAAAAGACGTTGCTTGGATGGCAGCATATGTTTCTCCAAAAACTGTATGTACCTTTCAGCATTAATGGTGCCTTCACAGATGTGTAAGTTACCCATGCCATTGGAACTAACACAGCCCCATACCATCACAGATGCTGGCTTTTGAACTTTGCGTCCATACCAGTCCAGATGGTTCTTTTCCTCTTTGGCCCGTAAGACACGACGTCCACAATTTCCAAAAACAATTTGAAATGTGGACTCGTCGGACCACAGAACACTTTTCCACTTTGCATCAGTCCATCTGAGATGAGCTCGGGCCCAGAGAAGCCGGCGGCGTTTCTAGGTGTTATTGATAAATGGGTTTTGCTTTGCATAGTAGAGTTTCAAGTTGCACTAACGGCTGTAGCGCCAAACTGTATTTACTGATATTGGTTTTCTGAAGTGTTCCTGAGCCCATTTGGTGATATCCTTGACACATTGATGTCGGTTTTTGATGCAGTGCCGCCTGAGGGATCGAAGGTCACGGGCATTGAATGTTGGTTTTCGGCCTTGCCGCTTAGATGCAGTAATTTCTCCAGATTCTCTGAACCTTTTGATGATATTATGGACCGTAGATGATGAACTCCCTAAATTCCTTGCAATTGTACGTTGAGGAACATTGTCCTTAAACTGTTCGATGATTTTCTCACGCACTTATCACAAAGAGGTGAACCTCGCCCCATCTTTGCCCTATGAATGACTGAGCAATTCAGGGAAGCTCCCTTTATACCCATTCATGGCACCCACCTGTTCCCAATTAGCCTGTTCACCTGTGGGATGTTCCAAACAGGTGTTTGATGAGCATTCCTCAAATTTCTCAGTCTTTTTTGTCACCTGTCCCAGCTTTTTTGGAACATGTTGCAGCCATAAGATTCTAAGTTAATGATTATTTGCTAAAACCAATAAAGGTTATCAGTTTGCCCATTAAATATATAGTCTTTATGGTGTATTCAATTAAATATAGGTTGAACATGATTTTCAAATCATTGTATTCTGTTTTTATTCATGTTTAACACAACGTCCCAACTTCATTGGAATTGGGGTTGTACAATATTTTTCTGTTTTTCTTGGCCTCAGGTAAGTACTCAGGTAAGAGTACTGTTACTTGACAATAATGTGACTCAAGTAAAAGTAAAAAGTAGTCCTCCAAAAAATTACATGAGTAAAAAGTACACAGGGAAATAATTACTCAAGTCCTGAGTAAATAGTGAGTAACTTCAGATTTTTTTTAAACACAGCATAAACATCAATTCAAAAAAATTACAAAATAAAACATGGATGTGCAAATTCTGATGTTGCAGTGTGTGTGTGTGTGTGTGTGTGTGTGTGTGAAAACATCTGCAATTTACTGCAGATGTTACTGTTACTCTTTTCGCAATTTATAAGTGAGCTGAAATATCCATCTTTGTGCAGACATTGCCAGACAAATACTACAATACATGAAAGCTGTTGTTTTTTTTCGTCTAAATGTAAACAAGAGGAGCGCGCCTTTGCCTTCATGGTAACGACAACCTTCCCAATATGGCACGACAATCAGCCGGGCTGGCTTATCTAGTTTTAATACCTATGCATGGGAAGCCAAATAGAAGACATTGTGTGACTTTCGTGTGACTTTCTTGTGTCATTGGATTGAACAAGACTTAATCGTCACTAGTGCTTAAACTGGATTGGCGCAAACAGCGCCCGATGCGGAAATCGAAGTAGCAGTCTCGTGCACGAAATAGTTGATAAATGGGCATCCATCCATCCATCCATCCATTTTCTGAGCCACTTCTCCTCACTAGGGTCGCGGGCGTGCTTGAACCTATCCCAGCTATCATCGGGCAGGAGGCGGGGTACACCCTCAACTGGTTGCCAGCCAATTGCAGGGCACATACAAACAAACAACCAGTCACACTCACATTCACACGTACGGGCAATTCAGTCGCCGATTAATGCATGTTTTTGGGATGTGGGAGGAAACCGGAGATCCCGGAGAAAACCCACGCAGGCATGGAGAGAACATGCAAACTCCACACAGGCGGGACTGGGGATTGACCCGCGGTCCTCAGAACTGTGAGGCTGACGCTCTAACCAGTCGCTCCACCGTGCCACGATAAATAAGCAATAATTGATAAATAAAAGTAGCGAGCGACATTTAGATTATTGTAACGGAGTAAAAGTACTGTTACTTCTTAACAGCAGAAGCGGCGGAAGTGTTTTTTCTGGTCTCGTCAACTCCTGTGACATGCAGACCATCAGGCCAATCCGCTCCCATATTAGTCCGTCACGGCGTAATCTTCACAATTACATCTGTGTGTAGATGGTGGATGTGTGGAATGGATCTACCTGCCAATGTTCAAGGAGTACGAAACAGCCTATGACGTTGGCGACGGCTACAGCGACCCCAAACCCCCCTGGATCTCTACGACTCACGTAAAGGGCGTATTTTGAGTTCAAAACGGTGAATTTCGCCGAAAGGCGACTGATTTGCATGTATGACAAAAGGAGACTAAACCGTAGTTTCTTGGCCAGATTATTTAACTGCGGTTAGCAACACAAGTTTAAAAGAAGAAATTGGACAGCTCTCCACTTCAAATCAAAGGTAAATATATATATAAGGATGGTGTCCTAGATGCGGACGGCTGTATATTGCTGGGCTTGGAAAACCACTGCCGCCGACGTACGAATGAAAAGTAATGTCACCAAAGGTGACGAGATGAAGCCTGCTCGGACGAAATCTCTGCTAAAACAACCAGAACAGCCCGGTTGCGATCGATTCAATGCCCAGAGAATGAAATGACCTGGATGAATGAGTATATTCACAGGCAGGTGATGTCACCGTTCTCACGGAGTCGTCAGGTAAGTTGATCACCTCTCATATTTTTGACTGTACATTCCAAAAAATACATCAAACGGACAAAGTTTCATGAAATGTTGGCGCTCACGGTGCACCGTGAGTGAGGCAGCCGCAGGCGAGCGGGACGCAGGACCCATCCTCGTTCCTCCGGCGGCTCATCGTGCGTGCCAGGCTGACCGAAGAGCTGAAGCGACCAGACAAGAATGGTAATGATGATCCGCTGTCTTCCTGGTTCTTTTTCGGTGCGTGAGCTGGGGGCGTTTCTTGGTGCAGACACCCAAAGCGGTGGGAGTGAGGGCAGTGGTGAGGACATGAAATGAGGCTTAATTCAAATCTTGCTAGCATTTCAAAAACTTGCATATAACTGTGTTTAAAATGAAAAACCTATGACTTCGATCAATTACATTACATTTCATCGAAATATAACATTTCTTAAACAGTCATCATACTAGATAGATAGATAGATAGATAGATACATAGATAGATCGATAGCTAGCTGGATGGGGCGGAGCCACGGGCGCACACCTGCTTGGCAAGTTTCCTCATATACGTTTGCCCATATCGAGTGTGTGTCTTTGCCTGCCACGTTTGGTTGTTTTCCTTCCAAATAATAAGGTAATTACGTAATTAGAAAGTAATTACGGTTTTTCCTATTCTTAGTTTGTGCATTATAGATTAGGTTCTTTGTTTGTGTGTTTGTTTTCTGTTCGATTATTTAAGCTTGTGTAGTTTGTAGACTCTTCCTCTGTTTGGTCTAGTTTTCCCACTTGTGTAGTGAGGTTCTTTTTTTTTTTACGATTATAAATATCTTGTTTATCTCCTGTACGGCTGAGTGTTTTTGTTCCGTTATTGCTTCTCTTTCGTCCATTTGTTTATTTTGTTTTTGTCGTTTTGCATTTTTCCCTTTTAATTCTTTCGGCAACTAGATTCCGTTGCGCTCTGCCTGTTCACCTCGGTTTATATTCATCTCCCCTATTATGTATATTTGTATTTTTCTGACATAGCTTTTCATTTGAGTTATTATCTTTGCTGGTGTTATCGTGAACCCTTGGTGAAATAAAATTAGTGTTCATCTGCTCAAAAGTTGTTGACTGCTTTGGGGTTCAAAGTTGCGGTCGTGACATTTACAAATGACATTTTATTTAAGGAGGTGAACTCATTAAACATCTCATGTAAATGCTCCAACAATCTGTGACAATAACATGTAAGACAAATGCAAAGTTGAACTTGTTTAAGAATGTATATTTTTCATGAACGCAAAGATTATTAGCTAGTAACTAATGTATGTGTGCAGGGATTAAATATTTTTTCCGGTGGGAATATTAGTCTTTATTCTTCCGCTAATTGAAGAAAACAGAATTGCTTGCACTTTCCAGGTAGGACTAAAACAATACAAACATCATTAAGACTTTTCTACACTATTTTAAAGGTGGCAAATAAATGCAGTCACAACAGTTCAGCAAACAATACACCTTATCAGGAATATTCACCATTAAATTTAAAAATCCCCCTTATACGCAACAGTATTCTGCATCCAATTTTAGTCCCCTAACAAATGCTCATTAGTGCATGTGCCCATATACCCTCAATGGCCATAACATTAGGTACACCTGCATAATCTAATGAGACCCATTACAAGAGCACTATCAAAACAACTAGATTTACAAACTTAATAATGTCAATTTTCACTGACACTGTCAGAGAGGTATTTATCTAACAATATGTCTATTATTATGGTTGTAGGGGCTGTTGGGGGCTTCGAGGCTGGGCTCCGGCCTTCCTGTGTAGAATTTGCATGTTCTCCCCATGCTTGTATGGGTTTTCTGTGCAGTAGCGGTTCTAAGGGCAGCAAGGTGGGCCAGTACCCCCTCACACTTGGCCCTTGCTTTGCGCCCCCCCCCCCCAGGTTAGGTTCATGTTCAGTATGCAACCACCCCCACCCCAAACCCTTCACAACTGTAGTTCTCGGGGCCGACAACTATGGCCGCTCTGACAACAATACCACTAGCCCCAGGCTGCCCCCTCCCCCTTTCACTAAAATTGGTCTAGAACCGCCACTGTTTCTACAAGTACTACGGCTTCCTCCCACATTAAAAAATACCCCTGCATGTTCAGTCAAGGGCGTACCCAACCTCTCGCCCAAAGTCAGCTGAGATGAGAAGTATAGAAAATGGATGGATGGATTAAGATTGTAGTTTGGCTTGATGACAAGCATCGCATTTATACTGAGTTTTTTTGTAATATTTTGACAATCTCTTGCTTGTAGAGTATGTAACCAAATAACTATTGAGACATCTCTCGGTATGAAAAAAAACCACAACCACAATAGTAAACACAAAGGAATCGCTTGCTGTTTTGAGTACCGTTCATGACAATTAGGGTTGGGCATCGTTTTAATTCTAGCAATTCCGGTCCCGATTATTATATTGCCTTATTTCGATTGCCTTATTTCGATTCCAGTTCCACCCTATTCTTGATTCCGATTCTTTTAGGGGGCTGGGTAAAAAAAGTTGGCATGTTTTAAATAAAGTGCGTCCAAATTATGAACATCCATTTTCTTAGCAGCCTGCAACATAGACTAAAATGAACATTTGACTCGGGGTTCTGTATAACCAGTATCAATATCAAACCTATGAACAAAAAAGGCAATGGTTGTGGAACTAACCCAATTGACTTAATAGTCATTATGTAATGTTTCAGATAAAAGTTAAATATAGCATTGTTAAAATCCTTAGTTGGAACTGTTTTATCACATCAAATGGTTTGTATGTGCTAGTTTTAACTTTACTTTCTGTTTTAAGCTTGTAGCCGGGGTACGCAGCGGAACTCAGCATTTTGGCATGAAATGTAACTTCACATGGCACCGGTGATTTTTTTTTCATTTTGATTTTTCTTTAATGATTGGAACCAAATTCTATGAAACGTTGATTCCTTTCCTTACCCACCGATGAGGCACAAGTTTATGTGAATTTTGTCCCAATTCATTGTGATGTAAAGTTGCTAGTTTTGTCCTGTTCAAGCAGAATGGAAGATCTGTATCCCTTTTAGGTCGTAACAATTTTACTGTGTCACAGTGGAGTTTTTAAGCTTCCGCTGTGGTTTCTTAGTATTACAATTGAAGTTTATTGAGAATCAGAGTCGGACAGAACAAAGTTTCTAGAGGGGAGAGAGAGAAATGAAGACAAAAGAAAAAACACTAATTGTAAACAGGATGACAAAAAGTAAATCATTACATTATCTACAACAATGAAACATTAAATATGAGTGTTGCATGGGGCTGTAGTGCTACACCCTGTGAAGGAAAGACAGGACAAGCTAAAACAGGACAAGGACAGGAGAAGAAGCATGCAGGACAAGGGTCGTGAACCCGGCTGTACAACTGAAGTGTGGTGGGATTGACTATGTAAATTGTAAAAGTCTATAGGACGAGAGTGTGAGTGAGGGGATACACAACCAATTTGCATATTCTTGAGTTATTTGTCGCAGTAAGTGAGTGGCCCCACACCCAGTGAAAGAGCCCCAGGGGTGTGTGCCTGCGAACACATGCAAGTTAATTGACAGTTTTACATGCACAAAGACTGACAGAAGTGTCCTGTTTTAGCTCAATGTTAAGCGTTTTTTTCTGTCATCGGCTCTTACGTTGGTTTGAAGACTAAAATAAATGCTAAAAACCATCAGTGCAAAAGTGCAACCAACCGTTTACCTTGTTAGCTGTCTCAATGTTGACATAGACGTATTTTATTGTTTCACTCACCCAAATGACTGACAGTTGACGTCACTGAAGCTCCGTGCGGTGTAGGCTGAGGCTCGGAGCGGGACTTGGGAGGGAGTGCATCAGACGCTACACATTGTGCAAGCCTCCTTTTCAAAATATAATCTTATTCCAAGTGTTGCACTGAGGCGACTGTTCATTAATTTTGTATTTAATTTTTTAAGTTAAGACACACTTTTGTTTGACGCCGCCGTTGGGCACAAGCACATCTTCGTGCGAGTTCTTCTTCGTTGGTTTTCGCCGCTTCTTCGTTGGTTTTCGCCACTTCTTCTTCACGGTCGGCGGACAAGGCATCGAAACTGGGAACCCAAATGTTTTCATTTGAACGATTCCGGGAGAACTGGAATGTTAGTCCCGGTTCCAATCAGTTCTCGATTCTCAATGCACAACCCTAATGACAATAAAGAGTTTGCTTCTTTTTATTTGACTTTTTTTGTCTATATTTAGGATGCCACCAAATACTGCATTAGGTGTCTTTATGTCACAAAGACGCTGAATTATATTGTATTATATGAATTATATTGTGCGGCACGGTGGCCGACTGGTAAGCGCGTCAGCCTCACAGTTCTGAGGACCCGGGTTCAATCCCCGGCCCCGACTGTGTGGAGTTTTGCATGTTCTCCCCGTGCCTGCGTGGGTTTTCTCCGGGCACTCCGGTTTCCTCCCACATCCCCAAAACATGCATAAATTGGAGACTCTAAATTGCCCGTAGGTGTGCATGTGAGTGCGAATGGTTGTCTGTTTGTATGTGCCCTGAGATTCAGTTCAGGGTGTGCCCCGCCTCCCGCCCGATGACAGCTGGGAAAGGCTCCAGCACGCCCGCGACCCTAGTGAGGATAAGCGGCTCAGAAAATGGATGGATGGATGGAATTATATTGTATAATGGCGGACATGGATGGTAACACAGTTACATATATCTTTGTTTAGTTCGTAAAGATGCAAATTACACAACAAAAAATGCTGAAATGCGCTTGCTAAAACTGAAAAAAAAAAACAGGCTACGGGTGTGTGTGTGGACTCAACGAGGAGGGGGAGGAGCCAGGCGGCAGGCAGAGTGGATGAGAGACAGACAGCAGCATAGCGCCGGAATCTCCACGCAGTGGAAACAAGTGAATACAATTTAACCCGCCAAAGTGGCAACTGGGAGTGGCTGTACTACGCGCCACGGTGGAAACGGACCCGCAAATGGCGGCTTGGCGAGTGTCAGAGTCGAGCGCTGCGACCATCCCTTACAACACTACCATGATTAGAATAGCAACTAGTTTAAAATATCAACACTAATGATTGGTTTTGTAATATAAAGTGTCCTTAACCACTCTGAAATTGCCATCCATCACACTTCATAGCCAGGTTAATTATCTAGTTAGCCAAGATCTTTTGTCTGGGTTTTTCAAAATGAGGTAGAGAGAGGTGATGCGACCATTTCTCCACAGCACAAATTGTGTCCCATTACTGCCACTGTAAAGATTTGCCTTTGTTCTGGACACTGCAAATGCTGTCCCTGTCATTACACCTTTATTTAGCTTCAAAAAGAAAGGACTGGATGGTTGGAGCAGAAGGGTGGGGTGGGGGACAGTCCAAAATCTCAATATTTACCAACGCATGTTGCTGATTCACCGCCTTCCAGTGATTTATTTTTTCTTCATTGTCGTTATTAGCTTTTGTAATGTCACTCAGGGGCTTATAGGTGGAACCATACATGGCCTTTGAGTCTGTGATAAGAAGCAACAATAATAACACTTGTCTATTACTCAATGTGAGTTCACATCGACAATACGCAAACCGGGAGGGTGGAGGTAGGGGGGACGGGGCTTCTGTGTTTACCTGCAACAAGGCCGTCCTGTAGATTGCAGCTGAGGTGGCCATGTTTCAGTGGCGTTTTCCAATTGTAACTTAACAGCCAGTAGTGGTGCAAAACACTTAATCAGGCAGCGTGGAATCATGGAGAGCGGTGAAAGGAGCACACTGTCACAGCTTTAATGTGACTCTCTGTGTTCTGCACTGAGGAGGGTGTATGGGGGGGAGGGGGTTCGCCTCTCGGAGGTGCCATAGCTAAAATTGGCATGCTATCAGTCACAAGCCTGTAACAGAATGTACAGCATTTCCAAACAGTATAAAGAGATATGACAGCCAATAAGGCTGAGAGGCAAGCACTGCGGAGAAAAGATGGCGGCAGAGCATGAAAACAGAGCGGGAGGAATGACATTTTTAGTACCCTTATGTGCAAAGCTTTATTTGTACACTTAACAAGAACAAGCAGTTTGTCTAATGGCACAGGACAAACATGTTCCACATAAGAGCATGAACTCCAGACATCCTCTTTTATAGACAAAAGAAAAGCATCTGGCCGGGATTTAAAATTACGACGACTTTAGCAACAAAGAAGTGGCAAAAGTACTCACACCCTGCCCTTAAGCAGAAGTACAGATACTTGTGTGTGACTCTGGTAAAGTACTGATTTAACTCCTTTACTGAGCATAAAAAACAATAGCCTGTGAAATGTACTCTAGTACAAAAATAAAAAGTACAAATTAATTTTTATTGACATACAATACCCGTTTAGATAACAATAAAAAAAAAAAAAAAAAACTATTTTTTTTTTAAACCAAGAAATAGCAAGCGTTGGCTCAGGATGTTATGCTATGTTCCCAAAGCTAATTTTGTAAACTGTAACAGAAAATGCTAATGTTAAAGCTAATGATAAACTATACTGTCTCTACAGACGCGCGTTAGGAGGGCTGGCTTTCTTGGACAAGCTCATCAGTCCAGTGGCGGAGCCCAGAATTCTTCCATAGGGTGGCCAGCAGTTAGCCCGAAAATTACTGGGGGGGCCACGTGCTGATCGTTGATTTCGCCCCTCGAATCCTGATCGTCAACAAAGGTGCTGATGGAGATTCGACCGAACATTTGTTTCGACGATTATTCCTGACACACGCGGGGGGAACCTGTCGGGGTGGCCAGTGAGGTGGCCACCCCTGGCTACCCCCTGTCTCCGCCAATGCACCAATCAATTTACTGCTCAATGTGAGATAAAAAAAAAATTCATGCATCGTTAAGTTGTATTTCCACCCAAATGTGTCACGTACGTGGTTAAGGCGAGGGCGAGTAACGCAAGGTAAGAACATGGTGGACCCAATTGCAGGGAAGCAGGGAGGCAGTTTGGTGGTGTCCAGGGTGACGCCATCTTCTTCCCGCTGGGTCCTGTTCTGGTCGGTTCATCGTCGTTGTCACATGTCTCTGCCATGTCATAGTCGTCAGTTGTCTTTATCATTGTGGTATGTTATTGTCAGGTGTCATTCTCCCTTTCTATTCCACGTCTTACTCACAGGTCATAGTTTGTTTCCAGTTTTAGATAATCGAGTGTTTCTTTGTTACTTTGATTTGATTGGTATCTGTTGTGGGACTTTGTTTAGTTTTCCCTTTTTGAAGATTAAATATTATTTTGAGACTCCCGCACTCCTGCCTTGCCTCCCTGCTTCCCTGCAATTGGGTCCACCATGTTCTTGCCTTGCGTTCCTCGCCTTCGCCCTAACCACGTACGTGACAAAATGTTTAAAAAAAAAAAAAAGGAACATGCCACCTCAAATTATCAGGTTTACAGTGAATTTAAAATTCAGTTCAGATTATTATTATTTTATTTTATTTTATTTTTTTCATTAGAAAAAAACTAATTATATTAATTGACCAAAAGGCCTGTCCAGGAAGTGGGCTATGGCAACACACACAGCTAACAATAAACGATTGAATTTTATTTTAATTTGCGGCTGTAAAGAGAAATAGAGTTAAGCCCTAAATGAATCATACCCATGACAAAGTTACTGATTTTTGTTGCTGTTGTTGTTGGATGGGTAACAAGTGGGAAAACACCATAAGTGGATGTGTTAAGTGATAAATGAAAATCTTATTGTTTTCATCATTAACATTTTTTTCTTTTTACTTTTGACATTTCTTTTTACATTTTGACAAAATGTTCAATGTCCACAATAATTAATGTAAACAATAAGATAACAGGATCATTTAGAATGGATCAAAAGATAAAAACCAGTGAAAAAAAAAATAAAGGTAAATATTTTTCTTGCGAATGTCTTTTAACATTTTTAACATGTCAATGCTACTTTATTCAATACTGCGCTGTACATAAAAATATATTTTTACTCAAAATATGTGCAGGGTAGGACAAACCTTAGACTTTACTGTAGTAAAATTAAATATTTAGTAAAATTTCAACTAAAAGAATGTATATTAAGATTGTGATTTTTACACATCTGTCATGTATGAACTTTTCAACAGGATGTTTCTCAAATGCATGTGGGAATGCAGAAGAAGCAAACAAAGGCGTGTGGAGCTCCCTGTTGGTAATCAGTCCTATTGATTAGTGGCTGTGTGGGCCTGAGTTGGGCACACACACACACACACACACACACACGTACACACATACACTGGCCCCGGAGCTGGTTGTGTGCATATGCACGGGGTTATTAGGCGCGCTTATTCTCCAGGCCTTTAGGACAATGCTGCCTCTGAGCGAGGTGTTTACAAGAGCCAACTATTGAGCTCCTCCAATCAATACCCTCCTGTGCTACTTAAACAGGGCTGGAGGCCACTTCCTAAACAACACCCTCACACACATACTAAAGTAAAAACACTTCCCCCTATGTACAATTCCTTTCCCTACACACGCTGGCTTGGTCAAGTGTCCTGGCCAAAGGGGGCCAATCCCCATTGCGCTCCTGAATGCTCCCATTCCAAAGCAACTTGCCATTTTCATCACCGGCTTTGGGCAATTAAGTAAATCGAACAGAAGAGAGACGAAAGGGGTGTGGGATAAAAGTAGAAGCCTTTCATTTAAATGGATAAGGTTAATGAGTTATTTGTATGGTTGACATATTCGGCTGGTTTAAAAGGTTACGCGCATCTGCACAACTGCCCTTTGCACCAATCTGCTTTTCAGGCTCTCGCAAGCAATGGTAATGAGAGGTCACTGTGCACCACGAAGGCCTTGTGGGAGACAGCAGCTCAGACCAGACAGCCACAGCCATACTACAAGAAAATAAACAGGTATACAAGAGAGGAACAGGTCATTTCAACTCTCTCTTAACCTGTTTCTCTCATGCTCTTACTCTTTCAACATCCTCCCAAGTGCTATGCTCTCAGTTATCCAGGACGACACAACACTCCACAGCCTTGTTTTCTTCCTGAGACTTCAGTGTTTTCAATAAGTGCAGCCTCCTGTTTTTTTTTTTTTTTTTGGGCTGTCTAATGGATTTTTCATTTGAAAACAGAAACATGGCTTCGCTCCCCTAAACTGACCTGCTATGTCACTGTGTATCTCACACACATATTAGCTATTTTTATAATCAGTCAGGTCACCAGACTAAAAACAAAGAACCAGATGAGCAGGTACAGTGGAACCTCTAATATTGAACACAATCAGTTCTGGGAAGCTTTGGTAACATGTTTAGATTTTGAAACAAATTTTCAAATAAGAAATAATGTATACCACGGGAAAAATGTTTAGCAGGGGAAAAACGTTTAAGAAAGCAAGTTAAGCCCCACTTTACTTAACACTACTACTTTGAAAATAAGTGATAGCACATAGGTGCACTTGGGTCTTCTTTGAATATGAATTCTTCCCGTAACTTGCAGTGTCAATTCTCCTTTGTTTCCTCTTAATGCTGCTTGTTACTTCTTTAGTGTCTCAAATGCAAAACACTGACAAACAATTGGCGGTCCGCGATCACAAAGGCACGTCAGCGCTCGTTGTGGGTATTGAGCAGTAGGTATTTAATAACTGGGGTGTGGGGTATAGGCCAGTGGATCTGTAGCTGTAAGCCTCCCCACTATCCTAGTGGGGGAACGGCAATGGGAAGGCCTATTAGTATGTGATATGTTTACTTATTTGTTTCGGAAGAGATATGGATGTTGGGCCAAAAGACAATATGAAATGTTTACTATGGTATCAGTATCTATTACATACATGGCATACAGGCATAAAAAAGAAATAAAAAGTAAAATTGCACAATGCCCTTGTGAAGTGCAAGAGCATATGAAATAAAGTGCCAATGGGTATCAGAAAGTACAAATGAATATTGCATGTTGCCCTTCTGCATATCACTAAAATGTACTACTAGTTTTACAAAAATTTATCGGCTGTTGTAAATGTTGCTGGACTGCACAGTTTGTAAAAACAAGGCTTGATAAACACAGTTAGTGGTAGTACTCCAAATTGTGATGCTGCATGCCTACATGACCTTCGATGGCATAGTTCCCACAATAACAATGTATCACAAATGTGAAACAGTTGCAGGTTGGAATTAAAAAACATTTTGGCTTTGCCAGCAGACCAGCCAGCAGGTCAGAAACTTAACTCTGTAGTGTTCCTTTTGCCTTGGGCAGCTGTGGGTGAGTGGTTCGGATTGTCGCCTGCAGGGGAGCCCAGTTCTAGTTACAATTCAAAACTTTCCTAATCCCTATTTACTCTTTCAGCAAACCAATCTACAATCTCAAAAGAGATACAGGTAAATGTTCACATTATACATTTATGACAAGTCTTTGGTTTGTTTTTAGTGGTTAATGTTTATTAGATACACATATAGAATATGCATTTTGTTTCCCCCAAACTGACAAAAAGATTTTTATGATGGGCCAATTGCAGTCCACCTATTATTTTTTTTATAACTGTTAAAATGATACAAACTCTAGTCTGAAAACACACCCAAGTTACTATTATCACTACTTCGTACTTCTGCTCTGTCAAATGTCTTGTCCCTACTTCTCTTGAAACGTCAAGTAAAACTAGTGTTTGTCATGACAGACCAAAGTAGCATAGGGACATGCATTTGCTGTAAATTTTGGTGCACTTTTGCAAACTGCTGCAAAACCTCTAATAGTATGTTAAAGTGTGGTACCATTTCATCTTAGAAAACTCCACATCTTATCTATGTTACTGCTTACCACAGCATTATAACCTTAATTGGGTTATTAGAAATTGCTACTTACATGGCAGTGTCTTCTCACCCTAGTCGATATTGTAAGGTGCTTTTACCTCTCAGATCTTCCACTTGCACTGAGACTAGCACTCATCCAAAAACAGAATCAAACAGTGTTCTGGCACTAGGAAGTCCACTATATGGTAGATTCTTAAATTTGCTGTACTTAATTTCAGGCTCGTTGGTCAAATGCCCCTTTCCAACGACTCGATTCACCGCAGTTTGACGTGGTCCACTTCCACGTTGCATTAAATTCCTTTTTCGGAACAAGACATGCTAACAAAAAGCAACAATGGAAGGGTATAAGGAGGTAAGGAGACACTGAGGGCATCGAAAATACAGACCAATGTAGAAACTTTAACAACCCACAGTCCAGAGAATAAGCAGCAGCAACATTGTAAGCTAACATAAGCATGTCTTTTCCAGCGACCGATTCTCTAATTTTACCAGGGGTGAATCATTAGGGCAAGCAAGGTTTTAATGACCAACAATTACAACCTCAATTACAGCATTTATTTCATGAAACTGTGTTAATTTATTCCCCACAGTCTATTGTCTACATTTTGTCACGTTTTTCTAGGCTGCACTGTTTTCAGTCATGAATGTAGATGTTAAATTTTTTTCCAAACAGATTTTAGCCTCCGTCAATATAATCTGCCCAGGACCTTCAGAATCAGTACTTTAATCTATATTAGCAATGGAACCGTTTCTTTAACAAATCAGATTTCAAATTTGCCTCATAGGCTCACCTCGCACACTCAAAATAACATCAGCATTTTCCGTCCACTGATTGGCTGGTCAGTGTAAGCCAAGATTTATTGCACACGTTATTACATTTAATAATCACCATCTCTGCTGAGTAGATTGTATAAGATTTTTTTATGTTATTAAATAAATTAACTACTCCAATGCAGCCCTATCGGGGGCAATAGCCAGTGCAAACTGTAGGCCGGTCCCAAGCCCAGATAAATGCAGAGGGTTGTGTCAGGAAGGGGATCCGGCTTAAAACTTTGCCAAACAAAAATGAGCGTTCATCCAAAGAATTCCATACCGGATCGGTCGTGGCCCAGGTTAACACCATCCACCTACGGCAACGTTAACCTGCAGGGCGCTGGTGGAAATTCAGCTAATGTGGGTCAAAGACGAAGGAGAGGTGGAAATCAGGTTCTTAGGCAGAAAGAGAAGAGGAAAGCACAGAGCCTAGAACTGAATGTGGGGACTTGTAATGTTGGGACTATGACAGGAGCTCATGAATTGGTTGACATGATGATTAGGAGAAACGTTGATATATTGTGTGTCCGGGAGAGCAGGTGGAAAGGCTCAAAGGCTAGAGGTTTAGGGGCAGGGTTAAAATTATTTTCCCATGGTGTAGATGGGAAGAGAAATGGAATAGGGTTTATTTTAAAGGAATAGCTAGCTAAGAATGTCTTGGAGGTGAAAAGAGTGTCGGATTGAGTGATGAGGCTGAAACTTTTACTTGAGGGTGTTATGAATAATGTGATTAGTGGCTATGCCCCACAGGTATGATGTCACCTAGAGGTGAAAGAAAAATTCTGGAAGGAGCTAGAGAAAGTACTTCCAAGCATCCCAGACAGTGAGAGAGTCGTGATTGGTGCCGATTGTAATGGACATGTTGGTGAAGGAAACAAGGGATGATGAAGAAGTCATGGGTAAGTTTGGCATCCAGGAAAGGAACTTGGAGGTACAGATGGGTGTAGACTTTACAAAAAGAATGGAAATGGCTGTAGTGAATACTTTCTTCCAGAGGAGGCAGGAACAGAAGGTGACCTACAAGAGCGGAGGTAGACGTACGCAGGTGGATTACATCTTGTGCAGACGATGTATTCTGAAGGAGGCCACTGACTGTAAGGTTGTGGTAGGGGAGAGTGTGGCTAGACAGCATAGGATGATGGTGTGTAAGATGACTCTGGTGGTGCGGAGGAGGATTAAGAAGACAAAGACAGAGCAGAGAACCATGTGGTGGAAGCTGAGAAAGGAAGAGTGTTGTGCGGATTTTCTAGAAGAGGTGAGACAGGCTCTCTGTGGACAGGAAGAGCTTCCATAAGACTGGACTACTACACCAAGTTGATCAGCGATACCGGCAGGAGAATACTTGGTATATCTTATGGTAGGAAAGGGGAGAAGAAGACTTGGTGGTGGAACTTCAAAGTACAGGAAATCATACAAGGAGAGAGTTTAGCTAAGAATAAGTGGGACACTGAGAGGACTGAGGAGAGGAGAAAGAAATACATGGAGATGCGACGTAGGGCAACGGTAGAGGTGGGAAAGGGCAAACAAGAGGCATATGATGACATGTAGCGTAATTTCCCGCGTATAATGCGTTCCCATGTATAATACGCACTCCCAAAGTTGACCTCAAAATTCTGGAAAACCCTTCTACCTATGTACAATGCATTTTTACAATGCATGATTTTGTTACTACCCATATGATCAAAACATGAAGTATTATCTGTACTTTATTATTTTTCTAAAATAATTATTCTGAAGTTAAGCACAATGAAGTTATGGGAAAGAGTAGTGGAGGCTAGACTCAGGACAGAAGTGACTATTTGCGAGCAACAGCATGGTTTCATGCCTAGAAAGAGTACCACAGATGCATTATTTGCCTTGAGGATGTTGATGGAAAAGTACAGAGAAGGTCAGAAGGAGCTACATTGTGCCTTTGTAGATCTAGAGAAAGCCTATGACAGAGTACCCAGAGAGGAACTGTGGTACTGCATGCGGAAGTCTGGAGTGGCAGAGAAGTACGCTAGAATAATACAGGACATGTACGAGGGCAGTAGAACAGTGGTGAGTTGTGCTGTAGGTGTGACAGACGAATTTAAGGTGGAGGTGGGACTGCATCAGGGATCACCCCTGATCCCCTTCCTGTATGCAGTGGTGATTGATTGGCTGACAGATGAGGTTAGACTGGAATCCCCGTGGACCATGATGTTTGCAGATGAAATTGTGATCTGCAGTGAAAGCGGGGAGCAGGTGGAGGAACAGTTAGAAAGATGGAGGCATGCACTGGAAAGCAGAGGAATGAAGATTAGCCGAAGTAAAACAGAATATATGTGCATGAATGAGAGGGGTGGTGGGGGAAGAGTGAGGCTAAAGGGAGAAGAGATAGCAAGGGTGGAGGACTTCAAATACTTGGGTTCAACCGTCCAGAGCAATGGTGAGTGTGGTCAGGAAGTGAAGAAACGGGTCAAAGCAGGTTGGAACGAGTGGAGGAAGGTGTCAGGTGTGTTATGTGACAGAAGAGGCTCTGCTAGGATGAAGGGCAACGTTTATAAAACATTGGTGAGGCCAGCCATGATGTACGGATTAGAGAGAGTGGCACTGAAGAGACAACAGGAAGCAGGAGGTGGCGGAAATGAAGATATTGAGGTTTGCTCTCGGAGTGACCAGGTTGGATAAAATTAGAAATGAGCTCATCAGAGGGACAGCCAAGGTTCAATGTTTTGGAGATAAAGTTAGAGAGAGCAGACTTTGATGGTTTGGACACGTCCAGAGGAGAAATAGTGAGTATATTGGCAGAAGGATGATGAGGATGGAGCTGCCAGGCAAGAGAGCTAGAGGAAGACCAAAGACAAGGTTGATGGATGTCGTGAGGGAAGACATGAGGGCAGTTGGTGTTCGAGAGGAGGATGCAGGAGATAGGCTTACATGGAAAAGGATGACAAGCTGTGGCGACCCCTAACGGGACAAGCCGAAAGGAAAAGAAGAGGGATAAATCAACTGCTCCAGATGATGTACCGTATTTGGCACAGTTGTATGCTGTTATTTTGCGTTTTTGGATTGCATTAATGGTTTCTACAATTGATATTGAATTGATCGAGTGATAGTGGTGATATTAAGAGGTGGAGTAAGTCCCCACAAATGCACACCCCCTGCCATTCAATTTTACAATGACAGACCTACAATAACCTTCAGCAGTTTACGTCCAGAAAGGCATCAAAAGTGAGTAGAGCTAAGCCGAGTCGGTGAAAAAGGGTCAAAAGAGGCACCAAAAATGTCAACCAGAGGGTGTGTCGCTGTTAGATTTGCCGCTGTGAGTGAACCGGGCCATCAGGCCCTGCTTTGGTATTGGACAAACACAAACAAACGAGGCAACGACCACTGTGACTCAGTGCTCTAATGAAGCAGCGTATTGACTTGCTTGCTTTCTCTTTTTTCCTCCCTGCCTCCATGTCTCTCTCGCTCTCTCTCTTTCTCTCTCTCTCTCTCTCTCTCTTTCTCTCTCTCATACACACACACACACACACACACACACAAACATTCTTCCCTGCTTGCTTGCTCCCTCTGTCTGCTGCGTTTGTATGGATCCCAGCTGCCACTCAGAATACCAATTACAAAGGCCTGCGAGTGGGGGGAAGGAAAAGGGAAGAGTGGAAATGAACAAGGGAGAAAAGGAGGTTGAAATTTGGGGAAATGGTGATCTTGCAGGCAATGCTGCAGGATAGTCCTCACTTGGTGCCAGGAGGAAAGTGAAGAAGAAAAGGAGAGTGAGAGTGAGCTCACGAGGAGGGAAAATCAAAAAGTGGCTCCATTTGAGACACCTTACATCCCTTATGCGGTGACACTCTTACGGTTGCCGTGCGAAGAATGAAAATCAAAGGGGACCTTTCGGTGGTCCACACGGGGTGGTGTCAAGTCTCTCAGGGGTGATATTCTCCATGAGGTTTTCTGGGATGAACCACAAGCAGTACACCTCCTGTTCGAAGAGTAGTGCGTTTCATAATGACATATGGATGGTGGCGAGTCACACAGATACTCTTCTTTGACACCTTTAATGGGCATGCTCACATTCTGCAGGATCACACTAATTTGAGAAATTTAGCTGTGGGGTGGGGAGGGGCTGCCCCCCTTTTCTCTGTGGCCTTCCAGCCGGTCGGGCTGGGCACGCAGGAGTCTAGCCTCTTACTTCACACACTCAGCACATTTTTATTACTCACACTGTACATATTTCGCACATTGGGCACATTCACATCTCATTCAGTGTCCCCTACAGGTTGGCACGAGGCATGATGAGGCGGACACCGGGCCGGGTCCTGGCACATCTGTGCTCGTCTCCGGTCTGGTCACCCCCCTTCTCTGCCCTGCCGGTCCTCCAATTTTAATGCATCATACACCCATCAATGTGGGGAGGACAGTGTCGGGCTGTGGAGGACACTTGGCCAGGTGTTCCAGCACTCCGGCCTGTTCTCTGGCCCGCCATGCCTTTCCCTAGCGGATTTTTAATGCACCCCATACATTCGCAAATCCTTTGGGGAGCTGGTTGGCTTGGGTGGGGGTAACGGTTGCGGGTCATCATTGCCCCGTGACCGCCTCGCCCCAACCCTCTCCCCAGTTGTAATGCATGACACCCCACAACACACGATCACAGCACAGAGATAAGGTTGCCATTCGGGGACCTGGTAACCATAGTAATAGGGTGGGTGGTGGGTCTTCACATTTCTGTTGGTTTAACTCCAGGGGCCTGAACCCCCCCACCCCCCCTCGCTTTTGGCAGACTGTAACCTTTTTATCGGGTGGCAGCTGGCTCCTGCGTTGGGCCCTGTTGGTGGTTAGATCCCCTATGCTCTCTGGGGGTGGGGGTGGCGGAAACGTGCCTGTCCCTTTGGGACTGGTCGGGGCGCTTCGGTTAGCTGGGGGACCGCCCTGGGTCCTGGGGAGTGGGTGGCGTCCCACTGGCTTGCTCCGCGGCGGGATGAGCTCGCTGGCTTGGCCCCCCTCTTGCGGATGGGGGGTTGGGGTGGGTTCCACCCTTCCTCAATGTGCCGGCTCAGCAACTCCGTACACCAGCTGACTAACATGCATGTGATATGGTGTTCATTCACTAATAAGTTCCATAGACATGCTATAGGCTTGAATTGCTTATACTGGGACAACTAACAATAACACAGTTTATATTAAGATGTCAACTCACAGGTTCTTACTGGTGTTTAGACACTATAAAAGCCTCCCACCACACCACTCATCAGTAGCAATGCCTTGCTCATTTCCCACATCCTGTCCTGTCCTTTTCTGCCCTCTCTCATCTTGTCTTAAAGGTTATTTGTTGCATGTCCTCACCGGGTGCAGACCCCCCCCCCCAATCCACAAATAAGAAAACAATTTGACTTTTGTAATGTTACCTGTGATCAAATATCTAGACCATAGGTGTCAAACTCAAGGCCCGGGGCCCAGATGCGGGCCACCACATCATTTTATGTGGCCTGCGAAAGCAAATCATGCTCGTCAACTTTCGTGATTTTTGCTAAAATCTGTACCCAAATTCCTAATTGTCATAATAATAAACAATAATGTTGAGATATTGGATTCTTCTGTTATCAAACCCTTCTTCTACAGTAACATAAACAATACTTGAACAATCTATTATCCTTGTCTTCTGATTTCAAAACTGGTTATCCCTCAATTTGTTGTGTAATGGTAATAATATGATTTGGTGATTAAACATTTATATGGTTTCACTGTTCTAATGGCCCTCTGAGGGAAATCATAACTACAATGCGGCCCGAGACAAAAATGAGTTAGACACCCCTGATTCTAGACTGTCTAACTATTGTTCTGCTGTGGTTCACACCCATACTCCCCTTGTCCGTTCTCTCCCTCTGTCTGTCCCCTAAAGCCCTTTTCTGTTTGGCTGCATTTTCAATAAACATCAGACTAATTAAAATATAAAAAAATAAGCAGCAGGGGTATTTAAAACTACCCTTTTCCACAGCAAAACTGTTCCAGCACAAAAGGCATACAGATCCACCATTCTGCATGGCCATGCAATTGAACAGGCCACGTTGAAAATAATAATAATGAGATAATAATAATAATAAGATAATAATAATAATAATAACAATAATTTGAGAAATTTTCACTACAAAGACATACTTAGATGGACTAATGAGACTTTGCTGCAAAGACTTATCCGCCTACCTGTCGATGATTAAAAGAGGATCCCGCCGTGAAGCCAATCAGTTAGCAAGATGTTTTTTTGTGAGGTATAACTCGCAAGGGACAATGTAACATAATCACTCCCAATGGACGCAGCCACTGCACCTTAGCAAAACAGGTAGATTTCATAGCCTAAAAGGTCTTTATTAAGGCCTAAATGGGCTTCTACTTATATCAGAGACAGTGCTCAGACACTGCGAAAAGATGAATGGGAACGATGTGATCCGCACATGCAGCTAAGACACATTAATAAATCACACAGAGGTACTCCAAGGTGGGATGGACACTTAAAAGTACAGAGTTCTGCTTGAGATGTTCAAAGTGAGCTCTAGGTGAAGTGGTGGGCTTCTAATGAAGAATATGAGGAGAGTACTTGGAGAGAGTGGGAGAGGCGAAGGAGGCAGAAAGGTAATTGATTTGTGATGAGAAGTCTCAGGAGGGCACAGCAACTCATCTCGGCGGATACAGAAAGTCCATGTGCCTTCAGAGAAGAATGGAATTAATTTTTAGCATGGTTTAAATACATTTTATGACACAACTTAAGATTCAAATTGGGTAAGGCCCACAGAGAGATAAGTCAAAGTACCTCTTTTACCGTTTCGCTCCCTCAAAAATAGATTTTAAGCAAAAGTATGAAGACATCTGACTCCCAGAGGAAGTAATAGTGAAATACGGAGTGCGTCTGTGGGAATCAGTCAATGCATGTCTCAAGTCAGCAAATGGTCAGTTGGAGATGGTGATGCTGGATCCTAGAAATGCTCTGCCAGGCCTACATTGCAGCTACATTCACTTCCTGCTTCTTTGAGGGTCATGTTGCCTTTATTTTTGTCTTCAGTAAGTGAAAAGCATGACTTGGCCATTCAATAATAGTCCATAATCCAAAGACATATATACCAAGCCGTGTGTCACGCCTACTGCTGGTATAAAAGAGCTTTGTTTACACACAATTCAGGAGGAGGATATTTCAAAACATGGCGCCCCCCCCCCTGTGATCGATGAAAATTGATGAACGAACGCAATATGAATTGGATTACACTACTGGTCAGACATACAACATATTCTTGCCCAAAATATTTTTGCATTTCCTTTCCCTTTTAAGGTTTGAACCTGAACTTGCTAAAATGTTGTTCAAACGATCATGTCAGCAACCCGCAACATACACAGAGAGTCTGCGATACGGTTTTCCGGGTTTGGTCATGTGACGTACGGAACTATCGCAGGGGTGGGTAGGTGTGACGTCAACTTCAGTCACCAGCAAAGGGTTATACTGCCTAAAATGGCCGTGCTCTGAGTATGCTGGAGATTGATTAATTATTCTGTTTAATTTTAATTCCACGAACACAATATTAAATAGAATATAATATTTTCATTAATCTTGGCACATACAATGTCTTGCAAAAAAAAAAGTGGGTTTCCTTCCACTTTAAGAGATGTGTCTCAATTCTATTTAGAGTATGTTAGCTTATTTTGTTAGCTCTATTACAGAGTATGTTGTCATTATATACAAGCAAGTCAAATAATCAGTTGAATGTCCAGAGTAAGATGAGCTCACTCCCACAAAAAGGGTACATGTGTGTGTGTGTGCCTGTCGTTTTTCTCTAAGACTGATGCTGCCTGTATAGTGGTGGGTGTTTGTGGAGATAGTGTTTGTTCCGGCTAATTCCGTTTCAGGTCATAGAACCCCGAAGGACTGCAGCACTTCTGGATCAACGATCAGCACAGAGTTCTTCTCAGCAGTGGCTGGCCCCAGATTGCATCCTTTATATGCATGCACAATGTACCAAGATACCTTAGCCCACCTCTCCAGAGGCCTCATCACTGGAGCCCAAACACTGCAGCGGCATGCATCTTTGATAGCGGGTTTAAAACCTATTTAGATCATACGGTTATGGAGCATGCATGCAGACAGTACACAAGCTCTCCCCTGTCAAAGATTTTCCCTCAGTGGGATTACTTACATAAATACACCATAAGCAAATCCCAAATAAATCACACATTTAGGGGAAAGAGACACGATCAAAACACATCATATCCACACCTTTGAGACAGATCTCAAAGAAGCAGTTAAGCAAAAGCATCATTTGAATATAAAAGGAAAATAGCTCTTGTTGTGATGCAGCCAAAGTATTTAGCCAAGCATAACAGAAACATTGTCCTGAAGCAGTGATTCAAAGTGCAACAAAGATACACCTGCTGAAAGGGATGGAAAGAGCCTGTAGCTAACGTCTTGCTCTTGCTATTTTTACGAGCGTGTAATATGAGGACATATGTATATTTTGAATTTTGTTTCTTGTTTTGTCAGCCCGTTTTAGTGTCAACTACACCAATGATGTAAGCAGCGATTTGTGAAAGTGTGGTACGCGTATCACGAGTGGAATGCGGGCTACCTATCGCGGTCGGGAAACAATCACTGCGTCAATCATTGAGTAAAATTCAGTTGTACCTACATTTTTAGAACAACACATTTGCATTTAATCTTAAATGCTTTTTGTTTTAAAACTTTTATTTGGGTGCAATGTGCATTTAACGTTTGTGCGCAATATATTTTAACTGAATCATTAAGTATATTTTTTATTTACCTGTATTAAAGGGCAGTGTTAATGTTCAAACTGCGTAATGTCACAGTGGCGTAATACACTTTTTAGGAATCTCTTGTTTTGGATGAGCACTTGGGCCTACTACGTGACTGTATTTTAATGTCGGTCAAGATGGTGGTACTTGGAGAGATTTTGAACTATTTTTTTGGGTGGTACTTGATGTAAATGTTTGAGAACCGCTGATCTGACGGAACAATTGTAAATAGGACGAAATATCCCAATAAGTTATCTTGACTAGTTGACAATACATGAGAAACATTAAAATTGTATTATCATCAGGGTCCAGGGATGATACGATTGCTGTAGTCGAACATTTGACTATTTATCTGGTCAGAAGGGATATAAGTAACTACATGTAAATATTTAGCATAACACATAACTAATAACTAAAGCAAATACAGCATGAAACAGATGCAACTAAAGATGTCAGCAAGTAATGCTGTGACCACTGCTAAATTAAACAGAGGCCAAAGTGTAATTCTGATTTTTAGTATAGCAGTATACAAGGTATTACAATGAATCTCTAAGGCTTTGTGTGACTAAATGATGAATTAGCGCTTTTATCAGCGGCGGCTACACCGAGGTGCATATTTGACTCCCTCTGGAGAGCGTTTTACTGGCTCAGCGCTGATGTATGTGGGCTGAATTGTGACAGTGGAGCTGAATGATGACTTGGGGAAGTGACTTCGAAGAGCACTGACACGTCGCGAGCTGAGAAATGTCTGTTTGCTCATGGCGGAGCTTCCATACGTCGCCCAATGCTGCTGTCAGAGGCAAGCCCAAAATAAATGTGGGGGAGGCATCGTGCTCCTGCTTGTTTTTTGACACTGCAATTAGCCACTTGTTAAAGTTGGCATATAATACAGTACAGTACAAAAGTCTAAAGCCACCACCAGCTTGCTTGTTTAAATTAGCTTTTTCACTGCAGGCCTTTTGGTAGTAGCATGAATCCAATTAAATATCAGAGGGACTTCATGGGCCTAGAAAGAATACATTGAAGTTTGGTGCAGATACAGGGATTTATTTTTACTGTTTGAATCATTATGACATCAGTGGAGCCACCCAGAAGAATAATCTTTATTTGCCAATTTTGGATGTTTATCTCGCTCTAGTAGTATAGAAAAAAAACACGACATAACAAAAAAAATGCAATTATGATATATTCACCAATGTATAATATAATAGTAAAATAGGCAAAAGTATCAATTCCACAGCAATTAATGCAGTACAGGTAATTCAACTCCTAGAATCTTAATGGCATCTGTTTGTCATCCCGCAAAAACCAGCAAGTAGCCCGGTAATCATCAAAGCGATTGACAAATACAAATACGACCCTGCACAATGCACACTATTGTTAACATTTTAAGTGGAGGTGTGCAGAGGTTACTTGCGGGTGACATTTACTGTACATATGGCCATGTCAGCTGTGCGAAATGATAAAAGTGTGTGTATGAGGATACATTAGCTGTGCAGTAAACTTTTTTGGAGAACCATTATAAACGTGCTGTGCCATTGTTGTTTTGGCTGGGGATGTACTTAGGTACGCACAGATTGAACATTTAACACCAAAATGCATGTTCTCCGTTTTCGAAGACAACGATTTTAGAGTGATTAGACACAGACGCTAATGTCATTTTCATAAACATCCACTTTGAGACCTTTTTTCAAATCTTTGCAGTAGTAAGCTCCAAAACCATAAATGAACGGCCAAAACAACAAACTTGTCATTTAAATCAGTGTTTTCGAAACTTTATCACACTAACGCACATATTTTACATTCCAAAAATCTCAACAGCAGACCACCAAACACAAATGTCACAAAGAATATGGTATACAGTCTTTTTCAAAAGTCTACACGCCACTATTCAAATGCCAAGTTTTTCAGATATAAAAAATAAGACCAAAATCAATTGTTTCAAAACTTTTTCCACCATAACCTGGACAACTCGATTGGAAAAAATATTTCAATCTTTTCGAGAGGGGAGATAAAAATGAGATAAAAGGTTGCACAAACGTGCGGATGTTGCTGTGTTCAGAATTCATCTATCACATTCAAAGTCATGTTAAATGGGAGTCAGCACATACATGCCACCCTTCAAGTGTATCTGATTAACGCAAATACATTTCAGCTGCTCTAGTAGGCTTTTCATTACATTTTTTAATTTTTTTTATTTTGCTTTCTAGCAGCGGTTTAATGGTTTGTCTCACGCTGACTGCTATTCAGAACTCTTCAGAATTCCTTGCACATTAGCCCCAGTTCCAGCTGATCAAACAGCTCCAAAGCATAATGTTGCCAGCACCACGCTTAACTGTAGGTATGATGTTCTTTTGGTGACGAGCAATGTTGTGCCAAACATATAGTATCTTTGGGAATTATGGCCAAAAAGTTTGGTTTTATTGGACCATGACAAAATCTCCTACATTTTTTGTTTTTTTTGTTTGTTTGTTTTGGGCGGGGGGAGGGGAGGGGGTCGGTGTTCAGTGAATGTAAATACAGTGAGATTGGTTACAGGTACAGTGGTACCTTGAGAAATGCGAGTGACCCGTTTTACGAGGTTTTCGACATGAGCTGTCGTAGGGCTGATTTCATTTTTTTTGCTTTGATTTGGGAACAAATATTGGTGATATGAGCGCTGTATGGCTGCAGAGCACTAATCTCACTTCACAACAAGCAGCAGTTTGGCAGATAATGGTGAATAATTCTTCCAAAAGAGGCTTCAAGCTGTTTATTGCCATTCTCAGATTAAGTTTACTGTTAAAGTAAACATAAAACAAATCAAATTACATATTGTCAATCCAAAACAACCACATAGATTTGCTTTTCATAAATAAATTTAGCTCAATGCTAACAAACAATGCGAAACACCATAGACGGGCTAAAGAATAGCATCAATGTCACGGTATTATAAGCCTTAATTTATTATATTTGAACACATATGATGGAGCAACACGTAGACAGACAATATAACAATACTCACAGGCATATATTCTTTATCATCTGCAGAGAAAACCTAATATGACTGCAGCTTACCTAGAAGTTTTGATTGGTTCCATGTATAGCTGTATGTCTGTATAATACTGCCCACAGGTAGCCAAGGTGCACAAACCAGAAGGCACAGCACAATGTCCATTGAATTGAAGGAAAAATGTGGCAAAAGCTGGAGCTGATGAATGGCATTTCCAATTATTTCAAAGGGGAAATGATCTGAGATACGAGCGTGGTCACGGAACGAATTCAACTTGTATTCTCAGCGTACCGCTGTACTTGAAAGTGCATTTGGAATCAGAAATTGGGCCCTTATGCTCAGTGTCAATCCAACATAACTGACGGTGGCAAGCCCAAGCAGGCAAACAAGTAAACGAGCAGCTGTACATCGTAGATGTCACTGTGCACACAACACACTCACATTGAGATCCATGTGGAATGAGAAGTCGTCATTATTATTTGCATTGTGCCAGGCTACTGTCACAAGGACCACTTGTTGGGAATGATTGTAATTATTAGTCTTAGTAGAATAGTAGTGATGCGGTTGTGCCATCAGTAGCATCATCCAGCAGATCAGGTCAATTCCATCTTGAAAATTCATGCCTGCGATACAGTTTGGTGTTAAAATATTCCAGGACATTTCTCATTTGACTTACGCGCATGGATTATTAATTTGCCTCTGGCGCGTTACGGTAAACGCAACGCAAAGCACTATCGGCCAGGCTGACTATATCTGACGGGTGGGCTCTTGCATCTCCTCAACAGGCTTTTGTCATGCTTTCCTTTCACATCAACTACGATAAAACAGCTTTTCACATCAATTATCCCGAAAGCTTGATTCAGGCGCAAGTGTCGCTGCAGTCTTTCCCTAAATGAAAACAGCAGCACGGCTAAACGAATTACAGCAAATCATTGACTAAATGCTGCATCGCAATAAATATTAATAAAGGTTCATCTCGCGTATGATCCAGTCTGGTTTTTGCATGTAGATTCACAACATTTTTTGGGCGAAGCAAATGAGGCTGTCTTGAGATGCTGGTAATTACGTAGAGCAGCTTCTTTTCTGAGGCACTGGTGGCTTGTTAAGTGGTGAACAGACAAAACAACATTTAGAAAAAAAAGATGAGAAAGTGCCAAAGAGCTTCTTTCCCATAAGAAGAACTATTGTCTATCTCACCATGGTTTGTTCCTGACAGTCCCCGACCCCCTACCACCACCACCACCACCACCCTTTCTTTCTATTCCCCGTGTCTCTGTACTCTCTGTCCATCCTTTCCTCTCATCTTCCCACCATCCTGCCATTCCTCTGCAGCTCCTATTTATTCCTCTCTCCTGGTGTGTGATACTCTGATTCCTCATCATCCACTCCTCGCCCTCCTCCCTTTCCATCCGCCAAATCAAAGATAAGGCTAATGAAGATGGCTTATTATTCTGCTATCTCCTCAGTATACATGTCCAGTATATAACACCTCTTGCTTCAACAGGAGGAATTTAAAATAAGAAGTTCAAATTAGACAAGGGGCGATGAATCTATTAGTGTTATTATATGAGGAACAACACGGGGCTGTTATTGCCACTGTGCGTGCCATTACAAAGAAAACAAAACAAGGGAGCACACTGCGAAACCAATTAAAATCCAGCCCCGTCACATAGCTTCCACCCTCCCGAGTCATGTTGTGAATATGATGCTTTCACACCATTCATGTCGCTGCACCTGTGTCCGCCGCATTAAAACTACTACCGCTCCAGGCTCCCTCTCAAATTTCCCAGGATCACATCTCACTGTCTGCTTCGAGAATACCAGGAGTTGACATGCGAGGGTGCCCGTGAGGCTGCACGCCCAACATTGGATCGGGGGGGCGTGGGGATTTCGCATTATCTATCCATCTCCAATATGAGGGTCTGATGTGAAGGTAGGAAATGAGCTATGAACGTCAAGCCTCCGTACGCATGGTCCCAGTGGCCACCAGCCCACATACTGAGCTCAAGTAGGCAATGCGGAAAGTGGTTTAATAGAGCCCGCATTAATTGGACTTTTGTGCATTGATGGCAGAAATTGTAATGCATTACTTGGACTAACCATGCACAACAAATTCATCAACAAAATGATGACACAAATTTTGATACACTATTTCTAACAACACATCCTGAAAGGATCTCTGTGTAGAGGAGCGGGAGACCCACCTTAGTGTGTGTGTGTGTGTGTGTGTGTGTGTGTGTGTGTGTGTGTGCTTTTGTGTATGTTCGTGTGTGTTTGTCAAACTCTAAGCCTTCATCTCCACAATATGTCTCATTAACTCTGTTTATTTGTTCTCTTGTGTTATGTTCGTTTTCATTCGTGCACCATAACATTCCTAATGGGATTAATAAAGTACGTAAAACACATAATTAGATACATTTTTAAATCAAGATCTGTGTATGGACCAATGTATCTCTTGTAACTAGGAATCCATTGACAATTTGTATCAATCTGTGTATTTATGTATCCATATCTAACTGCATTTTGTGCTGTATTGATCAATGGAAATTGTCTATGATAGTGTTTTTCTATATATCAACCTATATACTGTATGCATCAAGTGTTGTGCGATTTGGACGAAATTGGGTAGCCTGATATAGGTCATTTTATATCCCGATAAAGATATATACAGCTATCTCGACACAGTATTTTTCCTTAAAATTGCATGAATGGCAATTATTAATAATAAGAATAAATGGGATTTATTTATAAAACACTTTTTTTTTTTTTAGAAAACACAATGAAATGAATCAAACAAAAAAATAAAATAGAACACAAATACACAGTGGCAGTCAAGTATGGCAGTATCTATCTATCTGGCAGATCATTAAGGCCATGAGTGGGGGGGGGGGGGGGGGGGGGGGGAAATTGCATGTTTAAGACTTAGTTTACTCTTACATTGGACTAGACTGCTTGTCGACAAGAATTATACTGGAAATGACATTTTTCACAATGCTGTTTTCTATATGTAAGTACACTTGAACACAAGTTTCTAGTATTTGGGATGTAATATTGGCTCTATGGTGCCTCAGTAAACATGTGAAAAATGAATTCAAATCATCCACACATTCCTGAGTTCGAGACGTTTTTCTGCCGAGAAGTCTGAAATCAGTTCATTTGAATTTCTCAACCTTATGTACGTCGCTAGCTATGATCTCTGCCTTCACTTTCCACTCGTGAGCCAACGCTGTTAACATAACAAACGTGTGCTCTCACAAGTGGATCTTCTACACGAAGGCAACCAATCAGAGGAAAGGGGGTCTTAGCCAAATATGGACAAAGCGGATACAAAACTGGGTCAAACTGAAGTAGCTGTCAGATGGGTCTTTTCTGGACACTCGTATGATAAATGTCATGTTTTTTTAAAATGAAACTGACACTTTTATACTAAGTCCATGTTAGGAAGTCACTCTATGGAGCTCTAAAAAGCCAAAATACAGGACGTTTAAACTGAAATGAAAAACTTTTCCAGAGGGAGAAGTGGTAGCCAAAAACAGGCAGGCAAAACAGCAGCGTACTCTCCTTCCGCGTCAGTAGGATTTTTCATTTGTTGGACAATGTCTTTATTTCGGAATAGTACAAGGAGTAACGATTTGATTCTGATTTGAAAGTCATTCACTATTGTCAACACAAACAGCGAATGGGGATTTAGAGTGCTAGTCCAAGCCCTTATACTAACAATGAATATGTCATTATAGTAGCTATACTAACTTGAGCACTGATTATGTGAAAATGCCCAGTGAAAGTGGCTTTTATCCACAAAGGATCAGCTTCTTTAAAAAACAAACTCTTACTGATGTTGTTGTTGTAATTTATACAATATCCTGAAAGTAACTGTGCACTGCATTTTACATCCTGCCTTTCAAATAATGGAGTGTGCATTTTCATTGGAAGAAATATTTGAATACAATTACCACATATTGAGAGTTTTCGACATCACCTGAAGCTAAAACAGAACCATTCGCACAGCGTGGTTCAAGTGATACAATTCTTTTTTTTTCTCTCATGTGGCCCAGTTTGGTCGCAGCAGTGCAAGCAGATACAAATACATGAATACAACCGCATATCAGCCGCAGAAGTTGTCAACAACTAACAAGAGTCCAGTTGACTCGATTCAACTTCTTCTAAAAACCATGTCCTGGATGAATGGGAATCTACACAAACAAGGTGGATATCATGCAATGTAACTGTAACCGAAGCGGATAAATTGGATATACCTTGTCAAAGGGAGCCATTGATGTACACACGTCTTCCTCAATGAACACACTAACGGGAAATCAAAACATCACAAAAAGCTCAAAAGTTGAGACCGTTAAATAGATGCCCGACAGCGAAGTTAACAGCCTATTGAACCTAATGGGGACGAGTCAGTAAGCCAAACTAATCAGTTCGCAATATTTCAAATGTGTAATGCCTGACACATCCAACTTGTTAACATTTGTAATTGTCACACAAGCGTAAGAAGAAGCAGCGATGCAGGAGTCTTTTAAGTTCCGGTACTTCCTTGTCATGTCACATTCTTCTTTTGACTTCCCTTGTTGAGGCTGGTCTCTCCAATTTGCAAACAAAGCCAAAGGCAAAAAAAAAAAAAAAAAAAAAAAAAAAAACAGACAGTCGGAGTTAACCTATGGATCCTCGATCAACACAGGTTTCACGCAAAATGCTTTAATTTTATTTGACTGTTTGTAGAACAACCTCACAGACTTCAATTTCATACATTTCACTATAGAGAGAAGGCGGGGTACACACTGGACCGTCGCCAGCCAAATGCACACCAAAAGTAGACAAACAACTATTCTGCGTGGCAGACATGATCAGCATTATTTCACCATACTCTCCCATTTTAGATTGTGCTGTTTTTAATTCATTACACTGTCCCACTTACATGCACATATATTTTTCAAGTTGAAAAGTGGATGCGCAGGGATGTATATTTTGGGGCCCGCCACGAGCATGTGTGTATTTGCTCAACTGGAGGGATCGGGGTAGAGCTGACAGCGAAAAAGAGCTCAACAGCGCCTCAGTCCCCCGAGGGCACGTTGCACCTCTTTCTGTGCTCACAGCTATGAAAAGCAATCAGAGCCCGGCCCGCTCCCTTGCTCTTACCTCTGCCTTTAATTACAGAAAGCTCTCATGTTAGAGAAAGACTACAGCTGCTGGGCCTCAGCGTGGCGTGTCACAACCCAAACGCAGCAAGACTCTGCAAACATTGTTACTGACCGAAACACACACATTGGAACTGCCCCGATAGCATCAAGGTGCTTCTAGAGCAGGTATGAGAATAGGAAATGCATGATTCAAGACATAAAGCTCAGTGGGATGCCTTGCAGGCAAAAAAAAAGAAAAAAAAGATAATTTGTCATTCGTACATGTGCTTTCCAAGTCATACCTCGCGACATCTAATTTCTTGATTCAAATATACGGTGTCAGGATGTGTGAGGTGTATAATATAAGAGGCATGATCCTCACGTGAGAAGAACGGCTGGCAGCACTGATGAGGTTTAGTTGGTTCTCTATGGACTGACTAGCGCTAGTAGAAGCCCGTGCATGCGCCCGAGGCTTGAAAGCAGGAGGAGCCACCGAGCACACATCAGCCGGGGAAGAGAAGAGACTATGTACACAAGCTGCTGCTTTTATGACTGCAACATAATGCTCGGGCGGCATTTTAAAACACATTTCAGGCAAAGCTGCTGGCAGAACGATGGGGCTGAAAAGTGTCATCCGGCTCAACATCTTACAACAATTTACTCTTAAACAAAAACTGAATGTTAGGTAAAGGTCATAAAAAGGGTGGCGTAGAAGACAGGTATCCAACCTCCTCTTAGGGGCCCATCACACTAGCCCCATTTTGGTCCGTTTGAATCAAACTCTAGTTGGTACCATCTGTTCGGTCAGGTGTAAAGATGGTAAGAGTACGTTGTGGTGAAAAAGCAATCCACGTTCGATGAACGAATCCTTGTCCCTTAGCGCCATAATAATGCTTGAAACTACAGTCAGTGTGTAAACAGATGACACTGCTGCTTTTCCACTACATAGCACCTGCTTCGGCTCAGTTTAGCTGTATTCGATTAAATTGTAGGCAACCGGTTTCCCAATTTAAAATAGTACCGCAGAAAACAGGGACAGCTCTAACAAACAACTACAACGGAGGAGAATCAGGTTCTCCTATATTTACTTCTTGGCACCTGTCTGTTGAATTTCATTTGAGGAGACTGAGGGAAGTGAAATATAGATGAAAGCAAAATCGAGATTGTGTGTAATCCCGCAGTCTATTGTCTCTTGTCCTCAAAGGTCCAATGACACCGCAATGACCAATCTGCGCAATCAGTGAAAACATCGTCAGCGCATATGTGGTTAGCATAGGCGGTCCTAAATTACAGTTGTTAGTTTGTGCAACGGCATAAGAATATGTCCTCACACATCACAAGAAAGCATGCTCATTTACTGCTGTACATACCCTTTCGTTACGGTTCATATTTTCATACATATGTTTGGGAGTTTTTGTTATGGTCCAATGAAGCCAAGATTGAACTTTTCGGCCACAATTCTAAAAGGTATGGTTGGCGCAAACACAACAATTCTCCTCACCCAAAGAACATCATGCTTACAGTGAAGCATGGTGATGGCAAGATCATGCTTTGGGGCTGTTTTCTTCAGATGGAACTTCCTCCATGTTTATTGCCACTGTTTCACTTAATACTACACCAAACCTTCTTCCTGTTTACATTCGTGCGGCCAATCAGAGAAGAGAGAAGGTGGATCGTTGCGACGCATTTCAGTTCAGCTGGTCAAAGCGCCCAGTTCACCATCGAGGATTGTCAAACAAGGCCAGGACTAGGAGCCCCCCACAAAAATCCCCCCCGCACACGTCACATAGCCAGGGGCCCAATGGCGCACATGGTGCCGTCACACATGATAATGACACCCACATCAATGTGTCAACTCAATTTAACCCTCTTATAGGGACTCTTTGACTCAATCAATGCATGGCCTTCCATCTGGTTTTCACTGCTGTCTTCACATTTGGGGAGAAGGACCCGCAAACGGTACTGATAAACATTTCACTAACAGCGCCTCACTGCAGCTACATTCTGGCCTCAAAGGATTCAAAGGACCACAGACTTCAAGAAGGAAGGTGTCACAATGCAGCGCATTCAAAAACACAACCTAACAATTTCCGTCTCTTGAAAAAGTCTTTGAGTCTTTGAAAGCAACGCCAAATGTCCACATTGCTTTTTGCAGCATGGCCGACCGTGCACAGGGCGCCCAGTAAACGTGCCCTGAAGCTAGTGATCCACTGGGCCGACAGTGGAGGCATTCACACCCGGGGACTCCACCGCCACCGTGTCGAGGGTCACTTAAAAGAAGAAGAATTACAATAAGGATTCATGTTTGGGATCCTTTAGCGGGAGGGAGGGAGGGCCCCTCCTTGGGACGCTGCGTTAACCCACATTGGGGGTTCAATATCTCATTCATGAATCATTCATTACTGGGGGACTATTTGTGTCTTGTTCGTTTAAGGAGTATATAGGGAAGCAAGGCTGTGGGGTGCAAATTTAAAATGACGGCTCACCCCAAAAATACAACACTAGGACTTCTTTTTGCCCAAATGCAAAATAAATATGACTGTGTGCAATGTGTGTCTTGGTCTGTATTTTTTGGGCATGAAAGAGGTCATGGATGTGTGAATATATGTGAGCAGGCTCTACGACAGCTGTCCCAAGGAGGCTGCTACTACACCGCATGCTCCCTTGGAATAAAATAAAATGTCTGATGGGGGGAGGAGGGGGTGGGGGGGGGGGGGGTGAAAGCAGGGATGGCCCTTAAATCGATGTGTAAATCAAACAGCCCGATTCAAACACACATCGCGTCCACGTTAATAGTGACGGTAATGATATTGAATACAAATGAATGATGGGGGGAAACAACAACAACAACCCAAAAAAAAAAAAAAAAACGTTTCACTGCCTACCTCCGGAGCGTCTGCGCCCAAAAAACTGCGTCTTTCCCCGCGCGTCGCAGTCGGATCCTCCGCGAGAGCTTCGGACGGAATGTGAGAAGGTGCGTCTTCTTTGCTCCCAAATACACACGCGTCCCCCCTGCATGTCCCCCAGCCACCAGCCCCGGCCAGCCAGCCTGCTTTGCTTGCTCCACCAGCCAGCAGCAGCCCGGGCCTTCGCTTAGCAGGTGGACGCGCCTCTCAGTGATGGAGACACGGCGACTCTCTTCTGCCGCGCCGCTCCATGTTACGCCGCGCTTGCTATTCCAGGAAGAGGCGCTCGCAAGGCGGCCCGGAGCGTCCCAACTTCCGCCCGCCTCCTTCCGCCTACCGTTTAGAAGATGCTTGATGTTGCCATTGTCACGGTTCTTTTTTTCCCCCACTCTCTCCTCTTCTTTTTCTTTTTTTTTTTTTTTTTTTTTTTTTGCAGCTGGACCTCTCCCGCTCCTTGCAGTCTGCTCACCCCTCCTCTTCCTACTCCTCCCCCTCCTCTCCGTGCCTTCTGGATCCGACCTATGAGCGCGCGCAGGCGGCCGACGCAGGGCCACGCACCGCCCGACAGAGGCGCGGAGCAAATCAGGTGTAGCTACTCCGAATTGGACTGTATCATAACAGGGCGACCGACAGCACAAGAATAGTCATGAATAATGAATAGGCTGCTAGTGTGTGCTGCCACGGCTGCACGTCGTGATGGGCCCACTCGTGACACTTATGTTATGTATACGCTCTGTAGCTCTCTGGAAAAAGCTGTTACTTATGTGTGCTTGCAAAATGACCCGTGCAATCAAACAAGAGCTCTATGAAAATGTTTGCCTGTTCAGTTTGATTGAGTGCCAGGTGGAAAATAATATATATATATATGGCACAGCAGCGACAGGATGAACGTGAACCATTGATTTATTTTTTATACTGATTATATTCCCTCAAGGGTAAATTCCATTTAACTCTGCTGCATATATAGTTTGTGTTGTACACAACCCCCATGCAACCAAATCACACATGAAGGCATGCAAGGAGAGAAGTGAAGGGGTGCTCAAACAGTGCTGCACCTCTTGAGCTGGGGAGTGGGGACGGCGCCTTGCTTGAGGGGAGAGTTTCCCAACCTTTATTGAGCCAAGGCACCCATTTTACATTTGAAAAATCTCACAGCACACAAACAAACAAATATGGCCACGTATATATAAAGGAATTCTCCCCCTTTCAATTTACCCACAAATGGATTTACACGGTGTAAAATCTGGGCTTTTTTTAACTGAACACAGGTGACATACTCTCTGCAATCCATGATTTATTCTGTTGCATGAATGGCAACAGGTGGATACATGGATTTATTGTCCATCTGCCATCTAATGGAAGACCATTGTCACATATGGAGAGGAGCTGGGCCCAAGAGCAGGCGGAGGCAGATAGATGTAATGATGGCAGGCTTATACTTGTATGTAGGTGGTGACGAGGGCTGTTTGGAGACAGGCGGATTGAGGAAGGTGCTGAAAGAGAGTAGAGAGGGGAAAGAGAGAGGGCGAGAAGGCGCAAAGCACCCTCCAGGCTGCAATAATGGTACTGCAGAGCAGTACATGACAGTACACCCGTCTCATCGGACGCCTCCTGGCATCCTGCCAGGTGTCCCCGGGCGAGCCACACAGAAGTGTGTGTGGCTCACTCTTTGGCTGTTAGGCAGTAGTGCCTGGCAGCCCTGCCCCCACCCCCTCGACTCAGTGACCTCTCCAGATTTTAATGCACCACACCACTCAGGGGGGGGCACTGATACACGGGGTAAGGCCAATGACTGCACAACCCCCACCCCCCTTTATCATTCCCTTGTCAGGTGCCCCTATCCGCTCTCCTTTCCAACAAACAAGGGACACTCACTGGGCGGGACCGGCTGCATTGTGGGCCCTGCGGCTTGGGGGGGCGTGTGGGGCGGTATGGCTGGGGGGGGAGGGGGGGTAGCATTGGGACCCTGCAGCCCCCACTGGGTGGCCGGTTGTCGGAGCGCCTCGGTGCGGCCGGCGGACCGCCCTGGGTCCCTCGGTCCCATCCGCCGGGCTGCTGTCGGGTGGATCCCGCCCCTCGATCGATTGGGTGGAGTCCTCAGCCGCCGCAATTACAGAACACTTCTGTCAGTCTTTGTGCATGTAAAATGGTATCAATTAACTTGCATGTATCGGCAGACACACACCCCTGGGACTCTTTCACTGGGTGTGGGGTCACTCACTTACTGCGACAAATAACTCATGAATATGCAAATTGCTTGTGTATCCCCTCACTTATACTCTCGTCCTGTAGACTTTTATAATTCATATAATTAATGCCACCACACTTCAGTTGTACAGCCGGGTTCACGACCCTTGTCCTGCATGCTTCTTCTCCTGTTCCATCTTGTCCTGTCCTTCCCTCACAGGGTGTAGCACTACAGCCCCATGCAACACTCATATTTAACGTTTCATTGTTGTAGATAATGTAATGATTTACTTCTCTCATCCCGTTTACAATTAGTGCTTCGTCTCTCTCGCTCCCTTCTAGAAACTTTGTTCTGTTCGACTAATCAAGTCTGATTCTCAATAAACCTCAATAATAATACCACAGCGGAAGCTTAAAAACTCCACTGTGACACAGTAAAACTGTTCCGGCATGAAAGGGATACAGATTTTCCATTCTGCTTGACCTAACAGCCGAACAGGACAAAAAAAATAAAATCAATCAAGTACTGTATAACTGCACACAATGGTGCTTCTCTTAATAGAGCTCATCTTATCTCGGCACATGCACGCATGGCAAATACAGTACAATTTATTTTTTATGTCTGACACTAACACGTTTCAAATTACTTAGTGTGGAACCTTTGGTTGCTTGACACCTGTTTATTGCAAGAAAAGAAAATACACAATTGCCACAGTGATTCCATAGTAACCACAAGCCCAAAATATATATTTTTTTGCTGTCTTTATCAAAGAAGTATTAGATAAGCTTGGAGCTTAATTTAAAAGTTGACAAGCTAATTTGCATGTAATATGATGCAGGAAACCTTCAATATCTATTGACACTGAAATTTAAATGACATCGTGTAATTATGAATAAATGTTGATGTGCAGGCATACTTTCACTGTAGAATTTAACAACAAAACCTTTATTCTGTGCAAAGTTAGTATATACTTCAGGTATTAATTACATTAACAGACAATCGAATGTTATCCCAAAACTTTGTATCTTGTTGAAACTATCAACTGCAGTTGAAGACCCAATGCAAACTTGTCATTGTCATCAGTTTATCAACTATTATAAAATGTACACCGCATCAGTTGGACCAAAATAAAGATTCCTGGAGTGGAAATAATGACACATTGTCTGTATTTCTCAGCAACAACTTCACTAACAAGCTGTCCTAATGTGACGCCCACACAGCTGTCTCACAACGTCACCCCACAGACCCAAATTTCTTTTTACACCAGTGCCACGTTTCACACATTACTCCACATTAATTGTTCCTTACTAAATAAATATAACATTGCAATACTGCTAAGAGAGACCGATATCACCTTTGGCTTTTCATTCACCAAAGATCAAAACAGGAGCTTCAGTCAATGTCAAACTAATTAGTTTCATGCGATGGCAACATTTTACAGCACAGTTTTACTTCATCAAATATTAATTTTTGTATGTAATACAGAGCAGTGATTTAGGTGTGAAACTATCGAGTAAAAACAAACCTCTCATAACCCTTATTGTTACGATGAGAGTTGAATTGGACCCAAGAGCAGACTGAGGTGGAGGGAGTAGCTTTAGAATGGTTCATTGCAGGTTGACACAGGGTAAGGACATCCGAGGCGGGGTGGCGGACCGGCAGGACAGGGAGCGAGCAGGAAGCAGGAGCGGGAGCAGGTGGAGCGGCTCGGCGGCGCGGCTGGAGCAAGCAGCGAGGCGAGGAAGTTACAGGAGGAACAACGGAGACGGGGACGGGGAAGAACACAATCGGGTGAGTACAGCGGCAGGTCGTAGGATAGTTACAGCCATATCACAAAAAACCTGGACGTACGATGGTCGGCCTGAGAGTCACAGACAAGTGAAGGCTGCAGGATGCTTTAAATGCAGGCAGTAATCAGTGCCGCTTGAAGACAGGTGTGCTGCACAGGTGATGCTGATTGCTAGGGCGACAGAGGGGGAGAGGGAGAGACAAGGCACACGGCGCCACCCAAGCTCCAAAAGTGCAACTGCAGGGAATGGATCAGGACACTTATGGTGTTGTTTTTGGAGTCATTTCTTTTGCGTACATCTGTTTGATTCACTGTTGCTGCATGCATGTCACAAATGTCACAAAAAGTAGATACACAGTAATTACTGTATGTACTTCCTGCCATCTAATAGAAGAGCATTTATTTGTTCTGTCTGTCACTATGCCTCGCTGGCATAAATAGAGGAACAAAGATACATTATTTCTTGTAAATGAATATGTTTTTGAGCAGTTCAGTAAAATTTGATAATTTCCCACGGCATACCTGAAGATCGCTCATGGCATACTAATGTGCCACGACACACTGGTTGGGAATCACTGGACTAGGGGTACTAGGACGTTTTTCCCAATGGCCTATGTGCAGTTATTAACTCTGCCTGACAACAAGTGGCCATGTGTACGTTTGACGTGGGTTAAAAAAAAATAACACATCCCGTCTCCCACTTCAGGTCCTAACAGACTGCAATTCCCCGGAACGTGAAGGTCTCTATACAATGCAAAATAGCTTAGATGGACGAATGGAAATTTGCTTAGATGCTAGGGTAATTATAAACCGTCAAACAACTGCTACTTTAACACACATCATTAAAAAAAGGCCAAAAAACAAAAGCTCAATCCACTACGGCAATTCATCATTTTGATGCTTAGCGAGCTGAACCTGAAAAAACATAATCCGATATTCATATAGATTATTGTAGTTTTGCTGGCATCTAGTCTATTCAAGTGGTCAAATAAGCTCAAAAGGGGAAGGAACACCCCTGTAACCAACTCGAAACAATAGTGACGGTGAGGACCACAAATTGCCAACAGGATGGCTCATTTAAGCTCAGCTGAAATTCTTGCAGCGAGAAATTTTGAATAAAAGGCAAAAGGAAAAAATGTAAATCTGACACTCACCAACACTGACAGTTGGTGTGAAATGTCCTATAAGTTATGTAAAAATCGGCTCTAACTGCTGAGTTATTTCCGATTAAAACACTCCTGGGCCTAAATTGAATTTGACACATAGTAGTGATGGTAATGATGCTATCTAGGCGTAAACCCTTGAGCTGCTCGGTAGACGGTGAATAATGGAGCAACTCTTGTGGGAAAAAAACACAGCAGGCACTTGTGATGTGATGATTTTAGTAGGATTCAACAGGCAGCGGCGCTACATTATACGTAAAAGGGTCTAAAAAAGCTATTTAACGTGTGCATCATCCCTTCTTGTGTAGCCTCACCACCTCTTTTTTTGTTTGTTTACGCAATCTAATTTTTCCAGACAACACTGTCACACTTTAGATCAACAACTACACAATAATAAACATACGAAAAACGAAGTTCTGGTGAGATAAAACGTAAAAATGTAAATATGCTATAGAAAACAAACAGTATCCAGTTCATATTACAACAATTAATTGCGTCAAGTGAGCCATCGTGTGAGCTAGCTGTGTTCACTCATTCACTGGTTCAGCTCGACGACAAATTTTGTGTATTCATGTACAAGACCATAAAGAGAGCTTTAATCTTGAAGTGTCAGTCGATTTTGTTTTGTGGTTAGCTCAAAGAAAGATTGTAATTTTGCATTTAAAACTCAAGTGGAACCTCAACTTTCTAAGAAAGATGAACAACTAAAATATGCTGTAAATACGCACAAAATTCACGGGCGACATGCTATGATAGCCCAGCATATCTTTTGTAGGTGTAAACGATTATCTCCACCTTACCTTTACTCACTGTACCTAAGTAGCTTGTATGCTCCGTGGTTGTCAAACATAAAAGGATTAGTAGCTGTATTTCGGCTTATTGTTATCATTTTTTTGAAACATTTGAATTTTAGTATGTCTGGGGAGTTTTTGCATATGTAGTTTCATAGTTACACAGATGGGACAAATTAGAGGAAAAATATGCTTCAGGAGTTAACATGAATAGCTTGTCTTTGTAGTGTATTCAATTAAATATAGGTTGAACATGATTTGCAAATCATTGTATTCTGTTTTTATTTATGTTTCACACAACGTCCCAACTTCCTTGGAATTGGGGTTGTAGAATCTCACGGCACCACGGTGCTGTCCCTCCAAAACTGCAGCTCCGAGTGGCAATTCTCACATCCTCAAATGAAATAGAGGCATCAACTCTTCATGTACTTCTTGAAACTGCTGAGCATAACTCGAAAACCTGTTTAAGTAATTGGTATACTGTATAAAAATGTAAATAAAACAACCATATACATTAGCATTTCCACAATAATATGCAACACAATATGTATCAGTATTTGTTTTTTTACTTTAGGAGGATCATCCTCACGTGCGCATCACTGTGTGAATATTCATTCTCATTCTGACCAGGAGCATTGATGTCATGCACAAGGATTACGCACATAAATTTACACTCCCACACATAACGGTGGAAATAACTATACCTTCTGTGAGGCACTGTTGCATATTTATTATGGCTGAGACGCCTTTGGCCACAAAGGCCTACGAGTCTCACTGAGGAGGGATGGGTGTGAGCTGGCTGTCTGGTGTAGAGGATCGCCTCCTACTTTCAGGATAAGAGACAAAGGAGAGCACGGGGGACTTCAGTAACAGACAGTGGGAGGGGTTGTGAATGTTTATCACCTCTAAACGGGTTTTATAAGAGCTGGGGTCCAGATCTTTACACTCCAAATCCATCCGCGAATTACCACAATCGTCGAATGATGAACGCAGCGATTCTCTAAGTGTGGTACGCGGGCTCCCTCTAGTGGTACAGGAGAGAATCCTAAACACAGTTGAAAAGCCTAAGTACAATTGTATTTAACTTTGAAGCACAATACATTCGCATGTAATCCTTGAGAACTGTTGCTGCACCGTTTGTGCTTAATCCATTGCTTAAAGGGTTATAGCACCGCTGCATAGATGTTAATTTGCATTAGCATTACGCTAGTGGACTGAAAGGCTAAGCTACGTGGTTGTTTTAAATACATAAGCTATAATTATTTTTATTTTATGTTTAGTTTTATTGTAAACTTCAGCTGGGAGTGGCAATAAACAGCTTGAAGCCTCTTTTCTTTTTTTGGTAAAGATCTGTTAACTGTTTACCAAAGTGTTGCCTATTGTGAAGTGAGTTGAGTTCAATGCGCTCAAGCAAGTCTGCGCCTACAAGAAAAAAAATCACAAATTAGCCGAACGATGACTTGTATTTAAATAAACTTGAAAATGGAGTCACTCATATGTCAAGACAGCACTGTATTAATAAACACATCTCTGAATTCACTTTACAGGGTCTTTAACTTTTATGTGCAATACATTTTAATTGAATCATGTACAGCTTAAGCGCAGTGTTAATATTCAAACTGCACACAAAGTCACAGTGGATTACAATAATATTTAACATACCTCTAAATAAAACTGCTGTCTGGTTTTTGACTGACCCTTAGTCCTAATACGCTACTCTATTTTAAAGTTTGTGACGATGGAGGTACTTGGAGAGGTGTGTATTATTTAGGTGGTACTTGGTGTAAAAGGTTGGAGAACCACTGGATTCGTGCTATATTGGCAGAAAGATGGGATCAAGTGGAGGATATCATCCCTTCTGCGCAGCACAATTTGGGAAATCTGTCCTCTCGTGACCTTCTCACAGCGTGTATGAGGGTCTGGTGGTCCACATTACGGATGTTATGAGATGCCTTAGTGTACCGGTCGTCGTAGCGTGCAGAACGCCGCATGCGAAATAGAGCTGGCTCTGTCATTGCCTCGTGACTAAATGGAGACGTACAGCTCACCGTATGGGAAAAAAGGGCCGTGAAACAACAGATTTTGTGACTGTGACGAATATAACCAGAAAGCAAGAGCCACCCTCACAAACTCGCGAAACATCCACGCTTCTGCGTGTTATGTCCTTGAGCAAATCAAACACAAACCGGAGCAGATCATAGTGAACAATGCTCACTGTTAATTCGCGAGTCACCTTTCAGGGGCAGTCACTGTTGGGAGTCGCTAATGAAGTGTCTCATAATCTCTTCCTGGGTTATATTAGAAGGACGTCGTTACCATCAGCTCATGTGCCTGGACATCTAACGCATGAAAGGAGAGCCATCCAGACAGTAATCATGCACTTGATTTCCTTTTAAGGGAGAGACTTTATCAAAGTCGATTTTCACGCATCAAGAGGTGGCGGAGGGCTCATCACGCTCGGGGTGACATTTGACTTGAATGTTGGTTTTTATGATTTCCTATTATTAAAGAAGGATCCACTGATTCTGTGTCCGTCAGGATTACAGCAGCATCGCCTTGTGACAAACCCAGTTAATCCATCAATCGATTTAAAACTCGATATCTTGGTAAAACATACTTTATTGGCCGACCACTGTTCCGGTACCAAGCGTGCAAATGAACAAGACACAAAAAAAAACCCGCTTAAGCTACCCAAATTTAATAGCACAGCCCTTGCTCTAATGAAAATACTTTTTCTCCGTTACTTCAGTTTTCAGCTTTCCCCACTAATACAATTCCTCTCTCTTCGTGCATATTGTTTAGTCGTGTGGGTGTGGCTTTCAAAGAGAAAAGGACAAAAAAAAGTACAAATAGGCAAGCACACATAACAGAATCAATAAGTACACTTTACAAAGCAAATCCACCAAAACGATGTTAAACTAGCAACGTTCGAGTATCCAACAGAGCACTTCAGGTTTTGGCTCTTAATTTGAAACTCAAACTTGCACCACTTCTGGCGGCGGACTGACACTAACGACAATCCCCGGTTTCCCCATATGCTAGTCCACCTCTGGCTGCAACAAGGGATTATTTTGTAAATTGATTAATCGGTCAATTATTGTTTTTTTTTTTTCAAGTAATCAGATTAAAAAACATTTAATTTCCACCCATTTAGTCAAAAACAGGACATTATTTCAAATTGGCAGTGCAGAAAATGCACAAACATAAATTAATTATAATTCAGTTACGGGTTTGGTCCGTACGGAAGCGTACGGCTGCCACACCCAAAAAATAAATAAATAAAAAATAAATTAAAAAAAAGGCTCACTATCACGTTATAACGTGATACGTTTCATGTTATAACGTGAAAGTTTCACATTATAACGTGAAACGAATTATGTTATAATGTGAAACCTTTCACGTTATAATGTGATAAATTACACGTTATAACGTGAACGTTATAACGTGTAATTTATCACATTATAACGTGAACCATATCACGTTATAAAGTTTTTTTTTGGGTGTGGCAGCAATACGCTTTCGTAGGTCTGTAACATGTCAGGAAACAGGCAAAAATGTCAATCATTGTATTCAAAAGCAAAAGCAGATGTTTGTAAATGTCTTATTTTATTAAACATGAAGATAATCAGTCTGCTTTGATGGAGGACTACAGAAATCTGAGAATATTTACTGTTGAGTGGCTCAAATGTAGCTATTTTTAAAAATCTGTCCTGTTCAGCTGGATGGCCTTGCAGAATGGTGGATATGTATGCCTTTGTGCTGGAACAGTTTTGCTGTGCAACAGGGGAATTTGAAATACTCCCTCTGCTTAATTTTAGATTTCTTTATTATTCTGATAATAATAGGGTTTTAGGGGACAGACAGGGGGATAGAGTGGATAAGGGGACTAGGGGTGAGAACCACAGCAGAACAATAGTGAGACAGTGTAGATATTTGAACACAAGTAACATTACATCAGTCATTTGTAGATGGGGGGGGGGGGGACATCCGGTGACGACATCCAATAACTAACCAAGAGAAAAAGAGAGGACGGAAAAGGGCAGGAAAGGACAGGATGTGGCAAAATGAGCAAGGCAGTGCTACTAACGAGTGGTGCGGTGGGATTCTTTGTTCGTGTCTAAACACCTGTAAGAACCTGTGAGTTGATGCTAGTATAACCTGTGATGTTGTTAGTGATCCCAGCTCAAGTAATTCAAGCCTATAGTGTGTCTATCGAACTTACTGAATTAGTAAATGAACACCATATCACATGCATGTTAGTCAACTGGTGTGCGGAATTGCTGAACCGGCACATGGAGGAAGGGGTGGAGGGGGGCCGAGTCGGCGAGCCCGTCCAGCAGGGGACTCAACCAGGGGGGGGGACATCGCTGACCCTCCAGGACCCAGGGATAATTGATGAAATTGTCGATTAATCAATTAATTGTTGCACCTCTAGTTAAGACTAAACTGTATATTGTTTATTTACCTAACCCAAACTAATACGTTTTGTTACTGCAATTTTTTTTTTTACAATCCATAAAAGTCCCTGTAAAGGGGGTGGGGGGGTTAACCAACACATCGCTCGCGATTGACAGGTAGCTCTCCATGCCCATCACGGTAGATCCAGTCTTTTTCAAAATGAAACCCACGCCTAATTTAAAAAGAGAGAACATAAATTTTTTTCTTAGTTTAGATTTTGAAAAGCACAAAAAGGTTACGCTGCTAGTGTGTCTGCAAACTTCACAGAGGTAGTCGGATTGATCTGCTGCAGCAAAAAAGAAAAGAAAAAAGAGCGCACACAAAGACATACTGTCGGTGCATTATTTCCATCACGAATGGGATAGCAAATTCCTCTTCACGTCATCAAATGGGAAGACGATATGCCTCATATTCAAATGCTGTGTGCATCTATAAACAAAACCTCGAGCAGGAGCACAGTTCTCATGACAGCTTCTTCTTAGACACTTATTCACTCAACTGTGGGTGAAGTCGCAACAAAGACCAAAGCACACGTATCGCTTTTCACCGCGCCAACAGCAAAAAGCAAAGCTGCGACAGAAACATCTTTCCGAGTTAGCCATTTACTGGCTACGAGCACAAGAAACCATAACGATGGCGAGTTGACTTCAATAAGTTTGATGGCGCACCCCTTGTTTGCTGACTTTAAAAAGAAAAATGAAATTAAAGCAAGAATTTAAAGTGTGCACAACCTCAGAGATAAATATTATTTCCATCCCAAACAATGATGTGCGCGTCTGAACAAATTAGTAACAGAATTTGTCCATAGATTTGTGGAGGTACAAAGCACGAGCCAATGAGTTGGTTTTGTATTAAACCCAATTTCCACAACACTGACAGAGAAGAGCTGTCAGGGGAAACGCAGGAGGTCTTTACATTAGCGTGAACATGGAGATTACTGAACTTCAAAGTGATGTTGACTTGAATGCAAGACCTCGATCGAGGTGAGGACTTGTTGGGCATTGCACTTATTTATTATTCCTACATTTGAGAATTTTTTTTCTGAATTTTGCTTGAATTATTGTGTATTGAAGAGACGATACTAAAAGCAGCTGTTTCATGTCCCTGTTGATTCGATGTCTTTACATTTTACGTTCAATCCAACATATTGGCATTTGTTACACGGCTAAATTGGTATACTTATTTTTTAATTGCTCAGAGTCAGACTACTTATCTCTCTCTATGTGTATGTATGCATTGGTCTTGTCAAAAGTGGCAAGTGTGTTTTTTCAGAAGATATTGTAGTGGTAGATCTCAGTTTACATTTTGTGAAAGAATAAAAAAAGGGATTTTGGGACTAAAGAGGTTGGTTACCTCTGCTGTAAAGTGAAAATACAGTAAATCTTCCAAATTTGACACACAACAGAGAGGTGTTGTTAATAACCCTGTCAAATTTGAATGATTAAACAAATCACCATGTACATTTGATAAAATGAGGCTTCCAAATCATATTTTTATTTTATTTATTTAAATCGAGCCGTCTTCTGCGCTCTTCAACGCTGCGGGCATGTCGACTGAGTGCGCTGAAACCATGCCCCCCCCCCGCTCAGCTGTCAAATACCACTATGACCTGGAAAAATGAATGCTACTTCATCAAATATCTCTTACACCCAAAGATAACTACTTTAAGCTGCAAAAATATATCCTACCAGGTCGTCACAGGGCTTTTCCATGCCACTGGAGGACTCAAGCCAGACACCAAAGTGCATCACACTTGGCAACGTTTTAGTCATGCCCCCCCCCCCCCCCCCCACCCCAAAAAAAAAAATCTGAAAAACTGAAATGGTGAAAAAATCTTATGCTTCATCTCCAGAACTGAGTATTAGACAGTTCAGTATTTGCATGTTTTCAGCAATCATCTTCAAATGTATATAAGGTATTAAGAACAAAATAGCGTTTACAGTGTCTTCAAAGTTTGAAAGCTAAAAAGCTCAACCCAATCCGATAGTACCTGATACATCAGTCATGTGATCACACTGTGCAAGAAAATAATGGTTTATAGAAGAAAATCACAATTTTATTAATAGAAACAATACCAGTAGATTCAAACAGTGTGCACATCACAAGCAAAGCAGTCCTCAGAAACTTAGGACATGCCTGTCAGTTTTTAAATATTACCAATGCAAAACCTTCAATGCGTTCTGATCAATACGCCCATTTAACTGCAGTTAAAATAAAGACGACTCTCGTCACAATAGCTGTGTCAAGGCTCAATGATATTACTGCAAAATGTTCCCAGAGGAAACCTTGGAACGTGGCTCACACTGTGGTAAAAAACATTCATCATTTATTCCTGCAGTGTTATTTTTACACCGATCCAGCCGTGACATTCTGCTAATTCACTCGGGAGACAGTTTTGTGTGCTCGCAACTCCACACATTCACCTATAGTTGATTAATTCAATGGGGACAATCGCAACGATTAAACATTTCACTCAAGGCTGTGACATTTTAAGTTGTGAATAAACAATCGCAGGAAATAAAATGGATATGAATTGTCAACACATAGAAATATATCTATATAGACACTTATTTAAAAAAACAACAATCAGGTTAAATTGCCAGTAATGTAAAAAAAAAAAAAAAAATCAAGCCCTACAAAGGGTCTCGGTATGGAGATCATATGTGCATCAATACGTGTAATCTCTGCTGTTTCCAATGCGAAGAAAGATGCCAATAAAAACCGAATGCATGCAAAGCAAAGAAGTGGATGTGACCATGTTGTTCAGCAGATGTCTAGCGTGCACATATGTGATATACAAGGTCTCTTATTCTTGGCTTCAGCTGAGGAAACTGACATATAGAAGCTCTGGAGACCGTCCAGTATCTGTTAAGCTCCTACTCAACTTGGCCAGCACGAGACTTTATTCAGATGAGAAGGAAAAGCGGGAGGAAAAGGAAGCATGGCCGCACCACTGGAGGCATGGCTAGGATGCATAATGGGGCCGCATCCCCCAACTTTCTCCTCCTCAAACACCACACAGACTGGGGACTCCATCTTACGCCATCTGTGCCGGGATGGTAACGACACTCGGAGGTGACAGCTTCTCTCAGCAGGAGCAGTTCCCACAGCCCTTCACACTGTTGAGGATCTCCTCCTGCAGTTTCTTCCTCTCCTCCTCCTTCTGGGAGAGTCGCTCAGGCAGCGGCTGGCTGGAGCTGTTGTTGCTGTTGAGGATTCTGCTGTTCTGGGTGTTCCACAGGTCGGCGTACAAGCTGCCCGCCGTGGCGAGGAGCGTTTCATGGTTGCCGCGCTCTTTCACTTTGCCCTGTCCCACCAAAACAAAACCAAAACAAAAGAAACCCAAGTTTGCCCAAATCAAAATGGCTGCAAACACGCACATGATATTGAAACGATGGCATTATGAGTACAGCTTCAATAATAATCTCACCATGATCAGCAACACTGACCACACACTCTGCAGAGAGCCAGCCCCCCCCCCCCCACCCTGTACAATCCCTCACGCCTCCTGAACAACTGTTGCATTTCTCGCACAAAAACACTGACTCACAAACACACACGCACGCACGGCATGCACGCCTCCCACACAGTCCAACACAAATGAAGGCGCCCCTTTCCCCTCAGCTCCCATGAGCATGCAGAGGTGTCGGTGTTATCTTTAGTGAGCCCAAGATGAGCACGCACACTTTTTAATGAGCACCTTGGGCGGTCCTCTGCCGGCGACACCTGCAAACTCCATGGCGACATCACACACAAAACATGCCTCCTCCCCACGACCCTCTAATCCCCGACATCTGACTCTGGAAACACACATGCTCACTGGAAGCAGCACAAAAAGAGCCATTTATTTCATCAGCGCTGGGAGCGTCGATGGAAAATGTCACTTGAGTGGTGATACGTTTCACATTGATGCTCTTTTAAGACCACGTGTGATTCCAAGGACAACATTTACATAACGCAGTATTTTCTCTTCTCACCTGGATATTTTTTTTCTGATCTCCTAGCATCAGAAGGAAAGAGAGATCTTTTTGTGTTTGTGTGTGCAGTGACCCCCCCATTTAGAGCAGGGGATAGGTTAAAAAAATGTGGGCTATAGCGAGACCATATAAATAATGTTTTATCCCAACCACAGGCTTTAAACACATTTAACTTATCAAATCACACTTTTAAAGCATTCCCTAGTGCCTAGTGTCAAGAAATGGAAAACTATTTTATTGCATCACTTTTGGAAAAAAAAGACTCTCACGAGCACAGTTCTCCAAATAAGAAGGAAAGCTGTTCATCTGTAACTTCCAGTTGAAGTCTACTGTAAAACTGACACAAAACAAAAGAGAAATAATCAATGCATATTGATACAACAAAATGTTCAAACAGACCACTATTTCATCAAACAAATGTCCGCTATCTTAATGCTAACAATAATGTGAAATGCCATTGACGGGCTAAGGGAAATTAGCATCCATGTAACAGTAATTATAAACCTTCAAACAACAGCTACTTTAACACAGAGTATTCAACAATATTATCTCGCTGCTTTGTGGAAACAATCACTATTACTAGAGAGTATGCTGCATCTCTTCCATTAGCATTCAGTGCTGCCCGGCACACTTTTGCACAACATGTTATGAAACATAGAAACTCTAGTTGTGAAAACTTTGTTATATTTTATGTGTGTATGTATATCAGTTTACTAAATTCTTTAAAGTATTTATTCTAGCTGTTTTCTTATGGAGCCGCCATTATTGGGGTTTTTACTCTTGCGATAGTCCAAATTTGCAAGAATGTGACGTGCAAGCATCAGTTCCGACTTCTTATACAGCTGTACTTACTAAGAAAATCATGCAGAGTTAGTAAATATGCAGAAATCACAAGCTACATATCATCACTGTCGGGCAGAAACCTAGCATCTCCAAAAGCACTACTTTGGAGGGGAAATAAAAGCCATCTTGCTGGAGTTGCCAAACACCGCATTGTTCAAGTTGGTATTATACTTTATATTGCTATCATATAGGGCTGAGCATTGTTAAGAACCTCACGATTTGATTTAGATTTTCTAGGTTGCAATTCTCTAATTCAATTGCATTTTTTTGCAGTTGCAATTCAGTTTTATTCGATATTGATTTAAATGCTACGGTATCGATTCAGTAACAAGTAGAAATACTCAAGAGTCAATTATGACACTTATTTTTGATGCCATTTAAACCTGTTGTATGTCACATTATTTAAGCAATAAAACATCGGAAAATAAAAATTTGCACATAAATCATTTGTACACATGGAGTCAAAAAGTTAAAATAAGCAGTTGTGTATAAACACTGAAAAGGTAAAGTGTATATAAACTTAGTGTTTATTTCCTCTTCTAAAATGTAATACAAAAAAAATGTGCAAAATAACTTATTTCCGCATATGAAGTACAAAAGTAAAACCTCTGTATTGAAAAAAGTAAAGTGCATGTATACTTAATATTTCTTTACTTATTAGGGTTAAGGTTACTATTATTTTTGGCAGGGTTTTTAAGTAATACCTAATGTGAAGTGTGTTTGCGGCATTGTGATAATTGCCAGTACTTCCTTTGCCAATTCATTTATTGCCTCTGTCAATAAGTTTGCTATATTGCTCCATGTGTGGGTTCCATGCAGGGCTCTTGTCTGCATTACATTTGACACCAATTCCCACTCGTTAGAAATAAAATGAGACGGGATAGTTACATACGTAGGGGTCCGTTGCTCTTTCTGGAGACTTCAACAACTCCAAAACCGCTGTCTAAACTCCATGTACAGCTTTAGGACGGCGACTTCTGACGTGTTTTCATGTTGGAATTGCGTATTGTGGTTCGAGTGTCTTTTGTCCATTTCCTGTGTTCCGGATTTACAGGGGAATCTAGTGACCCCAAACGTCAGATTCAAAAGTAGAAGTCACTCGCTTCACGCTGCTGCTAGCTTTAGTCGCCATTTTGTTGTTGTTCGGTCGAGTGCGGCTTCTGTCCATACAATGCGAGTCACATGCAAAGCCCCCCCACTGGCCAGGAGGTGAATCGATTCAAGGATTTGCTGATCGATATTGAATTGTGGGGGCGAAGTATTGCAATACATAATGAACCGACATTTTTACCTTCCCCTACCTGTTATATGTCATTGTGCACCAACATCAACATGATTTTGTGGTGCAAAATCATGTTCAATTGGCAATTTGATACGCAAAAAAAAAAAAAAAAATCACCTATTTATTACACTGTGAGTGATCAAAATAGTATAATAATATAATACGTCCGTTCGTCCACCTCAGCACAGGCTGTGCTCACCGGCCACGGCCGCATGACACACACATTACACATGGCACACAGCTAGCCAGGGGTGGGTGCTTTACGCTAGCGTGGCCGCGTGACAGTTTCTCCTCGTCGTGCTGGCAAGGCCACCTCACCGTAAACCCTCATCGGTCAGGAGTGCTCGCACGCCTCAGTGAAAAGGTGTGTGGCAGAGTGAGGGAAGAGGCGGAGTTTTACAATACTTCACAGACAGTGGCGCATTCAAGAGCCTTAACAGATTTGTTCTCAAGCTATTTTCACCACTTTAAATTGCTTAATAAGGCGCAAAAATAACAGATGACGTGGGGACAGACCAATAGTATAGCACATGCAAAATCTATCCCTCTCTGCAATCTGTCAGCCGACGCAGTCCAATGGAGCGCCGTGGTAACGGGCAGCTCCCTAATGGCGCTTCGTCGTTACTTCTGGTCTGTAAATAATAATGATTTCGCCCAACATGGCAGCCCCCTTACGTTGATTAATTATTCCGTTTAATTCTTATTCCACAAACATGATATATATATATTCTGCACTTTCTTCTCATGTTCATTTCTTGTAAGAATTATAGTTCAGAAATAAATTAAAAATAATTAAAAATAGAGAGTTACTTTTCAATCACCGGGTGTGTGTGTATATATATTTGTGTGTGTGTGTGTGTGTGTGTAATATCCCCCGATGGACCGATGGAATACCTACCCAAAACAAATGGTTAACTTCTCAATATGAGCAGTAATAATCAACAGAAGGTGATTTGAGTGCAGACCATCATGCAAAAAGCATGAATTGGACTGGCCATTAATAAAGAGTATGTACAGTGTCCCCCAGCATTTGCAATTCAGATTTTTAAAAAAAATATATTATTATTATTATTATTTTTATTTTATTTTTTAAAATGGAACCTATCCTTTGTTATTCGCTGAAAAACTCACTTATTTGTTTTGGTGCTCAAGTCAAAATCCTGTCTAATGTAAACGTGTTGCTTAGACACCATTTTGTGGCATGTAGGTGAATGACAAACAGTTTACTAATTGGAAAAGGGTATGAAGCAAAACATGAAGACTACGTACCTCACTAAGCACAATGATCTCGTCGGCGTCTACAACGGTGGAAAGTCTGTGAGCGATAAACACCGATGTCCTGTCTTTCACCATCTCCTTCATTGCACTCAGGATGTTCTGAAAGCAGAACAAGCATTATTTTGATTTTTTTTTAAAAGTCTACTAATCTGAAATGTTTGCAATGATGGAGGTCTTCAGAAAAAATAATCACCAACATATGAAGACAAGATACAGAAGCAATTCACTTCACTCAAATAATACAACTTGATATCAGCCCTCATATGCTTCTCATTGCAATGTTTAAATATGTTAATTCGGAAATATGCATACACACGCACACACATGTCCTAACAAGAAATCTTATTTAACATGGTCTTTGTTGCCGCTATTTACTCTCAAAAGCAGGAATCGTGACCTGAACTTTCTCATTAAACGTAACAATTACAAAGGCGGAGGGGGTTTAAGCAGAGCTGGGGGTTAAGGAGGAGGAAACAGCGGCAGGTAGCGAGGGGGAATATGTGCAGTAGTCTGTGAATGGGCGGGGATGTCACAGTGATGCAGAATTATCATGTGCACCTTTGGCAGATGACAGAGCGGGTATTGGTTTTGCTAAATATGTATGCCTGCACCTCTTCTGTGATGGAGTCCAGAGATGATGTCGCCTCGTCGTACAGGAGAATGGACGGATTCTTCAGTATTGCACGGGCAATGGCGACACGCTGCTTCTCCCCACCTGAAATGAGACGATGGACGTCATGAAACAATGCAACAGACCTCAGCGGGTAGGTATGAAATTAGGAGTGAAAGGTCTCCACCTGCTCTGATCAGATAATCACCTCAAGGAGAGAGAAAAAGCACCGCCGCAATAATTCTGCATGACGGGTACAAGAGGACTTTTAATTGTGAGGAAAAATCAGCAAGAGACTTGGGCTGTGCGTCTGACTCAACCTTTGTTACATACAAGGTGTGTGTGGCCTTTTGAATGCAAGCAGCTTTTAGAGACATTATAAAACTGTGCCAGCAATTTGGAATGTCCAAGAAGGTAGTTTGAAGCCCAGACTGCCACTAGCTTTGTGTGAACTTGACAAACTAAGATTAAGCTAACAATTCTTGACATTCAGTACATGTGAAAATTGAATGAAAATCAAATATGGAACAGAAGGAGTTTATTCCGGAACAATCAGTGTTACGGGCCGTGACGAGTCAACGTTCAGTAATTTCTGCAACAAAATATGGAAATTTGACAGCTCTGTGGATGCTACATCCTCGAGGGACTTTGTCATGCCAACGTTTGGGCCGATAAAAAGACATCCGCTTCAAGCCTCCAGTGGATGGAATACACTGTGTTCCACATGATTTTGAAAATATTTTTCTCAGATTTCCCCCAATAGTTGACACAAATGACAGCCAGCATAATTTTAGACCATAATTGGAATTTTTTTGAACAAACCTGCAGAGTAATATTCAGAAATTACATCTGTGTGTGGACGGTGGATGTGCTGAATAGCTGCCAGCGTTGAATAGCTGAATAGCTGCCAGCATTCAAGGAGTACGAAACAGCATATGACGACAGCGACCCCCCGACCCACAAGAAAAACTCATGGGATCTTTACGATTGACGTAAATGGCGTATTTTGAGTTCAAAATGGTGAATTTTGTCAAAAGGGGAGTGATTTGAATGTATGTTTATAGGTTTTAAAGAACTGAAAACAGTTCTATGTTGAATTTGCAGCATGAGGAGGTCATTTACTGAAACCAAAACCATTTCAATCAAAAACATGTTAACAGGCCAAGTTACATTTCGTAACTGGATACCCCTTATTTAATAGCAGCTTCACAAATCTTACTTCCATTGAAGTTTCTGTCAGAATAGCCTCCTAGAGGATTCTGTCAGAATAGCCTCCTAGAGGTGCTGTTTGGATGTGAACTGCCCCCCCCCCCCCCCCCCCCCCCCCAAAAAAGGAAAAATGTTTAAAAACAAACAAACAAAAAAGCACACCAAGCACTTCCTCACGTACAATTTCTATGATGGCCATATTTAAAAACAACGGCCATTTAGGTTCAGCGTACCTGACAGCTTGAGGCCTCGCTCCCCAACTTGTGTGTCATAACCATGTGGCATCCTGAGGATCGCGTCATGAATGCCAGCAAGACGAGCTACTTGGTAAACATCCTCTGGTGTAGCATTGATGTTCCCGTACTGCAGGTTGTAGAAGATGGTGTTGTGGAACAGAACGGCATCCTGACAACATAGAGAGGGAGGGGGAAAGAAGCTTCAGAGAGAATATTGTTATTGCAGCAACGGGAACAGTGCTGTAGATACAAAGACAAAGGTAGGAGGGAGAAAGAGTAGAATGCAGATGACAAAATTGTATACCATCTGTTCAGATAGGCTTGTAAGTACATTGCAGGGAACGCTAAATTGAATTTATCTAATTTACCATGTTGTCATTAAATAACACACACAAAAGAAAACCACGTTTCACTTGTGTGTAAAACTTGAGTGTAGTGGATGTTTTTGTAAATTGTATCGTGTTGATCGTATTGCACTGGTGCATCTCAGACCTGCGGAACAACCCCCAAAGCCTTCCTCAAGCTCTCAAGGCTGACATCCCTGATGTTTTGCCCACCAATGTAGATGTTCCCCCGCTGGGGTTCATAGAAGCGGAACAGCAGCCGCACAACTGTGCTCTTCCTGAAAACAGAAAAGGGACCACTCATCAACAGCGTGATTCTTACACTCCAGTGATGACTAGACTTTACACCGATCTGATTGGTATCTGATTGGCTTTCATGTCACAATTCAACGAGCCGATCAATGACGTCATCGATCGGCTCAGCGAAAGACATTTACTCCGCGTCGCCGTCGCGTATGTATCCAAAAGCTAGTATATTTTTAGCCTTGTCACGTGTCTTGTGGCGTACTACTGTAACTATCTGACGGCCAATAAAGTTTGTTTCAATCAGAAGAAAAACGCCGTCGGTGTGGGACTATTTTGCGGTGTCTCAGACAAACAACACGTCATCAAAATGCTTCAACACAACACATTTGATAGGGCACCTGAAGAATGTACACAACGAGGAGCATGCCGCGTTCAGGCAACGCTGCGTAGAGGGAACGTAAATAAATAAATAAAAACTGACGCAAACTCTGGAAAACACCCGTCCATATAGCCGGGACCGTAGGAAAGTTAGAGTAAGCATGTCATTAACAGTATTTGTTAAAGTAATTTAATTGCAATAAAGTCATTTTATTACAGTAAGTTAGCACCCATTATTTCTGTAATGTTGATTTGACCTCAACTTATGTCAGTGGCCAATCCTTGAATGCCCCCTAGAGGTCTTTGATGTTTTAAAGATGTTTTTAAGTCCAAAATGCTAGAGAATAATTTTGAAGATACGTACTCAGTATACAAGTGTATACAATAAATGAACAAGTCGTGTAAATGGACACATTGCTCCATCTTGTGATCGGATCGGTGATCGATTATCGTTTTTTTAAAACTTGCTGATCGGTGATCGGCCCCCAAAATCTCGATCGTGTAAAGCCTAGTGATGACAGCAGGTCGAGACTTTAAGCATATACAATTATGAGACCTCGCTAAAAGTTCGATTGTCTGTATTCCTGCTCAACCTGACTTACCCAGAGCCACTGCCACCGACTATGGCCACCTTCTTCCCAGCAGGCACCTCGAAGGTCACTCCATTCAGGACTTTCTGTCCTTCCAGGTATTCAAAATATACATCCTCAAAGCGAATGGTGGACTCCTGTGGTGTGATGCTTAAAGATGGGGCCAGATCCTTCTCCTGCCGCAAATCACAAAGTTGACAGATAATGAAATTGAAAGAGATAAATATACTTTATGCAATGCAACACCTTGTAAAGACGAGAAAAGAAGGAAAATCAGAAGAGGATTTAAGGGGGAGTTGGGGGAGAGAGAGAGAGAAAAAAAAAGACTGATTCTTCAATCTTCATGATGACTGACAGAGCAATACGCATGAAAACCTTAGATACACAATGGGCTCAGCTCTCAACATTGGGCTGAGATAAAGCCAAGGTCAGTAGCCAATAAAGCCCTGTTTTTACGCTGAGACTGAAAGCCTGTTCTGCACAAACTAATAGTAGCAACATCACCCAAAAGGCTGTAGCTGAGGCAGAGTAGAACACTAATCGCGGCTACTTTAAAGTTTAAAAAAAAACTTCCAAAAAGACAGGGCCATTGGTAGCTAGATTGTGAATACAAAATGAATGACAGCACAATCCCGCTATGGCAATTAATACCAACAAGTCACAGTCCATTAGAATAAACAGATTAGAACTCCACCCTTCCCGCATGCAGAAAAAAAAAAGCAATTTATCTTCCGGAGCAGTTACAGGGGTGGCATGTATTATTTTAAGTACATAATGTAACTGTTCAACAGAATGCATATTGCGTTTGGTCAGTAATGGCTTGCTAGGCTGCGCCATTCTCCGGGGGAATCACAAATGAGAGCAGAACTGATGAGTGAAAAATAAGAATCATTATTACTGCTGCAAATGCAGGCGGACACGTCACTAGCGCTCAGATGGCCAAGCTGCAGAAACATTTGCACTTAAGTCGACTCTTCTAGCATGAGATTCAGTGTGTTTCATGAAAATAATAACAAAGGGTGTGCCTGTTCAAATCAAATCTGAATTAACAATATTTAAACAGGAAACATCTGACTACACATTTGAAGTGCACTCGCAACGTGTGCAGAAAGGCAAGCAGGAAAAGGGTTTGCAAGCTTCCAACAGCTTTTCTATGACCATATGTAAGTAATTCTGCAAGAACTTTCAAGACTAATGCTTAATTGTGTATTATACAAATAGTCACTGAAAAAATATTAATTTATCACGTTAAAATGGCTCCCATTTGGATTTTACAATAGTGTCAGGAAAATAAACCATTAAGAAGACAGATATTAAGAATGTATTATTTATCTTGCAATTGATGATAAGATATACCTGCAGATCACTGCAGTTGTTATCTGGCAAAAGGGGCAAAAGTAAAAGCAGGAGTCAAATCAAGCTAGCAGCGCACGGTATAATCGGTAGAAGGTATAAATTTGGACGAAGGTACAGATTTGGACTTAACCAACCAATCGTGATAATGGTTATTGACGAAGTCATTGCCGCTGTCTCAGTATAGAAATGGCTCATGCAGGTCTGTTCACGGAGCTGACAGGCAGCGCTGTTTTTTGGTCTTTCTGGTTAAAAGACCTGTGTGTCCCTGCTTTACCAGCTACTCAGAAACAACTGTGTGTACATTTTTTAAAGTATTGTTATCACTAATGGAGGACAAGAAGCAATGAAGAAAGAAAGACGCATCAACAACTAGTTTTCATCGTGACTTATCATAGTATTCAAGTTGGTCGCCAGCTAATGCCAAGCAAATATATGCAGCAAAGCTTCTGTACAACATTTGCACCCTGCTCCTGTCTGATCCTTACGCAATTGATGACAAGTGGGACCCAAATCCATGCACACTTGTATCCCCAGCCTGCAGCGTACAGTCTGATGTTATTTAAAGGTTTAATGTAAAAGATTTGTACATGCAGAACAATAAGTTCCTTATGAATTGTATCTAAATGTAACTTGCTTTTATATTGTATATAATATTATACTGTACATCATATTTACATAGGGAGTGCAGTCAAGACTGCTTTTGTCATTGCTATTTGTGCCTAATATGAAACATGAAAGAGTCAAGCTATTTGTCATATGCACAGTATAACACAACAATGTAATTCTTGCTTTCCTAGTCTCCCTCCACTGAGACAAAGCTAATATTAATCTAAAAACTAAATAGGAACAAGAAGATATCTAATATCATAATATATTGCAAAACAAAATCAAAGTTATTTGTCTTACCATATGTGAAGTGTCGATAGTAAACACAGCCGTTGTCATTAGGTTTCACTTGTTCAGCTTAATTGCTGCGATTCAAAGCTTTTCACTTCAGGTTTTTTCGGTATGCGGTAAAAGCTCTTCTAATCAATCTTATCAAATCCCTTTTTTCCAGACAATTACGTAACACGGCACTACAATTAATACATTAACAAAAACAACAACGTATTCATGAATGCTTCCAATATAATTTTTACACTGACAATTATATCTTGGTATATATAGCCACCGTTACTGTGAAGGGATTCAATTGATACAGTCAAATTAAATTTAGGTCATATTGCCCAGCCCTACAACAAGCACACACGATCATGCACAGTACATGAGGCCAAAACACATTATTAACCATGCTACGCTTGCATTAAAATAAAAAAATTATAGGAACACTGAGTTGGCATGGTGGATGACTGGTTAGCACATGTTCCTCACAGTTCTGAAGTCAAGAGTTCGAATCCAGGCTCCACCTTTTGTGTTTGGAGATTGCATGTTCTCCTCAGACTTGCATGTTTTTCCCCCAGGTACTCCAGCTTCCTCCCACATTCCAAAAACCTGCATGTTAGCGTCATTAAATTTAAATTGTCCTTAGATGTGAGTGTGAACGTTTGTCTATATGTGCTCTGCGACTGGCTGCCGACCAGTCCAGGCTGTACCCCGCCTCTCGCCCAAAGTCAACCAGCACACCCGCGACCCTCGCGAGAATAAGCGGTAGAAAAAAATGAATGGATGGTAGTGACACTGTGGCTGTAGAAAAGAGTATTTAGATAGTTTTCTCTTTGTCATCAATATCTCCAGGCTTTTGTACACAGCATTTAGTTTCTTTGCATACAGATGAGACATTGTCAGAGTAACAAAAAGGAACACAGTAAATTCTCTTGTGAATGAACTCAACAATGTGAAGAAATTAATGTCAAACTGATGCTGAAGTTACCTTGATCTTGGTGTCGATACTGAGCAGCGTGAAAAGCGTGTTCATGTCTATAAGAGCCTGCCGCGTCTCTCTGTACACTGTGCCCAGGAAATTTAGAGGGATGGAGAGCTGGAAGAGCAGGCCGTTTACCATCACCAGGTCGCCCACCGTCATTGTGCCTACACATCAGAAGCACCGTAGAGGCATATAAAGGGTAAAGATAATCTTCCTTTCATTATGAATATCATAAACACGAAGTTTTGTACATTTACCAAAGCAGTAGAATCTCTGGGGTTTCATTTACATGCTTGTTGCATTTAATAATACGTATAATACTATTCACGCTTTCAATTGTAAAACATTTAGTTCCGTTCATTACAGGGACTTTTGTTTTCCTGTAAAAATGTGACGAGCGCCAACAGAAGCATGGCAATAATGCAAAACAAATCACTGCATACTGCAGCGCAGTCACCAACTGTCTTTTTAAGGGCGTTTTACTGACCAAACTTGCATAGTTTTTTGTTTTGTTTTTTTTTTTCTTTCATTCAAGCAGTCTTGGCCTTTTGAATCATGTCAGTTGGAATAAATCAGTGTCACTCATATGTATAAAACAATAGCATTGTTTGCATGATGTAAATGTTTGGGTGTTGCTCTTATCCATCGTGAGATGTGTCTTGACTCACACCTTGGCAATTAGACCTTTTTTTGTAGGCCATCAATTAGGACTGAACCAGCTGATATTCATTTGCACTGACAAGGGGCTGGATTGCTGTTTTATTATCAATAGATTTCAGGTTTTGTCTTGGCTTTTTCCCTGTCATTTCACATGTTTACACACAACTTAATCTCTGATCTTATTTGTACTTGGGTTGTTCCCAAAATCTGGTGAAATTTTCAGGTCAATAGCACCTTTGGAAGTATATTTAGTGATACAAATGCTGACGTGTTAAATAATTATTTCAGCCGCTGTATGTACGTGTATGTACGTATATGTAAACTGGAAATTGACATAGGACAGCAAAAGTATCAATATCTGATGTTGGTGTATAAATATTTTTTCCCAGTTTAAAGTTAAAGAGGGTCAGTTGAGCAGCTCATTGGAAATGCCAAGGCCACACGTCTGACAAAGAATGCTATTAAAACAAAAAAATGCAGCAATATGGTGACAATCACTGTAGTCTTACCCACCTGTTGCAATGCCCTTGCTGGCCAGCAACATGATGCCGGTGAGGCCGACACTGAAGATGGTGCTCTGGCCAAAGTTGAGCATTGCGAGCGTAGACGTGGTTTTTAATGAGGATGACTCGTAGCTTTTCAGGAATCCATCATACCTTTGGGCTTCATACTTCTCGTTGTTGAAGTACTGATGTGAGAAACACAAAGAGGGGATAATGACTCAGAGACAGCCCAGGGTTTGATGATGAAAATACGCGTACATTGAGGGAGAATGAGAGACACAAAATGTGGTTTGGTTGGAGGTTAAGAAACCATACAGCGTGGTGTCAGACAGATAGACACTTGTAACAGTCCATATAAAGGATGCATTGGTTGTCAGTGACTGCTCTGAGTAGTCTGGGTCTCAGTTGGCCTGGCCTCTAAAGCACTTCATGTCTGTATCTTCATATCCCCAGTATTGAAATGAAAATCAGTACAGTAAAAGAACAAAATCCATAGAGAGCTACTTAATAAAGTCAAATCTTGAGGAGATTAACAACTCCAAAGTAAAGATAAAATATGCAAGTTGAGGAAAAATTACAGCATACATTTGTTTCTGACATACATCCATGACGGATTAACATCACCCAAAAGATAACCTTTTAAGTGCTGATCAACATGAGCAGCACTAATTTTGATTAAAACATACAGTTATCACTTTAGGAAAAAGACTCATGAATCTGCTACAAATACATTCCTTAAATGCAGCAAATAAAATGCCAACATAAACATAACAAGCTCCCTCCTCCACTCCACCGCCAATTACCCACTAACTGACAAACATTGCATTTGTTTAGTTGCACTATTGTTTTTCTGCTCTGGCAAAGTGGGCGATTTGCTTCTTTAACTACTGACTGTGTAGCTACGGACATGCCATAGATCGGAATACAGGCAAAGGCAGGGGAACTGAGGGTGGGGTCGGGGATAGAGAGGAAAAAGTAGCACATGAAGAACAAACATAAGCAGCACAAAGAAGGTACCATGTTCAGGTTTCTCATCAAGCCTTCTGTGAAAGTGGAACGGATTTCTGAGTGGGCGGAGATCTAATTACATATGCTCTCGCAGCTCAGTGATGTTAAATTCGGCCACATTGACACAGATGATACAAAATAACACAGAGAAACATGTAAAAGGAAAACAGAATGCAAAATAACAGCAAAGGAAATAACATGGGAATCAAAATATATCCAGATTAATGAAGAAAAATCATTTGGAACCTGCTAGATAGAGGATTTGTTTGTGAGTTTACAAATAGACAACAAGATGATGCAAAGATGCAGAGGATGTGGCATAAAATGGAACAAGGTCAGGCTGCGTGATAGTCACAAAGCAGACCAACTAAAGAGAATGTCACATTACTTATAGAAATAAGCGACAATTGCATACAATTGTTATTCGAGCAGTACCTCGGCGTACCCCTGCTTTAGACAATGTGAGTTGAGTGTCATTACATGATAATGACGGAGCAGTTACATTAACAATGTGACACGCTTCCACAATAATAACAGTCTGTCAAAATGCTAAGTCTGGTTGAAATGGCCAAGCTAAGTACAACATACCAAGAACTGAAAATCAGTGAGGAGAAATTTAGTTTCTTGTGTCGGGATAAAAATGCCTTTTCAGGGGAATTTTTTTTTTAATATCTCCTGTGAAAATTGTGGTCAAATATAGAGCTGTGAAGAGAAGAAAAAAAGAAAAATTGGCAAACTCGACCACAAAAATTTGTCGACACAAAAAAGATTCTGCCTTGAGGCAATAAAAAATATTAACAGAAGCAAACTTGCACCTCCTGGAACCATTGGGCCACTGTCCATGTTTACCGCACTGACATTAGTTACAGACGAACGCACCGTTAGGCCCGTGAAAAAAATTGCCAAAAACAACAGAGGAACTTCTGTAAGTGATTTTTAAGACATTATTAGATGTGTAATGTACAACCCCAATTCCAATGAAGTTGGGACGTTGTGTTAAACATAAATAAAAACAGAATACAATGATTTGCAAGTCAAGTTCAACCTATATTTAATTGAATAAACTATAAAGACAAGATATTTAATGTTCGAACTGACAAACTTTATTGTTTTTAGCAAATAATCATTAATTTAGAATTTTATGGCTGCAACACTTTCCAAAAAAGCTGGGACAGGTGGCAATAAAGACTGAGAAAGTTGAGGAATGCTCATCAAACACCTGAACAGGCTAATTGGGAACAGGTGGGTGCCATGATTGGGTATAAAAGGTGCTTCGCTGAATTGCTCCGTCATTTACAAGCAAAGATGGGGCGAGGTTCACCTCTTTGTGAATAAGTGTGTAAGAAAATAGTTGAACAGTTTAAGAACAATGTTCCTCAATGTACAATTGCAAGGAATTTAGGGATTTACTCATATATACGGTCCATAATATAATCCAATTGTTCAGAGAATCTGGAGAAATCACTGCATGTAAGCGGCAAGGCCGAAAACCAACATTGAATGCCTGTGACCTTGGATCCCTCAGGGGGAACTGCATCAAAAACCGACATCAATGTGTAAAGGATATCACCACATGGGCTCAGGAACACTTGCCAGTAGTTACAGTTCGGCGCGACATCCGTGAGTGCAGCTTGAAACTCAACTATGTACAGCAAAAGCCATTTGTCAACAACACCCAGAAACCCCACCGGCTTTTATGGGCCCAAGCTCATCTAAGATGGACTGATGCAAAGTGGAAAAGTGTTCTGTGGTCCGACGAGTCCACATTTCAAATTGTTTTTGGAAATTGTGGACGTCGTGTCCTCTGGGCCAAAGAGGAAAAGAACCATCCGGACTGTTATGGACGCAAAGTTCAAAAGCCAGCATCTGTGATGGTATGGGGCTGTGTTAGTGCCAATGGCATGGGTAACTTACACATCTGTGAAGGCACCATCCAAGCAACATATGCTGCCATCCAAGCAACATATGCTGCCATCCAAGCAATGTCTTTTTCATGGACGCCCCTGATTATCTCAGCAAGGCAATGCCAAACCACATTCTACACGTGTTACAACAGCGTGGCTTCGTACTAAAAGAGTGCGGGTACTAGACTGGCCTGCCTGCAGTCCAGACCTGTTTCACCAAGGCTCTTCTCCCCCAATTGCTCAGTTTGGCCGGACGGCCAACTCTAGGAAGGGTTCTGGTCGTCCCAAACATCTTCCATTTCAGGATTATGGAGGCCACTGTGCTCTTAGGAAGCTTAAGTGCAGCAGAATTTTTTTTGTAACCTTGGCTAGATCTGTGCCTTGCCACAATTCTGTCTCTGAGCTCTTCAGGCAGTTCCTTTGACCTCATGATTCTGATTTGCTCTGACATGCACTGTGACCTGTAAGGTCTTATATAGACAGGTGTGTGGCTTTCCTAATCAAGTCCAATCAGTATAATCAAACACAGCTGGACACCAATGAAGGTGCAGAACCATCTCAAGGATGAAGAAGAAATGGACAGCACTCGAGTTAAATATATGAGTGTCACAGCAAAGGGGCTGAATACTTGATATTGCAGTTTTCTTTTTGAATAATTTTTTTCCCCTGTCAATATAGGGTGCTGTGTGCGCATTGAGGAAAAAAAGGAACTTAAATTATTTTAACTAATGGCTGCAATATAACAGAGTGAAAAATTTAAGGGGGTCTGAAAACTTTCCGTACCCACTATAACTTTCTCAAATGTCTCTGTTGCATGAATCTATGCGCTGCACATGGAGCAAGGCTGTGGAGTATTGGATGGAGCCAACACCGGCAAGAGTCTACTGGTCCACCGGCGTTCCATGAGCCCACTAGCGGCTAATGACACAAACGTCCAACTCTGTCAGCTCAATGTGTGATCTGCGCGCCGGCTCACCACAACAATGACAATTTATCGAGTCCAGAAAAAGTAATTTTAGTGTGCATTTTGTTTCTTGAACAATAAGTCGCTATAGTAATTATTTTGACAGCCCTAAACAACAGATTATATTGTCCAGACTGTGTACAAGGAAAGTCATTTACTGCATAAAGTTGTAGTATCATTCCATCCATCCATTTTCTGTACCGTTTATCCTCACAAGGGTCATGGGCGTGCTGGAGCCTATCCCAGCTACCTTCGGGCGAGAGGCGGGATAGACACTGAACTGGTCGCCAGCCAATCGCAGGGCACGTATAAACAAACAACAAGTTGCACTCACATTCACACCTACGGAAAATTTAGAGTCTTCAATAAACCGACCACGCATGTTTTTGGGATGTAGGAGGAAACCGGAGTGCCTGAAGAAAACCCACGCAGGCACTGGGAGAACATGCAAACTTCTCACAGGCGGGGCCGGGATTTGAACCCTGGTCCTCAGAACTGTGAGATAGATGTGCTAACCAGTCATCTGTGCCGCCTGGATGTCATCCCACCCAGAAAAAAAAACAATGGTTCCAATAAATCATTAAAAGCACCAAATTAATGACATTATTTCACATGATTAGTGTCTGTAAACTTCTTCAACTGCATATCTGTATTACATACTGTATAGTACAATGCCAACATATTGAAAAGGTCTAACAAATGTACACAAAATGTTACTTTATACAGTATCGCATTTTATAATAATACTGAAGTGTAGAAGTAAAACATTTAAGAGGGGGAAAAAGATTTAAAAGGTGGAACACTTGTGATAGTTCCTGAATTAAGCAAGCAGAAGACAGGAAATAAAAATGAAGCGGCGAGGAGTATTAAGGAGGAACTGAAAATAGGGTTGAGGGGCAGAGGTGTGTATGTGTATGTACAGTATGTCTGTGTGATCTCACCTTAACAGTCTCGTAGTTAAGGAGAGAGTCGATAGCTGCATTGCCTGCTTCGTTGTCTGCTTTGTTCATTTCTACGCGGAAACGAGTTCTGTGTGCAGAAAGAAATGAGCACTTTTGACTATTGAGCTGATACAAGGTAACAGTAGTTAATCTATAAATACTGTACATTGTACAACATGTTACAAATCAGCACAAAAGTATAGGCATGCTAAATGTTACCTCCACTGTGTCACAAGAATGGTGAAAGCGGTGTAAGTGGATAATGTTCCCAACGCTACGGCCGTGAATTCTCCACCACATTTGTAGAACTGCACAAGACAAAAGCAAGTTTAAAAAAAAAAAATATATATATATATATATATATATCATTCGCAACTTAAAAGCCTCCTGAAACAAAGTCAAGTAAGCACATCAGTCCATCACGCTCCAGTGCTGGTGTCACAAGTCAGAGTACGAAATAGTGGGTTACAAAGGGTGGGGAAACTACAAGAACTAATCATGCTAACGCTTTTGCTATTTGGGCAATGATGTCTATCCTCATTACATCCAAGCGGACATTATGGTCCAGGGTGGAATAATAAGACAAAGCCATAGATGAGCAGGTCTTTTTGAAGTGTGTGTGTGTCTGCGCGCACGTGCATGAGTGTGTGTAGGCATACACGAGAGGACATTACACTGCAACAAAGCTTCTGGATTCTACATCAATGCTAATGAGCTACGGGGTTGCCCACCCAAAGAAAACGGGATTCATCTAATGAAAATGAGACATTCTGGAATTAATATCCTGACAATCTGCTGCGGTGTGTCAAGGTGACGAAAGGTGCTGGGTATTGGAATAAGGACTACACAAAGAATGAACACTGGAGAGCAGATTTTTCAGAGTATTTGACATGTCAAACACCATAGAAAGATCTCAAAACAGATCTTACCAGGATGGCACTAACAAGTCCCATCTCAAAGACCGTGGGGCCCAGATTGAAGATGAGGGCACTAAGGACAAATGAGATGCCTCGAGTGCCACGGTCGATGGCCTTGGATAGTGCTCCCGTCTGGCGGCTGAGATGGAAGTCCAGATCCAGACTGTGCAAGTGGAGGAAGACGTTGTTGGCAATCCGCCGAATAGAGCTCTGGGCCACCTTGCTGAACACCATGTTCCGAAGCTCGTTAAAGAGGGCTGTACACGCCCGTGACAGACCATCTGGAACAGGGGAGGAGACCTGCAATTACACACTCCGACATTGTAAAGCAGGGAGGTTTAAACTGAAACAGGGCTGGGCTTAACCTAAGCTTGTCCTAAACCTAGAATAGTATAGAGATGACGTTTTAGTCAGAGGCTGGGGGACATGAGAAGTTTTGCTGCAGTAAAGTGGACCAAGTGGGGTATAATACGGCAGCCTCGAAATTAGGCACAGGTAAGAGCATAGTTGTTATTTTTTTCATTTCTAGCTGTATATACTTAAATCTTACAATGAAAGAGCAATCAGGAATCAACCAATGAGTGTCCTGGAGTGAGAGTAGAAGAAGTAAACCTGGTTTGAAGAAACCAAATTGAAGACTTCTCATTCAGTAAATATTACCTCAAGTAGCAGGTAATATGGGCATAGATAGGCGCATTCCAATATACTGCATATATTTGCATTATCTATACTCAACAAAATTAAGCATTTTCTTATCGACCTTCGAAAGGTGGATTTAATGATTTTACATTTTTAGCGATAATTAAGGCCTTCATTTTGGAAAGTCAAATTTAAGGCTTTTTAAGACTATGGATTCGCAGACACCCTGGTATCAGTTATACATGCTTGGGACTAGACTGTAGTCCCAGGGGTGTCAAACTATTTTTGTCTCAGGCCGCATTGTAGTTATGATTTCCCTCAGAGAGAATTTTGACAATTTCTTTGGGTAAAAAATGTGCATTATACACGAGAAATTACGGTAAATAAATTCCAGTTGGCATGTTGAATACTTTTTCCGCGTCATTTCACATTATTACACAACTTAATTTCTTATTTTTTCTACTTTCTTTGTATGTATGCATTACTTGGGTTGTTCCCAACATCTGGTGAAAATTTCATGTCAATAGCAATAAATACTTATTTCAGCCGCTGCACGCACGCACACACACATATGTATATATATATATATATATATATATATATATATATATATATGTATATGTATATACATATATATATATATATATATATACATATATATATATACACACACATACTTATATACACACACACACATATATATACACAAACAAATATATACACACATATACACACAAACAAATATATACACATATATATATATATATATATATATATATATATATATACATACATACACACACACACACACACACGCACACATACACACATATATATACACACACACATGTGACTGTGTGGGAATCCCACGTGACCCACAGAAACCGGTGTGAATCCCGAAAACTGTCAGCCGCTACTTGGGACCCAGGCTGATGAGTATTAGAAATGTTGCACTACATCTCCTTGGATTTGCCAATTTATAGGTTAGTAGAAAAGATGTGTTACTTGGCTGCTGGTAATTAGTTTTGTTTCAAAAGATTTGAGGTACAGGCTTAATTTTGCCACTGAGAATGAGCACAACAGTCGCTGGAGGATCATCAAACAGTCATTACAGCAGTTACAAAAGAAAATGCTTAGGGTTACTGTCACAAATTCACATCAGTTTGAATGACACATGGTCCTCTTGAGATGATTTCACTGAGAATACATAGCTTGTTTCATAGGACCAGAGTATAGTAGTAATTGCTCTCTCTGCCGCTCTTTGTGGGGGAGTAATGTGGCGTTAAATAGGAATACTCATCAAATGAACAATGTGTCTACGTCTGACAAGGTAGGATGAGGACTGGGCCACCATTTCAGCCAAATTTCACACCCCAACATAGACATGAGCCCAGAGCATTGCAGAAGGGGCGCACAAAACACAATTCCATTCTTGAAGAGCATCCCCTACATTCTTCGTTGATATCCTAATTCATCCTGTCTGGATTCCTGTTCATGTGCTCCAGTTATTCACCAAGCACTACTGAGTAAGACCTAAGTGGGTTTATTAAAATAAGTGGCTACAGGGCTGAGTGTATGTATCCAAGGAGTCGGGTCACTATTTCCCTTATGTATTTGTTTTTCATTAGCACCTCTGGGAAAAAAACAAAAATAATCAGAAATGAGCTTCCCCTGGAGCTCCACCTCACCCCGACTTCTTTTTTGTGCACAGGGACTATTCAGGCAAAAAAGAAAATAAGAGTACAAATAGAATGCGGAGACAGAAACATACTTGGCCTACGTCAGAAACCTGCCATAAGAAGAGTCAAAATTGCTTTGTCTGTTTTGCTATAGACAAATAAAAATTTTCACATTGAGAGGAAATGGTTATCACATTAAAAGGTTGTCACTGCATACAGTATGAGCGAATTAAAATAAGTGAATCCAAATATATAACAGAGCATATAACACATAAAATGAGTATGAGGCAGGGGTTGTGCTGCAGCATTGATGTGAGTGTGTCGAGAAAGGTCATCTTGGAGATAATAGGCAGTCCTATAGTCGCCTCTGATGAGCACAGCACCTGCTAGTGCAACACAACTTTGGAACTCACAGCCAATCAACATTGCCGTTGCCATGGTAGCCACAGTGCTTGCCGCATCGTTCAGGTTCAGCATGTGTCCCGACATCTGGTTAAGCTCGTCCACTGCATACTTAAACATGAAGGGCACTGTCACATTGGTAATCTGGGAAGGCATATAGGGAAGGGAGGGGGAACAAGTGTCAAACAGCCCATCAGACAACAAAAAGAGCCTCAACATTTCTGTAGTCCTAAATAGTACTTTTTTATTATGATAAACCCCTTGAGATGTATCATTTCATTTTTGAGGGGTCCTATCATCCATGACAAACATCCAGTAAACCCAAAATAGAGCAAAATAAGAAAAAAATTGACATGACAAAGGACACAACAGTACAGAAATAAAATATAGATGAGAAAATGCCATTAAACCTTATAACCACAGGTCTGTATAAAGTAAACAAAAACAGAATACAATGATTTGCAAATCCTTTTCAAACTATATTCAATTGATATTTAAAGTATGTTCCAACTGATTAATGTTTTTTTTTTTTTGCAAATATTCTCTCATTTTGAATTTGATGCATGCAACATGTTCCAGAAAAGCTTGGACAGGGGCAACAAACAACACCTGTTTGGAATACCAAACAGGTGTTTTTTTTCTAGTTTAAAAAAAATAATAAAAAAAGGGAAAGGATTGCTGCGTTTAAAGCCATTGAAGGGTAGCACTACCAGTCAAGTTTTAGAACACGCAAATTTTTTGTAAGGTTTTTTTGTTTGTTTGTTTGTTTATTTGTTTTTTTAAGTTGAAAGTCAAGTCGTTCAAGTCCAATGAATTGTCACAGTTATGGGAAATTCCACAGCAGAGTTGTGAAGAACTTTTGAAGAATATTTGATTTCCATTTTAGAAATAATGCCACAAGCATGTTCAGCTGTTATATCTGGCTACTTTAATGAGTCAAAGGTTTAGAATACATTTTTGTTTGTGGATTTCATGATTTCTTTTGTAATTTGAATATTTGTTCTGTACTTTCATTTCGGAGTAAAATGAGAAATTGAACTGCATTCATTTCAATGTAAAAAAAGATGGGAAAATCAGGGTGTTGTAAAGCTTTCATGTGTACAGTATATGTCATATTTAAAAATATTTAATGGAATGGGACACTCTCACTATCAGTGTGCCAGTGTGATATTCAACATAATGTTGTCAGCTCAATTTCCCAAAGAAGATAACTCTACTCATTTGACAGAAACCAATATCAAATTAATCAATTATTGTGCCTATCCCTACAAGAGGCTCCAAAGAGGAGTTTTAAAATGTTTTTAGAATTAAGTAAAACCACTTTCATTTACCAATATGCACATAGAAGCTTTACACATAGTCTGTGCATGGTTGTCTCTGCTGGTGCCCTTGTGCTGGCTGGCATGTCCAGCTAATGGAATTGAATTGGGTTTTAGGGCTAATTAAAAGCACAAGAACAGCTGTGTGAGTCAACCTGGGAACTTTGCTACACATTAGGGCAGCCAGAGAACACAGGAACTGCACAGCCAGTCTGTTTCGTTTCTGCCGTTTCTTGGATTTTCTCTTGTCAAATGGTATAATATATATATAAATAAATAAATATAATTGAATATCAGGAAAGGAAATAGATTAGATTAGATTAACCGATCGCTTCATAGCGAGATTGATATGGACGAGAAGAAAATGAGAGAGTGGCTGAGTGAGGTGTACGTAAAGAGACCGGATGTTTTTTTCCACGCGTCACCGTCCCTGTTGATCTGTGACTCCATGCGCGCCCATCTCACAGCCGTTGTGAAAAATCAAGTGCAACTAAGACTGGGAGGCAAGGGCGGGGGGAGTTACGCCACCATATGTGAATGGATTGTGGATGCTTGGGCTAAGGTATCTGCTTTGACTGTTGTCAGAGCTTTCACGAAAGCCGGCATCATTGCTGAACAGCCCCCCGGCAACGAGACTGACTCAGACAATGACGAGAGGGAACCCGGCGTGTTTCTTGGAGAACTTGCCCAGCTGTTCATTTCGGATACAGAAGATGAGGACTTTGATGGATTTGTGGATGAGGATTGATCAAAAGAATAACGTGAGTACATTGTTAAATACTTCAATAAAGTACAACCGAACTCAGTTTTGCTCGCGCTGCCTTTTTAAAAACATACGCTAGCATACATGCTAGCGTAATGCGGTGCACCTTATGTATGTGTTAAATACAGAAATTGACCCTGTAACTGAGACTTTTAATATGTAGCGCCTTATGGTCGTGAAAATACGGTACTTTGTGTGTCTTCTGGTAGAAAAGGGGAGAAAGAGACTTGCTGGTGGAACCTTAAAGTGCAGCAAAGCGTACAAGGAAAGAGGTTAGCTAAGAAGAAGTAAAATACGGATGTTCCGTACCATTTGGCAGCTCTGGATTTATAAAGTTGGGCTTGACAGAGGGATAGAGATGGGAAGGACGTGCAGCAGGTTAGGGTGATTTAGGATAGAGATGGAAATGTGTTGACTGGTGCCAGCAGTGTGCTGGATACATGGAAAGAGTAGTTTGAGGAGTTGTTGAATGAGGAAAATAAGAGAGAGAAAGAAGAGGCAAGTGTGGTGGACCAGGAAGTAGCAGTGACTGGTAAGGGCACTAAAGTTAGTCCAGATAACATACCTGTGGAGGTATGGAAGGATCTAGGACAGTTGGCTGTGTTGTTTTTGACCAGGATGTTCAACAGAATTGTAAAGGGTGAGAAGATGCCACAGGGATAGAGGAAAAGTGTATTGGTGCCCATTTTTAAGAACAAGGGTGATGTGCAGAGCTCTGGGAGCTATAGAGGAATAAAGTTGATGAGCCACACAATGAAGTTATGGGAGAGTAGTGTCTATTTGAGAGCGACGGTATGGTTTCATGCCTAGGAAGAGTAACACAGATACATTATTTGCCTTGAGGGTTTTGATGGAGAAGTACAGAGAAAATCAGAAGGAACTGCATCATGGAGTTGCAGAGAAGTATGTTAAAATAGTACAGAACATGTATGAGGGGAGCAGAACAGCGGTACGGTGTGCTGTACCTCATGATTCTCATTTGCTCTGACATGCACTGTGAGCTGTAAGGTCTTATATAGATAGGTGTGTGGCTTTCCTAATCACGTCCAATCAGTATAATCAAACACAGCTGGACTCCAATGAGGGTGGAGAACCATCTCAAGGAAGAAATGGACAACAACCGAGTTAAATATAGGAGTGTCACAGCAAAGGGTCTTAATACTTATGGCTGTGTGATATTTCAGTTTTTCTTTTGTTCATAAAGCTGCAAATGTTCAACAATTCCGTTTTTTTTTCTGTCACTATGGGGTGCTGTGTGTACATTAATGAGGAAAAAAATGAACTTAAATGCTGCAATATAACAAAAAAAAAAAGAAAAATTTAAGGGGGTCTGAATACTTTCCGTACCCAGTGTATATTTTAGTGCACACACAAGTAATGCAGCTGCTCTCTTCAAGGATGTGTGTGTGTCAGGTAGCACTTTAGCTCCAACCTTGAATGTTTAACTGTAATACTTTTATTACCAGAAAGCAACCTTTTAGTTTTAATGCCAGTGGTGGGAGATTTTAGAGCTCAGCAACACAATACAGTGCCTTTAAAAATATTCATACCCCTTGAACTTCTTCACATTTTGCACCTTACAACTACACACTTAAATATTTTAGTGAGATTATATGATATCAACCGACACAAAGTAACACACAATTGTAAAGTGGAACGGAAACAACACATACAGTAGTTTTCAAAATTTTAAGCAGATAAAAATGTGGTGTGTATTTGTATTCAGCACCCCTGGGTCAATACTTTGTTGAGCCACCTTTCGCTGCAATCCCAGCTGCAAGTCTTTTGTGATATGTCGCTATCAGCTTTGCACGTCCAGATAGTGAAATTGCTGTCCATTCTTCTTTGCAAGCTAGTTCAAGCTCAGACGGATCTCAGTCTGGACTTCGACTGGTCTATTGTGACACATGAAGTCAAGTCTTTTGCAGCCTCCAAAGTTTTTCTTCCAGGATTGCCTTGTATTTAGCTCCATCCATCTTCCCATCAACTTTAACTTTGACCAGCTTCCCTGTCCCCCATGTTTCACAGTGGAGACACCTCCCAAATCTGACGGGATGTCCATATTTTGTTACGGAAACCACTGAAGGTTGACTTGTTGAGGCCGTAACACTGATTGTTTGAGATATTGGACAGAAAAACAAAAAATCCAGCATCTGACATTACTGGCGCGTCCACATTGAACAGCTGCTCAGTACACGCTATTTATTGCACCCCCTACCCAAGCTGGGGAGGCAAAAGTTCTCTTTGCGTCTGGTGTCAATGTAGTGTAAGTCACTGATCACTTCCATGGTTGCGAATAAGCTACACTTCTTCCAAAAGTGTCATGAAGGGAGGACGAGGAGCCCACAGGCAAAGACTATGTCAAAGCCATGCTAATACTGTACACGTAGCATTTGTATTTCCAGCCCACTGTGTGCGATATTGTGTCCCCTTTTCACCGTCGTGTGTCACATTGATACAGTAGTTTACTTTCACTTAATGATGTGACGTCTGTGTAGCTCCCAAGTAGTTGCTAGCCGTTATCACAGACAAGCTCCGACCTCCTGATCGGCTCAAAATTGCAGGGTTTGACCACAAGTCTACTTTCAGCCGGCTCCTGTGTATAAAAATCCTCATCCTGCTCATATTCAAAATTGTAACTCCCCATTCAGAGTAAGTGCAGGACGCTAATGCTTGACAAACTTTACATCAATTCCAGTAGCCCTTGCGGTGAATAGAGTAACTACTCCCACGTTGTCTCAAAATCGGGAGCGTTCAGGAGTGCTCAATAAAATACTTTTTTTCTTTTCCCAATTTATGGTTGACAACTTGCTGTAAATGATGTGTATGTATTACAAAACATTAACAATGCAAATATGACTTAACCGACCGCCATAAAATCCTTACACTCTGACCTTTAATATGGGTCAGCCGAGGCCAAGTGGTTAAGATCTTTTGCCTGTCACCGTGACCCAGTTTCAAGTCACAGACCGGCAGAAGAATGTGGGCAAAAAGTAACGTCAGCTTCATCAAGTGTATACAAAGCTTGAGAAAATGCAGCAACAGACCATTCACCCCCAAAATCCCCCGACCGTGGTGTCCTTGGGCTAGCCCGCTACTCCACTGTGTGCCACGAACAGTGATGTATCGACCACTATGATGCATGCAGAGTAAAAATCTCATGTACATGCATGTGTTCACGACAATAAAGATTCTTAATATGATGAAAATGTTTTGACTGACAACATTTCACCAGAAACAATTTTAAAGAAGTACACTATAAAAGGCTGACACCTTTTGAGTGCAGAGATAAATGAAAGTGCTCAGCAGAATGCAAGAAAGACTAACAGCTGCAATAAGTGATTTGCAAAGACTGTAATTATTTCAGCTATCACAAAGCCAAAGAAGCATGCCAAAATAGCTCCAGCTGAGCCAAGGACTTGTTAGTGCATTTATTTTCATTTTCATTAAGGTTCACATTTTGTACCTTTACACTGAACAAAGCACAAGGCCAAAACGAGTTGCATAAATAAAGACACTGTAGCTGTATCCCTAAGTCAGCGACTTAAATGTAAGTATGTTAGAGGTTGCACAACTCAAGTAGATATCAGTGTTTCTAAATACATTAAATATGATTGAAGATAAGTGCTGAAAACATACGGTGTGCAAAGACATAACAATATAGTGCTGGATTGTTGAGAGCGTAAGCATCTTTTTCACCGTTTGAATTTTCCTGATTTTGTGGGCGGGGCTAAAACACAGTGCTGTGAGATCACGGGGTTGGGGCGTATGTTTTCTAGCGCAAGTTCCCTGCCCCACTATATCAGGACAAAGTGACATTTCCTTTGGCTGTTCCGTTTAGTGTTAGCTGTGCTTAGCTTCCAGAACAAGCCCCATTTACCACTCCAGTATGCAGTTAGCAAGCTAACAATGGCTACACCCCAAACATTTGTCTTCGCTGGATGCCTCAATTTACAGAATAGCTCGGTGAGGTTTTTTAGCTCACAAAAAATGAGGAAAAATAAAAATGTGATGGGCTGATTTGTTAAAGACCCACACGGATGGCGAGCTGAACATCAATGTGACTCTGCAGTGCGCATTTTACGACGCATAGTTTTGTAAACGGTCACCAGAGACAACATGGCTTTGTGGGTAACTTGATACTGATGGATTGACTCTTTGAAGACACACGCGAATGGCGAGCTGAACATCAACGCGACTGCAGTGCACATTTTACGACGGATAGTTTTGTAAGTTTATACACGTTGACTGAAGGCTCACCTGTTCTCCCGTGATGGTACTTCCAGCCAGAGGGAAAAAAATAAAATAAAATCTTCTTATTCGATGTGCTTGCCGCGAGGACAGCCAGGGAACGTTTTGTACAACTTGGCTGAACAGGAAAACTTGTCCGCGTTCTGGACCCACCACAGCAGCGAGTTCTGCATGGTGGGAATTTTTAAAAGTATCCATGAACTCTTTTCTTCCGCATTCTACTTCCCACGCATCGGTGACGTAACCTCGTTGTATCACATACGTCCCTGCGTGCTTCTGTCTTCGCAACCATCTTTGTGGTAAAACTGTGATTCACAGTGTTGCTTTTCAATGTTTTTTAAGGCACAAAATTTGAATTTTAACTCGCCAACTGCAATGCGAGACCACTTAATTTGAGCCTTGCAGTTGAAATTAAGGTAAAAAATATTTATTTTGAACAAGAGAGAAATTAGAATTGACGTACAGATTTTATAACATGAAGCTTAAGTTGTGAAAAAAAAGTAAAACCAATGTAGTGTATATGGTGATATGATGTCTGTAATAGACATGTAATAGTCTCTCACAGTACCTTGGCTGTAGCTAGCAGGCCCAGCGAGATGCCAACACGTGCCCGTAGGTCAGGTCTGTCCTTCGGCCACACATAAGAGAGCATGGCAGACAGGATTGTAGTTGAGTTCACCTCTTTCAGCTATGGAGAAGAAGAATATTCTCTCATTTAGTTTGAAAACAAACAAATAGCTTACTCTAGTAAGCTATATTTTTCATACAACATAAAATGCATATCTTTTCATTCAAATTTTTGAGTCCAAAACTGTATAGTGCTACCTGCAAAGTCAAACAACTAAAGTGGGCCAAACATTCCTAACAATTCAAATAAAATAAAAAATTTATGAACCTGAAATGCAACCCACCGCAACATAGGAAAGAGTCTGGTTCCGCCTCTGTATCATCTAAGGAATACATTTAGGGCTTGGGAGGAAAAAAAAGACAAAAACAAAAAAAAAACACACAAGTCTGGTAACTCGACTACAACAAAATAAATAAATTTTAAAAAACGTTGACGCAAAATCTCTGCGTTGAAGCTTTGCCAGGACGATGCTTCCATATGGATATTTCCTGCAGACTCAGCCACCCACTGGTGCAATGGTGCGGCAAGTCAGGTGAAAAGACAGAATGTTGAATGTGTGGGATCATTTCAAGTTAAAAAATATAGGCAACCAAAGTCCTATGTAGAGTGCCATGAAAAATCTTTGCCCGCTTCTCAAATTCTTTTTTTTTTTTTGCATAGTTTCTTCACTTTAATCTTTAAGATCATCCAACAAGCATAAATATCACAGACAATATCATAGACAAAAATAACCCAAGTAAACAATGCTTTCAAATGGTGATTTAATCTATTTAGGAACAACAAAACTGTTCAAAGCTACTGGCCCTGTGTGAAAAAATAAATTTAACCTTGTTAAATCATGAATTAATTGCGGCTAATCACATCTTTTAGAAAGTTGAGTTCATTTTCACTGACCACACGCAAACAAGAAATCACTTAAATAGAACCTGTTGACAAAACGAAGTTGCCCCCCCCTACCCACCTTTGAGGAGTTGCACACTGCCAGAACTGAGACAAGAGCATGCAAAATCCTCTTGGACCCTCCACATCCTGGTCACCACCTATTCCAGCTCCTTCCCTCAGGTTGGCGCTATTGATCAATGCAAACTAAAACCAGCAGACATTCCAACAGCTTCTTCCCTCTTGCCATTAAATTGCTTGAGGCTAAGTGACTCTCTGTTGTGTGTTTTTATGTTTCAAAAGTATTTATCATCAAAACGGCTATCTATTGTCGTACTACAGCGGCTCCAACTACCAGAGACAAATTCCTTGTGTGTTTCTGATATACTTTGCAAATAAAGAGGATTCTGATTCTGCGCTTTAGCAGAAAATCCTGAGGGACAATGTTCGTCTATCAGTTTGTGACCTTAGCAAGTCACCTTCTGAATGGCTTAAAAAAAAAAATAATAATAATAATGAAGGTTGAGGAAATGAAGTCCGGATTTGAATCAGATTGAAATTCTGTGGCATGGCCTCCAAAAGGCCGTTCAAGCTTGAAAACCCTCCAGCCTGGTGAATTATAACAATTCCGCAAAGAAGGGTAGGCCAACAAATCTTCACGGAGATGTGACAATTTCATTGCCAGTTATAGGAAACGCTTGATTTCAGTTGTTGCTACTGTGGGTGGCCAAACCAGTTATTAGGTTTAGGGGGAAAATAATTTTACATACAGGGCCAGGTAGCTTTGCATCGTTTATTTTCCTCAATAAATAAAATCAACATTTAAAAACTGCATTTTATGTTTACTTGGGTTATCTTTGATACTTACATTTGATGAGCTTAAACATTAACGTGGGGATACTATGCAAAAAAAAAAAGGAGAAAAACACTTTTTCATTGCACTGTACAATTGAAACCATAAGTTTCCATACAGTATATAAATAGAAGGTTTTTTTCCCCCTCACTGACATGAGATACGACTAAACTTTCCCTGTTTTAGGTCAATTAGGATTATTTCCTAAATGCCAGAATAATGAGAGAAGGATTTTTTGGGGGACAATTATTTTCTTCAAAGTCAGAAATTTACATACATTTGGTACCGCTACCTTTAAACTGCATGACTTGGGTCAAATGTTTTGGATATCCTTCCTAAAGCTCCTCGCAAGAGTTGGCAGGAGGTTTGTCCCATTCCTCCTGACAGAATTGGTGTAACTGGGGCAAGTTGGTTGGCCACCTTTCTCGCACATGCCTTTTCATGTCTGCCCATAAATTTTCAACTGGATTGAGATCAGGGCTTTGCGATGGCCACTCCAAAAAAACTGACTTTGTTATCCGTAAGTTACTTTGTAATCAGTTTGGCAGTATGGTTCAGGTTATTGTCCATTTGGAAGAGCCATTTGTGCCCAAGCTTTAACTTCCTGGCTGACGTCTTAAGATGTTGCTTCAGTATTTCCACATAGTGTTCTTTCCTCATGATGCCATCTATTTTGTGAAGTGCACCAGTCCCTGTGGTTGAAAAACAACCCCACAATAAGATGGTGCCACCCCTGTATTTCAAAGTTGGGATGGTGTTCTCAGGCTTGCAAGTTTCCCCCCTTTTCCTCCAAACTTAACAATGCTCATTATGGCCAAAAAGATCAATTTTAGTTTCATCAGACCATAGGAAATGTCTCCAGAAATTAGGGTCTCCGTCCCTGTGTGCATGTGCAAACTGGAATCTGGCTTTTTGAAGTAATGGCTTCATCCTGGCGGAACGGTGGAGCGACTGGTTAGAGCGTCTGCCTCACAGTTCTGAGGTCCGGGGTTCAATCCCCGGCCCCGCCTGTGTGGAGTTTGCATGTTCTCCCCGTGCCTGCGTGGGTTTTCTCCGGGCACTCCGGTTTCCTCCCACATCCCAAAAACATGCATGCTAGGTTAATTGACAACTCTAAATTGCCCGTAGGTGTGAATGTGAGTGCAAATGGTTGTTTGTTTATATGTGCCCTGCGATTGGCTGGCAACCAGTTCAGGGTGTAGCCCGCCTCCTGCCCAATGATAGCTGGAATAGGCTCCAGCACGTCCGTGACACTAATGAGGAGAAGCGGTTCAGAAAATGGAAGGATGGATGGGCTTCATCCTGGCAGAGTGGCTTTTTAGCCCACATTGGTACAGTACTAGTTTCACTGTGGATAATGACACTGACCAGCTTCAGCAAGCATCTTCACAAGGTCTTTTGCTTTTGTTCTTGCAAAGGTTTATATATATAATATATTCCTTGCCTCCATAAAGGTTGGAAATCACCACTCTAGTCAGATCGTTAATTCTAATCAGTCAGGTCAAACCAACATGACATGATAGATATAATAGGTGCTAACTTACTGTAATTAAATTACTTTATTTTTAATTAAATTACTTCACCCACAACCGAAACTTTAGAGCATGATTTGACAGAACGGCGGCAACCTTTTCGTGCTACCGCTAGTTTGCTAGGCTACATAACATTGTATTGCCTGCTTGCAAGCCGTATCGTATTAAAAGTACGTGAACATACCTCAAGCAAGCCTTAAACGAAAGTCCTATCCTGTCCTGAGCACGCTTTTCCCCATTTTGTCCTTATAATAGCGTCGGCTCGCTCCACTCTTGTTGTCGTTGCCACGGTAACAAGTGTATCCGGTCGCATTTGAGTTGACCAGATAAAGCCCAATGATCGTAAAAAACGGGATGCGGAATATTATATTAATTAATTATCAATAATATTTTATTGCAGTAGTCTGACAATGGAATCGTGAAAGAGCAAATTTGTCTTGTAGTCTGATCTGGCATTACGTGTTGTCTCTCTCACACCGCCGAGTTTTTTTTTGTTTTTTTTTAAACTTCTTTGGCCGTCAGATATTTACAGTACTACGGTCAAAAGACATGCGACAAGGTTATAAAATAAACTTGCTTTTGGATTCAAATATACTGTGTATGCGGCGACGCGGACTAAATGTCTTTTGCGGAGCTGATCAATGACGTCATTGATCGGATCGGTGAATTATGACATTCAAGCTGATCAGCATAAAATGCTAAATATCAGCCGATACCGATCAGCCCGATCAAATCGGTGTAAAGTCTAATACCTACAAAAAAGGTGAGAGCATTGCAGTGACAGTTATTACTCTGCAAACATCTTCCTGTGTCCTTTCTTCAAAGGGTAACTTATTGTTTTTATTACACATTGGTTAACTTCTCTTGTATGACAGTTAAGAATGTTAGCTCCTCCATATATTGCCCAGCTTTTAGACTCATTCACATGGAGTATCAAATGTCCATAGGTCCATTGTGGTTTCTCAGAGAATCACCAAGAAACGAAAAGCCAACCTGACTACAATACAACCTGAATACAAGTCCCACGAGACACCTGGGCTGTCATCCTATCTGATAGTGGGGTGCCCATTGCTGCCAGCATGTCTATTTACCAACACTCCAGCAAACACCTGCCACAGGGACTCTCTGTGGGCCAAAGTTAACGTACTAATTCCTCTAATACATTTAATATGGAGTCTCTGTGTTATAGAGTCCAACCGCATGGCAGCAAATTACAAGACCTCGTTCTCGACATCTGCCTTTGATCAAATTCAGTTAAGTAATACTACGAAGAGGGGATTAATGTTTACAGCAATTGTGGAGGTTTCTGTGGCACACAGGGGCTTCAGGTAATGTCCATTTGGTGGTTTATATATATATATATATATATTTATATATATATATATATATGCGTGCGTGCGTATACTCCACACTCACCCGACAGATCACGGACATCAGAAAATGAGGAAAATGCTTTAACGGTCCTAAAATCATACACACACACACACACACACACACACACACACACACACATATATATATGCGTGCGTGCTGTGCTGTTTATTTATATATATATATATATATATATATTTATATATATAGGAATCGTGTTTGATGTTGGCGCATGCCATGTGTCCCAATGTGAATTGTTTACATAAACAATGAAAAATAAAATTCTCACCACATTTTTGGGGTCTGCACTGAGACCTCCTCCCGCATTCCCATGCCAGCATGTTCGTTTGTCTGTCACCTGCAAATGCTGTGAAATATTTGGCATTTGAATGTGTATGAATCTCATATTTTCAAAGCACTTTTATCTGAAGGTACTTCTCATCTCTACTTACATTTGCTGCCTCCAAAATACGCCGACCGTTTTCAGTTGTGTTTGTATTCCATGTACTTCTTCGGGAGTGTGGCAGAGTACTCAGCTGAAACATATAAAAGATGTACCATAATTTCTCGTGTATAATGCGCACCCATGTATAATACACACCCCCAAAGTTGAGCTCAAAATTCTGGGAAAACCCTTCTACCTAGTATTATCTGTATTTTGTTAGTTTTTTTTTCAAATAATTATTCCGTAGCTAAGCACTTTATTTGAATAAGTGATCCTTTTTTTTAATTTACATGCTCTTAGTTTAAAATTCACAGCCATACTTTTATTTAATAATTTAGAAAACACACAGGTGTGCTCATATGTTTGATTACCAAGGAAGAATTTGTAAGATGGGTAGAAAGAAAACATGAAGGATCAGGCGAAACACATTTTATTTTAATAGAATTCAAATTAAACGGTCAAGCATTTCAGAAAAGCATTATCATTCAACAAAACATAACCATAAAGAAATGAATGATGGTTGTTGTTCACTAATATTTTTTTTACAAAAACAACAATATTTCACAAATTCTGCCAGGGTATGTAAATTTATGTGCACAACTGTACATATATGCAGTCATACGTACCCCTGTCATATTGGAATGAAAGTATAGTGTACACCTTTTTTATAACCACTAGGTGGCGGTGGCATTTTGGAATGAACGTGTACAGCTTTTTCATAACCATAATATAGCGGCATACATTTATAAAATGTGAATGTTTTTTCCATTTGCCCCTACACCTATGTATAATGCTCACTATTGAATTTTGAAATTTTTTTGTGGGAAAAAAATTGCATTATACACGATAAATTATGGTACATGCACTGCTAATAACTTTGTATAGCACCTCCCTACTGTGTATGCTTAACTCGCACTGTCATTCTGACAGTTTATGGTGTCCCAAAAAGCCTCGTCAATTCACTATGATCTTTGTCACTTCAAGTGCATTTCAAGGGAAACGCAGAGAACGCAGTGCAAACAAAAAAAGGTAATTGAAATTTTGTTTTTCCTCCACGTCCTACTACAGCAATTTTAACAATGTATTTTTATAGTAATAGTTATTTTTCTAAACTGCACGGGTTGTGCTTCAAGCAGAAGTAGGGACTGGTTTCAAGGACAATGACAACCACACAAGATCCCATTCAACGCCACCAAAGAATAAAATTCAGATGTGGATAAAACCTTGCTAGAGTTTATGCACAAGATAATAAAAACCTGGACTACTGAGCAAACGGTAGAGGAGGAGAATTAGGAGGAAGAAAGTGCAAGAGTGGGAGCCCCATTTATTCATGCATTTTGTCTAATGTAAATTCTGTACATAGTTATACTTGTAAATAAATTATTTTTCTGTCAAAAGTACTTTCTCAGTGTTGTTTTATGTTCAGATGTTTGAGATATTCACACACACAAAAATATTGGTGTCAATCATTGTTCTGCTTGATCTGTCTGCTTTCACAAAAAAAGCTGTTTTCTCAGTTGTTTTTTTCCCTTCAGAAACCGATTTGACTGAAACTCGCCAATATTTGACTGCCGATTAAAGAACAGTATAAGCTAAATAAAACTTTTTTTCTGATGAAAGAAGAGAGTCTGATTTTTCTTTTGGTGGTTTTGGGGTTTATATAGTCATAGTACACATATTCTGTGGAGCTTGAAAAATTAGTGAAATTGCTCGACAATGCCTGGCAGTCTGGGAGTTCAATAATCAGGAAACGGCTGGAAGTGAATGAGTTCAGGGTGCTTTGATCAGTGCTGTATGCTGCCAATTCCGGTACCATGAGTGAGAGCTACCGAACACTACCGATACTGATCACATGGATTAGCTATACATTTTTCAATTTATTTATGGTGAGTGCTAACTAGTGCTAGCTGACATGTTTGATTGAGTTTGCTTCACAACTCTTGCACGCCTGCGCAGTGTGAAAGTGGGAGGAGACGCTACACTAGGGCTGTGCGATTATGGAAAAAATAATAATCACAATCATTTTGACTGATATTGAAATCATGATTAATAGTCATTTATTTCAAAAATATGTATTTATTCAACTACCAAAACTCAACTTCAAATACAACCTAAAAGAACAACCTGAAAATAAATGAGTAAGAAGTAAAATAACATTAAAATAATTGAAATTGAAAAAAAAAAAAAAAGAATAAATAAATTCATGGCTAAAAACGTGCCAATGCTTTTAGCCATGACTGTATTGTTGATTATAGTTGCTAAAAAAAAAATCCTCTCATTATTCTGACATTTAGCAAGTACAAATAGGATGGAATACCAAATTAAAACAACAGACCCGTCGCCTCGATATGACGTAGACTATGCATTTATGCTCCTTCTACAACTTTTAAATTATGTTTTGAAGGACAGCCAGCGGGGAAAATAGATGGATTCTTCAAAAGAGGTAATTATTCTAAATTCCCTATTTTGCTGTGTTTTGTGCATGCATTGTTTGGACAGTGCTTATCTTAGCTTTGTGTATTTTTGGTCAGGCACCTTATTGGGTAGTTAAGGGGTCCTCGGAAAGACGTGGCGTTTGTTCCCGGTAATTATTGTTTTTGTTTACACAGAAATGGTAGGATTAGTTTCTGTTATAGAAACGCAAAATAATGTTTAGTTTGCTTTTTACAAACGGGAGACAAGGGGCGGTTCTGCCGATTGTTAGGTAAAGTACGTCATTTGCGGTTGTAGGTCATTTTCGGGGCTACAAGCGCGGCGCGTAGGAATGTCGCTGTTCAACACAAAATATAAAAGATCAAATACTGAAAAATACAGAAAGATATTAGAGGAGCTTAAAGGCTTAAGCAGCATTGTCATCTCTTCTAGTAGTGGCTTGGGTGAAAATGACTTTTTTAAAGCAAAAACGTTACACACTCCATCTTGCAAGATATACCTACTTGGTCAGTTTATGCATAATTATCAAATATCCTGCCATGATCTCAAGTAAATCAAGTACATTGTGTGAGTTTTGGCATATAAATTGCTAATCTTAACGACTTTGCATCATTTCAAAACTGGGTGTCATAACAAAACTAAAAGAAGACGTTTTCAACTTTCACTTTTGATATGTGTCACATTGAATTTTACCTCTGATCGTGGAGCTATGCTTTTCAACCACAATGCCGTCAGTGGAAAATAAGTGTCAATGCACTTTCGGTGGGGGGAAAGCACGCTTATCTAACATTTACCGACTCCTCTGTGGGTCTCCAACACGTGATCCAAGACCCCTGGCAGGCTGATATGATTTGACCAACTAAATAAATGAACAGTATTATACGACCCACTGTGTTTGTCATTCACCTGCCACACGAAAGTCACATCAAATATTTAGTTAACGCATAACACCACACCTGTTATGCGAATATAACTGTTACAACTTAAAAACGTCGAATTGGAGTTCCAAGGTAGCCCTATAGCCACTAGCCGTCCTTATACAAACTGAAGTTGTATTTGCATGACAGCAGTCGCATCTAACAGGCATGCAGGTATACGAAAATCCCACAATCGTTAGTTTATTTCCATTGTAACAACGGAGGACACTGACAACTTATTTCCAGTTCTGTCCATGTACTGTTCTCTCACCCCAAAAGCGCACGGTGTCCTCTCCAACTCACCGCATCCTCGTTTAACTTACCAGGTAAGAACTTTGGCGCGTGAACTTCGTCCCGTCCTCGCCCTGACTTTTACTCCAAAGGTGGTACGAGCTCGACTTTTGAAGGAGAATTACCAGTTTTCGTCTGTGGAAGTGTAAGCCGCATATCAACGATGGCAACGGTGGCGCCATGTTTGCAAGTGTGAGGGGAGGTGTGAGTGTGCGCATGTCGTCTACGTCATTTCCGTTGTTGTCATCGCCAGTCACTAGTGTCAAAGCTAGCTAGCAAGCGAGCGTGGTCGCTACATACCTTGATTTGACCATTAATATCAGTCTAAATTGACTTTTTAAACGACGCGGTTTTTAGTTTAAACGTATGCAAATTTTACACTAATAGTGTGGCTGGATGCGACCGCTGTATTAACTGGGGAATTCTCCTTTCGAAAACACGAGTCGCGGCGAAAGGTAAAGCACGTCTTTGTCAAACGGCTGATTAAAGCTCATACAGCCTTGACTCTTTTGCTAGACAACTACCGGCCCCCTCACTCAGGATGTCGTGCCACAATCAGCAAATGAGCAATGTGAACACCAGCCAGGAGCACCCTATGAAGCAAGTGCGCTTTGCAAACAGCAGCAGCAGCAGCAATGTGGCCGCTGTGTTGTCCACTTCTGAGGCGGGTGATGCCAGCAGGAGACAGTCTGTAAACCAAGCCTCACTGGGACCCCAACTCAAACTGCTTCCTCTCAATGACCAGATCAGAGAATTACAGACTATTATTAGAGACAAGTGAGTCACTGCTTTATTATTATTATTATTATTATTATTATTAGAAGTAGTAGTAGTACAATCCCACATTCTCCTCCACCAATTTTATAAAGAATCTCAGTTGATACTATTTGAGTCAAATCTTACTTGTTTTGACAGTTGACAGCAATGCAAAAAAAAAAAAAAAAAACCTTGTCATTCTTACACCATGAAATTTGATGACTTTTCCTAAATTGAGGCAAAATACAGACAGTGAAAAACTTAAAAATGCCATTGTTTTGTCCAGGTGCTACAAAGTTTGTGTACCCTAAGGCTGTTCTGTCAAATTTGATCATTGTCTACTAAAAAGGATGATAAATGTCTGCACCGATGCCACTTTTTTCAGACCAAATACAATTACATACATTTGATTGTTCACCGATGCCGAGTATTGATCAGAATCAGAATCATCTTTATTTGCCAAGTATGTCCAAAACACACAAGGAATTTGTCTCCGGTAGTTGGAGCCGCTGTAGTACAACAGACAGTCAATTTACAGAACACTTTGGAGACATAAAGACATTGACAAAAAACAATTGTGCAAAAATATGCAGAGTCCTCTAGCACTTAGAGCAGTTCGAATGACTAATATTGCAATAGTCCGGTGCAATGGCCATTGTGCAAAGGGCACTGAGACTTCAAGGAGTGTATGCGGTTTAAAGTGACGAGTAGAGCGATCATCTGGGACAATGTTGGTTGTGCAAATGTTACAGATACTCCTCAATCAGTGTGCAAATGGAGCAGATGCTACTCTGGCACGAGTGGCCAGTATATGCAAATAGTGCAGCATGGCGAGACAACTACAGTGAGTGCACGAGTAATACATAATTGGCCCCACAGAAATGTGACAACGAACTCAAGTCAAAAAATTGCCATCTTATTGTAATGGAATTATAGGTTAGGTGTTTAAGAAGTTGATCGCAAGAGGGAAGAAGCTGTTGGAATGTCTACTAGTTCTAGTTTGCATTGATCGATAGCGCCTACCTGAGGGAAGGAGCTGGAAGAGCTGGTGACCGGGGTGCGGAGGGTCCGAGAGTCCGGGTGTTTTTTTTCAATTTCGTTGACTTGTTCGGTGAGCGTTAGCAATGCGGCGTTCGTGTTAGCTTGAGGCGTAATATAGACTCCAGCCAGTATGAACGATGGAAACTCACGTGGTGAGTAGAATGGTTTACAGTTTAAGAATAGCGACTCCAAATGCGGGCTGCAGTGTGTGCTGAGCACCGTGACGTCCATACACAATTTTTCGTTGATATGGAGGCATATCCCGCCGCCCTTTGTTTCCCCCGATGATTCCATGTCGCGGTCCGCTCGATGAATGTTGAAGCCGGGAAGCATGACGGCGCCATCGGGTACAGCGTCGCAAAGCCAGGTCTCCGTGAAGCACATGGCCGCGGAACGTCCGAAGTCTTTACTGGTCTTTAACAGAAGATGAAGCTCGTCCATTTTGTTGGGTAGGGAGCGTACATTCGCGAGGTGGATCGACGGGAACGCCAATCAGTGTCCTCTCTTGCGGAGTTTCACCTGAATGCCGGCTCGCTTCCCTCTGTGGCGCCGCTTCCGTCTCTATGCGCCTAAAACCGCGGACGCCGCTCCGGTGAGTAACTCGGGGAAAAAACTGAGCGGATATTCGAAAGTTGGTGACAGAAAGTCATGGTTAGCAGGTCTTCCCTTGTGTAAGTGAGTCGTGTAAGGTCTCCAAAGACAGACGAAAAACACAAAAACAAAGACAATACTAGAGAGCGCGTTACCGAGGCGACCACACTGGTAGGCGCCATCTTGGTTTATATTGGTTGATATTGATAATGTCATTGTCTTGCAATCATGATGAAAAGTTTAATTTTGAACAAATATTTTCTTTCAAACTTTCAAACTTTCACTTAGATAACACTTTAGAGTAACAGCTTGTCATTTCTGATATTTTAACATCTAACCGTTATGTTCTTCTAATAGTCTTATCACACACACATTTAACTTAAATGTACCCTTTAATACAAGGTGTTTCAGTTATGTGGTGTCAGTCTGAACACGAGGCACTATGTAAAAGGAGTACATACAGTAAATACGAGACAAGGAAGAATAGAGTCTGGTAGATAGAGTATACACTTAAGATGCAATGTTCCTTCTCTGTGTTAACAACAAAATAGGGTTACTAAAAAGAAATACAAAACTGTTTCTTCAAAATACCAAACGTTATAAAGTAAAACTGTGACAGGACAACTGAAGTGATTCTTTTTCACATGTTCGCTTACCGGCACTTTACTCGACGTGCAGCACCTCTGCCACATCTTTGTGATGGGAGAGCAGCTGAACCGGTCGGAGCTGAGCGGTGCAAAGTGGACTGGGTGGCAGGGCTTGTGAAACTCATTGCTTGCTAGTAGCGACTGCCTTCGTCGCAGCCCGAGCGGATTTCATCATCCATTTTGTAGCGCATAATTTGCTTTTGCCAAGAAGTGTTTTCATCCTTGTCCTTAAAGTATCTCCACAAGACTGACATCCACATTTTAATTATTGCAGTAATAAAGACGTTCATCTTTGTTGTGAATGTGTGCCTTATTTAACTGTCATATTTATGGTTGTTTTATGGTGCACTATTTCATTATCAAACTGTGACTGTAGGTTGTGTCCAATATAGTGATCTCCCAGTCAATTCAACTGGGTAGTCAGCAAAACCTGATTGGGCATTGCTTGTTAATAACTATTTTTTAGGGTATTCAGCGTACACACTCACGCACCAGCCGCGGCAAAGCTAAGAGGTAGTGGCAAAAACTGCATTATTTCGGCCATTTTATTTCTGTGACAAAGGTCTTTTTCGGTCTGAAACCGCCATTTTTGGCCGAAACATTTGAGCTGCAGAAATTTCTGTCCATCACGAGTTAATGTCATCTTCTCCACCAAAATTGATCACCACCATTATTATCATTATTATTATTAGTACTAGTAATAGTATTGGTGGTAGTAGTAGTAGTAGTATTATAAGATCACATTCTCAGCCACCAAATTTCCGAAGATAAGAATCATGGTTATTATGTCATCACAGTATCTTCTCCACTTAAGTACTAATTACCAGTATACCAGGTGAGATAAGCAAGTCAAATATACCTGGAAACAATCACTATTTTTAATGTATCATTTTCTAATGTATTTTATCAAAATATAAGGAAAACCGCTTTCCAGTGTGTCCTAACATCAATATAACATACCTAAATGCTCTTTTAGATGTTTGTCACCTAAAGTCCTAGCAGAAAAGTAAAGGTTTTGGGGTGGGGACCTTTTTCTTATCAGGTAGCATTTCAGTCTTCATAAAGTTCTCAAAGGGCCATGATCAATTTTAGAAAAAAGGGGGGAAAAAAGATATTGCTCCTGATATTGGCAAACATATAATTTATGTATGATGGATTGACCATCGGGGTCTGTGAGTGATAAATTTCACTCTGTTCGATTCAGTCAGTTGGAAAATGTATGTACCCAGATTCACTAATTCACTCCACCAATTAGATTACAATTTCCATACTGACACACCTGAACATAATTTCATAATGAAATAATTATCTGTAGCAGTCAATAACTACTCCAACTAACATTTTTATAGGAAAAATCCAGTGTGGACATTTTTTCTTGTGTTTCTAGGACAACCAGCAGAGGGGATTTTGTGTTTTGTGCTGACCGACTGGTATGATCAAACAGTACCATGATACCAACAGTCTGTTTATGTTTTCACAGTTTAATCGGCTTATATTATTGTTCAACAGATTAGACTTGTAGTCGAAGAAGGCTTGAATCAACTGCCTTACTCCGAGTGCACTGTGACCACACCAACAGGTGAGAATCAGAATTAGAAATGCTGCCAAAGTCAACATCCATCACATTTCACAGAGGAGCTGACTTGGTTTGTTCAACACTGCTACATTCATAATTGACTCATGCCATATTTTGTCCTAAGGATATAAATATGAAGGAGTGAAGTTTGAGAGAGGCAACTGCGGCGTCAGCATTATGAGGAGTGGTGAGTTTAAAGACACCTCCAATGCATACAGAAAGTTGGACTGTTGAGGGCTTAAATCGATCAAGCCATTTTACTGTATTGCACACATTTTTGCGCATGTCAGGGTAACAATCCTGGATCATTGGCCAGAATAGGGATATACCCATAGATTTATTATGCAAATTAATTTAGCTGTCGAGGCTGCTGCAGCAACCACTTCCAAGTAAAATTATCCAGGCTAAATCTATGCTATAAACCACGTTATATTTTCATTGGGAGCATCATGTTTTCATTGAGTTGGATGTCTACTTGAGTAACTCGCTAAAACTATACCTGATATTTCTTCTAATGTGTCATTCTGTAAATAAAACTGTCTATACATTATTATATATTATAATAGAGATCTAACGCCAATATATTGTGTAAAAAAAAAAGTCAGTATTTTGTCACTCAGAACTATTCAAAGAGGGCTTTTCGGAGAAAAAAAAAGTTTATTCGTATGAGAGCGTTATAAATATATGTATATGAATATGTAATCGTTAAAAGTTATGGCACAAATTTCCTTGTTTTGTGCTACTGTCTCAGGGATCTCGTTTGGTGTGCGTCCCACGTCTGAGACACACAAAAATGAGCAGGGACGCATGAAGCATATCTATTCTTTGTCTGTATACGCACGGTTTAAGACCTGCTCTGTGTGTGTGTGTGTGTGTGTGTGTGTGTGTGTGTGTGTATGAGTGAGAGAGAGTGAGAAAAAGAAAGAAGAGCTTCCACACACAACGAATCAAAAGTATGAGTCCTGTCTTGGTGTTAGCCACTTAGAGGCAGAGTAGGGCGAGTAGGGCGAGTTATTGTTCCATACAATGGACACGGGAGTTTTTTCTGGACTCAATCTTCATTGTTGTGGTAACACCCGCCGGGTTGCTCACGGCTCAGCAAGCACCGCTGGCAGAACGACTTTTGCTTTGTAAATGCACACAACTGGGACACTTGAGGGAAAGTTAACTGTTTATTACATTCGCTAGCCGGCAAGCTAACCAGTTAGCTAAAAAGCTCACTCGACCGTGGCGACATTGTTAAAACGTCAGCGCTCTGTGTGTGAGTGTTCCCCACATAGCACACACACGGATGGGAAAGTTAAGTGTTTACAAACCATAACCACAGTAGCACACGTTATCAATATACAGTCAGTAGTGGACGTCAGCGGTCTAGTTTTCAGTGTCATTTGATTGACAGGTGAAGGTCTCAAGTCCAGCAGCTTGAGGGTGGGCCTTTATTTAAAAATGTTTTAATCCTTTATTTGACCAGGAAAAAGATTATTGAGAGATAGTCTTTTTGGAAAGCCTCGAGGCAGCAGAAATTATAGAGGACATAACGCGACAACATTCTTACAAAAAATAAAGACTAAAAATAACAGTGATATTAAAATGTATGACATCTGATTTAAAAACAGTGACAAAGCCCAAATGCTTTCGAGTAGAGACATGGTGTTTTTTAAATTTGTTTTTTTAATTCATTCAAATTTGGCAGTCTTTAAGACTTTTTTGGGCCTATTTCGTGGGTTAATGACTCTATACCTTTGTGCCAAATGTTTAATATTTGTTTAAGTGCGATTTTTGCAGACAGAGCCTCATTTATTTATGTTTTTTATTTATCTAAGATATTTTACTGATTGTTCTACATTAGCAAAGCAAAGCAAATTTATTTATATAGCGCATTTCATACACAAAGTAACTCAATGTGCTTTACATGAATAAAAGCATTTAAAAACAAAGAATAAACAGGTTATAAACATTTAAAACAAAGAGGGGAAAAATACAATTAAAACAGCATACACTGCAAGAAATATAATTTAAAAGTGGAAACGCTATAAAAAGTACGGGGGGGGGGGGGGAATGCCAATGTGCAATATTCTTTAGAATTGAAAGTTAATCGTTCTTAAAAAGGATGTACTTGAATTGTTATGCTTTATAATCTCATTATATCAGTGGCATACAAAAAAAATCAACGATACTATCATTTATGGTGATAGTTTTTGGTAAAATATATCGTCCTAAATAAATTTTCTGCCGTGACAGGGTGAAACATGATATATATTGAGAGAGTGCAGTGGATAACAAAAAATATTGTATAAATTGTACAAATACAAGCCCAATTCCAACGAAGTTGGGATGTTGTGTTAAACATAAATAAAAACAGAATACAATGATTTGCAAATCATGTTCAACCTATATTTAATTGAATACAATACAAAGACACAATATTTAATGTTGAAACTGATAAACTTTATTGTTTTTAGCAAATAATCATTAACTTAGAATTTTATGGCTGCAACACATTCCAAAAAAGCTGGGACAGGTGGCAAAAAAGACTGAGAAAGTTGAGGAATGCTCATCAAACACCTGTTTGGAACATCCCACAGGTGAGCAGGCTCATTGGGAACAGGTGGGTGCCATGATTGGGTATAAAGGGAGCTTCCCTGAATTGCTGTCATTCACAAACAAAGATGGGGCGAGGTTCACCTCTTGGTGAACAAGTGCGTGAGAAAATAGTCGAACAGTTTAAGCACACTGTTCCTCAACGTACAATTGCAAGGAATTTAGGGATTTCATCATCTGTGGTCCATAATATCAAAAGGTTGAAAGAATCTGGAGAAATCACTGCATGTAAACGGCAAGGCCGAAAACCAACATTCAATGCCCGTGACTTTCGATCCCTCAGGCGGCACTGCATCAAAAACCGACATCAATGTGTAAAGAATATCACCACATGGGCTCAGGAACACTTCAGAAAACCAATATCAGTAAATACAGTTTGGCGCTACATCCGTTAGTGCAACTTGAAACTCTACTATGCAACGCAAAAGCCATTTATCAACAACACTCAGAAACGCCGCCGGCTTCTCTGAGCCTGAACTCATCTAAGATGGACTAATACAAAGTGGAAAAGTGTTCTGTGGTCCGACGAGTCGACATTTAAAATTGTTTTGGGAAATTGTGGACGTCGTGTCCTCCGGGCCAAAGAGGAAAAGAACCATCTGGACTGTTATGGACGCAAAGTTCAAAAGCCAGCATCTGTGATGTTATGGGGCTGTGTAAGTGTGTCTGTGAAGTCACCATTAATGCTGAAATGTACATACAGGTTTTGGAGAAACATATGTTGCCATCCATGCAACATATTTTTCATGGATGCCCCTGCTTATTTCAGCAAGACAATGCCAAACCACATTCTACACGTGTTACAACAGCGTGGCTTCGTAGTAAAAGAGTGCGGGTACTAGACTGGCCTGCCTGCAGTCCAGACCCGTCTCCCATTGAAAATGTGTGGCGCATTATGAAGCGTAAAATACAACAACGGAGATCCCGGACTGTTGAACAGCTGAAGTTGTACATCGAGCAAGAATGGGAAAGAATTCCACCTACAAAGCTTCAACAATTAGTGTCCTCAGTTCCCAAACGTTTATTGAATGTTGTTAAAAGAAAAAGGGATGTAACACAGTGGTAAACATGACCCTGTCCCAGCTTTTTGGAACGTGTTGCAGCCATAAAATTCTAAGTTAATGATTATTTGCTAAAAACAATAAAGTTCATCAGTTTGAACATTAAATATCTTGCCTTTGTAGTGTATTCAATTAAACACAGGTCGAACATGATTTGCAAATCATTGTATTCTGTTTTTATTTATGTTTAACACAATGTCCCAACTTCATTGGAATTGGGGTTGTAAATATCTGCAAATATAGCGGGACCGTGAAGCAACAACCGTCATATTACGGAGGATTACTGTATCTGTACTCCATGATGATAAATTGCAGGGACTCATTGTTCTAGGGCTGGGACTCCTTGTTTCCAGACATGTGCATCCTGAGACTCACATATTCTCAAGTGTAAAATGATCTACATGTCTGCAGTCAGGTCAGCATTGTAAATGAGAAACTGTTCTCAATTGTATTACCTGGTTAAATAAAGGTTAAGTTAAATAAATAAATGAATAAATAAGTGGGGCCAGTACCAGCTCTGAAAGGCTTACTTTGCTCATCATTCAAAAAGGCTGAATGACGCACCCTGGTTTACGATGGTCACATTTGAGCTTGGAACAAATTAATTCACCCTATGAGAAATTTGGAAGTCAACCAACGTCACGAAACAGATTGTTTTACGACTTTGGACATTTCACCCTTCCAGTACTTCGGAGGCAGCTCTAACTTTTTTAGATAATAGATAGAAGGCTACTTATGTCACACGTACTGTAGAGGTTAAGGAAAAACATTTTAATCTCCTTTGTGTTTCGCATGTGTTTGGCACAGGTGAGGCCATGGAGCAGGGTCTGCGGGACTGCTGCCGCTCCATTCGCATTGGCAAAATCCTCATCCAAAGCGACGAGGAGACCCAGAAAGCCAAGGTTTACTATGCCAAGTTCCCTCCAGATATTTACAGAAGAAAAGTGCTGCTCATGTACCCCATCCTCAGTGAGTCCAAGGATGCGCACACACAAACGCACATGCGCTGTTCTATGCTAGAATTCAATTCTGTGACAGCAGCACATATGTGAGATATCAATTTTAGTGCAGATGCACAACAACTGATAATTATAGCTTTCACAGAGGAAATTATACATTGCTAAGCCAATGGCCACCAAGCTGCAGGAGAGCATAATGAGGGTTTAAGTTTTGCATTTCCCTGCACACAAATGAGAAAAAAAAAGTATGCTCGTGACCCTTTCGGGTTGGAGGTTTATTTTAATGCCAGAATATTCAAAAGCATGCTAAGTGTTCGGGTCACAACTGATGACCTTTTTGAGATGATAACGTAGGAAATTACACTCCAGCTAACCCTTCCATGTTTTTTGTGATTTATTAACCCAATTCAAACTTAAGATGTCAAATTCTGAATGAGGGCTGTTTCAGGTGTGTGACGTAGGAAATGCATCTCAAATGTGTGTGTGTGTGTTTCGTCAGGTACTGGGAACACTGTTATTGAAGCAGTGAAGGTGCTAATCGAGCATGGAGTCCAGCCCAAACATATTATCCTCCTCAGCCTCTTCTCCACACCTCACGGTACATTATCACAGCTGGCACGGGCTCATTTTCCAATATCTTTTGTTTACCCAACAAATCAAACAGTCTCCAATCTCCCACTGCGATTCTCCTGATGTGTCATTGCTTTTATTCGACAGGTAAACTGCATTGCTGCATGGTGGATGCAGCTGGTGATTAGTATTATCCAACACTTATTTTGAAATAATTCAATAAAGTCTCACCATTTTCAATGATATCACAAAGATATGTCTCAGGAAAACCTTAACTATACTGTAAGTGCTATTGTCTTGAGTGTATTATAAATACAGTGGGTACGGAAAGTATTCAGACCCCGTTAAATTTTTCACTCTTTGTTATATTGCAGCCATTTGCTAAAATAATTTAAGTTCTCTCTTGGTCTCATCAGACCTGAGAATCTTATTTCTCACTGTCTTGTTGTCCTTCAGGTGTTTTTTTATTTTTTATTTTTAAGCAAACTCCATGCAGGCTCTTATGTGTCTTGCACTGAGAAGAGCCAGTCTGCCATAAAACCCCGACTGGTGGAGGGCTGCAGCGATGGTTGACTTTCTAGAACTTTCTCCCATCTCCCGACTGCATCTCTGGAGCTCAGCCACAGTGATCTTTGGGTTCTTCTTCACCTCGCTCACCAAGGCTCTTCTTTTACGATTGCTCAGTTTGGCTGGACGGCCAGCTCTAGGAAGGGTTCTGGTCATCCCAAACGTCTTCCATTTAAGGATTATGGAAGCCACTGTGCTCTTAGGAAACGTAAGTGCAGCAGAATGTTTTTTGTAACCTTGGCCAGATGTGTGCCTTGCCACAATTCTGTCTCTGAGCTCTTCAGGCAGTTCCTTTGACCTCGTGATTCTCATTTGCTCCGACATGCAACGTGAACTGTAAGGTATATAGACAGGTGTGTGGCTTTCCTAATCAAGTCCAATCATTATAATCAAACACAGCTGGACTCCAGTGAAGGTGTAGAACCATCTCAGAAGATGATCAGAAGAAATAGACAGCACCCAAGTTAAATATATGTGTCACAGCAAAGGATCTGAATACTTATAGCTGTGTGAGATTTCAGTTTTTCTTTTTTAATAAATCTGCAAAAATTTCAACAATTGCATTTTTTTCCTGTCAATATGGGGTGCTGTGTGTGCATTAATGGGGAAAAAAAGTAACTTAAATGATTTTAGCAAATGGCTGCAATATAACAAAGAGTGAAAAATTTAAGGGAGTCTGAATACTTTCCGTACCCACTGTACACACAAATATAAGGTTGCTCATTCTCACTGACTCACAAATGTTGGGGGTGTCGTCTACTTACATGTGTTTCTTTTAAAAAGGAGATGGAATGATCAATTGATTATTTTTCATATTAAGATACCAAGTAGTTAACTCCTTTTACTCCTTCGAGCCTCTAATGTACCATTACTCAAGTCCACACAGTCCCGATTTATTCATTATTGTGCCTGTCCAAAGGATAACTATTTTGTACTTACTTCATAATATGCATACTAATCAATTATTGAATTGCTAAGCATTATGCCAATCCTGGGGAGTTGATTGTATTTAATCTGTTTTAAATCAGTTTAGGCTGAAGTGCATGCACGACTTAACTTCAACCAGCAGAGGCATTTTTGATTCCATATAAACTAGTTTGAAGAACAAAATCTTTTTTGGGACCGTATAACATTGGCATGAAAATATGAGCTCAGAACATTCAGAGAGAGATCCTCCCACACCTCTGGCAATACCTTTTTAAATTGACTGACAATTGTCCTTTCAATCGATAAAGGCAATGAGTTATCATTGGCACTTGGGCGTCCTTTGTCAAGGTGCCTCCATCTGAATATGGAGGTGGAGTTGTTCAAGTCAGTTTTCTGGGGTAAAAAAGTACAGTACAGTTATCCATCCATCCATCCATTTTCTGAGCCGCTTCTCCTCACTAAGGTCGCGGGCGTGCTGGAGCCTATCCCAGCTGTCATCGGGCAGGAGACGGGGTACACCCTGAACTGGTTGCCAGCCAATCGCAGACAGTACAGTTAATGAAGTAAAAAGAAATCACGGCAAAACCCTTCTCCCTCGGTTGTGACGTTAAAAAAATATTTTATTTTGAATGGGTAGCAGATACTAATTTGTGCTGAATTTCAAAGTCAAATGTGAGCTGATGAAAACAAATGGAAACCTTTGTGAACAAATGAAGAAAAACACTTCACTTCAAGCAGAGGACTGGATTATTTCTCTATTGATTTAGCTCATTTATTGAAACAGTATGTCTTAGTATGTCTTCATGTCTCAGTAAATCTTTGCAAATTATTAAGTACAGGTAGCCTACAATTACCAGTTAGCCTAGATAGCACAATTTACAAATTAATGTATTCACAGCAATGTAGGCTACAAATTGTCCTTGTTTTTGTTCATAATACAACGCTGTATACATTTTCTTTTTACTCTGCTTTGTGGACATTATGCATGTGAATCAAAATGGGGACAATTTCCTTGGCAGTATGTGTGCAATTTGTGATGTCAAAGATTGGAGGCTGCTGTCATCGTAAAATAATTTTTTTTTGGTTTAGTTTTATACACAATTGTATTTTGTAGCTAGACAAAGAAAAATGTACAGTAAGCATTGTCAATGAAGGACTGGGCAGGTGGGCATGAGGGCTATTTCAATCGTCCTCTGCCATAGTGACAAAACTTCAAAAATCTTTGACTTGAAGTTCTTATACAATGCCAAAGGACAATGCATTTTGGGTGAGTAATGAGAAAGGAATTTCGTTTTGACACAAATGAATTGTTTTGGGAGTGAAATGGGCTTTTGCATGTGAGCTATGGCGTGCCAAGTTTTAAGAATGTACGTTCTGTTTCAAGAAATAAGCCAAACAAATCAATAAGACCAGCTTCTAAAAGAATCCTGCTTTAGATAAGGTGCTGGCACCCTCTACAGTTCATGGAATTGAAAGACATAGGCCACCATGAGGTCACTGAACTGTAAAAGCCTGCCGTGGTCTTTCCCAGGCCATTTTGCTTGTAACATTGTTGGACGGTGTCCAAAATCAAGTCTGCATTACTTTGTGAAAGTGACAAAAAGCAAAGATTTCCCCCCCCCCCCCCCCCCCCATTTCAACATAAAAATTTTATAGTGCTATAAAATGATGTGTACTCACTCAGAATTAAGTAATGACACGTATATTGTTTAAAAATTGGACAGTTAAAAAAAAATACAGGGGACTGACACCCAATCCTTATTAAACAGTGATTCACTGAGAATGAATGTCAAAAGTGGTCAATAATGAAAGTGAATAATCAGTAAAGAAGTTTTCTTAGTCCTTTTTTTTGTTTTGTTTTTTCTTTAGGGGCCAAGTCTATAATCCAGGAGTTCCCAGACATCACCATATTGGCAACAGAAGTTCACCCAGTGGCACCAACACATTTTGGACAAAGGTATTTTGGCACTGATTAAAACCAGGACAAGCTGAGCAACATGAGCTTGTAATTGCTTTAAGTACAGTATGTGTTTTTGTCAGCTTTATTTAAAAATGTTCATGTTCTCCTTGTTGTGCCAAATACTCTTTCCCGCCCCCCCCCCCAAAAAAAACACCGGTATTTATTCTATTGATCTCTTTTTGCTGAATACAAACAATGCTGAGCCATATCAAGATAATTTTATTTTGCATGTTATGAGCATTGATTCAATAAAGGATTTATATTTGTTATCAGAAAGACCACCCAAATGGAAAATACCTATATTTACTGACAAAGAAACCCATTTACATACAGTATGCCAAAGACCTGTTTCAACTGGACCACAAACTTTTGCAAATACTGCCTCATGTTTGAAATTGTTTTTTTTGTTTTGTTTTTTTATTGTTAGACATCCAGGTTTTTGATACAATATGTGTCACTGATGTATACAGTCATGGAAAAAAAAAACACTGTGTTTCTTCAGTTTCTTTTTCATTTTTAATGCATTTTTAATGCCTGGTACAACGAAAGGTACATTTGTTTGGACAAATATATTGACAATACAAATAGATCATATGAGTTTAATTTAAGACCTGATATCTAGCCATTTTCTATTATTTTCTTGATGGTAACCAAAATTACGGGGAATATAATTAAGCTTAAGCATGTCAAATAGAACAAAGTATTATGGAATCAGCTGCATTTTTTGTCAAGTTCATTGTATTATATAATATGCCTTTAGTGGTACCAGGCAATAAAATGAACAAGAAATTGAAGAAACAAGAGTGGTCTTAAAATTATATATATATATATATATATATATATATATATATATATACACACACATATACACACACACACACAATGTACAGTGGGTACGGAAAGTATTCAGAACCCCTTACATTTTTCACTCTTTGTTATATTGCAGCCATTTGCTAAACTCATTTAAGTTCAATTTTTTCCTCATTAATGTACACACAGGACCCCATATTGACAGAAAAAAAAAACAGAATTGTTGAAATTATTGCAGATATATTAAAGAAAAACTGAAATATCTCACAGCCATAAGTATTCAGACCCTTTGCTGTGACACTCATATATTTAACTCGGGTGCTGTCCATTTCTTCTGATCATCCTTGAAATGGTTCTACACCTTTATTTGAGTCCAGCATTGTTTGATTATACTGATTGGACTTGATTAGGAAAGCCACCTGTCTATATAAGACCTTACAGCTCACAGTGCATGTCAGAGCAAAGCCCGCATGGAGTTTGCGTTTTAAAAAAAAAAAAAAAAAAAAAAAACACCGGAAGGACTCCAAGATGGTGAGAAAAAATATTCTCTGGTTTGATGAGACCAAGATAGAACTTTTGGGCCTTAATTCTAAGCGGTATGTGTGGAGACAACCAGGTACTGCTCATCACCTGTCCAATACAGTCCCAACAGTGAAGCATGGTGGTAGCAGCATCATGCTGTGGGGGTGTTTTTCAGCTGCAGGGACAGGATGACTGGTTGCAATCAAAGGAAAGATGAATGCGGCCAAGCACAGAGCTATCCTGGACAAAAACCTTCTCCAGAGTGCTCAGGACCTCCGACTGGGCCGAAGGTTCACCTTCCAACGAGACAATGACCCGAAGCACACAGCTAAAATAACGGAGTGACTTCAGAACAACTCCGTGACTGTTCTTGAATAGCCCAGCCAGAGCCCTGACTTAAAACCAATTGAGCATCTCTGGAGAGACCTGAAAATGGCTGCCCACCAACATTCACCATCCAACCTGACAGAACTGGAGAGGATCTGCAAGGAGGAATGGAAGAGGATCCCCAAATCCAGGTGGGAAAAACTTGTTGCATCATTCCCAAAAAGACTCATGGCTGTATTAGCTCAAAAGGGTGCTTCTACTAAATACTGAGCAAAGGGTCTGAATACTTAAAGGCTGTGTGATATTTCGGTTTATTTTTTTAATCTGCAAAAATTTCAACAATTGCGTTTTTTTTTCTGTCAATATGGGGTGCTGTGTGTACATTGAGGGGAAAAATGAACTTAAATGATTTTAGCAAATGGCTGCAATATAACAGAGTGAAAAATTTAAGGGGATCTGAATACTTTCCGTACCCACTGTATGTCACATATACAGACACTGCCCGCAGCAGCTATGTCTCACTAAAGACGATTTTAGCAATAAATAAGCAACATGAAACAACATCCACATTTTCTAAAGGTTTCTATGTTCACATACATTAAACGTAGACAAAAGAGATGAAAAATTATAAATAACAAGGGACTGTTTGCCGGACATGAGTGGTATTTGATTGGTCCAACAAAGTAGAAATATTCAGTAATGAAATCAAGTGTCAGTGAAGTAAAAACATCCTGGTTATATTCAGGCTTTGTCTTCATTGTCAATAGACTGTCATCTGAAATAATGTTTTGTCTCAACACATTGCCATAAAATATGTAAAAATACTCAAAACATGGATACAAAACAATTCGAACATCACATATTAGGAGATATGTTCTCCATCCACATTTGGATGAAACGTCACCTACTTAAAAAGAACCTCAGTACTCTGTAAAACATTTGTGCCAATTAACCATTTTACATCCTATGGATCACAAAATCTCTTCAATGCTGACATGAGTTCAGTTCTGAGCTTTGTAGTGCCTATTGTAATGTTTGTTTGTTTTCTTTCCAAACCAGCAAACATGACAATATATATACAATATCCAACATTTCCTCAACTGTAAAGAGTATACAAGGTATCTCTTTTTAGAGACCTTTATTTGTACAAATGCTTGTGGGAGGGTGGCACAAGACCCGCTGATGTCTGATCTGGTCGAAGGAGAATTGTTACTGTTACAATGGGAGAGGAACGTGTAAATGCCTCACATGAGCACTTTTTAGTTGTACTTTTATTTGTTATGCCTACATTTATAATAAAAAAATACCTTAGCTAAAGGTATAACTAATTGTTTCTAACTTAAGTAAAACACACATTCACACATTCAGTTTGCACTCGCTGCATGGCTAATCAGCTGACTTTGTGCGAGAGGCGGTGTACACTCTGGACTACTCAACAACCATTCACATTTACACATATGGATATGGACAATTTAGTCTTCAAGGAACCTAACATGCATGCTCTTGGAATGTGGAGCGTTGCCGGAGTACCTGGAGGGGAAGAAAACATGCAAACTCTACACAGGAAGGTCAAAGCTGAACCTCAATACTGTGAGGCAGATGTGCCAACCACTAGGTTGCTGCTCAGATGTGTTCATTTGTTACTTATATTATCCCACATACATATCCATGTTGTTGACAATAACGCTGTTTCCGCCACTATTTCAGGATATGATTGTTTGTGTAGCAAAATTACTCATACTCTAAGATCTGACACTTAATTGATTATTTGTCATTATTACACTTTTAGGGATAATTGTTATTCCCGTTTGTTACATTTACGAGCCTTATCAAACACACATGATGGAGTGGAAAAACTATAATGGAGATTTGTACCTAAAATGTTACATAGTCTATTGAGAAGCAGCCTGCTGGATACATTCATTAGGAAAATGGATTCCCACAACACAGTACAACATAAATACAGTTGTGTAAGGCGCAGGTTAAGTGAGTGGAAATAAGATAAGCTACATATGTTACAAGACTGAACTTCCAGGTAAATCAGTCCGCCTCCAGATGCATAAGTGAACATGAGGTAATTTTGGAACGTGCAAATTGTGATACACTGGAGCAATGCTTTTGCTAAAGCACACAAGTTCAAATGATCACATGGAATTGCAGTTCAATGCTGTGTAACAATGGGACGCACCCGAATGTCAGTCCGTTTCTTCACAATGTCTTTTGGGAAGAAAATATTATCCAAATGCTGGTGCAATCCATGTTTAGTCCATGTCAGAGTAGTTGAAGGAGGTCCACATTTACAGTGCATATTCCCTCCTCCTCTTCAACCTCTGCACCAGTTTCAATTGTCTAGTCCTCCATCTCTACAGAAACAGAAGGGTCTTGATCCTCAACTGAAATTGGAGGGGTGAGAGGGGAGAATGTATGAATCACAATTTCCTTTACAGCAGTTTAGAAAATGTTCAAGTGATGTAGCCTCTGGCCACTACAGGGCAGTATTGGTTAAAGGACGTTGCAAATGTCCACAAGGAGGCGGCAGATAATTCTGGTCAGGTCCTATTTGGAAGCCATTAGATTGCAATGCCACTGAGGCTTTGGAATAAATGTCACATGACCGTGGCCTCTGCAGTCTTTTTTTTTTTTTTTTAATTTATTTATTTATTTTTTTAATAAACTATTGTCTGTATTCATTTAAATGTTGGATGGGAAGGCAGAATGGTTTGGACACCTTGATGACACCAGCAAATGATTATAATGTTCTGCAGGACAGATAACATCGCCACTGAGTGTACGATGAGGTAATGTTTGGAAACAACAGCTGTCTACATTCATTTTGTCTGTCTCAACCTGCTCTTTGTGGTGAGATGTGTTGACACGGGGTTAAACAAAGGTCATAAGCACTTTTAAAGTGTCATGTCAACAAAAATACAATGTGATATTAGAAAGCAGATAAGTCCTGGTATAGTTTTACTAGCAAATAATCTTAAAAGGGGTTGTTATGGGTTAAATCAGCAGCAAATCATCTCTGAGACACAAGCAATACTTTTCATTTAAATGGCCTGAACTCAAGTTAGAATTTTTTTTTTTTTTCAGATATCTGGTATCTGGTTACGACTTCTCAGTTAATGTTTATTGATCACTACTTAACTTAGAATTGCTGTTGCTGGATAAACCGCTAACTTTTACTGCATTCTATGATGCTCAACACAGATGGCAGTGGTCAGTTCAGAGGTCATGGACACAAAACAATGTGTTGTGAACGCACATTACGTATCTATTGTTGGTTGCTTAGACAAGAGAATCTGCTGATTACATGGGTCCATTAGCAAAGATTTGTGGTCACATGATGCATTCGAGACCACCTTCAATTGGGATTTAAGTTGACCAATCCTTTGCACTTGTCCCCCGAATTCTTTTTCTCAACTTCTTAACCTATAATGGGGGATGGAGATGGGTTTGGTTGGTTTGATGAGAAATCCCCATCAACACAAAAGCCCAACAATGGCTAATGACTTCAAATTATTACCCAATATTAAACAGCTATTTGTGCAATTCATCCGTCATATTAAAATGTTTGTATGATTACAAATAAAATAAAATGCCCTAAATTACATGATGATGGGTTATTTGGAATTTCTTGGAATTGGAGTTACCGGTATGTTTTCAGTTTTTTATTGAATAAAAAGAAAATGTTCATATTACAGATAATTTCGCAGTGGTCTCAATTTTTTTTCCAGAGCTGTAAGATTCTTTTATAAATAATACTGTTTTATTTTATTGCAAATAATTTGCTTTTACATTTAGATAAACTTTAAAACCTTCAATGGTACAGTACTAAAAAAGAAACAAGCAAGCCAGATATTGTCCAATAAAATTAGGGATGCACGATAACTATTGGGGGTGACATCACACCGATGGGTCCGATATTGGAAAAACTGGACCGATATCGAGAGCTGTCTCATTCAGTGCCCCGCGACTGCTGTTGCATTTTGACCAAAATCTTTTGCTGACAACACCAAAAATAGTCCATATCCAAAGTAAAATTAGCATATGGTCCCCAACACTTGCTGAAATTGTGATTATCCAGTGACTTTGAGTTCGTAACTACAACACTCGCGAGTGTTAGTGTTGTCGGAGCGCAGCACTCGGCAAGACCCAGTGGCCTACGAAGCAGTGGACTCGCGTAACAGTGTAAGCCGACAGAGGAGCAAGCGGAGGCACCTTAACCCGACACGGAAACGTGGTTGTTGGGGTGGGCTAACAACTAAGCTAAAGAGTAACCCATACAGAGCGCTGCTTCTATCCCTCTTCCTCTCCAGGGTTCGCTGACTGGACAATAAATTAGATCTACAAATGGAAATTTCAAAACACACAACAGCCCTCCTCGTTCGGCGAGGCCGGCGCGCATCCACGAATGACACGCGTTGGGCGGCTAAGCTCAGCACAAACATTCCTCCCTGCTTTCGGCACTCTTTGCCCAGCCACAAATTTCAATGTCTTTAAATACACATTTAAAATGAATGGTCGCCAGTTCTTATATTGTTTAAGATAAAAGACGATGAATGGCACACCTTCGTTTGGTAGGACCAACACGAGTGCGCATCCACTAATGACTCATGTCGGGTGGCTTTGTTTGGCACCAACACTCTTTCCTGGCACTTTTTGCCCAGTCACAAATTTAAATGTCTTCAAATACACATTAACATGAATGATCGCCCGTTCTTTTATTATTTAAAATAAAACGCATGACTATTTGAACCTGTGTATTATTTGACTATCTTAGTTTTGATCGCACTATACATTTACACGTGGCATCTCATCTCAATTTCACTGTACTTGTGTATTGTGACGACAAAAAGGCATTCTACTATAGGACCAGTTTAATATAAAACAATTATGTACAATATACATAAGGGGTCCCTGCTCCAGCTTTCTTTCAGTTTGGGGGTCCTTGCCATGGAAGTCATTAAAGACTCCTGATATAAATCATAAAAAAAGTGATATTGTTATTGGTATCGGTTTGGAGAAGCAGCAAGTTATCTGTATCCCTGGAAAAACAGTTATCGTGCATTCCTACTAATCAACATGGTATCTTCAGGTTTAAAGAAGCCACATTTAAAACTTTTTTAAGTCACTAAAATCGGAATTAACACCTCTTACTCTTTTTTTGTCCTGTTCGGCTGTTAGGTCAAGCAGAATAAAAAATCTGTATCCCTTTTATGCCGGAACAGTTATACTGTGTCACAGTGGAGTTTTTAAGCTTCCACTGTGGTTTCTTAGTATTATAATTGAGGTTTATTGAGAATCAGGCTTGATCAGACGAACAGAACAAAGTTTCTAGAAGGGAGAGAGAAACAAAGAACTAATTGTAAAGAGGATGAGAGAAGTAAATCATTACATTATCTACAACAATGAAACAAAAAATGAGTGTTGCATGGGGCTGTAGTGCTACACCCTGTGAGGGAAGGACAGGACAAGATAGAACAGGACAAGGACCGGAGAAGAAGCATGCAGGACAAGGGTCGTGAACCCGGGTGTACAACTGAAGTGTGGTGGGATTAATTATGTAAATTATAACACCTCTTACTCACTAACTGTGACCACTAGGAGAGGGCAATATGTGATTAATATCTCACAATATGAAGAAGAAATGTGATATTTTTGGGATAATATAAAATGAGAAATGGATAAGCGAGGCAAAATGGATAAAAGAATAATTCATGACTAATTACAGAATTTGTTTTCTGAAGAAAATATAGCATTGTTTACTGTTCCAAGTTTTGTTTATTAATTGTGGCTGAGGCTTTATTTTTATTTTATTTTGTTCCTGCTGTTTCTTTCGGAAACGAAACTACGTCTCCAAACTGTAATTGTTGTGTGTACATGTGACGTATACTCCTAGAATCTAAGATAGCCTCAGATATTCAAGTGACTCACCCCAGCTTCCTTCTTCAGAGGCATCATCTGATTCCTCCCACATCTCCTCGTTTGCCAGTAAGGGGTTCTGACACTCACTCCGATTCAAGGGGAAGTAGTGTCCATTCCCTTGGCTGTAAAGAACATGGTGCAAAAAGACAATGGTCTTCTATATTATGGTAATCTAGATGATCTGCGGCCGCATCTGCCTCACAGTTCTGGGGACCGGGGTTCAAATCCCGGCCCGTCTGTGTGGAGTTTGCATGTTCTCCCCGTGCCTGGGTGGGTTTTATCTAGGCACTCCGGTTTCCTCCCACATCCCAAAAACATGCGCAGTAGGTTGATTGAAGACCTTAAATTGCCCGTAGGTGTGAATGTTTTTTTGTTTCTATGTGCCCTGCGATTGGCTGGCGACCGGTTCAGGGTGTACCCCGGCTCCTGCCCGAAGATAGCTAGGATAGGCTCCAGCAGCCCGCGACCATAGTGAGGAAAAGGCCCAGCAGAGAATGTACTTCGTGCGGCCTCTGAGGAAGCACGGCCTTCCAAAGGAGCTGTTGAGGCAGTTCTACACAACAGTCATCGAATCAGTCCTGTGTTCATCCATCAGTCTGTTTTGGTGCTACGACAAACCGCAACGGACAATCAGGACTGCCAGAAAAATCGTTGGTAGCCCCCTATCCACCCTTGAGGACTTGCACTCTGCCAGAACTAAGACAAGAGCATGCAAAATCCTCTTTGCCCCTCCACATCCTGGTCACCACCTCTTCCAGCTCCTTCCTTCAGGTAGGCGCTATCGATCAATGCAAACTAAAACAAGCAGACAGTCCAACAGCTTCTTCCCTCTTGTCATTAAATTGCTAGAGGCTAAGTGACTCTCCATAGTGTTTTTAAGTCTCAAAAGTATTTTTTTGTCAAAATGGCCGTCTATTGTCGTACTACACCGCCTCCAACTACCAGAGACAGATTCCTTGTGTGTTTTTGACGTACTTGGCAAATAAAGAGGATTCTGATTCTGATGTCAAACTCACCTTGTGAAAACGGGGATGAACCACAGTCTCCTGTCTTTTCCAAATACTTGCTGCAGATTTTTGCGTATGCCAATATTGAAACCCTGTCTATCTGGTCCGTTGACAAAGAATGGAGCTGAAAAGGCCTCTGAAAAAGGTGAAATTAATGGAGTCAAAATATGCGACACACACTCTTATCATTGTTTAAATTCACTTTGTAACTTACCTAAAGTTGATCTGTTTTTCACAACCAACCAACAGTGGTAACCGAAGAGGAACATGAGACTAACAAAAAACATGAGTGCCACAAACATGAGGAAAAGGACGTGGAACTTCGCTGGCCCATTTGGCAAGTCCCCCTGGGAAAGCATATTCAAGCAGAATAAATGGTGGTCTAAAATGTACTGCTTGTTACAACTTGTGATGACACTTACCACCCAGAATTTAATGAAATACTGAAAGACTGTGGCTGCTATGTATATGCAGTACAGCATTGAATAGAACAGGAAAAGCAGGAAAAACTTGTAGTTGGAAAATCCAACACAGTTGTTCACCCTAAAAGAAAATCAGATGAGGCAGTCAAGAAGAAACTGACTGATGCACTGAATATTTATTAAAACTTACCAGGGACAGTGGTGGTCCATTTTCAAAACACACCTAAAAATTAAAATATTACATATCATTTATGATTCTTAAGGCGCCTCTTTTGGTTATATGCAGTGGAACCTTAGTCAATTTTTGTGTAAAAAAACAAAGTAGTCACTGTAACAATAAAACGCTTTTCAACTTTTTTTTTTTTTATGAGACATCATAAGATTAACATTCACCTAAGTGTAAAATGAAGCAGCTAGCTCATGACAGGCTAGCCAGTGGAAGGCTAGCCAATGACCGGCTAGGCAGCTAACTATAGTAACCTCTCTCAAGTCATTCTCCTGATATACGCCAAAATGACTCGTGTCATCACAGATAAGAATGTTAGACTTGCAGGTGTTAGTTGACTTTTGAAGCATTCATTTAGTCATGTTCCGCTTATCCGCACTAGGGTCGCGGGTGTGCTGGAGCCTATCCCAGCAATCATCGGGCAAGAGGTGGGGTACGCCCTGACTGGTCGCCAGCCAATCGCAGGGCACATATAAACAAACAACCATTCGCGCACACATTCACACCTACGGGCAATTTAGTCTTCAATCAACCTACCATGCATGTTTTTGGGATGTGAGAGGAAACCGGATATTTTTCTCAAATATTAAGGGCCCAAGTACCAGGCGGTGTCGAAGGCCCTCGTAGACTTCCGTTTGAGTTTATTATACTTCTAACAAATTAAGTGATATTGGATAGTTTTCAGCAGCGCTCCTGATGAACTCTCACTGCACACTGGTTGGGAATCACTGTCGTAAACAGACTGATGTTAAATTGCAAAGATTACAATATGTTCGTTTTTGAACGGTATGATTTTTGGGGCATTTGAATTTTAAGGTTCCACTGTAACGTTAGTAATGCACTGATTATGATTGCCCAACTTGTGGCTTTTTCAAGTTACAAGCAGTCTCTTGGCCTATTTTTTGCTTGTGTTGTGAGCCAAAATTTGATTTACAAGCAAGCTTCTAACATGCAGCCACTCGAGTGAAGTGAAAAAACTATCAGATGCACTTTCAGCCCTTCATTGAATGGCACAAACAGTTAAAAGTGTAACAGACAAATACAAAACGAAAATACTCGCAACGAACATTCCTCAATGTTATATTTTGTTGTTGTTCTGATGCATGCCGTACCGACAGATCCTCATAGAACGATAGCCACACAGTGCACACCGCCTTTGCCTTGGTCAATCTCTAAATGCACATATTGGGAGGAAAGCTTGACTTACGTTTCGCAGACCGAGCAGTGGTGACAGCGGTCAGGCTTCAGCACCTGGCAGCGGTCGCAGAACCTGATGGCTAGACCCAAGAGGAATGCCACTTAAGTGAAGGACATTTGAGCTGAGCTTCCGAGTCGCTTAACTTCCTGCTCAGCCATTAGTGCTAATGAAAAAGAGTCAGCAGCTCATCTGCTTCGCGTTGGAATGCTAATACTATACTACTCGTTTTAAACACACCTTGAATGCGAAAAGATTAACTGCCGCTAAACCACTTGCCTTTGTAGTATAGCATCTCATTAAAGTATAAGAGAAAGTTTACCTCCAGACTGAGCACGAGTGTGTATGGGCAGTTTCTTGGCAATCTCAACAAGAATTTGTTTCTGTGCATTTGGCCTCTCCTCCATCTCGTACCTTTGCTTGTCTGAGTATGACAGCTGAAACTACAACAACAAACACATCCCATTAGAATCTTTAATTCCATCTGGAGGCCTTTTCCATAACGACTTGTGATTTTTGAGGGTACCTTCTTGCATGGTGATGCAGCAGGAGTAAAGATGGACTTCCAGTAGGTCCAGGAAAACATCCCAAAGCACACATGGAATACCAGTAAATAGGCCACTGCAGAGACAAGCAATACCATGCTCACATTCATATACATTGTTTTCCGTTGTACAACCCTGATCATAAACAGGCAACTCACCCTTTTCCAACGTGTTTGACAGGGTGACTGTAGAAACAATAATTAATTACATTTAGGATATTTAAACATGCCCCCAGTTCAGACAACAATGTTTATTTTTACACCCAAGAGACATTTACCGGCTAACAACACAAGCTGTAATAGCAGACTGAAATAACAACAGACACTCGTTTATGAATAGACCGACCTCTCGGTGGAAGCAAAATTACCGTTACGCTTTTTGTGATTATTAAAAATCTAAAACGTTACCTACACATAAAGTTCAAACCAAAAAACACTTCCGCACAGTTTGCTAGTTCCTGTGCTGTCATTTAAATCTGTCAACAGCTGTGCGGCAAACTGCGGTACATGTGTACGGTTTTAGAGGAGGGAACGAAAGGTTTTTAAAAACTCGTTTCCGATACTCACATAGGCATAGTTGAAATACGTAAGCGTAGTACGACCACAGCACCACGGAGGCAATAATAAGCACGGGAATCCACGAGAAAACCCTTTGACAGCATCGCAAACCTCTCGAGAGCGCCATACTCCATCAAACGCTGCTCTCATAGTCTGTGCTCGATTAGCCTTCCTGCCTCGGATTTCTGCATCAGCGTCATCAGAGCTCGATTCGCCACACCACGTTCGAGAGTACTGCACTGGAAAAAACTCAAACGTTCCATACCACTAGGGGAAAAAAATAAATAATAATGTTATCGCCTACTGCCTTCTGAAATGTGAATAATAAGAATGAATACTAAATAAAATATTAATGGAATTGCTATTAGGGATATATATATATATATATATATATATATATATTATATATATTATATAGATATATAAATATATATATTTATAATAAATATATATATATATATGTATTATATAGTTTTCAGAAGCGTATTATTATTATTACTATTGCGTATTATTACTATTGCGTAAAATTGCTTAACATTTAAAATTGCTTAACATTTCTTCAACAGATTATCACTAAATTAAATAAATAAATAGTATTTTACAAATCAACAAATCTATCTCGTCCAACCTGAACTCCGAATGTGGATTTGAGTGAAATGGTAAGTACTGTAAATTATGGACTGGAGCCACCTAAACCCAACTACAACCACCTCACACAGCGGTAATCACCCAATGCGAATGTATTACTCGACCAATTATTATTATTATTATTAATAGCAGTAGTACTAGTTTTATTCTACAAATGCAGCGAACGAGTCTTACGTATGCGTTTAAAGACATTGGCGCGATAGTTGAAAATAAATACCAAAACAACTGCAAAAAAAAGTGCGTTTTGTGAGTCAACACTAGAGAGCGCTAAGAGACTTATTAATTTACAGCCATGTTTGATTTTATTTGAATAGCTTGTTTGAACATAAATTTTAATATAGTAGATAAAACAACAATGGAACTTAGTGGAGATTAGGGTTGGCAGCATGGTGAGCTAGTGGTTAGCACGTCTGCCTCACAGTTCTGAGGTCCAGGGTTTGAATCTCAGCTCTGGCCTTCCTGTGTGGAGTTTGCACGTTCTTCCTGTGCTTGTGTATGCCAGCTTCCTCCCACATTCCAAAGACATGCATGTTAGTTTCATCAAATATTCTAATTTGTCTATAGGTGTGAATGGATGTTTGTCTTTATGTGCCCTGTGATTGACTGTCGACTAGTCCAGGGTGCACCGCATCTTGCCCAAAGCCAGATGGAGAGGTTCAAGCTCACCCCTGACCCTAAGGAAATGGATGGATGATGATTAGTGTTTAAAAAAACAAAACTTGAGCACATCAAGGTATCCAGTAGAATTATATTTACTTGTAGGTAAATTAGGTATTACCTTAAGTTATGGAAAAATATATTTTCAGTAGTTGGTGGGTGTTAAAATAATATTTTCGCTCCAATTCTTGACTGTTGTGAACATTTCCCTCTACCTGTTTCTGAAGATTTGTGGAATCGATAATAGTTTGATGTGGTCATCCGAGTTAGTATGCAGCATTCTGTCCAACTAGAAAATCTGAGAAACTTTGCATCATGTAATGGGGCCTCAGATCTATTGGACACATCTTAGTTCCACCTCCTCTCCTTTTTTACGGAATCTAGCCCATCAACTTTGTAATGAAAGAGACTTCTGGGCTAGAGATAGGAAGGAGTGTGAGGTGAGCTGCACCCAATGCTGACCTCCCCACCAGCATCAAACTCCAGGCGCACTGTGACATTGGCCCACTTTCAACATATCGTCTGTCACTGGCTCTTGAAGCAACAACATCACTCCACCCCATACTGGCTGTCTGCCCTGCTCTCACTTCAAGCGTCCATGTCGGCTGCAGGGTGGTGACAGCTCCTCTCTGGTTCATCCACAGAGTGGAGGGATCCATCCGTCGACACAGCAGCAAAAATCCTCCACTACGAAAGCAAAACAGTAACGGCCTTTTGATCAAAACATATGGCCAGGAGTTAAAATAAAACCTCATACCAGCAGGTTGAAGTGACTCCTTCACTCAGAGGTGTGTGAGTGGAGCATGATGGAGGTGCATTCCATGCCCCCTTGGTGGGAGTCCATGTCTCAGGGAAAGCCTGTTTGGGCAGAGTTCACGCATGTCTGAGTGGAAAGATTAAAAAAAAAAAAAAAAAAAAAAAATAGAGTAAAAAGGATACTGTGGTTTACCTCATACCACGATGCGGGTTCATTACTAGCAAGAAACACAATGACAGCAGCTCAAGTGTTTGGTCTTGAGCTGCAGCTCGCGGTCATGCCTCATGCCGTGGCACTTAGTGTGTGGATGAGACTCCCATAACATAGACTTGTTCTACCTCTGCAGCCACAAGGGGAATGCTAACGGTGCCAAGTAGCACCAGGGCTGATTCATGAACAGTGTACATTTACCTCTGCTAAAGCAGATATACTTAAACAGTCATCTGTAGAGTTTATTTTTGCTTTTAGTGAATGGGACATTCTGGAACAGCCTAAAATACAGTAGTTGAACCATCCATCAAGCTGGAGCCTATTCCAGCTGACATTAGGTGAGGGACGGGGTACCACCTGGACTAGTCGTAAGTCAGTTGCAGGGCACACAAACCACCATTCACACTCACATTCACAGCTATACACAATTCAGATGCATGTTTTCAGAATTTAGCCTGAAGCACCCCCACCCAAAAAAACAAAAAAAACATGCAAGCACTGAGTGAACATGCAAACACCGCACAGGAAGGCCAAAGCGAAGATTCAAACCCCAAACCGAATTGTGAAGCAGATGCTTTACAATGGAATCTTTGAGGTAAAAAATATTTAGGTCGACCTCTGATTTTGTTCCACCATAGAAAATATCTGTTTCAGGGTCAAACACTTGCAACTTCTGCTGGAAACGGTTTAAGTAAACTATCATGCATGTGTAAAAAGAAGTTAAACACTGTGAATAGTAAAACAAAAAAAGCTGTACTCACCGTAAACTGACGTGATGTGAACATGATGCCACAGTGAGCGCCCAGCTCTTGTGTTCTAACGTGTGTGTTCTGCATATATTTGGTGCATGGGGTGTGCGTTGTCGGTGAATATAGATTATTGTAAAGCATTCCCTTTCCCTGTGCAGTGGGGGTGGGGCAGTAACCCCCTAACACTGGGCTTGGCCCCCCTACACGTTGATAAAATGGATGTGATCGGACTAGTCTGTTCAAATTTTCGATCTGCTTAAAAGGGGCTACAACAGGAACAGTGGCAGTTGTAGTACTGCAAAAATATCAAATGCGTCATCAGTGACTAGTCATTAGCAGTACTGTAGTGGCTACTGCTTTCATCATGACACTATCGCTGTCCCTGTATTTAAGGTTCTTAAGTGACCACATTTTTGTTTTCGACACACCTCTGTGGGTGGTATTACAAAGAAGCCAAAAAGCCAAAGAAAAAGTTAAATACACGTGGTTAGTCATTCCTTTTTGTGATGTCATGCACGATGGCTGATCAAACTGTTTCTTACAGTACTTCACAACTTACGGACATTTTTATTGTTCAACTGCCCTGGCATTGGACTTTTGCGGTTCCACTAAAAGAAAGGACAGATGCATATAGCATTTCTATGAAAAGGAAGGCCAAACAAGTGTAGTGTTTCCACGAAAACGAAGGACACACAAATATGAGTGCACTCTAGATGTTTAGTGCGTTTGACGACTGTGGCTTTGTTTTGGTGTTTTGCAGCGCCACAAGATGCAGCACTAGATTTGATAGGATTTCCATTCCATTCCCTGCGTGCTTGAGTGTCTGGACAAGGAATTCATCATGTCTGCATTTGTTTGAAGTCAATATGAAGCACATATTGGAAAGTCTGTATTCATATTGACATTGGTGCACATCCAGGCCATCAAAGAGCTCTGAGTTGCCCACATTACCTCATTCAGACCAAAGGTAAGTGTGTAAACATCAGACATGAGCGCAGCAGTAATTAGAGGGTCAAAACGTTGCAAGAAAACATTTCTGTGACTTCAAGGAACACGTCATTTGCAATGTAACTAAACACAACACAGAGAAACACAATGCCCCATACACTCTTAACACCACTGATGAAAATTTGCAGGTGTCTTGTTGAACTTACTATATGAATAATGTATGCCACATAACCGGCATACACACAGTGAGCTTGTCCGGATGGACATGGGGGACATCTGTACAGTTATTAGGTTGGTGTGGCATCAACAGACAGTACTCAGTGGAGCAAGAAAAGACCTTATATTTCTGTCTGGTCTCTGTACATATTCACACTTAACAGCAGAGCAAACAATGACAGGGTGGAGGAGGAATTGCAGACACCTCACCCAGCATGTGTGAAAATAAATCAGCTCAAGGGTGGAGACCTGTGTGTCTTCAACAATCACAGTAATTTACATGGCTGTGCCATGTGGAGGACACCAATTACAATGTCTATTAAAGACGTTTCATTACACAAAGTTAAGCGCTCACTCTGGGCTGATTTTGTTACCCCCATGAAAACATGTATAGATAGCTTTTCATTTAAGTGATCTGTCATTGCCCACAATATCTGGAAATCTACATCTGCACAATCTAAAGAGTTCCAGTAATGCAGGAGCTATACCAAATATTTTACCTTTTGAAATATTGTAATGCCCAGTTTTTATTTGAGGTATTAATTTGCACAATGCTGATGCTTAATACAGAACTAAAATCAGAAATCTTAGATCTCTGTGGATGACATAATCCAGTTGACAATCTTCAATTACATGTGTACTTTGTTGAGAATAAAATAAAAAAGCGAAAAGGAAAGGTTTGATCACTGGCAACTCCTAATCTGATGTGTAATAGTGTGTATGGCCTCCATGTGTCTGTATGCACTCCCTATTGTTTAAGAATGATGTTTATTGGTAGGATTGCAGTTTGCATTGGCAGGGAACATACAATACTAACCCAAAATCTCCACTTGGAGCAGTATGAGTTGTATATTATTTGACTGAACTTTCAAATATTTTGAACAGGCTTTACAAAAAACAAAGAAATTTAAAAAATACAATATACATATTTAGCTCCTTCCCCTTCACCACTGGCAAAACAAAATGTGCAGATTTAACTTCTGACCCCCAGCTCAAGTAGAAAATTCATTTAGGTAGGATAATCATTTTAAATATTTTTTAAAAAGGTCAGTACATAAATGCAACCACTAGAGTGCTGACAAGAAATAACTATGGAAGTAGTAAAGCTGGGTAAAATCCTTGGTGAACTGAATTGAAACCAATTGGTACTGTAGTGGTTCAAAAAGTTGACTTTCATGCAGTCCAGTCTAAGTCAGTTGGTATGGGCTCCAGCTCCCATCATGGCCCTGAACAGGATAAGCAGTATAGAAAATGTATGGATGAACTTGAACTATCTAAGTGAAGAGAGGAGTCCCATCCCTCCATCTATCCATCCATGTTCTTATCAGACATAGTTTCTTCAGGTTGGAACTTCTCCCCCCGTGCTGGGATATGCCCAGAACACCTCACCAGGGAGGCATCAAAACCAGATGATTCACCCATTTCTCGGTAAGGATCATGGTCTTGGATTTGGCGGTGCTGATTCTCATCCATTTTCACACTCAGCTGCACATTGAAGATCATTGCCTGATATTGCAAGCAGAACAACCATCTGCAAAATGCAGAGACCCAATAAACTGGACCCTGTGAATTACCCAGCTGCACTGAGAAATTCCGTCCACTAAGGTTTCAAACAGAATCTGCAAAAAAGAGCAACGGTGACAGTCCAACACTCAATGTTAACTAATTCGATTTACTGCCAGCAATGCCAACCAAACTGAAACTAGTCATACAGGGACCATATGGTCATTATCAGAGGTCCCAGGTCCCATTCTTAATGAAAAGGGACACCTAATCCCGACTGCCAATACAGAGGCCCTGTCCACACGATGTTGCAGATGAATCCCATCAGCGAAAAAAAGGGTTGAAAAGGCCTGTATTTTATGTCTTTGTTTTTCTTTCCCTTCTTAAATGCAAACTTCTGATTAACCATTTTCCAAATTCTCCATGGAAAGGTTCTGGAGCTATCCTTGCAGATGACATTCCTGAGCAGATACTTAAGTGATGTTTCCATCGCTCACATTTAATCCACAGGGCCATAAAGTCAGACTGTGTGAGTGGAATAAATAGAACAGAGACAGACTGATGTGGGATGGAGATGTCAGAGCAAGGGTGAATAAAAAGACAGAGGACAAGATGCATACGAGTGTTGATGAGTCCACTTGCAAAAAGTTTCAATTTCATCCAAAGCACCATCTGATATAGTTACTAAACATTATGTTGTGGGTTTTCAAAACAAACTTGCCCAGAAAAAAATATCACTTTGTCCACCACCTCTTCAATGCCACAAACTGAAAATACTATTCTCTTGGACTGTTATGTTTACACTGTGTTCCCAGCGGCCACAGCAACCCCATTTCAGCCCACCGCAGCCTGGCCCCGCCTGTATGGAGTTTGCATGTTCTCCCCGTTCCTGCATGGGTTTTCTCCGGGCACTCCTCCGGTTTCCTCCCACATCCCAAAAAACATGCATGGTAGGTTAATTGACAACTCTAAATTGCCCGTAGTTGTGAATGTGAGTGTGAATGGTTGTTTGTTTGTATGTGCCCTGCGATTGGCTGGCAACCAGTTGAGGGTGTACCCCGCCTCCTGGCCGATGATAGCTGGGATAGGCTCCAGCATGCCCCGCGACCCTAGTGAGGAGAAGCGGCTCAGAAAATGGATGGATGGATGGATATATATTTATATATTTTAAACCCATCCTGTTCAGGTGCATGGACTTGCAGAATGGTGGATCTGTATGCCTTTGTGCTGGAACAGTTTTCCTGTGCAACAGGGGAGTTTGAAATACTCCCTTTGCTTATTTTTAAAACTTTTTTTATTATTCAGATGTTTATTGAAAATGCAGCCGGACAGAAAAGGGCTTTAGGGGACAGACAGAGGGATAGAATGGACAAGGGGACTAGAGGTGAGAACCACAGCAAAACCGAGCCTGTCCAGCAGGGGACCCAGCCATGGGGATGCCACCGACCCCCCCAGGACCCAGGGAGGTCGAAGCACCCCAACCAGTCCCAAAGGGAGGGGCACGGGCACCAGACCAACACCTCCCAAGACCAACCCCCACCCACCGAGTACCCCCGCCGCCAACGCCCTCCCCCCCACCCCTCTACCACTCCCAGAAAGCATGGGGGCCCCACCCACAAACAGGGCACAACGCAGGAGCCACCAGCCGACCAAAAACAGTCATAGCCTGCCAAAGTGAGCCCATGTTAAACGCTCATCGTCAGCAAGGATGGGCGAGGGCGCCAAGAGAGGGGAGAGGAAGGTGAGGCCCAAAGGGGGGCGGACCCCCACCAGACCAGACCAGACCGGAAACCAGCACAGATGTGTCAGCACCCGGCCCGGTGCCAGTCCTCCAGGGGACATTGAATGAGATATGAGTGTGCCCAATGTGCGGAGTATGTACAGTGTAAATATTAATTGATAATAAGGAATATGATTTTCAGTGATTGATTAGTGCACTTGAAAAAGTTCAATGGGATGTAGTATGATTTTTTTGTTTGGCCTGTGTTCCCTTTACTATGAACAGTACCTTGTCATCTTTTAATCTGATTGAAAATAAATTGATAAAAAAAATAAAGGCCCCCTTTTAATTGAGAACAGATTTTAATATGTTTTGAAAAAAAATGACATCATTTAAGAGTCATTTAATTTTTGTCATAGTGTACAAATACATTTTTGTGAATTTATGCGTGTGGAATGTTTTTCATCAAAACCGGCTTTTATCAGTAGTGGGAAAAGTGAGTTCTATTGAAGGTCTTTCCACTGATGTCTTTTCAAAGTTCCATCTTTCCGCTGGCAGTGTCATGTGAAGCCTGGCAGCTGACTAGCTCTCCCCTGCGCTGGATCCAGTGTTACAGTCGCACTGCTGTCAGGAGCCACTCGCCAGACCGACAGCTGCTCGGAAAAAGATTGTCGTGGCTTCAAAGAGAACTTGCAAGTCCCCGTGTGACAGTAAAAGGCTCCTCCAATCGGTGATTGCTCAAAATCTGCACGCACACACACACACACACACACACACACACCTCCAGTGAACCCTCTGCCTAACAGGGCTACAATAAATCTGGAGTTGGATTCTGAATTGGAGTTGCTTCATTAGGGCTGATGCAAGTGTGTGTTAATGTATGTGAATCATTAACAGAATCAGAAACAAAGATTTTTCTTGGATAGTCACGTAAGATCAACCTAATGAACAGCTGCTGCATTTGGCTTAGCATTACATGCGCTACAGTCCTTCTCAGCTCCATCTGTAAGTGATGAGCTACCTGCTCTTCTGTAAAAACTACACTGCATGAACGTGCATGCGCAACAATCACCCTGCGCATGAATGCAGAGGCTATGCAAGGCAAAGATAAGCGTTGTTTGCATGGCTGTGTTTCCTTATCCATGACAGTAAATTCAACCTGTCCACATGTCATCAGGTAGCTGATAATGGAGTTGTCTTACAGTGATGATGTCACTACATCTGTACAATGGAGACCTTGGGCATTAAATGTGTGCATTTACAGGAGAGCTCTGTGTTGAGTTAAGGATTATGGGGGAATTAAACTGCCAGTGTCACCTCCAAAGAGCTCTTCCATCGTTTAAAGTCACATGAAGAAGTCAAATCTACTGTATACACTTACAGCAGCAAGGGCTTTGTTACATTTTTTCCCCCCATATTCGAAGGCCAAGAAAAATACAGCAAAACCAGCCGAGCTAAATCAAAGTCGGGCCTGTAAAGAGAAGTGAAAGGAAGAGAAAACTGCAGAAATCGAAGACGGGTACACTTCAATTCATACGGCTCCTGTGTATGAACCCCCATTCCCTATTCCCGCCCTCTGGCACACAGCTCGCACGCACTGTCTCAGCGCAGCAGGGATCGAGCTCTGAGCTTGGACGGCAGCCGAAACGTTTAGCCTCCGCAGCCACCGCCCCCGTACACCTATCACGGCCCACACGTCTCCCTGCTGTCCCTCAGCACATTACAGTAGTGTAATAAACTTTCTGTGTGAGGCAGTACTCGCTGCATTTTCTTTGCCTTCCAGGCTCTTTGGAGAATGGATGGCTATGTCACAACCTTATTGGTGTCTTTTGGGATGGTACCTCAATGACAGCATCTTTGAGGTTCACGACTATCCAGTCTCTATTCTGCATGCAGATTACAGTAAAACAGAGTCCATCTTGACCTGATATTAAAATAGTGTATAATTATCTGTGAACAGAGTGAGAGCAGTAAATGCAACTTCTGTAATTCTGGGTTTAAATTTGCAAACTGGCTAGACACAGTGACTAACTTTCCACTGTGTCTAATACACAAGGTATGTGCTTTCTTGTGCCAAATTCCTTAAAACAATAACAAAAGTCAAGACGCCAAACTGCCCATAGGTGTGAGTGTGAATGGTTGTCTGACTCCAAGCAGGAAATGGAATGGATGGATGAATAGTTTGATGACATTCCATTGTGCATTTGCATTTATAGTATTCAACAATAATATTGCTGTCATTCACGCAGATATTTTAGTAATGTAATAATTATCAATGTAATAATAAAAAGTTTAAAAGTATATTTGCTAACATTAAAATGGCTGCTGTACTATTTATGTGTCACGGTGAATTGTTGGGTACAGGAGGTAATTAATTGTAGATACAGTTTGTTTACCAACTTTGGATACCTAAATACAAGCACGGTCACACTCGTATGCAGCTAAATGATTAGCAAAAATAAGATCAGGCAGGGTGAAGTTCAGACCCATAATCAAAACTGAAAAAGTTACATTCAACAATACGGTTTATTAAATGGTGGAGCTACATAAAAACTGATTTGATGTGTGTGGGGGCAAATGGCAAAGACAAAGACAGGAAGTAAAATCATAAACACACTCGACTCTCGTGAGGATAAGCGGTAAAAAAAATTGATGGATGGATGGATTGAAACAATAAAATACCAGAAAGTAACATTGTTTTTTTAAAGGTATGTGCAGTTTTACAGCAGTGTGAACAGTAAGACAAAGAGAGGAAAAGGTATTGACAACGATTCTAAAACGTAATCACTAAAAGTGGTACTCAAGTAAGGTAGCAGGTAAGGTTTAAAGTTTTATGACAGCAAAATTTTGACCCTTAGAACCATCCATCCATTCTCAGTAGTGCTTATCCTTACTAGGGTTGCGGGCGTGCTGGAGCCTATCCCAGCTGACTTTGGGCAAGAGGCGGGGTACACCCTGAACTGGTCGCAAACCAATCGCAGGGCACATAACCACTGGAATTGCCCCCTGGAACCAGTTCATTATATTTCTGTTTTTGCAATACCAGGTTAATGCGTAGAGTGGATGGAGCAAGCTCCTATTTCCCCCTATTTTTCTGACTGCATAGTAACGGGGGGGTGGGGGTTGGGGGGGGGGGGGGGAGATGGGTTGTCACTAGCTTCATGGCGGTGCTCCTGAGGCCGAGCCCCCCGGGCTGGATGACTGCTTGGCGTTGGGGCTCCCCTCTCATGCCGGGGGGTGGCATCGGGTACCTGCTTAGTGCTTTGTCTTTTGTCTTCTTTTCTCACTCCCCTATTGAAACTTTGTTCTGTTCGACTGATCGACTCAGATTCTCAATAAATACCCATTATAATACTAAGAAACCACAGCGGCAGCTTAAAAACTCCACTGTGACACAGTAAAACTGTTCCGGCCTAAAAGGGATACAGATCCTCCATTCGGCTTGACCTAAGAGCCGAACAGGACAAATATATCTATATAGATATATCTATATCTATATAGATATATCTATATAGATATATATATCTCCATTTTCTTCACTGCTTCTCCTCACTAGGGTCGCAGGCTGCCGGAGCTTTCCCAGCTATCTTCGGGCGGGAGGCGGGGTACACCCTGAACCGGTCACCAGCCAATCGCAGGGCACATATAAACAAACAATCATTCACGCTCACAATCATACCTACGGGCAAATTGTCTGCTGTCTAAAGTGTCTTCTGGTGATGCAAAAACCTCTCCACGGTTCATATAATAAAGCTCAGAATGAGTTTTTTTCTTTTCCCAACCATCTACACGTACCGAGAAAGAGATGTGCTGGTGCCTTGATGGGTGATAACGGGTGAACTCCGCAGTGCACTCCGCTGTGAACTCTGTTGTCTGGTCATGGTGAGGACAGCTGAGGTCAGAACAGCGGCCGGATAATCCCCATCCGTGCACACCGCTCACGCCTGCATCTAATATAAAACAGACATTAATAGCAGATTCCTGCCTGTGATTAATGATATTGATTCAGTTTTCCAAGTTTGTGTTTTTCTCCTTCTGAAATGCTTCATCAACACTGCCATGGACAATTATTCTGATTGCTCTGCACTGGCATCAAACAGAGCAAGCCTGATAGGTCCTGGGCTCTCTGGTCAATGTACACAAGAAGAAGTAGGAAAACAAAACTAATCTCATATTCCTGCATAACTCAACACATCTTAAAAAAAGGTGTTACTGCACATGTGTGTTCACATCCACTTGCATAAATGGTTACAAAGGGCCTTTTATTGCACCATTTTTAAATAGCTGGAGATTTAAATGGTCATCTTGCCCTGTCATGTGGGTGCCCATAACCAAATGTCATCTACAAACCAAATGTCATCCTGAGTTTCTGAACCAGGAAACTAGTGACGGTTGGACCTGCAATATGCTTCCTGTCTCTGTGTTAGGTCACATTGTTTTGAGTTTCCTGATGCATGCTTTCATGTCATTTCCAGCACAAAACATGATATTAGACTTTATCACTATAGTAAAATGTGAACTTAACCTGTTCTCATAATTTAAAAAAAAGTAAAAATAAAAAATCTTAATATTGTGTTGAGGAAGCTAACATATGGTGACCTCAGTATTGCATCTTTGATTTTTGCAGATGATGTGGTTCTGTTGGCTTCATCAAGCCATGATCTCCAACTCTCACTCGAGCGGTTCGCAGCTGAATGTGAAGCGTCTGGGATGAGAATCAGCACCTCCTAATCTGAGAGGCGAAGCTCTCTATTTACCGGTCGATCTACGTTCCCACCCTAACCTATGGTCACGAGCTATGGGTCATGACTGAAAGAACCAGATCCCAGAAATGAGTTTCCTCCGCAGGGTGTCTGGGCTCTCCCTTAGAGATCGGGTGAGAAGCTCAGTCATCCGGGAGGATCTCAGAGTAGAGCCGCTGCCCCTCCGCATTGAGAGGAGCCTGATGAGGTGGCTCGGGCATCTGATTAGGATGCCTCCTGCACGGCTTCCTGGTGAGATGTTCCGGGAACGTCCCACCGGGAGGAGACCCCGGGGCGACCCAGGTGACGCTGGAGAGACTACGTCTCTCTGCTTGCCTGGGAACGTGTCAGGATCCCCTCGGAAGAGCTGGAGCTGGCTTCCCTGCTAAAGTTACTGCCCCCGCGACCCGACCTCGGCTAAGCGGAAGAAAATGGATGGGTGGATGAATGAAATCACCATCTAAAAACAGCATTTTAAGTTCACTAGGGTTATATCTGTCTATTTACGTTTGCTTTGTCAGACAAAATCAGACCTTTAACACTTGTCCACTTCATATTTATTTGTATTTTAGAATACTTTATTTAGAAAACATTTAGGAAATAATATAATATTATTTGATATTATTTGATCATTTCTAATGATCATTATTATTTTTTTATTTTGTAGAGCCAAATTTGTAAGTATATATTTGACCTTCACAAAGATCGTACAAGCGTAAAATAACCACTCTGAAGAACCTAAAATAAAAGTACTCACTCTTTGATAGACCCATAGAGTTCAAGGACTTGGAGAGGGAGGAGTGCTGAAGGCAAAGCACCATGCTTTTCTTTTACATTTCTAACTGTCGTGCCAATGTGAAAAGAAGTTAACAGCTGTCCCTAAAATGAAAGCGAAAGAAAGAATCACTGCTCAAGTGCCGTTCAGTTCTATTTAACTTTCTAGTACAATACATTTGCATTTAATCCTTAAGAACTGTTTGTTTTTAAACATTTCTTTAGGTAGAATTTGTATTTAACTTTTATGTGCAACATACAGCATTGTAACTGTAACAAGTTGTTTTTCTCTATATTCCTATATAAACGGTCCATAATGTTGCATTGGCTTATAATAATATTTAAATATACACTGCCGGTGCATGAAATCATCCATCTTGTGTTGCACTGAAACCTTCATCTCGCAAACAAGACTGTTACTCTCCTCTTCCTCTTTTTTTTTTTTTTCTTGTCCTGTTCGACTGTTAGGTCAAGCAGAATGGCAGATCTGTATCCGTTTTATGCCGGAACAGTTTTACTGTGTCACAGTGGAATTTTTAACCTTCCGCTGTGGTTTCTTAGTATTATAATTGAAGCTTATTGAGAATCAGAGTTGAACAGAACAAAGTTTCTAGAGGGGAGAGAGAAACGAAGACAAAAGACAAAGCACTAATTGTAAACAGGATGAGAAAAGTAAGTCATTACATTACATTACATACATCCTGGCTGTTACAAATGGTGTGATAGAGGTTAGCACATGCCTCACAGTCAGAAGATCATATAACATAATAAATGATAATAAATGGATGGATGAATACGATAGGTTCCACTGCAACTCTTATGGTTATAATTTAAAGAATGCAATTGTTTTGTTATTCTTTAGTAACTACTGACAAGGACTTAATTTTCATAAAATTAAACCTTGACTGGTTCCATGCCTCTGTTAAGCTGTAAAACACAAAATTATTAAATTGATATAGCAATAATTTAATATATTCATTGATAGTCCATGCAAAAATGCCACACTATTACACATCCAATATGCATTATGTGGCCTTTTCCCTCAATTATCTGCACTTACAAACTCAGTAAGAAGTGTAACAGTGCTTTAATGCTGGATACGCAACAGGCATTACCAGAAACAGGTCGATCAAATCAAAATGGCATTAAGTTGGTGCGTCGTCATTGCATCAGTACAGCAGTTCACTCCATATGTGCATACTGATCTGCACAATAAAGTGTTTGATGCTCTCCATAGCCCAAATGTGTTAATGAGACTTTATCGATTCAGTCATGTCGTTCCCGTCCACTCTATCTCCGCAGGGTGCCCCACCCTAACTGAATCCAGATGAGCTCCATCATGTCATACTTGGAAGGAAACCAATCTTACATGACAGGAGTGGGTGGGAATTTTCAGACTTCTGATAAAAATGAAGAGAGTAGGAAAAACATTTCTGAGGGGACATGGTGTTAAAGAAAAGGCAGGAGGCCTTTTCCACAGCTGTTTTGCACATTGGCCTGAGTCAAGCCGCGCGGCTGCTAATGGAGTGATAGGCAGACTGGAGACCTGCTCCACTGAGAGCCATTTTATGCTTCTCAGAGTGTTGAAGAAGTGCATTAGCAGGACCGCACACACACAGTTTGCAGTTCATTTCTCACACAAACAGAGACTCTGTCGAAGCCTATAAAGTCACCACTGACACAATGCTGCCCGCAGTGCTGAACAACATTAATTCTCCATTTAGCTCCCCCAATCAGTCCAAATGTTTGGATCAGTCTTCCATTTTCTGAGCTGAGTGAGCTTTTTCACAGAAATGACTGTCTACTGTTGTCTGTGTCCAAAGACGACAAACATTAAGACACTAAAACAGAACAAAAACCACTAAAACAATTAGCGGAGAGACAATAAAATGCTGACGGGAACCACTAAAAATTTAGCGACCCGTCCATCCATTTTCTTTACTGCTTATCCTGTGCAGGTTCACAGCGGAGCTGGAGCCTATCCCAGCAACACCATGGACTACAGCCTGGACAGGTCAGCAGTCAATCCCATGGCAAGTAGAGAGAGACAACCATTCACACTGTCACTGAGTGGGAACTGAACCTACACTGCCTGCACAGAAGTCAGGCATGTAAAGCACATGCAAAAACTACTAATACCAAGTTTCTATCAAACTCATGCAATTCCGGTCCCAAAGACCGTTTTCACAGATGAAAATTCACTTTTAAATATGACACTCCAGAAGAATACTCCTGCCGGAATGTTTGACCATTTATCAACAAACCAAAAAATGAATTTGCAATACTACACTTCTTCATGACCAGTCCAGCTACTTCATGCAAAGTAGCTCCAACCTCTCACTGTTTCCCACAATTGAGCCTGCTAGCAAAAAAGAAAAGTCATTACACGAATGTTTCCTTCGAAGTTCATTTGGTTGTAGGCGCTTCACATGCATCGCTTGCCTCACTTGTACATGAGAGTCATGAGGAATGTTTCTGCTGTTTCTGTGCACCACTGTAATTAATGTTTCCCTTCCCCATGGCCAAGCCTTATTTCAGTGCATGCACCAGTGATTGCTCTGCATTTACACTCATCTGCGCTTAGGGCCAAACACAGACCAAACACATGACCAAAACACAATCACCAATGTCAAATTTTTTCTTTTTTTTAATGTGAGCACTTTGAGATGATGTCACTTTGCAGCAAAGGTGGTCGTGAGATGGAAAGCTTAATCGACATCAAACGAAGGGACCTTGTACTGGCCCTCGGGGGCCCACAACACTTACGACGCCAGCATTTTTGCCAACTTTCAATGTTCCATGAATTGCTGCCCGGCCTTACTTAATTTGCTCAAAGTCTATTACTGGAAAAATAATGTTCACCTGTTAAAGGAATCCATGTAGCTTCACACACTTTAAAGAGAACTCTCGACTCTCAAATACATCCGTTAAAGGAAAAAGCTAGCATTTTTTTTTGACAACTTTAAACAGTTTCCATGTCTTATCCCATGGAGCATGATTTATACGCATATTGTTCCATTTTCTTGCCATTGTGAAATTGGCTCGTTTTAGGGGTGGAGCTGTCTCATGCAATGAGACAGCCCACATCCTGGTCTATGTACTGCTAGGCCAATGGCGAGCCTGGCTTCTATTGAAACGACACTCAATGGGCTTGATCATGCGGGTTCGTCCCTGCATGCATTTGGGGTGAACTCCCTTGTGAAAGTTCATCAAAGTGTTATCCCTGGAATTCTTTAGAAATGTCTGTTTCAAACCGAAATGGGTAACTTCCTGGTCAGTTTCTGGCACGGGTCCTTGAGACTTTTCCCTGCATTCTCTCTGTTATGATGTCTACCTGGGAAAATGGTGTCTTTCAAGAAGAAGCTACTAATTAAGTTTGGGGGGTTGTTGTTTGGCAACCCTAAAATACATAAATTTCCATCAGGATACACCCCTTCAAAAACATTTGTGCATTTTTAGGCATGTTGGGGCCCTCTAAAAGCTAATTAATTTCTAGGATGAATGTGATTCCAACAGTAATAATCAGTTATAAATAGAAATACTTTGCTGTGTGTATTTCACATGTAACCAATGTTGGGTTTGAATTCCCTGCAGTAAGTCGAATTCGTTTCCAGTGAGGGTTGGACTCCGCCAAGGCTGCTCTTTCTCATCGATTCTGTTCATAACGTTTATGGACAGAACTTCTAGGCGCAGCCAAGGTGTAGAGGGGGTCCGGTTTGGTGGCCTCAGTATTGCATCTCTGCTTTTTGCAGACGACGGGGTTCTGTTGGCTTAATCAAGCCGTGATCTCCAACTCTCACTGGAGTGGTTCGCAGTCTGAAGCGGTTGGGATGAAAATCAGCACCTCCAAATCTGAGACCATGGTCCTCAGTTGGAAAAGGGTGGAGTGTCCTCTTCAGGTCGGGGATGAGATAAAATGTGGTGAAGAAGGAGCTAAGCTGAAAGGCAAAGCTCTCAATTTACCGGTCGATCTACATTCCTTCCCTCACCTATGGTCACGAGCTGTGGGTCATGACCGAAAGAACAAGATCCTGGATACAAGTAGCCGAAATGAGTTTCTTCCGCAGGCTGTCCGGGCTCTCCCTTAGACATAGGGTGAGAAGCTTGGTCATCCACTAGGGGCTCAGAGTAGAGCCGCTGCGCATTGAGAAGAGCCAGATGAGGTGGCTTGGCCATCTGATTAGGATGCCTCCTGGACGCCTCCCTAGTGAGGTGTTCCGGGCACATCCCACCAGGAGGAGACCCCGGGAACAATCCGGGACACACCGGAGAGACGATGTCTCCCGGCTGACCTGGGAACGCCTCGGGATTCTCCCGGAAGAGCTGGATGAAGTGGCTGGGCAAAGGGAAGTCTGGGCTTCCCTGCTAAACTTAGTGCCCCCCGCGACCAGACCTTTGAAAAGCGAAAGAAAATGGATGGATGGATGGACAATATGGGCTTTTGAGAGCCCTTAAAGTCAGTTTTTATTCTGAACAATAAATAGTTTGTTGCAGTCATTTCAAATAAGACTTTGGGAAAGTCATTACAACTAAACAGTTTGTAAAAAGAAGATTCATTAACCATCACTCCATTCATTTACACTTACTGCAATGAAATACACTTTCCAGGTTTTGGCACTGAAGCTTCTCTGCAGTCTATACTGACCAGTAAAAAGTTCAAGAGCTCAGTGGAAAGTAAAGGTAGTTGGCCTGTGTGTGCAATCGAACAAACAACATCAGGATGGGCGAGACAAAGCTCACCAAACGGTCCAAGTGTTTGGAGAAATGAATCCATGGAAAAGACACATACTGTTGTCCTCATTTCAAAGGGGCCTTGCCGTCACCTTTTATGACACATGTGAGCGGTTGAACAATTATATATTCTCTAATCCCGTCAAGTAGTTTGCAAGCAGCCTTCTGGAAGCTTAACCTTTGCAGTTCTCATGGAATCTCCCAATCCAAAGTGGAAACTGTCATGTTTCTGTGCTCCCTTCACTGCCAAGTAATTGAGAATGCACTTGAACACATTACCAGTTGCCACAGTTTCCCTTTTGATGTTGGTGCTTATTTTCATGATAACTACTTCTGCTGCTGCTGCTATGGTTACAGACTATTTGATACCTATTGTCATGAGGATTTAATTTCAATAAATGTTATATTCGCCGCACATAGATGGATTCTGAAAAGGAAAGAACAATACAGCAGCACTGGTTAGTTACATGGAAAAGGGAGAATTTAGTGAGATTTTAAGTGAAAAGTATTGCATTGTCATTTGACAAACAATGACATATTTTGTATTAAGCGTTTTTATGCACTAAGCACAAAGAACAGAATGGGTTGTTCCAACTTTGTTTGTACAGTCTTTATGTGCTGTCTGCGTGTTACCAGCACAATTGACAGAATACTTCCATAAAACAAGAGCTTTATGGAGGTGGCATGGATAGGAGACACACTAATTTAGACTTTTCAAACTCCACATTGTGAAAACACTTACATTAGCTTCAGCTACAGAGCACATCGTTTGATATTGGGTGAGGTTCAGTTCATAAATGAACAATGAAAATGATGTCCTTAAACCAAAACTCCAACCTGTCCAATCTCTTGATGTTAAGGCAAAATAAAAATTATGAATGGAATGTGTTGCTGCTGGATTCACCATTTTTACCTCTACCTCTCAGCAAGAGGCATATAGAGGTAAATGCACCCAAGTATATACATTAGTAAAGCTATACCCAACAAGGACCTAGTTATTTTACATTTAGATATTTAACAGACTGTGGGTAGAAGCTGCCCAGTATTTAAGCTTTTTCACCCTGTCGTACTACAGTTTGTTTTTTAGAACGTGGAAATGAGTCAAAACAAGGCAGTGTAACAATCCACATTATCTTTGGCATCCCTCTGTCTAGTTACAGACACAAATTATGCTGTCAAGGTGCTCTGAAATAATATGAAAAAAGAAACAATGACCACTTGTAGTTCTACTGCAACAAATTTTGCACTCGCCAGAAAATGATCAGGTTAGTACTAATTTTTGGCTAGAGAAAGTTAGTTTCCCTTTTCGTTGTTTCTGTCTGCTTGCACTTGGGGCCAAGTATTGCAGTGACCCACCAGATCCAGTGGATCGATCTGCAGTTAAAACAAGTTTGCTCTGTGTGGAAGTTGGCACCCAATTTGTTTTTGTACGCATTACTGACATCTACAGGGCTGGAGTGGCAGAGACGTGCCCACCCCTTTATAATTTTCTTATCAAATGATTAAGATGGGCATGTCTAGAACGTTTTGGCCTCGGTAGTGGATTGCATTCTATTGAGTGCCGTTCTAGTTTTGGAATGCCTTGCTGTGGAACATTGTGCCTGTTCATGTTAAGTTCGGACTTTAAACTTTGAACTTTTTCCTCAGCTTTAATCCCTGCATTTTAAACAAATTAGCATTTTATTTGTGGATTTTCAATATCCCAGGATGCCTACAATGTAATGCCTACATAGGACGGACACCGAAGACGAAGACTTCAGTGGATTCAGTGAACAGGACGCCATTGTATAAAACCTTATTTTTGCTGTGCATATTTTGTTGTAGCTTTACCAGTATTTTCACTTCTGCGTTACTTTGTGCCATGTCCTCTAGTGTTTCATTTTCCACAGTATGCTTGGCAGTTTCTGTTTTCGGTCATATCTGTATGTGTGGCTTATATGCTTGTGTTTGTTTTTAATTTGATAGGGTGCAGCTTATACAGTGAGCCAGGTTCACTGTGTAAACAGGGATTCACTGAACCCCCATGTATCATAGGGATATTTCAGACCCACTCGCGATAGATGAAAATCTGCAATATAAAGACACCATGGAAAGCACATACCAAATACTTTACACACGTTTTGACTTAAGAGTACTGCTTTTAAGCCTGTTTTCACTCTCTCGCTCACACAGCTCTCAAAATAAGAGGCAAAACGTGTTTGCTTCAAGTTGTTTACTTGTCACTCCCAGTTGAAATTTACTGTAAAACTGTCACATAATACAAATGAGAGTTAAACATTGTATATTTAACAACAGAAATGTTCAACCGAGCCATACAATTTCCTCTAATTAATGTCTGCTAGCTTAATGCTAACATACTTTATAATGTGAAATTCCATAAATGGACTAATTATAAACCTTCAAACAACTGCTACTTTCACACAAACAGAGCATCCATCAATACTCATAGACAAATATTAAAATGGCAGAACTTGTTACTGTATTACACAGAAGAGGCATCCTCTTCTACTTCCTCCTAAAACCCTATAAAAAACAATTGCCTAAAAATCTACACTCTAACGGCCACGAACAATGAAACGTGTGGGTTCATTGTACACAAGTTCCCTCAATTGACCAAATTTTATGGTAGTCGATGTTGACTTTATTGTAGTGCTTTTTTTTTCTTCTTTTTTAAAAAAAATATCAGATTCTCAACTAATTCTTCACAGGAGGCGCAGATAAAGACATTTCTGCTCAGGCTCAATTGCCGGGAACCTCCAACTTGCTTATCCAAATTGCAGTCAAGCTTCAGAAATAAAGAAGCCCTTGGACTCATTGGTGTGAGCAGACAAACCCCGCACTGACTATGCGTCACAAACTCCATCTTGACACTTTCGTGCATGGACTTTTTTTTTTTTTTTCTCTCTCAATTTTACCAGTAAGAATTGTCTGTATTGTTTCCTGCTTATCCTGCTCCACCCCTTATTTTGTTTTTCTGTTAGTCATACTGGATTTCTATGGTGATGGCGTGCTTTCCTGCAATAAGGGAGGCTGAGGGATTAAGGGAGATGTTTGGGTTTCTCATAAATAGGTAAGAAAATACTAGTGCCTGGTGAATGGCATCAGTAGATGTGTGACAGTAGCTCAAACTCTAATTAGAGACTTTTAATGCCTTTCACTTGAAAGAGAAAGATTTGCAGGCAGATGAAACTGAGGTTTTTGGAGGCATTGCTTCCCTATCTGGTTATAGTTTTATCTCATGGACATATGCATGCAAACACACACATTTACACACATCATTGAAGCCAAAAATTCCCAGCCAGGGTGCCATGGCAGAATAGTGTGCTGTGAGAGATCATCTGAGGTGCCACAGGAAATTATCCAGTTTCTTTGAATTTGTCCAAAAATGTATTATTAATTACAAATATATATTTTTGTTCATCCATCTATGCCAGACATGTAGTGACAGGCAGAATAATTAAATGCTCTTCCACTGGTTGGCAGATGATACAATAAACCCATATATCCACCTGTTGCCTGTCATACAACATCCATCCATCCATTTTCTACACCGCTTCTCCTCACTAGGGTCGCGGGTATGCTGGATCCTATCCCAGCTAACTGCGGGCAGGAGACGGGGTACACCCTGAACTGGTCGCCAGACAATCGCAGGGCACATATAAACAAACAACCATTCGCACTCACATTCATCCCTACAGACAATTTAGAGTCTTCAATTAACCTACCGTGCATGTTTTGGGGATGTGGGAGGAAATCAGAGCACCCGGAGAAAACCCATGCAGGCACGGGGAGAACATGCAAACTCCACACAGCCGAGGCTGGATTTGAACCTGGGTCCTCAGAACTGTGAGGCGGATGTGCTAACCAGTCGCTGTCATACAACATAATAAGTCAATACATTTGCATTACTTTTTTTAATTTGCAGACATTTATTTAGCTACGAGATGTATTCACCTTTTATCTGCAATACATTTTATTTGTGTCATTATTTAAGAGTTTTCCTTTAAGTAAGTGCAGTTATGTTGAAACTGCATAATGTCACAGTGGCTTACAATAACACTGAGCATACGTTTTAGGAGCGAAACCCCTGCCTTGTTTTTTAATGAACACCTGGGCCTACTATGCTAATGTATTTTAATGTTAGTTGTTATGTTGGTACGTGGAGAAATGGGTTTTTCTAAAGGTGGTATTTTCTTTCACTCATCTAAGCTTTTCCAGGCAATAATGATCATATTAATCAAAGTAAGGATCCAAAGTTGACAGATTCCCATCCTGTGCTACTCCTAATTGCAGGGGACATACACACACACAATAACAGACCGCAAAAACCCTGCAGTCAAAACACATCAAAGTGTACAGGCGGCTCACACAGACAGACACGGGGCAGCCGAAAAGGAGGCCCAACACAAACAAACTGACATATTTGAAGGAAGAGTTTTGGGCATTTTTGTGGGCATGTTTAGCTGTGTGTGAGTGTGTGTGTGCGTGTGCGTGTGTGTGTGTGTGTGTGTGTGCTCTCATTCTAACGTGTTGTAATGAGGGAGATGGATTTCGTCAAGTGGTTTCATTGAGAGGAAATGCCGACCGCTGCGGTGGTGTAACCCAGGCCTTTAAATATGAGTGTCGTTATGAAATCGTGCGTGTGTGTGTGTGTTTCTTAGAGAGCCCTTGTATGTTTAAAAGTCTAAACCATCCGGTGGCTGCTCCGCTCCACATTCGCCTGACCGCGGTAACCACAGGCGAGCCACACTTAAGCCACTAAAGCCAATTAAAATGTTATGATGTGGAGTTCCCTTATTTATTTATTTATTCCCCCCTGGCAGACCTAGACAGTGGGTTAGTGTAAGTGCTTGCTTCCTTGCGGGGAGAGTGGAGGTTCCCTTGAGGCCTGGCGGAGTGAACCAAAGCGCTACATTTTTTGACACACACAGCAGCGACGCCTTACACACCAAAGCTTAACCCAAACAGTGACGTCGCAACAGGGAAGGCAACCCAAGCGCCCAGAGCTGAAGGGGGCCCCGAGAGACAGCTGACAATGACTCACAACGTCACTTCTTTAGACACTGCAACAACAGCGTGTAGGGAATCCTCTGCATTGGGCTCCTTATGAGCTGTTGCTGCTTTGAGGCTAGTAGGGGGTCCCGAGAGTTGGCCTATATTGGTCCATATGAATGACACAACTGGAAACCCGTACACATTTCAATGACATGTCAGGATTCAGGAATCTCCCAAATGAGACCCCCAGTAGCAGTTGTGTTTTTAACTTTCTGAATATTTTGCACATTTCCAGTTCTTTTTTTGTTATTTATACGTTCTTATGTCAACTTTGAGTTTAGTGCTGGTTGTTATTTGGTATTCATTTTATACGTCAAGTATTTAATAAAAGATATCTTTGCTCTTCCTTTGCCCTGGTTTTTGTTTTTGGGTGGCGTCCATGGTCTGTCTTGCCTGGGTGGAGTCTAGAAATGCCCCTGTATCCAAAAAACTGTTTTCATTATTTACACAGGTTATTAAAAAAATAGAATTAAAAAACAGTGCATCGCAATGTGCTGCGTGTGTGTGGAACAGCGGCTGTGCAATGACAACCACCCCAGAATGTGGGTGTTCACAAGAGAGGACAGTCCAAGGAAGATAATAATAATAATGTGTAATTTTGGCTGTTTATGTTACATGGCAATGATGGCTTGCAGACAGAAAATGCAAGTCCTTGGAAGCAGCTCCCAACATTCTTTTAAGTATTTTTATATGAATATGAATATTATTAATTCATATTTATGTATTCATATTATATATATTATATGTTGTATTAATATTATTATTATTAATTAATAATTTTTATATTAATATTATATATATATATTTATATATATATATGATATTAGTCACTGCTTTACCACACACAGGCAGCACGACCAGTTTTACCACCACTGTTGTCCTGTCTGTCCCTTCTGGTTAATGTGTTCTTTTCTCACAGGATGTAGCACTTCCTTCCCAGTCCACAAAAAGCCAAATCAGTTAACATTTTAAAAGTCTGTTACAATGTTGTTGTCTTTGTTTTTCAATATGTACATGGGGTCCTCAGTTTACAAAATGTTGATGGTACAAACAAGGTGCAATGAACTAGTTACGCATATGCCGTCACACAGCACAAGAAGACACTCAGTTACTGCCATACCTACTGTTTACTTACCTCAATTACTGCATTAGCATAGGTTACTGATAGACTAGCCTATCCCGCGTTCCAAAATAAAAATTCGGGTTGTTTCTGCGCGATAGGAACAGAAATCCGTCATACACCAAGGACCCACACATACACCACTCAACCAAAGATTTGGTTATTGGGTTTTCGGGTGAAAGTTCCCATTGAACCTAAAATGCACTAAAACTTTACAGATGACCTTAATTTGAGTTTGCCTTAAGTTTTTAGTGCATGTACAACTTCTCAATGTTTCAGCACTTTTTGCACAACTTGCCATTCTGATCCATTTCTTGGTTCAAGTAGAAGTTGTATTTAAACAGTCCTCCTCATCCTGCTCCTCACATTTTGACATCATGACACCTAGACGAACCCTAACGATTGATGAACAATCAGGACGTTCTCAGAGGGAAGTGGCCACAGAGTGTCAACAGAGATACGGAAACACTGGAAGAGTTGTCCATAGAAGTGGACAACGTTTTTAAAAATTTTATGGATCAAACAAATGAATTTTGCTGATGTTCAAACAGTATTGAAACACTAAACAGTTGGACATGTGTGAACAAAGCTTAAAGAAGGTCCAATAAATAACTATCTCAATGCAGACTGCAACAGTAAGTGTATCAGACTTCCACATGAAAACTGTTCTGGCATGATAAGGGCGTACAAATCCACCATACTGCATGACTAAGCTGATGAACAGGACAGTTTGAAAAAAAATCCACTTTTTAAAAAATCTGCTTTCACTTAAAAATTTTGTCATGTAAACGGCCACTCTAGCACAGCGGGGAGAAGTCGGACAAGCCTGTCTACCACAAAGCAGATACCAGACGTGACCACGTCACCTGCACCGTCACACTACGCCAGCACCTGTGCAGAAGACGGTATCACCTCCTTTAAAAAAAATAAAAATAAAAACATCCTGCAAGTCCAGTTGAACAACCGTGTACTGGATGAGGAGGCACACTGTGCATCACACTTCTTCAGGCCTCACAACCATGCCGCCCAACTCCTCCCCCAGGGAACAACAAGCATGCTTTTCCCAGGCTGTGCTCATATTGTGTGTCGCAGGTGTTTAAGTGCAGAAACAGCAGCAGCGCTTTGGAAACACTCCCGCTGCCAGTCTCAGGCGTGAGGGAACACGCTCGATATTGCCCTGACTACATGTTTATTTTTTGGGCTGTTATGCCTCCACACAATGCCCCCCCCCACCACCCCCGCCTCCCCACTCATATGCCCCACCCCCCCGCCCGCCACCACCACAAACCACCAACCAGCCTAGTGCTGCTGTGTGAGTCCATCCACAACATCAACACTCTGCACATGACAAGGCATCACCTGAAGTGATACTCAAGACATGATGTCATCCACCTGGACTCATTCTGCAGCAGCTATGCTGCTTTGGGTGTGTGTGTGTGTGTGCGTGTGTGCCCGTGTGTGCATGTATATGTAGGTGTGTGTGTACGTGTGTGTGTGTGAGCGTGTGTGGGTGAATGTCTGCGTATGTATGCGTGCAATTAGTTGAAAAGAATGATTCAGTCAGTAATATTCCGTCCTGTAGTACAAACACTCACACACACATACACACACACACACACACACACACACACACAGACACAAGGCTTCAGGGCAGCTTCACCCCTGAGGAATGTTTTTCTGTCTTACCCATCATCACATGGGGATGTGTGTCAGTGTGCGTGCGTGCATGCGTGCGTGCATGTGTGTGAGATGAAGTACGTAGAATACCTGCGTGAAGGAAGACGACGTTATCGCCTCAAGTCTTTGCAGGATGAGGGGTTAAAGTAAACACGTACTGTACTGTCTGTATGAAGAGCAGGAACATAACACTTGATTCTTCCATTTAAAAAAAAACGTATAAACTGGATATTATCCACATATAATCATAGAAATTTACCTTAGGCCCGGTTCACAGATAAAGATAACCGGGCTCTGTGTGTCCTGATTTTCCCCCTTCCAGACCAAGGACAACAAGGCCCCAGACTATTTCATGTCTTGTAAGCATGTCTTAAAAGATTATTCTTTGGTCTGAGGTGTGCTAAAAGGGAATTTGTCCCAATAACAGGGTCTGAAATGGGTCAGGGTAGATAATGTTAAATATTAAGCGTGTTCAATATTTCCGACCATCTATCTCGTGTGTGAGGATAGGAAATTCGACGACATCCCAGTAAAGAAAACACAGTTAACAAACCTGAAACACAAAGTCTGGTAGGCCTCAGAATTGGAGGACCAGCTCGTGGAGCTGTGGGAAGGCCAAGAATGCTTATTTAGCGTCTCTGCGAAGTCTTCTGTCTTTTTTGTTTTTTAAGTTCAGAATTTTTCAGTAAAAAAAAATAAGCTTGGAACACCCGCCATCATTTCCTCCTCCTGGTGTCCTCTTCGACGCCATTGCTATATTTCCTCTTCGTTTTTGTTAGCTCACGTTTGATCACACGTGAATTCGGTCTTGGCGAACTCGATTCGAGAAAGGCGGCAGAAAACAAGCTTTATGTGAGTGGTGTTCCGTTGAGATTATAGGAGCTCACCGCACATAGTGCGACCAAAACAGTTGAATGTAAGATTTGATTTTTATCGTCATCTGTGAGGTCTGCAGCAGATATAAAATCTTTTAAGATTTGAAAAATCCTTGTGTGAAAAAAGCCTGAGCTGCATGTGCAACATTACAATGCAATATAGAAATGCTGGAGGTGAAACTGATTAATACTTGGCCCTGATGGAAAGATGTTATGTGCAAAGATATAGGGAAGAAAACAATATTGCCAACTGTAATATTAATGTCTTTATTACCAGATAAAAGTCATAGGTTCTGATTTGCAAATATCCCAAATCTTTCTCTCATTTCTCATCCTCCCCAACCTCAATGTCTTCATTTCCGCCGCCTCCAAACTCTGCTTCCTGTTGTCTCTTCAGTGCCACTGTCTCTAAGCCGTACATCATGGCTGCCCTCACCACTGTCTAAACTTTGCCCTTCATCCCAGCAAAGACTCTTCTGTCACATAACACACCTGACACCTTCCTCCACCCGTTGCAACCTGCTTGGAACCTGCTTCTTCACTTCCTGACCACACTCACCATTGCTTTGGACTGTTGACCCCAAGTATTTAAAGTCCTCCACCCTCGCTACGTCTTCTCCCTTTAGCCTCACTCTTCCTCCTTCACCTCTCTCATTCATGCACATATATTCTGTCTTACTTCGGCTAGTGTTCATTCCTCTCCTTTCCAGGGCATGCCTCCACCTTTCCAACTGTTCTTCCTCCTTCCCATGACATGATTGTGTGGCTTAGCAACTTCATTCCTCTATAGTTCCCACAACTCTGAACATCACCCTTGTTCTTAAAAATGTAAAAATGGCCACCCCCACACACCACAATGTATTTATAATTAAAATAATAATAATCTAGGGACAGCTCCGAGTTTGGGCGCTGGCCACGTTTGTCTAAAATGTTCACACACAAAAAACAAAAAAAGTTGTGTTTTTTTTCCCCCTTAAAATGAATCGAGGGGCCACTCTGAGTGTGCTCACGGGCCGCATCCCTGCCTGAGGTAGTTTAAAAGCTCCCAGATTACATTGTGTATATACCATATGTCACAATGATTTTTGTTGGCATTTCAGAAATGTTTACACGAGCGGTAGAGTTCTCCCCGCCGCCTCTCATTTTGCTAGTTTGCACCTGCATTTCAGATGCACTATTTAAATTTGTACAATCAGCCACTGCAATTTGTTTCAGGTTGATGAATCATACTGTACATGCTAAATGCATCTATTTGCATATGCTCTTCCCACAATGTGCAAAATGAACTGAACAGCAATTTAGTGTTTGGCAGATGTAATCCTAGTTGTGCCCCGTTAGGAGACAAGCTCCCACTGCATGCACAAGCCTTTGGTGAATCAAAGCATAAAGAAAATATAATGTTACAATCTTATATTACATTTTTAATTTTAATGAGTAAATGTCAAAATTCCCACAGGGACAGAAACATACCCATCTGTTCAGAGACCTCCCACATATTAATCCGCTAATATAATTAAATAATTGTTAAAAACGCTTCTGGTTAGATGATTGAACAAACCCAAGAAAAGATGGCATTTTATTTCACACGTTTTAATTCATATTCAACTCTTCACACTATTTAATTGTTTATGGTATTTAGTGTAGTGCAAGAAGCACTTGGATATAATAATATGGATATGATCAAATTTGCAATCCTTCTGACAGTATGAGTTTATTGAGTATTTACCTTTCATTCTAATGACAATATGACTTTATTCTCATAATATTAAAAAATATATATAATTTAAATGTACAACTTTATACCCATAGTTGAATTGCCATATGCTGTCATGGAAAGGGAAGAAGTAATTCAGATTGCCTCATACCACACTGCTCTTCTCGTGTCCGAATAAGCTGGAGCGCTTTGCATGTGAGCAGATGCATGTGCATACAACCACTGTGGTCCTCCCTGCAACTTATATATCATGTCTTCACAGCTCGCATGGATGAAGGAATACTTGTGTTTCAGAAACACGTGCAGCACCAAACAATCACAGTGACAAGTATGATTCAAACACAGAGAGCTTGTGTGTGGATAAAGATGCCGCTGATGAAAACCACTTGGCATTCGAGGAAAAGTTAGAACAAATCCTGATAGATTGTAAAAGTGTCGAAAGGAGGAGGCGCTTTGAAAGGAATAGGAATCAAGTCGTCCAAAAACAGCTGATACGAGCCAGGAAATACCACAAGTTGTTTGAGTAGCTAAAAGGATTCATGTCTAATCTGCTCTGTTGGAATACAGCAAGTGGCTTCTCATCAAAACTTAATGACAGCTTTTATTTCTTAAAAATGAACAGTGGCGGCCCTACATTTGGGCCAGGGTTAAATACAGTGGACACAAAAGGTCACCACACCCCTTTTTAAATACAAGGTCTCTGTGATATCAAAAAAGAGACAGCTGAATCATTTCCAACCTTTTACTGTCTTTTTATTTCTGGGTATGCCTGTTCTTTCCTCTGATCAACAGAATCAACAGCAGTGGTTAAATTCTCCCACCGTCCCACGTCCTTTTGTTCCTATTGTTGGTAACACACCTGCATTAATTGTTTCAAACCGCATTTTTTTTTGGTTTATAAGCGTCGACGACGCAACAGGGTCTGTGGGAGGAGGGCTGAGTCTCGATTTCGCTGCACGCCAGCCGAGGAGGCGCAATTTCCGTTTACTCCCACAACTTGCAAACGGAAGCGGAGCAGGGAAAGGACAACTGATTGGTTGTTGTCACGCACATTTTCACCATGTTTGATCGAGGATATACGCACACAACTGATTACCGTGATCATAGTGCTTGGCAATATGGCCTAAATTTGATATCACATTATTTTATTCCCTAATTTTGATATTCGATATGACGCAACATTTCTTGTATTAAAGACCAAACTGATTTACATTATAAAGAAGAAGGTTATTTAACAATTATAAACATCACACACTGGACATTTTTATTACACTGTAATACTGTGTTTTGCACATTGGGCACATTCACATCTCATTCATGGTCACCTGGGGGGCTGGCACGAGCCATGATGAGGCGGACGCCGGGCCGGGTCCTGGCACATCTGTGCTGGTCTCCGGCCTGGTCGCCCCCCCTTCTCTGCCCTGCCGGTCCTCCAGTTTCCTCCAGGTCCTACATTCGTACATCCTTTGGGGAGCTGGTGGGCCTGGGAGGGAGTGACGGTTGGGGATCATCATTGCCCCGTGTCCGTCTCGCCTCACCCCCACCAATCCCCCCAATTTTAAGGCACCACACCCCACTGTACATGGGTTAGGGTCAGGGACCTGGCAACCATAGTCGTAGGGTGAGTGGTGGATATTGGCATTTCTCTTGGCTTGACTCCTGGGGCGTGTAAACATACGGTAGTATGCATGCACGCTAAAACAATGTTTTTAAAAAGGCAGCGGGAGCAAAACTGAGTTCGGTTGTACTTTATTGAAGTATTTAACAATGTACAACAATTTCTTGGCCAATCCTCATCTACAAATCCAAATTAACAGCTGGGCAAGTTCTCCATCAAACACGCCAAGTTCGAGTCAGTCTCGTCGCCATGCGGGTCCCCAGAAATGATGCCGGCTTTTGCGAAAGCTCGAACAAGAGTGCAAGCAGACACGTTAGCCCAAGCATCCACAACCCATTCGCAAATTGTGGCGTAACTCTGCCTCCTAGTCTTAGTAAATCTGCGTTCGCCATCTGTCATCCATCACTCCCACGCCGCTCGCAACTTCACTTTGAATGCCCTGTTTACACTGATGTCCAGCGGTTGGAGTTCCTTAGTCAAGCCTCCCGGAATGATGGCAAGCTTCCTCACTCGCTGCACATGGCAGAGTTATTGCACTCAGTCAAATGGTGACTGTAGAGACGCTTCTCCCGGCTGTTCTTTGCTCATGAATCCATTGCTCGAGTTGGTCTTCCAACTCTGGCCACCTCGCCTTGTTTCCGCATTTAGTTTTTCTTTTTTTCCACGGAAACTCAGCTTTGTCTTCTGCTTCCTCCACTTGTGAACCATGGATTCGTTGATATTGAATTCTCTCGTTGCTGCTCGATTCCCATGTTCCTCCGCGTAACTGATAGCTTGCAGGTTAAACTGTGCTTTGTAAGCGTGTCTCTTCATAGGTGCCATTTCCGGGGGTCCTTAGCCAAACCGATATTGTTTTGCACAATGCCCACCCCGGCGCTATATACCTACTGGGGGCGTGCCTTTAGCGTCCTCCTCCACGCACGTTTCCCCCTTTAACGGCCGCATGCTGTCCTCAGTCACGTCCGCCTCTATATAAGCAGCGTGTCGGCAGGAAATGCTCCCAGTCGGTCAAGCAGTCAAAGAAAAGTAAAAAAGTCAAGCGGAGCGCTCATCACACAACAACATTTATAGATGCTGGAACTCGGTGCACACATAAGGCGCGCCGGATTATAAGGCGCCCCGTCCATTTTGGAGAAAATTTAAGACTTTTAAGTGCGCCTTATGGTCGTGAAAATACAGTAATCTCAGAGCAATGCATCCAGAGCATGTCATAATGCTCTGGATGCTCATAATGCTCTGGATGCTGTAATCCATAGCAGTTGAAAAGGATCAATTTTTCTTTAACACGTGAAAACAAATGGTGGCATTGTTTGCATTGGAGTCTGTTTTACTGTATGTGCAGTCACAGTTGTTTTCGCGCTTTCCGTTTTTCCCCTCCACCATCCCAATCAATTCCTGATGGAATAACTGCATGATTCCATGGAAAGTGCCTCACATGAGCAGGTGTTTCAGACTGTAGAGCTGATTGCCAGACGCAGCGGCTGGTAGGCGCTAATGTGAAGCGACAGGGCCTCTGGAGGGAGTTTGGGGGGGGGGGGGGGGCGGGAATAGAGACTCCTTCTGCTTTCCAGCGGGGCTCTATGACTTATCAGGTTAATCAAAGGTTAGACACAAAACACGCAATGCACTCTGCTCACTTGTTCAAGAATTCCGTGCCTCACAAGTGCGGCAGTAATAATTAATAGGTGTAATTGATCACGTTGCTCCGACAGTATCCATTTTATATATATAAAGGGAAAATATTTTAAGCTCTTTAATTTCACTGGACTCTTTGGTATACCCGCATCCAATTATCATCCAATAAAAACTGTATCAAAAATTCTACCATTACAGTATTAAGATGATAGTTTTAACTGACTTTGTCAGAGAGGTTTTAATCGAGGCAGCACGATGCAGAAAGTGGTTAGCTTGTCTGCCTCACAGGGTTCGAATCTTGGCTTCGGCCTTCCCGTATGGAGTTTACATGTCAGTCCTGTACTTGCGTGGGTTTTCTACGGTTACTCCGGCTTCCTCCCGCATTTCAAAAACATGCATGTTAGGTTAATTAAAGATTCTAAATTGTCCATTCGTGTGAATGGTTGTTTGTCTATACAGTATGTGCCCTGCAATTGGCTGGCGACCAGTCCAGGATGTATCCGGCCTCTTGCCCAAAGTCAGCTGGGACAGGCTTTTAGTGCCACAGTATTCAATTTTGAAGGTGAGCCACAGATTGACAGGTGACAGTTAAGCTGGACGTGGGTTCAGGGCAGACATCTCCACAGCGTCTCACTGCGGCTTGATTTTTCACAATTTTGAAGCCTCACTTTATATATATATGATTTGTTCAATCATTAAAATTTGGCAGGATTGTTTACTTATATGGTGCGTCCAATTTACAAGACATATTTACTTTTGTTTTACAGGGTCTTTAAATACTGCTTTAATGTCCATTTTATGGCCCACATTTATATATAATGCATTTTAATTCTTTTTTTTTTCAGCGAGCAAACAAGGGATGTAAAGTATCAACATTTGATGTGACGCATGCAATCGGAGTTGGGAACTTTGGGAGACAGTCCATAAATCCAGTCAGGAATATGTTCACAGGCAAGCAAAATGTCATCAGCCTGACTATCGACCAGCTTTTCAATCAGAAGCAGAAAGCAGTAAGAATCTCACTCACATCTGTTTCTGGTGACACAAAGGCACAAACGTCACTGGAGAGAACGGAGACTTAAAGGTGCTTCCAGTTAGAGAGCTATAGTTAACACATTATTTATTGAAGACTTGGCCCTCATCTTCGAGTCGCACCAATGGTAAATAGTAGTCTTTAATGCAAGGAAATATGACTTTGACTCGGCTAGACAAGTGTTGCCAAGGCAGCCAGAACGTAGAATAGCGAGAGGAGCACATGTGTTCGTCTCATGATGACTGGGTCGGCCCACGTCTTCTTCACTCGTACCCAGCGGCAAAGGTCCTGGATGACATTTTCATTTCGCCGCCTCCGTGGGACTCATTTTTGCGCCGCACAACGGTCTGCTAAAAGATGACACAACCATTCCAGTTCTTGTCACCATTTCATTTTCCGTGGCAGAGGACATGCAAGTGAAACCTTATGGGCCAGGTGCAGCATCGAGTCTCTGACTGACAACAGACAGGCTGGTTTTGTAACAACAATGGAGACGTCATATGTCTATGCGGGCATTTCCACAGCCTGGGGTCACACGTTTTGTGTCCAAAACAACAGCACTGGTCTGCCCTGGAAAATGGCTCGTTTATGGAATGTATTGGTCTGTTGTTGAATGTGCTACCAAATATGGGAAACTGTTTGAGCATTTATTCAATATCCTTGGTATCCATTTTAAAATCCATGCGCTTGTACACTCTTTTTCCTCACTAGTAAGACATCTGGCCTATTAGTAGGACCTTAATCCTGCCGCACACTGGACCTATCTGCTGAGCAAAGTCGTTCGAGAACATTTACTTAGCCGATGGCTCACTGTATGCACGGTTTCTGCCTCAAGAGGCTTTGATATATAATATTTAACGTTTGATGATTTTTGCGGCGGCACGGTGGGTGACTGGTTAGAGTCTGCCTCACAGTTCTGAGAGCCGGGGTTCAAGCCCCGCCTGTGTGGAGTTTGCATGTTCTCCCTGTGCCTGCGTGGGTTTTCTCCGGGCACTCTGGTTTCCTTCCACAACCCAAAAACATGCATGGTAGGTTCATTGAAGACTCTAAATTGCCTGTAGGTGTGAATGTGAGTGCGAATGGTTGTTTGTTTGTATGTGCCCTGCGATTGGCTGGCAACCAGTTCAGGGTGTACCACACCTGCTGCCCGAAGATAGCTGGGATAGGCTCCAGCACTCCCGCGACCCTTGTGAGGAGAAGCGGATGGATGGATGATTTTTGCTTTGCAAGGTGAAAAACTCACCTAGTTTGCGTTATTTGTGCTACGTGCTAAGGGCAGAAATTCCTGTTGCCAGTCAAAACGCATCCTCCGTTCACCTTGCCCAACACTTCTCTGTAGCCATGGCGTCGTCCACGTTCTCCAACATACTCGAGAACGCCGACGATGGTGAAGCCTCATCGATAAAACGAATAATATCCTTTCGTCAGTGTATTCAGTTTCATTCATGAAATCGGACGAGTTAACGTCTGGCCACATATCGATCAGTTTATCCTCTAATATGTAGCCGCTAACAACTTCACCGATGGTCGCCATCTTAAAGTCATGTGAACAGAGGATGTGGTTTGATTGGCCACCTGAATTTCTGCCCTCAGCACTTAGGTCAAGTAGAGCACAAACTTTGAATTTTTCACCTCGCAAAGCAAGAAATGTCAAGCATGTTGTATATTTAGGCTTTGTGAGGCACAAAATTCACCCAAAATTATGCGTGCAAAAGCAAGCTATCTGCTGAGCAAATGGTCTTGTATAACTTCTTGCTCAGCAGATTTGTTCCAGCGTGATGGATCGCAAGGAAATTGAATGAATGCACAAATTGCTTTGATATCCTTTATATCGGAAAAAAAAATAGCTCAAACTACTTTCTTGACCTTCTGTAAACTTTTGGACGCACGTCCAAGTCAGTGTTTCAGTAACCTACTTTCACAACGTATTGTTCTCTTAACAATGAGCTCAACAGTTAGATTATCTTCTGGTGATTGATACGTGAATGGACCCATCAATTTCCTGGTTCAGTTAGAATTGACATTTCTTTCGCGATGTTGGCACATTTTGACATCATGAGACCAAAACGCTTAACCAGTAACTCGCCATTGCAAGGCTGCACACAGGATGTTCTCACAGGGAAGTGGCCATTGAGTTTAGAGTGTCACCGAGTGTCATCAGCAGGTTGCACTAGCTGGAATAACAGATGCAGAGAGACCGGAAGAGTCACAGAAAGATACCCGACCGATTAAAATGTCATTCATTTTGCTGTTCAACTCTTTGCTAGAGAACAGAATGTTGTGCACAAAGTACTGAAACATTCAAAAGTTTGGATAAGATCAAAATAAATTCACCTATAAAGGTTATAGTGCGGTTTAGTTTCATCCTGAAAACAGACTATCCCTACATTTTTTTCGAGTATGGTATTTTAAAGACACAACTTTGAGAAGGTAATACAAAAATCAGCATTATACACAGTGGGCAGAGATACAGTAAATGGACAGTAAGCAAGGCCGCAGACATGTGATTAGATGTGACCAGGTGTCCAATGTTCCCCAGCCAGAGACTTCTTGAGAAAATCGTTCAAAAAACGAGCAAAAAGGATGTGCCAGCGGATGCGTCAGAGGTGAAAGGTCAAATTGGGATGTGTTTTGGCTAGTACGCTACATCTCTGAGCTGATGTTACTCTCTGCTAATCAGTGACTAGTTCTTGAGTGTGATTCGGGGTGATCCAGAGAGTGCGTGCTCAAAGTTAAACAGGCACAAAAGGTTCCATGTTCCATCAAGTTATTAGAGTCAGCGCTCGCCAGCAGAGTCTCTGGAGGGCTTACGGCGAGGGGCTTTCGTATTTTTTTTCGTGTTTCGCTGTGGTATTACAGTAACTTTTCAGAGAGCTGAAATGATGTCATTGAGAGGGGAGAGGAATGTTGTCGGCTTTTCAGAAAATGACGACGATGAAAGTTGGAGAACACAAACACGCAGGAGGAAAGAAAAAAAAAGATGCCGCGCATCCATCATCCATCTCATCGCAGCGGTAATGTATTTAGTGTATACGATACACTAGGAGTGTTTTAAGAGGAATGTTGTCTCACTTTCAGAACATGACGGCAGTGAAGAGACACGTGGAGATGAGATTGCTCTTTGTACGATTTAGAGCACGTACGCACATAAACATGCATGAGGAAACAAAAGCATTAAAAACAGCCCTCAGATGTCCATTATGTTCTCTTCAAACTACTTAAATGGTGTTGTCTTTTTTACATGAGCGCAAGTCAGACTGTCAAGTTACACCCATTTGTTGTGCTGCACGTGTAACACATGTTGACATTCGCGTTCATCCACTACACTGTTGCTGCACTGTTAACTTGCATTATAAGATTATAGAGGCAGCGCCTTCTCACGACAGTCAAAAAGCACAGGCCACATATTTTCAGGATAGCTTGATGGATTTTAGAAAGTTGTTTCATCAAGCTTCTGGAGTGATTCTACAGGAGGTCCTCGGTTTTTCTCATCTCGACATACAGTACGTACGAGGTTAAAAGGTTACGAACAGTGCACAGTGAATTAGCAACGCCATTAGAATATGTCGTTGTTACTACTCCTACAATACTTGTACAGTTTTCAGTTTGATTGTTTTTTATTTCTCTGCTTTTCATACATATACAGCATCTACTGTAATTAGTACTTTAGTACTACATTAGTGGTGGTAAACGACACGTTCCGATTGACTTACAAATTGGGTTATGTCGCCGCTGGAGAAATAGAACTCACACTGCAATAAGAATAATTTTTTTAAACTTGTAAGAAACATGGAAAAAATGACTTCATTTTGTTCAGTTCAGTGTGTTGGTCTTGTCGGTGGGAAAATATTCCTGTAAGAAAGAAAACTATCATTTTAATTACAATTTGAAGAAAGTGTCTATCCTAAATTTGAGGAGGAAAAAGGAAATGTATACAGAATTTGGAAATTGCCAAATTCTAACCTTTATACCGCCAGTTCGGAACCCCTGCTGTTATCACGTACTTACATTCATCCTACTAAATTCTTGTGAACATATCACTTTCCTTATTAAAAATACCAACAAATAACGGTGCAGCATACCGAACCAAACAGTACTTCCTTATGGAAATGTGGCTCATTACAGTTACACACTTGGACATTATTGTTGGTAGCCTTCTGTCAAAGAAAGAAAAACATACAATGGTCACTGAAATACCGTGAAAGTGACGAGACTGGAATCTTCCAAAATGCATTTGATAAGTCACCAAGCTTTTGGGAGAATATCCTTTGTAAAGATGAAGGAAAACAATTACATTTTTGGCAAGTCACGCCAAGTCTGACTCTGTGCATACAGGCAGCGAAGAAATGAACATGGTCAGGAGCTACTGTCGAAGAGGCTCGTTATGTTCTGGGGCTGCTTTACTTCATCCAGCACAGGGTGTCTTGAATCTGAGCACGATGCAATGAAATCTCAAGACTACCATGAGTGAAATATTCTGCCTAAAGAAAGCTTGGTCTCAGTCCCAGGTCATAGGTCCATAGTTGAACAAAACAGTTCTGCAGAGCCCTGTTCTAAATCTTATTGAACATCCGTGAAAGGAGCTGAAAAATGTCGTCTGGAGAAGGCGGCCTTCAAAGCTGAAACAGCAGTTTGCTCACCAGAACTGGGCCAAAGTACCAGTAAAGTTTACAGTAACACGGCACTTGTTTTGGGTGGGGGGCTAAGGCACACCTGTGCAATAAAAGTGTTGTAATGCATGAAGTTAGGGTTAGGCTAATTGATGGTCACACCAGATACTGACTTGTTTTCTGACCCCCTCAATACAATACAACTGCACATTTTAGAGTGGCGATCTATTGTGGGCAGCCTTATGCACACCTGTGCTAGACTTATGCTGCCTAATCAGCATCTTAAAATAGCACACCTATTAGGCGGATGGATGATCTCGGCAAAGGAGAAGTGCTCACTAACACAGATATAAACAGACTTGTGAACAATATTTGAGTGGAATATCCTTTTTGCATACATAGGCAAAGTCTGACATCTTTGAATTAGAACAATAAAAACAATGGGAGTGTTGCTTTTATATTTACTGCATGTTCAGTGGAGATAAAGGTAAACCAAAATGCATGTGGTAAGTCAATTTAACTTTGCTGACATATTCCCTCTCCTAATCCCCTCCATGTATACTGAGACAAGGAAATGAAAACTTGTATTTGATTCCATAAATCCTTTTGGCACACTAACAAAGCCTCCACTCACAGTGTGTGATCCCAAAAAGTGGCAGCGCCATATTGAATTACCGTCGCTATTCATATTGGACAAGAAAGATGTAGGGAGTCGATGGGCTTTTCCTCAATCATTTCCAAGCGTTCTTCATTTAATTGTGCTCTTGCCAACAACTACGTTGAAGATTAAAGAGCCGAGAAATCTTAAGAAACTAAGCCAACTCGATAAGAGTGATACTTTTACGTTATATGCAGGATCTCGCTCTTCAACTTCACACTTCTCCACAGATCAAAGTAAGTTGAAGTTTCTTCTGTTTTCTATTTACTGCAATTAGCACTTGAGTGTAGCTAAAGTGTCTGGCCTTCATGAGGCATCAACGCCCATCTGCTGCATCCCAGAGTAGAAACACACAAAGCAATGGTGTCCAAAGACAAATCAATGAAATTACTGCATGTGTCATTTCTCATTGAAAAAAGAGATACTCTCATCGGTGCTTGGCTTCACACAATGAAATTAACACCGGTGAACAGAAAGGGTTTGTAATACACAATCCCTCTTAATTAGCACACATCTGCAATTTGGATTTTAAAAACAAGAAAAGAAAAGAAAAAAAGCACAACTGTTTACAATAATTGTTTTTATGGTTGCATAAAGCTTGAACAAAGACAATGAAAAAAATAAATAAAATCTTACGACTTAAGCACCAACCACTGAGTACTCGTTGGTTTTTCATCTGCATTTCCTTCTTCTTCCCATGGCAATGCAGTAAACAACACAATGATTGCTTATTTTAAAAACACACACACACGCAAATGATTTTTTTTCGTAGCTTTCGAGAAAGCCTTTGTGTTGCTAGGCACAATTGGAGATGCACATGCTGAGCAACACAGAGATGTTACTGAAAAACAGCATTATAAGGATTATGAGAAGTTTTGTAATACACTCTAATTATGCATATAAAAGGAATTAGTTCTTTGACAAGAATACTGTTTTTGACTGTAATGTGGTTCGCTAATTCTAGGTTTGAATTACTTTCACCAAAAAAGATTCAATAACAAGACACTTCCAGTCTTCCTGATAACCTTTGCCATTACCTAACTCCAGAAGGTTTGCTAGCCTACCCCATAAAAAATGTGCTACTATAAACATAAAATATATAAACTGGCTTGAGGGTCATTCTTTCTGTATTAACATGAAGACGCACACTGCTTGACAGCAAAACCGACCAGTCATCTCGTAAAAATGGTTGACATCTATTTCTTCCAATGTCGCATCATCAAGGACTGAAAAGCTAGCCAATAATGGTACGGTCAGACCGTAGCAGAAAGGTGGTGCCTAAACAAACAACAAAGTCAGCGAAGTTGAACACCAAATGCCGACTGAGTTAACGGACGCTTTTTGTAGATCCCAGAAACTGAAAAAAAAAAAGAACGTCAAATTAGCAGAAGGTTAAAATATTCATGAGTATGGTACGAAAAAGAATCATTCATTCTATATTCTTACATAGAGAAAGCCTCATGTGCTGAATCAATGTTGAATCATGTGTTGGAGAATTTCCTTATGTTCAAAGCTGTTTTTGACAAAGAGCGGTTTCAGCACTACACTTACTTTATCATGTGGAACCCAACCAAGTGAAAACAAGATGGCATAAATGCGAACACCTCCACGGATCAAGTCCTCTATGGAGGCTGAACAACAGGTGTCTTTGTGCGCACGCGGCTGCAGCAGGCTGCGGAGAGCAGCCGCTGCTTTGGGTTTCACTCTTTGAAAGTGATACGGCCGAGCTGCTTTTCTCAGGCCCGGCCTCAAATCTGCTGTTGACGGACAGACCACCCAACTCTGACATCTGATTGGCGCACGGCGCAGCGCAGGCTGCCCCCTGTCATGCTCCCCTGGGAAGGAAATGGATGGAGTACACTGTCAGGGTCTCTCTCTCTCTCTCTCTCTCTCTCTCTCTCTCTCGAGAAATGAATGGGCAGATTTAGCAAACAAGCGCATCAGAGTGGAAGCGACGGCTGGTGTACATGTAAGACTTAAACACTCTTGTTATAGGCCCCATGGTGCTTGAAAAAGAATCTCATAGAAAAGCCCACTGCGCTATGGTGCCAAAGTTAGAACATACTTTTTATAATGATCTGCTTCTCTTTTCACCTTATTATGCAACTTGATGTGACTTTTATGTCCAGTGTTCTCAATGCAGATTCCCCCCGGTGTTGTAGCGGAGGATGCCATTGGTGTTGGTCATTGGGCTGAGGTTGGCCTCGCTTCTTCCCGCCACACTGAAAACGTGTGCTCTGACCTAGACAAAAGATTCACACCCTTGTGCTCCTTTCCAGAAGGAGTCCTCGCCCTAAAGTATGCGAAAACAAGTCAGGAGGTGAAAAAAAGGACACTAAACAGACTTCATATAAGTCTCATGTGACACATATGAACTACTCTCATAGAAATGCTGCTAATGTGAGATAAGCTTGAGAAATTTGAGTATAGTAAGTGTTCATTTCTGTGCCTTATTAAAGTTTGTACCCTTTTCATGCACTTATGTGCCCAAACAGTAAATGTCAAGTGACACCAGAAGTTCAACTCAATCGGGACGGTAGCCGACCCCCGATTTGTTCGTTTTTCCATTGGATTTACAATACCTCAATTGTTTGTGAAATTGTACAAATTAATGTTAAACCAAAATGTGTGGGAAGCATGCCTGAAAAGTCAAAAGAAGAACAACAGGAACTTTTACCTCAAATAATGCATGCTTGCATGTGTTTTTCTGCGAGTACTCCAGCTTCGTCCTACATCCCCAAAACAATTTCAAGGTTTATTTAAGACTCTAAATTGTCCATAGGTGTGAATGTGAGTTTGAAAGTTTTTTTTGTCATTATGTGCCCTGTGATTGGCAGGCGACCAGTCCAGGATGTACCCCACCTGTCAGCAGGGCTGGGCGAATTGATAGGTTTTGATGTATTGATGTTAGATGTTTGAAGTAACATGCTAACATTCTTAAGTGTCATGTTTGCTACATAGAGAGCACCCAGATAGTAAAACACCACAATTTATGTTTGGCTGGTGAATTGGGGGGGTATAAGTATGCAAGTCTAAATTCTAAACATGTGTTGCCCCCTTGTTGGATGAGATCTGAGATGCTGATAATTTCTTTCACGGTTTACAAGGAGCCCTTCCCCAATTAAGACGAGGTCCTCTGTGCATATCCAATCAATAAAATGGGAACCGACTAAAAATTGCTCCGGCAACAAACAACACAATGTGAGCAACAAGCTCTCACTAATGCGCTCATTTCAGTTTATGGTTACAAACATGTTGAAGATGTAGCACCTCTCTGAAGTCATCCACATAAATCCAAGCACATATTTGGAGTGAAATTAGGCCCGAGATTAATTTTTCTCCCCACATTTTTGTCAAAACGCTTACTTCATGCTCCACTTTGCTCATTACTCAAACACATCTGGCTGACAGGTGCCCCGTCTGTTACAAGCTGACTAATTTCATTCCAGCAAAGAGGAGCAAATGGAGAGAGGAGCCGAGGAGAACGTCCTCTATCTTCTATCTGCCATGACATCAGGGCTCAGAGAGCTTGGGCGACGTTGCTTGTTTTCGCCGCGCAGAGCGCTGTCAGCTCCCTCTCAGAACACTGATTACTCCTTTTCCAAAGGCCTAATCTCTGTAAACAATCTCTGTTTTCATTATCTTTTAAACTGATTAGCCCTCTGAATATAAGTTTCCAGCGCTGGACGGAGAAAGACGTCTGCCATATTGATGCCAGCTGTGCTGCTGCGTGACCTTACAAGAGAAATAAAGCTGTGATACAAACATCGAAGATGGAGACGTGCATATGTGTGTGTGTGTGTGTGTGTGTGTGTGTGTGTGTGTGTGTGAGAGAGAGAGAGAGAGAGAGAGAGAGAGAAAGAGAGAAAGAGAGAGAGAGAACGCTCGAAGTGAGGTGGGGGGCACATGTGACTGAGGAATGCTAGAAAATATGACACATAATGGACAGAAAAGCACATGTGGAAAATCACGAGCACGTTAAAACAAAACCTCAATATGTCACTCACAGGACACAACATACACAGCCAAATGAGATATAGTGCGAGAGCTGTACATATATATATATATATATATATATATATATATTCTTTTTCTTTTTAATCTGCCTTTAAAAAAAATAATGGTCAGTTTTGATTGAAACTTTCATTTCATTTAACAATACATTTCTATTGTGGTAGTCGTTTTTACTGCATAATCATAAGAGATCTTTCTCCTATTTTGGTTACCTTATTTAAAGCGGACAATTATGGGAAATTTTGTCGTTAATTGTTTGAATTTGCTTGTATACAGTGGTGCTTTGACTATCGAGTTTAATTTGTTCAAAGATCATGTTGGTAACTCAAAACACTCGCCTCCCGCACCATCTCTCCCCCTTGAAATGCAACCCTGCAACCGGAGGGTCGGTGCTTCGTATCTCATGTGAGCGCGTCGTCGGGTCTCTGGGGAAGACACTTGGCCCAATTGCCACCAGCAGGGTGTGAATGAATAATCCATGAAATTGTAAAGTGTTTTTGAGAGCCTAGAAAAGTGCTCTATGGCTGTGATGTATTATTATCCTCAAAACCACTTCTTCATTCATCACATCTTGGTGTCACTTGTGCTTATCAAAAAGGCAGTTTCTCTCTCTCTCTCTCTCTCTCTCTCTTTTAACAAGTGTCAAAAGCTTTGGAAATGATGCGAATGATTGTGTACAATTCTCTGCTGTTTCCCCACATTATCAATGGCTTACATCATGTTGATCAAAACGTAATATAATGGGTCTCAATTGGATACTCTCACCCCCACAACATTCAGGCATTAGTATCGCGTAAGTCTTTACTTGTAAAATGGTTTAACAAATTGTCATAATATGTCAAGCATACAGTATTTCTGCACATTTCTATTGGATTTTCCATTTCCCCCAGGTGAATCTTGACTTTCTCTAAAGGGAAATGTTTGAGGGATTCAATCAACGGCATGGCTCAGGTGGTAGAGTGGTTGTCTCCCAACCCGAAGGTTGTGGGTTCAACCCTCAGCTGTTGTGACAATGTCAAAGTGTCCTTGAGCAAGATAGTGAACCCCAAGTTGTGTCAGCAGTAAGTGGATGAGGAGACAATGTTGTAGTGTTTTGAGTGCCTTGAAGCTAGAAACACACTATTCAAGCGAAAGCCCATTTCCCATTTACCACTGATCCACCAGTTTTCTGAAATATCTCTTGAACCATCTACTTGTTCTTTTCCTTTCGGCTTGCCACAGGACGTCAACCTTCATCATCTAAGACTATCTTCTGCACCCGCCTTTCTAACACTAACTGCCCTCATCTTCCCTCACTATATCTATCAACCTTCTCTTAAGTCTCCCTCGTTCTCGCTTGACTGGCAGCTCTATCCTCACCATGCTTCTATGAATATACTTACTATCTCTCCTCTGGACGTGTCCAAACTATCTAAATCTAGTCTCACTAAATTTGTCATGTAACCTTGGCTGTTCCTCTGATCATCATGAATCATCAATCGGTAGTAGATACAGTATAAAGCCAGAGGAGAACACAATGTTACAATGTCTGACAAAGAAAGGACAAGGAATTGGACTGGATCAACAGCCAGAGAGAAGCCAAATGTACCTTACCCAGTTCTTCTAAAGCCGTCAAAGGCAGTGAATCTGTTAAGTCAGTAACTTGGTTGTTTTAAATACACAGCGTGTAATTTTCGTTGTTTTATGTTTAGATTGACAGTGAACGTCAAGTGGGAGTGGACATACTATATAAAAAAAAATGTTGGAAGCCTCTTTTTTGAAGAGATGTTCACTAGATGCTAAACTGCTGCTTGTTGTGAAGTGAGTTGAGTTGGATTCGCTGCTACCATCAAGCATTTGTATGTAAATTTTTTTGCTTACAAGTCAAGGCAAAAAATTGGCAGAGCGACGGCTCATACCTGGAATAGCTTGTAAATCTTGTTACTGATAAGTGGAGGTACTACTGTAATTTGGGGTCTGTAGTGGACTCTTCAAGTATGAAATTAAACAACCAAGTAAATGACCTCCCTATTTCTGAAAATGTACATAACAACCACCCGCACAAGGAGTCTCTCTGCCTTTGACATGATCAGCATAGCTGGGTGAAGATCCAGAGCCACTGTAGTCTGGCTGCTGGGCTCCACTGTTTGAAACACTATCACGCAGACAAGCATGAGCTAACAGCGCTAGCTCCAATCTGACACTGACTTGATTGCTCGTGAAGTTGTCGATTCAGTGGCAGTGGCGCTTCCAAATTTATTATTTTTGTCAGTGTGGATGTAGGTAGTTTTAAAGCAAACTTTTTTTTGATCTTAACATTTATTTTGTCAGTTTTTATAACTAACCTATTTAAACACATTTAAAACAATCTCCAAATTTTTACAAAAGTGCTAGTGCTTGGGACCCTTGTACAACATTTAAATTTTTCCCCCAGTTCACACACACATGGTTGAAAATGTTGAAATGTCACTGAAAAGAAAACCGTCAGTAAAGGTGTGTTATTTACCATGGGAAACTTTGAAATCGGAGGTCGACCAGCGTCCCGCAGGAGATTGTGTTCCACCGTCAAGGGTCCACTGAGAGAAATGATTGAACCTGCTTGTGGTTTTGCACAATTTAACAGTTGGATGTTGTAGTCACCTGGAATATAACCAATACTGTAGCTCAACATTCAAAAGAGATCTGCTCCAAATTAAAGTACAAGCTTGTCTCAATCTATCCCTGTGTCCTTCGTGCCGCTTGCAATTAAAGTATTGTTTTTTTTACTTCTTTCCCGGCTTGCTGGACAAAGTCAGTTAACGTTCACCATCTGTTTGCAAACACATCCAATATGTTTTTGGCCCTCAGTCTGGTCCATCAGGATGTGATGAACATGCTGCACCTGCTTTCAGCCTCCACTCTGCTTTCTGCCAGTGGAGAGATTGTCTCAACCTAACAACTATTTGCCCTTATAACATCAAAGTTGAAGATGTTGAGGACTTCACATGGAAACAGTGGCTTTCTTTTCCATTTTCTCCCTACAATACAATTCATCAACAATAAACCCACAGGCTGCATTGGTGATTTTGTGCTCCCTGATTGCCAAAACGCCTTTAGAGTCAATTAAAATGTCTCTGGGAGAGGATCCGCTTCATGTCCATGAGTACAGGAAAGACATGCCTTCTGTTAATCCTCTTTGGTAAACAATGTGTAAGCATTCTCGTGTGCACGCCAATGTGTGCATCACTCTTGACCGCAAATGACCTCCATAACATGGCAGGTCCGACTTATGCACGGGCACGCCAACAACAGTGGGAAAATTAGCAGCGGAGTGACGTCAGAAGAACAACCAGCTTTGATTGCACAAACGAAGACAGAACTCATCAAATATGAAGACGGAACGTTATACGCAAACAAAAGGAAGCACTTCCCACTTTGATGAACTAATGAATCTTCATTTGTCATAGCATGAGCTTGCATGAGGCAATGAGCGCTGTCAGCTGGGAAAACATCAGCGCCCTCTACTGATTTGACTCCATTTCCTTCCACTTGCACACGATGCGACCTGCCGTGCTTGTTAATCAACGTCCCGCTGACACTTACTTTAACTTCTTCTGTCATTTCGGACAGTGGTTCTCAAACTGAGTTCGCGAGCCATACACAAACATAATAATCCAATTACTCGTCACTACCTCAAATTTGGGCCAAGTAAGAGGTATCACATAAATCTCACATCCCTGCAAGCGTGGGGAATTTCTTGCTCTCTCTCAAATGGCTCTGTGATTGGCTTCTGCTGGGCTCCTTGTCATTGGAAACGTAATGTGAAAATGGCTTCACTTTCTTAGCGGTTTTTGAACTCACGAGTCGCTCTTTTGAAAAGTTGTCTCTAGAGCAGGCACGCGGATGACTGGTTAGCACATCCGTCTCACAGTTCTAAGGACTGGGATCCAAATCCCGGCCCTACCTCTGTGGAGTTTGCATGTTCTCTCCGTGCCTGCATGGATTTTCTCCAGGCACTCCGGTTTCTAAGACTAAAAAGCACGAGCGCGACCCTAGTTTGTATAAGCGTTACAGAAAATGGATGGATGGATGGATGGGTCTCTTGAGCATTCAGAAAAGTCTCTAAATATAGCAACCATATTGCTAACTTGGAAACACAGATTGCGTTTGTAAACCAGCTGTTCTCTGTTTGGAGCCCTGTTGTTAGTTGAAGCAGTTCATGTCATCTGGTGACAATAGATAAGTATTGAATATAATTAAAATTAATTTGGTTAAGTTCCTTTCTGTTAAACAGATAATGTAATGAGGTGTTCAGGTTATGAGTTTGTGGAAAAATGTAAGAGGTCTGTGGATTCAAAACATTTGAGAACCCTGCTCGAGGACCTCGCATCAAGAATAAGACCCATGACCCACCAATCACTCCGTGTAATGATTGTCAGGAAGCAAGTTGCAAACCGACCAATCATTACTATTATGAGTGACGTGTAGACTGACCAATGTTTGCATGAAAATAAGTTCCGTGACTGACAATTAACTGTGTGTAATGATTGACATACGGACAAACCAAAATAATTATGTGCCAACCAGTAACTGTGGTTAATGTTTAACATTTACAGTTGACTGACCAATATGTGTATCAAGTGCATAATGATTGACATGTAGATCGGCCAATACACACGTCAGGTCAAATGACTGACTAATCACCGGTGCTGTGTAAGGATGAAATTGTAGACTGGCCAATGACAGTATACAGTCTCTGCAATCTGAGACCATGTAAGAACGTAACACCCAAAGAAGAAGTCACAATGTAGTGGAAGAAAGAAAGCTGACTGAGATCATAAAATCCCAATCAGCACTTTTTCAACCTCAAAAAGGAGAAGAGAAGCTTTGTTTGAGAAAATGTGTATTTTGTGCTCTTCCTATTCCATTCTTCCTCCACCATTTAGGTACCTCACCACCCTACAAAGGGGGTACCAAAAAGTGGTGCGGTGCATTGTGACTATTTTGGTTCATTTTAAGGCTTTTGGCAAAGAGAATGCCGCTCAATGGAAACATGACAACTGGCAACTCAAAGCCTCCGACATCAGCTCATACGATGAGTGAGAAAGCAGACTCCTGAATCATCCACATCTCGAGTGAACCGACGAAAAAGTGCAGCAGGTAAGAATATCAGCAATGCGGTCAGCTTTTCTGAGAAGGAAAAAATGGCTAAAAATAAATTGCGGGTTAAAGGTTTGCGTCAGCACAAAGATATTCTGGGATCCAGACCGGCTGGCCTTCTTCATCCCCCTGCAAGCGAACCTGCATCAGTACTTCAGCTGTCTTGTCCGCTAAACAAATTAGTGGCTTCGATTGATCAAAGTTTATAAGTGAGCGGGTATTTGATTTCAAGCGACGAGGGGAGAGAGGGGGCATGCAAATATGTACAGCCCAAAAGCAAAGGAGAGGGAGCGAGCAGGAAAGAGAGCGAGCAGCTGGATCGCCATGTAAATAGCTGTGCAGATAGGTAGGCCTGGGCTGTGTGCCAAGGCCTCTACAAAGGCCGCCTAACATCTGTTTGAGGCTGAATCCTTGCACTGGGTTGTTGCGAACATAATAGTCTCGCTCCAAGGGCCTTATCAGACAGGATCATGATCACGCATGCACAAACTAACCCCTAATGTCACGCCGCTTGAGCTCAGAGTGAAGAAACACACGTGGACACGCTATTGCTGTTCTCGCACACTGTCAATCATCCATTCGGACAGGCAGGTCGAACAAAGAGGTCTTTTTTAAATTAGTAACTACAATGTCACTTTTTAGAAAGTGAAAAATATGATCGAGCTCAGTATTATGGCAACCAGGTTTAACATTTAAAAGTTAGGTTTGGCTATCCAGAATTAACATTGTAGATATCAACGTCTTTCTCTTTTCATTAAGGATATCTGTAACGTAATTGTGATTAGTCCAAATGACAGATAGTGATATCTGTTGTTCACTTTTGCATAGTCAAAACTGTATTACGGATATCTGTAATGTCATTTCATCTAGAGCAAATTACTGCACTCCAAATTACGTTTTTTTTTCCCCCAGGAAATTCAGGTGGGTGGTTTTTGACTTTTCATGACACTGTAACTGTAATGACAAAGCCAATACACATGAATGGTGTAAGTAATGTCCATCCATCCATTTTCTGAGCCGCTTCTCCTCACTAGGGTCGCGGGCGTGCTGGAGCCTATCCCAGCTGTCATCGGGCAGGAGGCGGGGTACACCCTGAACCGGTTGCCAGCCAATCGCAGGGCGTAAGTAATGTCATTTGTCATATTCAAAATGACGTTGGAAATATCTGAAATGGCAATTGTGTGTAGGAGGAATGTCGTTGTGAAAATGTGTGTCAAAAGAGATTTGTAATGTTGTTTTGGACTAGGCAAAAGTGAATCACACATATCTGCAACACATATTCAGTCTAGCTGTTAATTGTTAAAAGGACTTTCCATCCTGTATTGGCTGTTTGTGCAATTAGTAGAGACATGAATCAGGCAACATGTAACTGAACGGCATTAATACACCACATAACCAACAACACGAACTCATAACATGATAATAGTCATAATGTGTGATGATGATGATGTAAGATGAGAGGATCATACCATTTCTTTTATTTGTGTGAAGGGGGAAAAGATCAACTTCAATTCCTTTGACAAAAAAATGTGGAGCGCTATATTTGTGTTTGTTTGTTTGTATGTCAGCAGGCTACTGGACTCTACCATTTACTTTCTGAGTTGGGGGAACATTTCACTTGTGACTTCAACTGCAAATCTGCATTTTTACCCAGAGTGGCACTAAAATCTAAAATTTCACATTATGACATTAAAGATGAAGAATTGGTAAGTTCAGAAGCATGTGAAATATGGATTTTATCATTGCAGTATTCGCTATATTTTCTGTGGAGGCCAGGGGTGAACACAGTAAAAGTTTAATAGTTGATTATTTAGTGCTCAACCAGAATGTATGAGACGAGAATGGAAGTGTTCTATTTGAATGTTGCCATGGTGCAAAAAAAAATAATAATAATAAAAAAAACAAGGGCGAATGAGACATCCTACATATTTTGTTCTTCTAACATACACAAATGTAAGGCATTTGTACAGCAAATGTTGGTTTTAGACGTGTATACTAGTGGCTCAAAACCTTAGGGGGGGGGACGGGGACGGGGGGGGGCATGCATTAGTGCAAGAAAGCAAAGCAAACTAATGAATTAAAACTATCTTTACAGTGGGTGGGCAGGCTGTGAAATGTTAAACCATTACCTACATTCGCATGCATCTGTGTATCTCCCCTTCCCTCACAATCCAGCCACCCCTACAACCCCCCCCCCCCCGCCCCTCCGTCCCGGCGCACACGGCGCCCTTGAACAAGGCCGAGAGACCACCTGCATGAAAGCGGAGACCCTCTCTGTTATGTCTCTGCTTGGGAATGAAATAACACGGAATCCAGCTCTGCAAATAACTCACAGCGAAGATCATTTTCCACATGCTGCTTGACAAAAGGTAAAATAAGAGCACATGATAGCAGCCCTTCTCTCTGGGAGTGTGTACCTCTTCTCAGCAACTTGTGCTGGTTTTGGTGACCAGGACGTGCTGGGCTTTGACCCCCAGGCACTCTTCTGTGCTCACCGCCGACATCGAGTCCCGCCATCTTTTGGTGTCCTCACGTGGCTGGGGTTAAGAGGGGTTCACAAGAACCTGATCCCAGATCAGATGATTCCAAGTTAGGGATCACAAGCAGCAGCGGGCCATCTTGTTCAACCAGTATGTGTTTGAAGGGCCAGTGTTTTAATACATTACAGCATATGTTAATCTGTGTAACTAGCGATCCATTCATCCATCCTCTCTCTGCACTGCTTAACCTGCTCAGGGTCGCGGGGAGATCAAGCCTATGGCTGCTGGTTTCAGGTGAAAGGTCAGTCAGTCACAGGGCACTTATAGAAACGGACCATTTACACTCACATTCACATCGTCAATGAGTGGGAATTGAACTCACGCTGCCTGCACTAAAGTCAGGCAAATGGATGGATGGTTTTACCCCTCCCACACACTTCTTAGAAAAGTATTTCTTTGCACCGTTTTTCACTCTCGTTTTTACTGTTCTCCAAATAAGAGGCGAAGCGTGCTTGCTTCAAGCTGTTTCTTGCCACTTCCAGTTAAGGTTTATTGTAATATTGACACATAAAACAAAGGAGAATTAAACATCATATAGGCCGACTGTATTTATCTTTGGTTCTACGGATCATTACGACACTCTTGGTAGCATTATATTTGATCTCATGATGCACGGCAATACATAAATTAAGCATCTGTTGTAGGCCTGCACTGCTGGGAGTGAGAACCACCAGGTCATCTGCATACATGATATGGTTCACTAATACGTTTCCAATCATGCACCCAGTTTTGCTGGCTCTGAACTGTTTGGAAAGATCATCCATGTATAGATTTAAAAGAAGTAGGGACAAAATTCCCCCTTGCCTGGCCTCATTACTAACAGCAAATGGAGTTGAGAGACACTATTACCCCATTTTACTTGCATCGTCTAATAGGCATACCAATACACCAGGAACCTCAGTATATATTTAGGCACCCCTCTCTGATCCTACTTTCCAAATAACGTCCTGTGATTAATGCTGTCGAATGCATTGGAAAGATCTATGAAACGGAGAAAAACAGATGAATTTTTTGTTATTATAGTGCTTCACCATTTCCTTTAGGCATTTAACCCTACAATTCCTTACTAGCAACCGTGTAGGACAAACAAACAAAAACAACAACAAAGCCTGACTGTTTTGTTTTTTTTTGGTTACAACACGTCTGTGCGGCCACTCGTTGCTCGGCAGAATTTATGGAACAAAAGTTGTTCCAAAGCCCCATTGGCCAACAAAAAAACAAAAAGGTGGCCAGTAACGCCAATACAGTAGGCTTTTTGAATGACAAATTAGTGCTTGATGGCACTGTATACCAGTAGTTGTCAACCACCAGGTTGCAGACCGACGCTCGACGTCAGGGCTGGCTACGGCCGTGACTGACAGAGGCTCTTAAAGCAGACATGGAAAAATGACATTAAATGGCTTGTATACAAATAGACTGGAGTGCGAAATTAAACAACAAAGTAAATCTTTTGCCTAGTTCTGAAATAGTTATTTCATAAACGCTATTGTTGTAACACTCAAGACTAGTCTTGACCGGTCTTCCAAATTTTGAAGGTCTCGACTCCCAAAAGTCTTACCGTAAAAGCCAAAAGCCTTATCTAGGTCTCTGACTGACCGGACTCTGGATTTTCCGTCAAGAGTGGTGAAGACCGGTACCGATATGCTATTCTTCAACTTAATTAATGGGATAATAAGGAGAAACACTTGGTAAAACAACAAATACTTTCAATTCATGTGTTACTACTCCTCCACCACCCATATAATGACTGCAACCTTCGCGGTGTTGTGACTGAGGGACACCCCTCCCCCCGCAGGCTCTTATGTTTCTTAAATGCAACCAAGTTCTTCTTTAAATCTTCATTTTTAAGTACAAGGATTTTTTTATTGTATTGAAAAATGTTAAGATTTGAGATTTTGTTCATGTTGTGCTTTGAAAGAGTTGCACACAGCTTTCTGCTGTCAAATGTATTTAAAAGAAAATTAAAATTAAAGCGAGAATGCACTTTAACTGTTAAAGTTTAAAGTTGATTTTTATGGTCTTGGTCTTGTCACGGTCTCGGTTTGTCTGTCTTGGTCTTGTCTCGGTTTTGACGCCCAAAAATGTTGGTCTTGTCTCGGTGAGTTCTGGTCTCAGGTAAGTCTTGGTCTTGGATGGTGCGGTCTTGAGTTTCTCTGCCTACCACATGATCAGCTAGGGTGGGCAATGATTGGGAGCCATTTTCACACGACAGCTGGTGTCCGGCGGTCGGCCCAAATCTTCCGAAGCACCGTCATCAACACCCACATCCCCGCTGGTGCACCACTCCTGCTTTATCATGTCAAAGACAAAAGGTAAGCAGACCTGCATTGTGTTTTGTTGAATGCACAGATTGATGTTTGTTAACAGCTAGCTAACTTGCTTGCTCGGTGCAGTTGTCAATCTAGTGACTGGGGGGTTTATTTGGGATTGGTGACGTGTCAATGTGCCACATACACACAGTAGTGTATCAAATGCTGCCTCTAGTCGTTATGTCAATGCTATCATGGTAACCTTTGCAACTCTAAAATTGTGTGCTTTTTTTCTTTAACTCTGAAAATTACTTTGATTTATTTTCTTCTTTTGAAATTTTTCATTGCGGGCAACAGAAAGAAAAACTGTTCCGATTTCTTGATCTGGTAGGGCACTGCCCCAAAGCAGAGGCTCCATACAACTTAAAGGCCACGAGGAGTTACACTTGACATCCATCCATCCATCCATTTTCTGAGCCGCTTCTCCTCACTAGGGTTGCGGGCGCGCTGGAGCCTATCCCAGCTATCATCGGGCAGGAGGCGGGGTACACCATGAACTGGTTGCCAGCCAATCGCAGGGCACATAGGAACAAACAACCATTCGCACTCACATTCACACCTACGGGCAATTTACAGTCTTCAATTAACCTACCATGGATGTTTTGGGGATGTGGGAGGAAACCGGAGTGCCCGGAGAAAACCCACGCAGGCACGGGGCGAACATGCAAACTCCACACAGGCGGGGCCGGGATTTGAACACCGGTGCTCAGAACTGTGAGGCAGACACTCTAACCAGTCGGTCCACCGTGCCGCCACACTTGACATAAGATGTTTTAAAAAATAATAATAATAAAATACCATCAGACATCAATACATCCATCCATTTTCCATATCGCTTCTCCTCATGAGGGTTTCGGGCGAGAGGTGGGGTACACCCTGAACCGGTCCCCAGCCAATCGCAGGGCACAAACAAACAACCATTCACACTCACATTCACACCTACGGGCAATTTAAAGTCTTCAATTAACCTACCACGCATGTTTTTGGGATGTGGGAGGAAACCGGAGTGCCCGGAGAAAACCCGCGCAGACACGGGGAGAACAAGCAAACACCACAAAGATTTGAACCGGGTCCTCAGAACTGTGAGCCAGATGCGCTAACCAGTCTCCCACCATCAAACATAAAAATAAAATAAAATAAATCAGCCTATTACATAACCCAGCATTCCTTTTTGTTTTGTTAGCTTAACTAATGAGATGCATCATGTTATTTACAGCGCACTCGAGCAGCTTTGGGAGCAGCTGTTTCTACCGACTGTGGTCTCCGATGCACCGCACAGACTTGAAAGAAAAAACTCAAGAACATCAAGAACACCGGACAAGCGGGTTTCCCAAAATGTCAAAACAGTCCTCAAGAGCACCACCACCTCCAGCGAGGCTCCATAATTAAAACCAACATGTATCTATATTTAAAACATATCCACTTTATTTATTTACCTTTGCTAAACTCCTTGAAGAGGACACGTATGAATTTTTTCCTAATCCAAACAAGTAGGTGAGGCACTTGTTAGCCTCCAATCCAAGCCAGCGAGTGTATTTCCAATTGCGACTGTGTGTGTGTGTGCGTGTGTGTGCACGTGTGTGTGTGTGCTCCCAGGAGAGCGACTTCAAAGCTGCAGACGTACACTTGAGGTCATTATCTTCATTTCTATATCCTCAGCAGGTTTGCGGCATATGGGAACATTTTAAGTCTATGCGTGTGCGTGTGTATGTGTGTGTGTGTGTGTGTGTGTGTGTGTGTGTGCGTCTGCAGCCATAAATCTACCTTGTCAACTATAAAACACAGCTGACCAGCAACAGATGTAGCTTTAATAGCTACCAAAAAAGAAGGAATCAAAAGGTACCGCTTCTGATTTTGTTTTTACACAAACATTTAATTTGACCTTTCTACAAGTTTCCAAAACTGGCCGAGCATCGAAATCTGTTTCCTCTAGAACGTTTCTGTCAGTAGAAGACGATTAGTTTAGTCAGAAATAAAGGGACTTTTTTTGCACTTGTAATTTTTTCGTAATTTCTTTTATTGTCTAGCTCCACCACACGAAAGTCAAAAAGAGGTATGGTACGAGTCATTTTTATTATTAATTTTGGTTATTTTGACAAGCGTCACATCTCGACTTACGACTGCCTCGATTTACAGGTTTTTTTTTTTTTTTTTTGTCGCTCTGCCGATTTTTTGCAGAGCAATGACTTGAGTTACAAGTGAGCTTAATGCTTTCCACAGCTCCAGTGAGTGGGTAAAAAATGGAGCAATTAACGTTGAACCTCTTAGTGGAATCTCAGTTGAATAACGAATCGGTTTACAAACTAATTTTTCGGACAAACACGAACGCTCACTTGTGTTTTGTCTCACACAACATAAACATCATTCGCTTGGCACGTCACATATTTCAGTAAATTAGTTTTTTGCTCAAAAATAGCCCTCACTATTTCTCCCAAGAAAATGAAATGTGCAAATAAGAAATCCTGGAAAGTGTGCGTGGCATGCGCTGAGCTGCCATGCAGGAGAGAGAGAGAGAGAGAGAGAGAGAGAGAGAGAGAGAGAGAGAGAGAGAGAGAGAGAGAGAGCTACAAGGTGAGAGGGTCTTCTTCACCTTGTGTTGAAGAAACTTGCTGAAATCAATTTGAAGTAGATCACTTGTGTGAAAATCAAGGAGCAGATGACTAACTAATTAACTCGATCTGACCTGCTACATCATATTTTGGCACCCACAAAAGCAAACTGCAAAGTTTCTTGCTAAATTGCTACATTATTTTCATTTTTGACAGATAATCTGTACCATTAGTGGTACCATAATTGCAATTTTTATTCACTTTTTACTATCAGTACAAGTACATGTCCATCCATCCATTTTCTGTACCGGTTAGCCTCACTGGGGTCGCGGGCTTGCTGGAGCCTATCCCAGCTACCTTCGGGCAGCAGGTGTGGTACACCCTGAACTGGTTGCCAGCCAATCGCAGGGCACACACAAACAAACAGCCATTCGCACTCACATTCACACTGCCAGGCAATTTAGAGTCTTCAATTAACCTACCACGCATGTTTTTGGGATGCGGGAGGAAACCGCCGCTATTCAACCGCTTGACACATTTTCATTGTATTTGTCTTTACATTTAAAACAACAATTTGAAATAAAAAGTGGCTGTATATATTGTAACATTTAACTTTGGTTACATTTAGTGTAAAATACTGTACCATCTTTGAACATTTGTACTTTTGCTCAACCTTTTGATGCCGGTCGTGTTTAATTTTATTATTAGAATATGCTACAAAAATGACCCACTCAGGTCAGCCATTTGAGACCCCTATGTTGACAACACAAAATTAGAGAAAGCTGGAGCCTATCCCAGCTGACTTTGGACCAAAGACAAGCTAAATCTCTGGACTGGTCATAAGTCAATCACAGGACACAGACAAACCATCCACACTTCACATTCGCACCGTCTCTGAGTGGAATATGAATCCACGCTGCCTGCACACAAGTCAGGGAAGTGAACCACCTCAATAGTCAGTGACTCCCAGATAAAATAGCAATCCATCCATTCATCCATTTTGTATACCACTCGGGTCGCAGGTGAACTGGAGCCTATTCCAGCTGACTTTGGGTGAGAGTTGCCAACCAATCACAGGGCACATATAGACAAACAAACAAAAATGAACTGAAGAAGCTTTTTGCATTAAAGGTGAAACGTCTTCCACAAACAGTCCGGTTGCCTTGAATCAACCTTTGCGGATTACCATGTTCACCATTGGATCACTGACAAGCTACACATACATGGACAAACATATATTGACACTCACATTCATAAACCAAACATAATTTGCAGATAAAGTTCATCTGATGTAGTAGGATTTTCCTGACATTTACTTATTTGCATCTGCAAACCAAATCTATGGTTCATAAAGATTAGAAAGGGCAGCAGATAAATTTAATCGTTAAAAGCCGTCAATCCGCAGAAGGTTAGAATTAAATCCTTTGTCCATAGTGTAGATAGTCACCAAAAGGCCAACAACAGCTTAATTCAAAACAAGTGCAGGGCATTTATTCATGTCATTTATGTTCTTTCATATTCTTTTATTTAAAGAGCAACAGAGTTGCCCAGATTGGGTTTCCTGATCACATAAGACATTGGCATCACAACTTGGTGCCTGATTAACGAAAATACAAAAGTAATGTAACACACACTCATTGGGCTGTTTCCTTGGCATCTTGGGGCAGAGGACTCGACTGCCCCACACAGCAGGGAAAGGACAGGGAACTACAACAGGAACACAGTCATACAAAGTCAGACAGACACTATTTGGTCTTCTGGAAGCTCCTCCTGTCCACCGAGAGCCTGTCTCACCTCTTCCCGAAAAGCTGCACAACACTCGTCCTGTCTCAGCTTCCACCACATGGTTATCTGCTCTGCCATTGTCTTCCTAATCTTCCTCCCCACCACCAGAGTCATTTTACCATCCTATGCTGTCTAGCCACACTCTCCCCGAGCACTACCTTACAGTCGGTAACATCCTTCAGATTATATCGTCTGCACAATCCACCTGCGTGCTTCTACCTCCGCTCTTGTAGGTCACCCTATGTTCCTGCCACTTCTGGAAAAAAGTGTTCACGACAGCCATTTTCATCCTTTTAGCAAAGTCTACCACCATCTGTCCCTCCAAGTTCCTTTCCTGGATGCCGTACTTACCCATCACTTCTTCATCCCCCCCCCCCCCCTATTTCTTTCACCAACATGTCCATTACAATCTGCAGCAATCACAACACTCTCTCTGTCTGGGATGCTCAGAACTACTTCGTCTAGCTCCTTCCAGAATTTCTCTTTCACCTCTAGGTCACATCCTACCTGTGGGGCATAGCCACTCATCACATTACACATAACACCCTCAATTTCTAGTTTCAGCCTCATCACTCGATCTGATACTCTTTTCACCTCCAAGACATTCTTAGCCAACTCTTCTTTTAAAATAACCCTGACTCCATTTCTCTTCCCATCTACACCATGGTAAAATAATTTGAACCCTGCCCCTAAATTTCTAACCTTACTGCCTCTCCACCTGGTCTCCTGGACACACAATATATCAACCTTTCTCATCATCATCATGTCAACCAACTCCCGAGATTTTCCTGTCATAGTCCCAACATTCAAAGTCCCCACATTCAGTTCTAGGCTCTGTGCTTTCCTCTTCTCTTTCTGCCGAAGAACCCGCTTTCCACCTCTTCTTCTTCGACTTCAACCCACAGTAGCTGAATTTCCACCGGCCCCTGCAGGTTGACGGCGCCGGTGGCAGACGTTGTTAACCCGGGCCATGACGGCTCCAGTATGGAATTCTTTGGATGAACGCTCATATTTGTTTGGCAAAGTTTTAAGCCGGATGCCCTTCCTGACGCAACCCTCTGTATTTATCCGGGCTTGGGAACGGCTGCATTGAGTACAATAAGAATAACAAGCGTAAATGTCATTCATTATTTTCCACCTCAGGAAATCTGCATGATAATGACCCCTAAGCTGACATCCAAATCCCCCCCCCCCCCCATGAGACTCTATGAGGGACGAATGAAAGTCATGACATGTTCGAGGCAAAATCCAAACCTAAATCCAGTTTACAATCAGTGATCTGTTTTGTTTTGTTTTTGGTATACCATATGCCCTGTATACTGTGTGCCATTTGAAAGGTCAACTTTGTCATACAGTATGTAATGCTGCTGCATGTGTTGATGAGGGGCTTGCGGGGGGGGGGGGGGGGGGGCATTTTCCAAAAAGACAGCTTGAGGGTGGTTTAACTAAACGTCTACTACTTCGATTGTTCTATTGATGTCTTCATGCAGCTCAGACCAGCCATCCCTGCTGTCACTGATATCTCAAGAACAGTGATCTCATTAAAACACTCCCGCAGTTTGTTTTCACTTGACACAAGCAAAGTCTTTGCTAAACAGCTGTGTTTTCATTTTTCTTTCTTTTATTTTTTTAGGCAATGCTTCCACATGTCGGGACCTGTTGCCCCACAATGTACAGAAGAGATACAAAATCCATACTTATCTTTTATTCCCTATTTTTATAAGCTCTATTTGCATTTAGAAATGTTTGTAATACAAATGTAGGCAATTGTGCTTTAATTACAATTTTTAAATATTTTGGTAATGTAGTTAAAATATACAGGCTTATGTTATGGGTGACTCAATTTCTCATGTTTTATACACTGACCATAATGTTACACTTGCAATGCCAATCCAAGAGATACTGTATGTCCATCGCTCAATTTCGATTGACACTACCAGACACTTTCTTTTTTTTCCAGTTATGGCGACACTGCATCATAGAGAGAATTGGTTGCATCAGGAAGGGCATCCGTCTTAAAACTTTGCCAAACAAACATGAGCGTTCATCCAAAGAATTCCATATCAGATCGGTTGTGGCCCGGGTTAGCAACGTCCGCCACCGGCACCGCTAACCTACAGGGCGTCGGTGGAGATTCAGCTACTGTGGGTCGAAGACGAAGGTGGAAAGCACGGATCTTAGAAGTGACTGGGGGGACTTTGAATGCTGGGATTATGACAGGAAAAGCTTGTGAGTTGGTTGACATTATGATTAGTAGAAAGGTTGATACAGTGTTCCCTCGCTACTTCGCGCTTCACGTTTTGTTACTTCAGTGCTTCGTGGGGTTTTCCAAAATACGTATTCATCAAAAAAAAAAAATTTCATCCAAAAATAATAATGAAAAAATACAGCCATATCGGCAGCCATATTGCGGAGACGCGTTGTTTCATGTTGATGCGCGCGAGAGGTTTTGCTACATGCCAAACAAAGAGATGAGTTGACTCAGAGGCTTTGTACATGCCTGTACATGCCTTTACTGTACTGTACCTGCCACGGGCACTCATACAAGGCGCGTGATTGGTTCCTGGCGCCACATCGACCAATGAGAGCACGAGTGGATTTATCCCGTGAGCTGATTGGGTGCGCATCATCGCAGCCTCATCCAGCATCTTCCCTTGTTGTGTCTCGCCAGTCTCGTCCACGCTGTTGACTGTCTCGCATACTGTATCTTAGTGTTGTGTTCGTGATAACTTTTTTTGTTGAAGCGATAACTTTTTTTTTTATTAATTAAGCCCTTACAATGCCGCCTAAGCACTGTGCCCCTGCAAAAGCTTCCTCTGGGGCGCCCAAGAGGAAGAAGATGAT